>NC_083625.1:22884960-23572460 GCF_963584025.1 Labrus mixtus | reverse complement strand
ATAAAGAGCAGGTCTGCTTAAAAAGTCACTACCCTGGTGAATTAAATCACCTGGACTATTTGGAGCCCTGCAGTGTGCGAGTACACTCCTGCTCGACTCAGCACCTGCTCTCTTTGCTTTGGATGTGCATGTTCTTCCACTGTTGTACATTTCTTGCATAAAGCCAAGTGGAATATTTTTTCTTGCAAATTTGCCTTTTAGTATTCATTGTTATTCTAATTTTATCCTCTGTACATTTTTTTGTACATCTTAGAAAGTATTTTAATCTACTTTTAGTGAACCAAACTAGATCTCTATAAAGGGTAGCTTGCCGTAGTCCACATTCTTCCGGTGTGTGTATTTAAAGAATAGCAGTTTCTGCACGAGCCCAACCTGGAGCTGATTCTTTAAACATGTAGAGATATATATGGAAATCATTTTTAAAGGAAAGGATCAAAGTCGTCTCCACCTACCTTCCTAAGGCACATAAAAAGAATCAGACCAACAAGAACATGAAGGGAGGCGGGTTCCTCAGGGGAGGAGCCCTGCCTACCTCATCTATACATTATTCATACATCCACAGTACCTGCAATGCAGAGCAGCTTTAGCGTGAGGCAAGGGGGGTGGGCGTGGGGGGCGGGGGGCTGAGCATGGAGGATGAGAAAGACTCAGATGTGTGTGTGGATGGATGAGAGGCGGGAAACAGGAGCGGGGCAGTGCACTGATGCTCAGCAGTTTGGTGAGAGGCTCATTTTTCTTGTGTTGTGCGCCCCCATACAGGCTGGGTTATTAGAGCAACACATTCAGCTCTGTGCCCCCCCCCCCCCCCCTCCCCCCCACCCATCCCCTCAAGTCAGATACAGAAAGAGAGACACTGGTGGAGGAGAGCGCTCGAAGAGAGCTTATTGTTGTCATGATATCCCACACTGCATTGCACGAGTATTTGTTGATGAGCTCATGCTTTTTACTCCCCCCTCCCCCTTCCCTTTTTGTCCCCTTTCCCCTCCTGCCTTTTATCAAAGCTCTTCTCCCTTTTTATATTTAAGGCTCTCGTCCCTTTCTTTTTAACTTGTCTTTCTGCTTTTATTCTTTTGTCCTTAAGTCCTGTCTATGTTGAATTCCTTCACGTCCGTCTCCCTACCCTCCGCCTCTCCTTTTCTTTATCTCTGTCTTCCCTCCGTAAACTGATTTTCCTTCCTTTCCCTTCTTCTCGGATCTCTTGTGACATCTATCTTCCTCTTCTTCATATCTTTTAGTCTTTCTTCCTTTCCTTTCCCTTCTTACCTCTCGGTCTTTCTTACCTTCCTTTATCTTCCTGTCTTATCTTTGTCTATACTTCAAACAATCGCTCTGCCTTTCCTGTTTCTTTACCGTCCTTCTCATTTCTCTTCCTTGAATCTTTTCCCTTATCCCTCTACCTTTCCCCCGTTCCTTTTTTTCCTATTTCTATATCTTCTTCCTTCTCTCTTCTTCACTCTTTTTTTGACTCTTGGCTCTTTGCCTCCTCTTTTTCGATTTATTCTTTCAACCATTTTCTCACCTTCCTTCCTGTTTCCTAACATCTGTCTTCCTTACTACCTCCCATCTCTTAGACGTATCATTCTGTCCTCCTTCCCCCTTTTCTCCTCTTTCTTTACGTCCCTTGACTTCCCATCTTTTTTTATCTTCTTCCTCAAATCACGACTTTCTTCTCACCTTATCTTTTTGTAATTTGTCTTTCTTTCTCATCTCTATGAGAGCAACTCACACACACACAGTATGCACACACTCGCACACACACACACACACACACACACACACACACACACACACACACACACACACACACACAATCACACATACTCACAGTACTGTATGCAAACAGTCACCTGTCTCTCTTGTGTTTCTTCCCACTCTTCTTCTTCTTCTCTCTGTGAGTGGGTGACGAGCTGCCGAACCTATTGACAGAGAGAGAAACAGTTTCCATGGATTTCTTTGACTGCGACATGAGCCTCAGATTGTTTCTTTAGTCTGTTATTGTTGCATTACATTACATCTCATTGTTGTCAGTGTTGTCGTCCTATAGCAGCTCAGATGAGTTCTTTATAAGGCTCTCAACCCCAAGTTGCATTTGCTGCTTCGTCGACGACATGTCAATGTGTATGAATGGATGAGTTAATACTGATGGTCACTTTACTCAGCAGCCTCTATCATCAGTGTGTGAATGTGTAGGTGTGACCTGCGGTGTGAAAGAACTTGGAGTAATCAGAAGACTAGAAAATAAATATACAAGCTCAAGTCCATTTACCATTTATTCCAACCCTTCACAATTGCAGTATCCAATAGCTCGTTTGTAAATTTTACCCCAAAATAATTACCATTCTGTTTTACAAAATCACAGCGTAATTATTCTGTCAAGGAGGCTAGCAAAAAAGAGAAGAAAACCATGTGCACCACTTCATCAGTGGAAGCTGTTTCCACTCACCGACTCCTTCTGCGGCCAGATTTCTTCTTCTTCCTCTTCTTCGGTCGAGGGGACGGAGAGCTGCTTGATTTCCTCTTCACCCTGAAGTGTTGAAAGAGAGCAAACAAGAAAGGGAGAGCAGGAAGAGAGGGAATAATTCACAAGTGATTGTTATTATAATCATTTCCCAGAAAGAATACATTTTTGATTATAGTTATTTGCTGCAAGGCGGGGAGTGTCTATTTTCCCATTTCCTCAATTGAATGTGGCACACGAAAAATATTAATTCAAACATAAAGCAGAGAGGAAACAGGAAATCGCTCAGAGGAAATGACCCTCATTCTTTTTCTTTTTCTGACACAAGCAGAAAGCACAATCTAAATGACCATCTACATTATGACTCTCGAGCTGAAATAACAGCGGCTGTTTATCCGAGGGCGTCTGGAGTGCTGCTCCAGGATTGGAGGAATGAATTTCATGTTTATGGATATTCTCAAAGGAAACCCCCGGCGGCCAAGTGGAGGAGATAATGGGCGGCTTGTTTAATTCACCACTTGAGAGGTCAGAGCTTCTCAGTGCAAAGCCATTACACAGTAAGTGTGTGAGTGTGTGAGTGTGTGAGTGTGTGTGTGTGTGTGCTTGAACATGTGCTTCACCTGTTGTCACTATGGTAATCATGTTCATAGCCTCCGTCTTCATAGCCGACCACCTCAGGGTCCTGTTCATACTGGTCGGGATGATAGTGCAGGTGGTTCACGCTGAAACACAGCAAGTGAAGAATGGTTAATGTTTGATATTACAATTTAGCCGATCCCCGATTCTGAAAGCAATGTTTGTTTCATGACTTGTTTTGATGTAAGACTCCCACGATGTCGACTTTTCTCCCATGTTTGAGAATGAAAACAAGTCAGAGTTTGAACAACGTGTGACGTCATCTGCTCAATAAAAAGTTTGAATTGGACTTTTTTTCCCACATTTATACACAAAAAATGGAATTATGCACACAATCCTGAATACTCGAAGCTCAAGCATCAACAACACGACTCCAAACTGCTGAACTCCGAGCACAGCTCCATTGGTTCTCACTCAAATATCATCCTAAATCCCAGTTGTGCAAATCTCTGAACACATATCACATCATTTATGATTCTTTGTTCACCGAGAAACACCGGCCTTCAAAAAGCAACACCTTGATTATTCGTTAGTCTCACTCACTGTGCAAACTCAATGGGAAGGAGACGTCAATCATGTGTCAGACCATACGCAAAAAAAACAACAACAAAAGTCAAGTAATATATAAAAATGAAAGTTAGACTTCTCACTTTTCTTTGTGACTTTACTTCCATGCAGACATTAGTAATCTTCCCTCACCCCAGCAGTGAGAATATCATCATCTCTCTCACTCTTACAGCTCAGCTTGCGGGATTCATACCTTCCCACTGCTTTCTCACACACACACACACACACACACGCACACTGCATTGTTTATTCAGACAGATGGCAGCAGCTTCCTCCCTAATCCTCCCAGCCCGACTACCCCCCACCCCTCTTTATGTGGCCTCCTCTGATCCACCAGATCTGACCTTGCAGGCTCCATGGGGGCTAAAGAAACTGATAAAAAAACCCACATACTGATTATTTTTCTTTTATGCAGTGCTATCTCTCTGACCTTGTCTCGTCCCTGTATTGTTACAAACACAGCTGGTCATGCTCGAGGCTTTATGGTGCTTTCAACAAAGAGATACATGCAGAGGTTGTTTGGATTATTGTGATAGACGGACACATCTCAGTGCATCTCTAAGAAAGAAGATCCAACACATATGGGGCATGATCTCACAGAACATTTAAGGTCAGATCAGGAGGAGTGCACTTTCTATGTTTACAGTTTTTCTCAGTCGCTTTGGTAGATTTCTCGAATCATCCTCGACATTTGCAAAACAGTAAGTGCATTTCTCAAAACAATTCGTACAAATAGCAAAACACTGTGGATTACCTGCAAAAGCCAGTCTCTTGCTCAAAATCCTTAGTTCATCTCTCAAAAGTAAATATCTATGTCAATGAACATGTCAGTGCCATCAGAATGACAAGTCCTTGTGTCATTGTGTACGGATAAGACAGTCAAATTGCTTAGTCATGTTGTCAATATAACAGTGTACTCTTGAGGGGTGTTCTGATATAAACTATGGCTAAAGTTCTGATGACAATTATTGTAAATTGTAAGTTACACCTTAGTGTATGTGGGAGATTGATTGCAAGAGACTGGACAAGATTCACATTTACGCTTTTACTGTTTGTACTGTAATTTGTTGACAGACCATGTCATTGCGATACAGAAAGGAAAAGACAGCACTGCATAGCACAAAGAAAAAAACAAAAGTAGAAATGTGAACATAGGACAATCTCCTTAGGGAAAACTGTACATGCAGTGCTGTAGGAATTACAGTGCAGTCTTCCTACACCTCCTGACCTTCTTGTCTGTTGGGCCACAAATTCTCATCCACATCACAACGAATATCTTCTCTTGCGATGCAGCGTGGAAAGAATCTTTTAGAGTGTCTTATCCAGCCTCTGCAGGCATCTGCTGTGATGTCATCACACGCTGCATCCATGGCAGCCAGAAGGGTCATCTGTGTATGTGGATGGAGATCATATACTTTCCAGTATTTCCAGTTGTTCTCCCAACATTTGGCTGCACCCTGCCATTGTAAGCCCATGATTGAGAATGTGGTCTACAAGTGTGGCTCTTATCTCATCAGGAACGCGCATATGTCCTCGGCCTCTTCTGCCTCTTCCTCTGTTTTGCCTCCCAGCTCCTCCGCCACGCAGCCTCACTCCTCTTCCTCTTCTTCTTCTCTCTGGCTGTTGACCCCGTCCAATTCCTTGTCCTTCCATTGTCAGACATTGTAACATTGTGTTGTGCTCCGGCTATATATATACTTGCCAGTTGATGGTTCATGAGATGAGTCTAATGGAAATGTATAGAAATATGCTTGATATATTGTGACAACTTGTTCAACCATTTTGCATGTAAAGACTTATGCGATGAACTAATGCCTAGATGTTGCGGGGGGTGAGACTATTCAACAGAGACCCATTATAATACATTTTGATCAACATGACATAAGCAATTGATAATGTAGGAAACAGCAGAGAATTGTACATAATCATTTGCATGGATGTACCAAAGCATTTGCAACTTGTTCAAAGAAATGAGAAACTGCGTTTTTGATGTGCACAAGTGACACAATGATGTGAAGATTGAACAAGTAGTTTTGAGAATTTCAATTCTGATCTGAGAAATGTACCAAAGCGACTGAGAAAAACTGTAATGTATTCTCTATGTTGTTTCTCTGCAACCAAATTTACCTAAGGGTGCAAATAAAGTTACCTCAACCTGAACCTGGGGTAGTGTTTTGAAATTGAGATGGTGCAAAATGTCAGGAGATCCGGTGTTTAAAGGATTTGAACAGCGCTCAGGCCCATTGCTCAGCTAGGAGGAGATGAGGGAAACATAGCCCTTAATTGGCTGAGCACCACTGGGCACAGCAGGGACGCCAATTCCCAGCAAAGCACCGCTACCTTACCTCAATAAAAGTCGCCTCTATACACATACACAGAGAAGTGTTCGAGCTCCACACACACACACACCACAACACAGATACACTGAAACTACAAAAGTCATGTTAATTTGAGTTAAGCAACAACAACAGTGTGGATATATCATAGGTCACAGGAGTTTAATAAAATTGGTGAATTATTGTTAAGCCTAAGTTTTTCTAAATTGTTTCGGCCGTCCTAACAGTCCTCACATTCTCTAAACTAACAGTCACAACCTTTAAATGGGACATTAAAACTCTGCATACGGTCATAATTCAACCAAAACATTAATTTTTCCCATGAGCTAAGTTCAAAATGTTTCAGCCTCTGTTAATCTTTTTTGATGTTTTTGTCAACATGTCAATCAACATGGAAAAGTTTCTTATATAAGATTATCAGTTTTTTTGTTGTTGTTGACGCCAATGTGAGCAACGAGATTGCGACTCTAAGTGTAAAGTCTATGGGCCCGGGAACACGGAGGATGCATGGATGGATGGATGGATGGATGGATGGATAGATGGATGGTAGATAGATAGATAGATAGATAGATGGATGGACAGATGAATGGATGGATGGTTGCATGGATGGATAGATGGACGGGTGGATGGATGATGGATGGATAGATGGATGCATGGATGGATGGGTGGATGGATGGATGGATGGATGGTTGGATGGATGGATGGATGGATGGGCGGATGGATGGATGGATAGATGGATGCATGGATGCATGGATGGTTGGATGGATGGATGGATGGGTGGTTGGATGGATGGATGGACGAATGGATGGATGGATGGATGAATGGATGGATGGTTGCATGGATGGATAGATGGACAGGCGGGCGGACGGATGGATGGATGGATGGATAGATGGATGCATGGATGGATGGTTGCATGGATGGATAGATGGATGGGCAGGCGGGCGGATGGATGGATGGATGCATGATGGATGGATGGATGAATGGATGCATGGATGGATGGATGGATGGATGATGGATGGATGGATGAATGGATGGATGGATGGATGGATGATGGATGGATGGATGGATGGATGCATGATGGATGGATGGATGGATGCATGGATGGATGGATGGATGGATGATGGATGGATGAATGGATGGATGGATGGATGCATGATGGATGGATGGATGGATGCATGATCAGTCACAACCTTTAAATGGGACATTAAAACTCTGCATACGGTCATAATTCAACCAAAACATTAATTTTTCCCATGAGCTAAGTTCAAAATGTTTCAGCCTCTGTTAATCTTTTTTGATGTTTTTGTCAACATGTCAATCAACATGGAAAAGTTTCTTATATAAGATTATCAGTTTTTTTGTTGTTGTTGACGCCAATGTGAGCAACGAGATTGCGACTCTAAGTGTAAAGTCTATGGGCCCGGGAACACGGAGGATGCATGGATGGATGGATGGATGGATGGATGGATAGATGGATGGTAGATAGATAGATAGATAGATAGATGGATGGACAGATGAATGGATGGATGGTTGCATGGATGGATAGATGGACGGGTGGATGGATGATGGATGGATAGATGGATGCATGGATGGATGGGTGGATGGATGGATGGATGGATGGTTGGATGGATGGATGGATGGATGGGCGGATGGATGGATGGATAGATGGATGCATGGATGCATGGATGGATGGATGGTTGGATGGATGGATGGATGGGTGGTTGGATGGATGGATGGACGAATGGATGGATGGATGGATGAATGGATGGATGGTTGCATGGATGGATAGATGGACAGGCGGGCGGACGGATGGATGGATGGATGGATAGATGGATGCATGGATGGATGGTTGCATGGATGGATAGATGGATGGGCAGGCGGGCGGATGGATGGATGGATGCATGATGGATGGATGGATGAATGGATGCATGGATGGATGGATGGATGGATGATGGATGGATGGATGAATGGATGGATGGATGGATGATGGATGGATGGATGGATGGATGCATGATGGATGGATGGATGGATGCATGGATGGATGGATGGATGGATGATGGATGGATGAATGGATGGATGGATGGATGCATGATGGATGGATGGATGGATGGATGCATGATGGATGGATGGATGGATGCATGATGGATGGATGGATGGATGATGGATGGATAGGTAGATCTTTATTGACATTGTTTTGAAAAGCAGTAGTTTAGCAGCTCTTTGGCGGTGGTGGCACAGACAACAAAAAACATTAAGACAACCCACAATACAACCCTAGTATATGACAATACAGTCTAAAAACACACTAAAGAATTGAGACTGTAAGGAAACTGTAGTTCACAGGACCTGGTTTGTAAACTTCAGAAACATGCTGAACTTTTCATAGAGAAAGGAAGAAAGGCTAAAGTAACCAAAGCTTTTATTCTTCACTGCTTTCAAGGTGTTTATTCCTTTAGACTTCTGTACATTTGTTGAATGGCACAAAGACTACTTCAGCAAAAAGAAAGATGGAAATCCATGACATGACCTTTTCTTTTTTATGGTATCTTTTTTGAGGTTTTGTTCCTGAGGGACTATGACCTCTGTACACGGAGCGCGCGCGCACTAACCACTAGGGTACTGTAACTTCTTTGTTGACCAGATTTGTTGAATTTTCATTTGAAATCTCAAGTCGGCCTTTTAAGAGCATATTTCATGGAAGCCACCAGTCTTTGTGTCTGCTGGCTTACAATGGCGTCCCTGTGGGTGCATGAGTGAAGCTCACTGCCAAAAAGAGCAATTAACAACAATGGAAACGATCGAGTGGTCCCCCTGCTTAGTCATTGGTGATGAATCAACTTATTCCCCATCCTGTCTCTAATCTCTAAATTGAAGCCATGCTCCAATAAGCCAGAGACATCTGTCCAGTTCGGTTGTCCCTGTTAGGCAGACGAGTGGGTGTCCCTATACTTAATGGTGCCCTGGTGCGGTAAGAGGCTCCCTGATTCAGCTCCTCTCCCCGGGGCCTTGGCAGTGATGGACTGTGGCCAAGTCTCTCCTCAGGGCTGCAGCACAAAGCACTGAAAGTCATCCCTGTTCAGACAGGCAGTCTGCTACTGAAGGCCCAGATATGTTGATCTATAGAGAGCTGTAACTTCTTATTGATCAATTACTCCTAAGTCTGACAATCTGGCTTCAAGGGGGTCGTATAAAGATGAAGGATTCACCTGACTGGAGGTTACAGCTGATCTAATCAATTGTGTGATCATGGGGAACAACTCTGATGTTCTGGTCGCTCCCAGATTAGATTTCTGTACATTTGCTGAAAGGTAAGGATCAATTCTTATTGAATTGAGATATATTCCAATATGCTAATGAAGAAACACTGTCTCAGGCATTTCATTGGATATTGACCGGCTGACTGGAGCTCAGGCTTAACTCTCTCATTGATCCGGCACTGATCGTACCGCCTTGGCGTGTAAGCCTGAATATCTCTTAGAGGCTTTACACACCGCATTCCTTCTCACTTCTCTCTGCTTTCCCATCCATTCTGCAGGAAATCAATGTGGGGCCTTGGTAAACAGAGTTATGAGCTATAGCACATCCATGCTACTGCGGGCGTTTTTATTGCCTGTGTGTACGAGCGTTACAGTCGAAAGGGACCCAGCCTGTCAACAGTAATAGTCCCCTGTGGAAAAGATAGCATCTGAATAAAACCTCCCAGCTGAGCAAACGTAAGAAGCAGGAAGAAGAAGAAGCAACCATGGCAACCACTCGCGCGGTGAGTCCATCCTGCTCAGAGGACGAAACGGGCCCGTGCTGCACAGATACGTCGGTTCTTAAAGCGACAGGAGCCGTTTAGAATGATGTCATGTAGCGGTCCACTTCCTTTGAGCACGGTTGCGTTCACATCTACCTGAGTACGGTTTGTTTGTGTTCTCACAGATCAAATGAACTGGACTTTGGGTTCAAGCATACTCAGATCCAGGCCGGAGTCCCTAGTGTGAAACCACTCTAAGCCAACTTAACAACTGAAAGCTGGAGACGGCATTTCCAGCATGGAGACCGCCATCGATGGGACTCCAGCGCCCCCTGCAGGACAGATGAGTAACGTCACTCAGGCTTGGTCCATTAATATTTACAGTCCAGTAAATTAACAGAGCAGTGAGGGTGACGGTTGACTGTCCACTTCTGTTCATAATGGAACGCTCCCTCACTCAGTTTCTGGGGTATCATCTAGCTGATGGTCTTAATTGTGCCTGATTTCACAAGGTGCTGCAGAAACCCAACCACCCCTAGTTCCCTTGTCTAAGTCCCTTTACCTCTCGAGACATTAGTAGACCATAAACAGAGGACTGGATGGTCTTATTTCACATTTTGTGGGTCAGTATATACTCTGGTCAACCAAATATATGTGCAAAAACACTGTAAACGTTTTATTTCTTCATATGTCCCCTTTAAGGTGAGGGATTGGTGAACTGGTGATTGCTGCTGTCAGTTAGTAATAATTAAGGCACTTATTTGGGCATCATTTCTTGATTTTGAGCAGAGGAATGCAGAGGAGAAGAGGTCTAGTGGTAAGTGTAGTTCTGTTAGTGTGTGTTTGCCGTTTGTTGTGTGTGAAGGGGACTTGGGGGGGATAACAACCCTGCAAATTACAACCTTCTCCAATTTTCCACATCAAGGCCTTTCCGGAGAGGGAAAGTTGCAGAAATTGAGGTAAGCCTGACATCCCAAATTGACCCGACTCAGAGTGCCCTTGAGAGGAAACCAATGTGACATCAAAACAAACAAAGCTCTCTCTACTCTCACATTTATCTCACAAATGTTTGATATATTTGTCCTACTGAGCATAATCATCCTCTGTAAACCCACCCCCCTCCTCCTCCTCCTCCTCCTCCTCTTCTTCCCCCTGGTTACAGCGTGGTCTGGTGAAATGTCAGACCCCGGCTGATGAGCAGGGGCAGGCAGCATCATTAGTTCTGTCTGTGAGACAGGAAGCATCGGCGTCATTAGCAGTCATTAGTTTACAGACAGCAGGTCACATCACCGACACCACGCTGCCTCTCTCCATCACTTACACACACACAAACACACACTCACACACACACACACACACTCACTGAGTCAGGAGGGCCGACACACCTACGTCCTGCTGCTGTTCCTTTTTTGTGTTTGGCTGAAGCTGCAGACTTTATGAGTGTGTGTGTTTGTGTGTGTGTGTGTGTGTGTGTGTGTGTGTGTGTGTGTGTGTGTGTGTGTGTGTGTGTCTCATTCAATAATTTATTTTGATTTTAATTCCATCTCTGCTGCCCTCAGATGAGCTGCTCTCCCTCCCACCTCGCGCTCAGAGCTACAGCGAGGCTCAACGCTAAACAAATTGACAATTATCATGCCAATCTTCGCCTCATTGGCTTCCAGCAGAGTTCAGAATAGACTTTTAAAATGCTGCTGATTATTTTCAGAGCACAGGGGTCTAACCAATCTCTTTGCAGTCCGAGGGAGGCATTATCAGTCAAAAGCAAAGGATTCAAATTCAATTTATTGCACTTTATAATTAAGGCTCATATTCTTCTGAACCGCCCGCCTGAAGACTTTATTAAACGGGCAGGCCATTTGTCATAACCTCTTGAAATCAATGACAGATGTTAACTTCTATCTTTACCAGGGGACCATGGCTCTACAAGCGCTCAGTGGATGCATTGAACCAATCACTGAGTGGATATCATCATTTTCTTCACTTAAACAAAGACAAAACTGAGGTAATTGTTTTTGGATCCAAGAAGGAGAATTGAAAAGTCAGCATGCAGCTTCAGTCATTAACACTGAACATCACTGACCATGCACCAAATCTGTGTGTAGTCATGGAAATAGACCTGAAAGGGTTTACGTCCCAGCAGGACTTAAAAAAAGACGTCCATGCATTTATCTTCAGACTCGATCACAGTAACTCTTTACTCGTCTCCCTAAAAAATCAATCAGACAATTGCTTTTGAGTCAGAACGCTGCGGCTGTAGTCCTTACTAAGACCATAACTTTAACAGATCACTCCAGTTCTGAGGTCTTTACACTGGCTCCCTGCCTCTCAGACATTATTTTTCAACATACCCCTGTTGCTTTATTATTGCAGGTCTGCTTTCTGTCTCCAGAGTCAGAACCAAACATGGAGAGGCAGCGTTCAGTTTGGTTAATAGTAAACTTACATAGCGCTTTTCTCGTCTTCTGACTACTCAAAACACTTTGACACCTCAGGTCATACCTACACATTCAGACACTGATAGCAGAGTCTGCTAAGGATACTTCCACATGTGGCTGCAGGAGCTGGGGATCTTCTGGTTGAGAGACAACCAACTCTACCACAGAGCCACAGCCAACTCCAGTTTTTATGCTGGAACAAACTCCCAAAAAACATTATTTAAAGGTCCAATCAGTAAGATATGTAGTGAGTGAAATGATAAAGTGATCTTACTATATGATCAGACATTAAGGAAACATGTTATGTTGAAGTGCTGGCTTCTCTGACAACAATGCAGCAGTCAGTATGTCCTCCTTCTAACTTTAGATTCTGGTCCTGAATGCTCTGGATTTGTTTGGACCAGAGAAGGTAGGCGGTTTTAAGACACCCCCATACGGCCGTTTTGGACGCCCCTCGGTTTGCCAGATATGAGAGCAGTTATCAGGTCAAACCAACAGGTGTTGCAGCGATGGAAGCGGGCAAGAGAAGTGGTTCAGATAGAAGTGATTGTACCCGACCTAAAAAGCCTCTGCATGTTTCTAATAAGCTCCACGAGCAGAAACGTGCTCAAACTAGGATCAATATTGGAGATGCTTTTGAAAAATGGAGAGAGGTTAGAACACAGAAAGGTTTACAGACCGATGCAGAGCTGGATAAACACTGAAGCTTCAGTGTCCACCACATGGCAACCTGTGTGAGGATCAACTCTAGAGAGGAGGGGGGGGGGGGGGGAACAGCTCTCTACAATGTTTTGAATATGGACTGCAGTACCCATTTTAAACACTAGGTGTCAGAGATACATATTGGGCCTTTAAAACACACTTTGTTATAATTATTAGAAACTTCTCTTTTTTGTAGCATCATATCCATAAAGGATAATGCATCCATTAATACATCATAAGGTTCTGTAACTTCATTTCGGGGGGGGGGGGGGGGGGGGGGGTTGTCTGAAGAGTGAAGACGCAGAAGCAGAATTTAAACAAAGTCCACGTGACAGAAGGAGAACACATTATGTATATTTGAAAACATTGAGGAGTAGATGGTTTTAATATTCAGACATTTGGCAAGGTTCACTCTTTCATCACCTTGCACCATGTTTGGTTCGGTGCCGTGCAGCATGAAGCCTGACTGATGTGTTTATTTTTACCTCCTGATGCCCATGAAGCTTGGCACTTTCACCGACACTTCAAACAGACCTTATTTTCATCTGGCCCTCCTCCCATTGCATCACAAGCTTCAGATAATTTAGAAAATCATGCAGTATGGCAGAGTGCATTACTGCTTCTCACTAACTTCACTAAGACGAGGTACTTTGAGGATGTAGACTAATTATGAAAAAGCTTATCGGTAAAGATTAAACTCCTCTAAGATTGAACATTAAAGATAAAGATTGAAGTTTACACTTCTTCGATCCCTGCAGGGAATTCCCAAGCTCAGCAGCTTGAACATAAAAGTGATGAACACATGAATGCATCAGTGATTGTGGTCCAGAAATATGTTTATTGTCTGATCATGATAACAGATCATTTTCTGACAAAAAAAAAAGACAGCAGCGTTTCTTGCAATACACCCATTACAAGAATCATACTTCGTTCAAATATAACTGAGAATAAGAAAATAAATCAACGTACCCTGGTTGTGTGTGTGAGCCCTCTCTGGTAATGACCCCCTCTTTGTCCATCAGCATCTGTCTGAATGTGCTCACTTTCTGTCGGATCTCTTCTTCTGTGTACCTGAGGACGGAATCAAACACAGAACAGTTAATACAGACAAAAACTGACAAACATATATCATCAATTATCTGCAGGTTTGACGGCAGCAGGGGCTCATTCAGGGGAAACTGTCATCCGTCATCACTGCCAGATGACTGTGAAGGAGCCATGTCACCCCCCAACAATCACACAGAGTCCGGACAAATGGAACAAAAGACCATCTTCTGACCGCGCCCGAACCAAAGATTTGGCTTAGCTGAATGATGATGAGTCACCGCCAACCCTCCCCTGACCCCGGCGGGTTCCTTGTTCATGCCCGGGCTGCGTGTCATGTTTTATTCTGTGAGCAGAGCACTGTAACTCACTGAGCGGAGAGCATCTGTGGGGCAGCGTGAGGAGCTTTCAGCGAGCTGACACACAGAATATTGCAGACTGCTGCAGTGGCACATGAAAGAAATTAATGTCTGTGTTGCATTAATATTCATATTCACAGTTTCTCACTGAGAAAAACAGTCTCTCTTTCCACTTTTCTGCTGTATTGTAGCTGTCAGAGGGTGTGAGGAAACGGTCGGTTTTACTCTGATCATATAATAAGATCTTATTTGCTGAATAGTGGATGATGAATGAATCAAACTCTGCTAATATTGTGAACGCAAACAGCTTTTGGTTGCATCCTGTCAATTTGTGAACAACATAAGTAACCTCTGTCAAACGCTCTGCCAGACAGTAATAACTCCACCAGCCTGTCTGAACAAGTAGCATCTGTCCTGGGCTGTTCTGCACATTCTCATAGGTTAGTTAACTTGACAGTACAGGGTCTCCTGGTGTATTCACACGGTCTCCACACTCTGCCAGGGGTTGCGGTAATGGGATGTAATGAGCTACAGAGGCAGAGGAACATGAAGGAAGAGGAGAGGACGGAGGAGGAGGAGGAAGAGGGGAAAGAGGAGAGAATTAATAAAGCTGTGAAAATGTGGCCAGGAGCCAGACATCACAGAGTTAGACTGACTGGAAGCGTCAGCCATTAATAATGTACTGTGGTGTTTGTATCAACTTCAACAACAAGAGTGTGGGTGAGGGTAGCCATGACTATGTTCGGATATAGATTCACTAATTACCCGTGGTTAAAAATGGACCACAGTCACAGTGAAGCCTTCCCCTGAGTCTCATCATACTGATTTAATGTATTTGGTAGGAATTCATATCACCGGCAATGAGGCTTGGAGGGCAGAAAGAGCGCCCACTATTGAACGCACTGTGGAACTGCTCAATGTAAAGTGCAGGGGAACTGTCCATGGCTCAGTGCTGAAACAGATTCTTTACTTGGCAACAGATTCTTCACTTCTCTTAGCTTAGTTCTCTAAACTGGATTATAATTTAGCCAGTGGCTAATTTCAGCATGTAAATGGCATTAATCTGACGAGTGTTTCGCTCCCCACGGAGTAAATATAGCAGCGACCATGTTTTCAGAGCTGTCAGCACATTGATGGTGCAGAGAATGAGATTAGGAGGAGTGAGATGGAGAGCGGAGCTTGGAAGATGGCCCAACAGCAAAGAAGAAGAAGAAGAAGGAGCCAGCCAGCCAGCCAGCCGGTGTGACAGCACCATCAGGTCCTGCTGTACGGCAATCTCTCAGCCCAGAAGCTGTCAACTCAGCACAATGGAGCGGGCCTCAAACGCACACTTTAAATTCATGGTTTTTCACACACGGCACAAGAAGTGTCACCGTCCACCAGCTGCTTAGTCGACAAGCGGTTCTACAAGCTCTCGGTTGTTGTGTAGTGGATTGAAGGAGAAAGGCTCAGAGAGGATACTTTTAATCGAGTAAGCGCTGACCAATCAGACGCTAAGGCTGTAGGGCTTTCTCCTTCACATTGTGCTGATGATGGAGAGGATGTTAGCACCTGCAGCTACCTCTGTTGACACTCCAGCTAAAGCGTGAAAAGAAGGGTCACAGCTTGAGAAGCTAAAGCCTCTGTTGACATGTAACCTCCAGAGTTTCCGCTTTCCTCCTCTTCTCTTTGCTCTCTCGCTGAGTGAATCTCCATTCAGAGGCTCCACACGGCTTCGCAGCAGGAAGCACAGCAATATTTGGTTCTTTTTTGATCGGTCTGACTTTCAAAACAAAGTCAGAGAGTGTTTGCCCAGCAGTGGTGCTGCTTAGACACAGAGCCTGGGGTTCAGCAGTACGGGTTGTAAGAAAGCAGCTGAATACCTGCAGGAGTCCGGTGAATAGTCGTCAAAGTCACCTTCAGAGATCTACTGACAAAAAACTCCTGAAGTTTCTGACAGTTTGGGACTAGAACTAAACTAACCAAACTCATGGGCATTAGAGTTGACATTAAACAGCAACAAATATTGCCCTAATTAACCAATCCAGTTCAAGTTTTACATAAAAAACCCAACTTGGAACTATATGGAAGTGGGTTACAACAGAAGTCTCTTAAATGCATGACAGGAAATACATTCTTGATTGGCCTTAAATAGGACCCTTATTCTTTCTTGTAGTAATTTCAATGCTTTTTCAACGTCTCTTTTTATCTTTTTTTTTTATACAATTTATTTATGTCAAAGTGTTAGATTTTGTTCCATTTCAGCAGAAATGTACTGTTTTGATTATAAAACAATGTCTTTAAAGTTTGTGCTTGAATGTTGTTTGATAAAAAAGATAGATAACAGGTGGATGTTGCTGTGCTTCAAGTGATCCAGCCTATTACGTAGAGCTTAGAGAGACCTCCGTTATCACCTCTGTCTGCTGCTGTTGTGTGTGTGTGTGTAAAGAACACAAAGAAGAAAGGACAAATATATTGACAGGTATTTGACATCAAAACACCATCACAATCAGTGAATGGGCAGATTGGACTCTCCTCATAAAAAGCTCAGCATTGTTACGACTCCAAGGGAACAAAACGGGATAGGAGCACAAATGAAAAGGGTTAGGCTAGAGTTAGCTCGCAGGTTTGCTTTGGGAAAAATGAAAACATGAAACATTTTGGTACCAGGCGTGTTGTACTGAACTGAACTGAACCGCTTGCAGGAAATGGGGTTTAAATGTGTCATCAACATTTCTGTTTTCCAAGACAAACCCTAAAAGATCCTTAGCAATGTCTATGAGAGAAATGTTGTAATTCGTATCCAAACACTGGTATTTAGATGATGAACAAGACACAAGTGGTACAGAAACAATAAATAAAACTCTATTCAGACTTCATGGGATCTTTTTAAAACCTGTTTGTGCAAAAAGGGACACATATTGGATGTTTGTCAGAAGCCTTTTGGACGAGCGCTCTGAAACAACACACCTCTGCTCTGCACATTTAATCAGCACTTCCTGCAGCTGTAAAGGTAGCTGCTGTCTGAATAACACGACATCTGCTCTGCCCCGACACAGAGCAGAGGAGGGGCGGGCAGCAGCGGTCACTCTGAGCAACGCCCAATTGTAATTGTAATGAATGTTAAACTGAGCGTGACACTTGTGTATTTACATTTGTGTGAGTGTGTGTGTATGAGGGGGGACTGAGCTAGTCAAGTGGATCCGAAAGAAAGCCATTTAGCCCAGGCCCATTGCCCACAGCGAGCAGAATCCCAGTGATTCTGGTGGAGAGAAAGAGAGACGGGGGACATTGATCAGAGCGAGGGAACTCCCCGCCACCCAAACCATGAAAAATCACCACGATTAAAGAACCTGATTGGAGTAATTAGACACCTCGTAGCACCCGTATATCCCCCTCTGTTAACTCACCACGTGGGGAAATGAATAGCTGTGGCCCAGAGACCCTCCTTTGACTGATCGTCATTGATTTGACGAGGACGTGCCGATGTTTGAGGCGTGCATGTGGGTGTTTAAACGTGTGTGTCGATGTTTCTACATTTGATGTCTGAAGAGCTTTTTTTTTTCTTTCTTTCTCCTGAAGTCATCCCCGGGCGCTGCTGTACACTTCTGAAACTCTGCAGCAATCAATCTCTCTGCAAAAAGTACAGACGCACGGCGATGCCAATGCAGTTAGTGAGATTGAACGGGCCGTGGGAACACAGGGAGAACACCCCCACGTTTCTATTTCAGGTGAAGAATTAAAACGACCTCGAGTGCCAGAGTGAAATACTTTAACTCTCCAGTGGAGGATTTTCAATGGTTTCTTTCTATAGTTATAGATTCTCTGGTTAGATAACAGGTACTACAGGGAACACAGAGAAAAGAGAACACCTTTCTTTTACTTTATAAAGCCGACCTCTTCACCTCCCCCACAGTGTAAGCAGATCAATGGCTGGAGCAGAATCTTCTATCTCCACTCTGTCTGATTGCTCGCCCTCTCTCTAACACATCATTTGAAGCTGTTTTGTCTACCATGAACCCACCATATTGCCTTGTGAGCCCTCCAGTGACAACGTATTAAATGGGTCATTGTCCCCGAGATGCTTCCCCTCCAATTTCCAGTCTTATAGGACCCAGGCTTATCGTCTTATGACGCAGGCTTTGGCTCGCAGGAAAACCTCCATCAGTGCAGAGATAGTTATTTGCGCCGGCCTTCGAGGCTCTTTTAATAAGATCCAGACCGCTCACATCTCTTACAATCCAAATGGTGTCTCTGCAGATGTTATTATTATTTTTTTATCATCTTTTTATTTGGGGTGGGTATACAACGATCAACAAACTGTACACAGAATGTCAGTATATCCCTTCCCTCCACCAACATGAACACATACATACATGCATGTCTGCATACATAGGCCTCCAGGCATACACAGAAAAACAAAGCAAAAACAAGAAAAACAATCCTAACAGTAATACTAATAATACTCTTCATAATAATAGTAAAAATAATAAGACGAGACAAAAACAAAGATAATAATAATAATAATTAGATATCATAACATCATAGCATCATTGCATTTATCATTGTTGACAACCTTGAGAAAATTCCTCCAAGCAACAGATCAATGGAAGCCAAAAGTCCTGAAAAATATGGCCCCGGTTACATTTTTCCAAAGTTAGTTTCTCTCACGGTAAGAATTGTGACAGTTGATCCAAAAACAACTTAAAGGCAGATGTTATTAAAGGAAGAGCGGAGCAGTAGAGGCAAAATGCGGCAATTTAGCACCCCGAGTTCCTTCCTCTTGCTTTGACTAAGGTAAGTCTGTTCTGTCCTGGAGTTAATTTTCTTGGATGTCAAAACACAATTTCTGCTTTGCATTTGTTGTGCCACACTACACCTCTCCACTCTGCTTTAAAACGAACACAGATTCAGTTTTCATTACAGGAACAAGAACATCTCGTTTTAGCACTCAGTGAAGCTAAAAAAAGCTCTCAGCATTGGGCGGTAAAAAAAGACTGTCACGTATGCACACTTTAGTTATGGGTGGACAATATCATTATGTAGCTGTGTGTGTGTGTGTGTGTGTGTGTGTGTGTGTGTGTGTGTGTGTGTGTGTGTGTGTGTGAGAGCAGAGATGCTGAGGGTTGATGTGTTTACAGCGAGCAGCACGTAGCCTGCAGATTAGAGTGAGGGAGGACTCGTGAAGAGAGCTCATTAGAGAGCTGGGAGGGAAAAAAAGGCTCAGACACCACAGGAGTTCAAATCATGTACAATCTCTACGCCTCAATTAGAGCTCCTGAAATAGAGTCTGGACAACATGATGCAGACGGGCACACCTTAAATGCAGGTTAGCTTAGTTTTCATAAGGAACCTAATTCAGCTTTGACCCTTAGCTGATGAAGAAATGTCCATCTGGAGAGGGTAACACATATTTCTATTGCTACATAAATGTCATCATGACCTCATCAAATTGGCAGGTGGCCATTTCATTATTAAATACTTTATGCAATCGACGTCTCTAATTTTGTAGGAAGGAGGGATATGAGTGCACTGACTGGTGCATCTATTTGGTTTGAATGATTATATCAGAGTTTTAACCACTGCCACTTCCAGTAATTGTTGATATAGATTCTAGATCTCCGTCTGTTATGAATAAATAGACTTGAGTTTGTATACAGCTTTACACCACAGGTCACTCGTCCCAATTCATACCCGTTCACACACTGACGGCAGAGGCTGCTTTGTAAAGTGTCAATCAGTATTAAGTAATCCATTCATACAAATTCACAACTTGGGGTTCAGTGTTTTGCTCAAGGACACTTCAACATGTAACTGCAGAAGCTAGGGATCAAACCCCCGACCTCCCCAACCTTGAGAGACGACGGAGAATAGGGCGATGGACAGATTCTATGGATTCACATACAGCTTTTTGGTTTATAATGGTGAACGTTAAGGTACTTTATAGCAGTGTTCTGATGGAAAGAAAACTGAAAGTTGTTGATGGTGCTTCAGGTATTTTTATCTCCTCATACAGCTCGCTTTATATATCAAGCCTCAAAGGTCAAATGTGCGTAACCTCCAGCTCATCTGACATTATACATTAAAGGCCGATGCTCCCTGCAGAGCACCGGTGAATGGAGGGTGCTGCCAGGCCTTGAGCAGCTGAATACACAGACTGGCTTAATTGCTGATCTCGTCTAATTGGCTCCCAGAGTGAGGCCATCACTCCTGACAGACTATTCATCTTGTCCTCTGGAAAGAGCACGGCTGAATGGAGGGGCCACGTTTGAAATAAAGAGGAGGAGAGTGTCTGCCTTGTTGTCCGAGTTAAAGAAGGAGGCAGACGTCCAACCTGCCTCCCAGCCTAATCCTTCACCCAGGCCTCAGTCAGGACGGGGGATCGGGGGTGAGGTCGAGGCTGAGCCTGCTGGCTTAAATCGTCAACAATTTTAATTGTATCAAATGCCTGGCATAACTCCCCCCTCTCTGCTCGTGTGTGTTTTATCCCCCGCTCTATCCCTTAATCCTGCACACATGCACACGCTCGCTCATTTAGAGAGGAACATTAGAAACTGGAGAGGCAAGAGGAGCTGTCCTGAGCCGAGCTGGCAATTGAGAATCTCCTTTTATTATGGCTTAACAGGATGAGTCCAGTCCGTCCACAGCTTTAACACTCAGCTGAGTGGAAGCCTTACTTCCTATGCGACTAACTGCCAAGCGAGCCCGTGCAGGCTGACGAGCAACAGAGCAGGTCAACGCGGGTGTCTACTCCACTCGTATTGTATGATCATTAGTCGAGCTGCTGCCTGCCACCACACTGTCCCACCACACATCATGACTCTTCTACATCAGGAGGAGCTGAGTCTACTACCAAGAGCCAGGAGAGGGATAGTTCATGACAGATAGTCCCAGTGCACCCCCCTTTTTAAATATCACTAGTTCCTTTTCAGCTACAAATCTGTTCTGGCTCTAACACTAGCCTCAAGTCTTTCTCCTAGTGTTTAAAAAGGGTACTGCAGTCCAAATAAAACCAAATCTAAAGAGATGTCTCCTCCCGCCCCCTCCTCTCTAGAGTAGATGCTCACGCAGGTTGCCATGTGGTGAACACTGAAGCTTCAGTGTTTATCCAGCTCTGCATCGGTCTGTAAACCTTTCTGCGTTCTAACCTCTCTCCATTTTTCAAAAGCATCTCCAATATTGATCCTAGTTTGAGCACGTTTCTGCTCGTGGCGCTTATTAGAAACATGCAGAGGCTTTTTAGGTCGGGTACAATCACTTCTATCTGAACCACTTCTCTTGCCCGCTTCCATCGCTGCAACACCTGTTGACCTGATAACTGCTCTCATATCTGACAAACAGAGGGGCGTCCAAAACAGCCTTAACACCACCTACTTTCTCTCTAAACTATCTACTGAGTTATTATTTTTTAAATATTATCTGATATTTTAATGTTTGCGTCTTCATCTGGTGTCCAGTGTTTGTACATTTTATTGGGTGTTTCTTCTTTTGTTCTGTTGTCTAATTTTGAATTTTTGTTGCCATGCTGTATTTTTGTATATTCTATATGGGAGGTTTCTTTTCTCTAATGATTTTTGATTTCATTTGTGTCCCTCATGAGGCTGTAAAGTACTTGACTGCTGTCTGGGAAAGTTGCTCTATTGACAAACTTGCATGATGTTGCT
The DNA here is from genome assembly GCF_963584025.1 of Labrus mixtus. NCBI lineage: Eukaryota > Metazoa > Chordata > Actinopteri > Labriformes > Labridae > Labrus > Labrus mixtus. Next base: position 23,550,541 of record NC_083625.1, on the reverse strand, counting down.
ACCCCCGACTCAGGATCACAGAGCTCTTCATTAATTACAGCCTCAGCTAGCCTGCAGCCTGCCTGCAAGCGGTGGTTGCTCAAGCAGCAGTGTGTGTGTGTGCAGATCAGCCCCCCCACCACCGAAGCCTTGAGATTGTGGGTTAGGAGTCGTTCCAATTTTCATGGCCGTAGCATCGGCACACGCTGAGCTCCTCCTAACTTTGTGCTGGAGGACACATATCATGCTAATGAAACAGGCTACGCTGGGTTGGCCCCTGTTTTCTTCACTGGCTGTCTCCATGGCAACCGCAGTAATAACCATAACTTAAGGATATGGCTATTAAAGCAAAGTTCAAGTGCTGGCTGCAAATATGCATCATGGATGAGTAACGCTGCGACTGTGACATGCACAAGATTGTGGGGTGAAGAATAGCCAGGGCTGATGTATGAATCTCCATTTATCTCCATGTTTGAAGCCCGGAAATATGTGTGTGTGTGTGTGTGTGTGTGTGTGTGTGTGTGTGTGTGTGTGTGTGTGTGTGTGTGGGTGGGTTGTCCTTCTCATAGTTATTTTCTTGTTATTTTAACATTAAGTCTCTATACACTACATCTTTATTTATGTGGGCCTTATAGGAATGGTTATGTTGTAGATGTAGTTTTCCTTGTACTGATTGTTTGTTGTTGTTTGTGTTTCAGTTTCTGTCTTTGTTCTCTGCCTTGGCTCATCATGACGAGATGGACGATGGAGCTGGAGTAGGGATGTGCAGGGCAAAAGAAACTTCACTTTGTAAAGTTTATCTTGTGTCTCGTTTGTCACTGTGATGGTGCGTCCTTCATTAGAGAAACGAGACCGATGTTACATTGAGGGACAGTGCATTATAATCTCTGTACAGTGGACACTCTCTGCATGCAATACTCTAAAGCTCACATATTCTCCTCCTCTTCAACCAGTTTAAATAAGTCTCAGAGCTCCCCAACACATGTCTGTGAAGTGTCTTGTTCTAAATCCACTCTGATCCTGTATTTGATCATGTCTATAAACCCCTCTATTTCAGCCCTGCTCAGAACAGACTGTTTCTGTGTCTGTACCTTTAAATATAAATGAGCTGTGTCTGACCACGCCCCCTCTCTGGAAGGGCTCGGGTGTCTCGGGCTTTCTCGCTCCATGTCCTATTGTTTACGGTGAGAAGGCAGACTCAGAGGGCAGAACAAACACCTAGCTGTGGGAGTGTCACCCACCTGGGGGAGGGGCTACTGCCCTTGAATTATCTCTAGATGTGTTTCAATATTGACCATTTAAATGATTGCCACTTCGGTTCTTTTCACAACTAACTTGTTACACATAACCAGGCTCTTCACCTCCTGCCTGCGTCTCCACAGGTCACAAACCAGTGAGCAGGAGCCACTAGAACATAACAAGGACACAATCCTTCACTGAGGAGGCTGATTGTGATTGTGAACACTGACAATTAAGTTAAATGGGGCAGCTGGCCATGCAGGAAGCATCGAGGCTCCTGCCAAATTGTCCCTGTGGAGTCCTTCATGTGATGCTCAGCAGTGTCTCAAACTGGGATTAGTTAACTTTAGAATCAGAGCAAACCTCCCGCCTGAGCACCTTCCCTCCAACCCAAACGGATTGTCTCATGTTAAACATTAGGTCATTATAAATATGTGTTTTTTGCAATCATCTTCATGCAACCCCATCCCTACCTTGCTCTTAAAAAACTCATCACATGTAGCTGCTTGGTCGAAGCCTCAAGCATCAAATTATGACACTGTGACCTCTCTTTGGTGACATTTCCAGATGCCGTTCTTATGGGTTGGTTTTCTAAAAGTCAGGTGACATGCGGGGTTTCTTAGAGGTGATGGATGAGTCACACAAACAAAGGACTTTCATCCCGGCAACAAAGTTCAGCCGCATTTTTCAGAACTCTATGATGTCGTCTTTTCAAAAGCTTTAGAGCTACTAAACTGATTTGAGTTACCTAATGTGCAGATGCAAGTGATATGAGTGTGTAAGTTAGTCAATCATATACAGTAAGACTATTTGAAAGCGCATACATTTGATGGTACTGAGCGGCAACTTAGGTGTTTTAAAATGAAGTCAATGCCAAAGTACTAAAATAATGCAGTTCCTCCAGTGTCCACTTGAGGCTGCTGCAAAAGATCCAGAAGTCTCAAACACACCTCATAATAAAAAGGCAGTTTTGATAAAATGCTAACAGCTTGGTACATAAAAAACATTTTGGTCTGATTAGTAAAGTCCTTATGGACACACACTGTCTGATTTGATGAAGGTCAGAAGTTATGCATAACTAATGGGTGTGACCGATCTGACTGTGAGCGGCTGCTTTGGAGCAGGAGACTTAAGGCCTGCCTCAACTCCAGCTCGTTTCCTGTCATAAGGTTTACCGAAAGTTTGAATGAATGGGCTTCCGAAGGAGCCCTTCAGAAACCAATGGGTGGCGTCACTCAGCCTTCGTCCCTGTTCATTTACAGTCCATGATTAAAACACAAACCATAATTTTCTTACCCAAGGACTTAACTTTGCTACATCACCAAACTGAAACCATTTTTGCAACATCAATCTAACTAGATATTGCTTATTCATGATTTCTAACTTGATGTATGTATATTTATTTAAGCTGACTTAACCGTAGAGCTCTACTCATACACGCCAGCATCACATTGGTAGCTTGTTTGTCATATTTTGAAGCTAAGGAGAACAGACCCAGCTTGTATTTTTGAAGAGTGGGGAGATCAACAAAGCACAGCTGCCGTGCAACACACTCCTGTATGTTTTTTCAACACTCCTGTGTAGCGGCCTGTTCTTGTTATTCCCAATATTGCAACCAAAATGACTTTTGGCAGCGAACAGATTTTGAGTGTAATGTCAGGCTGCAGCTTGTGAGCTCACCCTGCACACAGGTTTACTCTACCTGTCAAAGTCAAGTCCTCTACTATTACACAGAGAGGGCTTTCATGGCTCGCACTGCAGACAGCTCACAAATAACTGAATTGTGCAGAAACGATGCACAACAATTGTGTAACTGAGAAAAAAAACCTGTTAATTTCACTTGGCATGAAATATTGCATGCTTTCTCGATTACTTTGATTTGTGCTTATTAAAGATTTCAAGATTCATGCAAGAAAATGGTTGTATTTTCATCCTGCAACTTTTTTTTTCTGTGAGGCTTCAAATGCAAATGTTCCAATCCGTTAAAATGTCACACACATAAACGTGTCAAAGAGAGTTTGTTTTTACTTGACGGCTGACTTTGCATGAGTAGTTGCAGCTCTATTTGTTAGATCTGATAATTAAGAGTGCTGGATGGCCCCACATGGTGAAACAAGGCTGCTCTATTTGTAGGAAAGGTAATTAACAAAAATGACCACAAATAAAAAAGAGAACACATTTCATCCCCTCAGTGCTTCAAGTCCTGCTGCCAAAAACCTGCAGAGGGAAACTAAACTGATGTCAGCAGTCACATGCAGGGCTTGAAATATGAAGTTACTATTCATTAATGTCAGAGCTGTGTGTAAAGTATCACACTGTGACAGAAATATAGTGGAGAAATGATGTGTTGCTAAAAATAAAAGGTCATGCCAAAACAAATAGGTCAGTCCTGAAATGAGAGCGCAGGAGGAGTGAGAGTCATGGAGATGGACATGAGAACAAATGTCATTTGATGGCCAGTGGTTCTACTCACCCTTGCTCCTCCATCATCTCCTGCAGCTCCATACATTTCAGCTCCACCCTCCTCTTCCTCTCGTGGTCCAGGATCTCTCTGTGAGGCTTCTTCATCAGGACCGTCTCTACTTTGGGCTTCTTCTCCTCCTCCTCTTCCTCCTCCTCCTCCTCCTCCTCCTCCTCTGCACCTGGCTGTCCCTCCTCGGTTTTGGCTTGTAGGGCTGCAGTCGGAGTCAACCCCCCTGATCCTGCTGCTGGTCCTGCTCCCGCTGCTGCCCCTGCTCCGGGCACCACAGGTTGGGCCACCCCGTTCGCACCATCTTTAGGAGACGGCACCCTTGCCGCATCGTACATGGTTACTGAAGTCTGTGAAAACATAGAAGATGAAGAGAAACTGTCAGTCAAAGACACTATTATTATCAAACTGCACTGTTAAAGGTGGAGGAAGGAAACAATTCTTACACACAAGGCATGCATTTAGTAAAAAAGAACAAAAATAAGGACATGTTTTACTCTGTTTAGAGCCTCATGAAAAGACCCCTTCATGGTCTCTAAACCCTTGTTTGACAACCACAAAGTTGCCAGCCGAAAGACGACCAAATGTTGTCTGCATAACAACGTATTTGAAGCGACAGGATGCCACAAACATTCAGAGGCTTGCAATACGCACGGAAAGACGAGGCTGTGATGTTAATACCTCTGGGCAGGCTGCAGCGTTTCTGCCTGAACTGAGCAAACATTCACAAACATCAACGTACTGTACAAGTGCACACACGCACAGAGTTTGGAGTACATGTAGACGTGCATTGCAGGCGACAGCGCTGGCAGCAAAGTCTGCTTCATCATGAGTCAACAGCGTGAAGTGCAGAGAGGCAGGTTGGAGGGGAGAGACTGAGAGGTAAACTCATTTAAAGCTCACAAACAAAGTCTTATTTAAAAACGACAATAGCAAAAGATCTTTACTGTTTTTCTGCAGTGTATTTGTTAATGAGACCATATTTCTTTATTTGTGGTATACAACTTGGTGCTGGGAGAGGGTTGATTGCCTAGTACCGGTACCGGCCAACCAGTAAGATGTGTAGTGAGTGAGATGATAAAGTGACCTTACTATCTGATCAGACATTAAGGAAACATGTTATGTTGAAGTGCTGGCTTCTCTGACAACAATGCAGCAGCCAGTATGTCCTCCTTCTAACTTTAGATTCTGCTCCTGAATGCTCTGGATTTGTTTGGACCAGAGAAGGTAGGTGGTTTTAATCCACCCCCACACACGGCCGTTTTGGACGCCACGATATGAGAGCAGTTATCAGGTCAAACCAACAGGTGTTGCAGCGATGTAAGAGAAGCAGCCTGAAGAGGAGTTGTCTGAAGAGTGAAGACGCAGAAGCAGAATTTAAACAAAGTCCACGTGACAGAAGGAGAACACATTATGTATATTTGCAGACTGCAGTTCCCATTTTAAACACTAGGGTCAGACTTACATACTGCTCCTTTAAATTAATCTTTAATATGAAAATCTTAAAGCTGTACCAATCCTTCTTTCTTGCAAATGCAGCTCAGAATTGTATTGATGAAGTAATCCTGTTGTATGTTAGCTGATGATGTTATCGAGTTATCTACGGTGTAGAGCACCAGTTTCAAAACATGTCGAGTTTTAAGAATTATATTGTCTGTATTCCTACATTCAGATTTGTTTAGGTGTGAAATCACATGTCCACATTTTCTAAACTTTCAACAACAATTGATCTTTATTGACGAAGCGTTCGAAATCACAACAAGAAATGAAATCGCAAAAACACAAATTCTACTGTAGAATTCTAACGGTTTAAGTGATCCCATCTACTGGACCAACATGAAGCCATAAACTGAGATTATAAAGCACACATCCAGCATGAGCGAAAACAGAGCGTAAAGGGGAAGGCTGTAAGCAGCTTAAGGAAGCAGAGGCAGGGAGAAGTCTGCACAAACAAAACAGAAAAGGGAAGAAGATGTAAATTATTGATTCTTTCCTAATTCAACTGAATTGCATCATTCCTGAATGCCTTCTTTCTTTTGGGACTCCCTCCACCTTTCTGTTTCTGGCTCGTTTGCTCATGAATTGATGAGGTTGTCATTTTGGTGAATAAAAAGTCATCTGCTACAAGTGCAGCATGGAGCGGGCTCTGATTAAGATGGATGGTCCTGTTAGGGCTGCTGTAGAGCACGCAGAGAGGAGAGGAAGGCCTTCACGTGCCCTAAAAGCCTCGGCTGCCCACTAGCCCGTCCACTCCCTCTAAAACTAATGGCTTCATTTTTCACGGAGGAGCCTAAAAAGCTGCCCAGCTGAGGCACTTCATCACTGTCACATATGGAGGACGAGAGACAGGAGGACACCAAGGCTGGATGGACAAACCTCTTCTGTCTATTTATCTTCTGATGTTGAGTTTCCGAGCAGTTTGAGCCATGCAGACAGGCTGCTCTCTCTCTCGCCCTCTCTCTCTCTCTCTACAGGGGAGTCTTTGGCTGCTTAATAGTGATGTGCTTGTTTTTGAAGTGCTGCGAGCTGGTAAACGAGCCGTGGATGTGTGCGGAGCGACACGGCTCTGGGCTGACAGAACAGGTGGCAGGACAGCAGGAGGCATCATCGCTGAATCTATTATACAGTAAATCAACACTTGATATTCCATGACAGCAGCCTCTCATCCGCACCCGCTCGCCACAAAAACTACCCTGAAGAGAATTCAGGGGGCAAAGCTCTTCTTTTTTTTGTTCACTTGATATTCAGGTGGAGAACAGCAACACAAAGCACCTCAGTGAGGCTGGAAGAAGTCAGCTGATATGACCTTGTTTTCTACTAATTGAGCAGAAATGTCAGAGCTAAAACAAAGTGCTGCTCTGCCTGCTTCCTGTCCGTCGCTTTGTTTTAATTAGACCGGCCGGTCAAAGGCTACTAATGCTCGAGATCCATTGCTCAGGTCTGGATCTCTCAGGCAGAGTGGAGCATCACTTCTAATCCCATTCGTGCATGACATCATGCCATGCCTGCTGGATCAGTCCAGATATCATACTGTAGTAGTTCTGACCACATGCAGCTGACCATGAAGAAGGACAAACCGCCTACTCTCATTTTACAAAATGCACACAGCGCCGCTGTGCCGACTGCGTCTACAGAGCTGTCCGTCATGGCATAACATCCCTCTGATTAGCTTTTAATAACTAATTAAAACTACACTTCTCAGAACAATGAGCACTGACATAAATCAGCGTGATTAGAAGGCACTATAATGACAGAAACCGTGTTTGTGAACATGCATTTGATGTGTATTTTTTAGGGCTGTCAGCGTGAATGTGTTAATTGCGATGCAATTAAGGGTCGGATAAAGAAAGATAAATGCCTCCACCCACAACTCTCCTCCTGCACAGAGGCATAAACAAATGAAGATCAAATCTGAAAATCTGCAGAAAAAGGAGCCTCCCAACCAAAATAATAAAAAGACTTCCCACTGCCAGATGTGGGAGTCAAACACTGCAGGCCAAACACCCCCAATCTGTGTGAAACCATGCTGTAAATATCCAGACATCTCATTATACTAATGCATCACACCACAGCCATTCCTCTGGTTCCCAAGAGAGAGAGAGAGAGGGGGTGGGGGGTGCCAAAAAAAAATCTGTTCTCATTCAAGTTAAGACAACTAAATCATTTAATTGTGTAATGACAAAAATCCGAGCTTGTCATGGAGCCGATAAGGCAGCCGAGCACACAGTTAATTGTGCATGAGTCCTCTGCAGGGACTGAAGGTTATCTGGAGCGACTGTATTAATGGTGTCACCAAGCTATTCTGCTATTATTGCGAGGGCGTGCGAGACTGTCACATCCCAATAAACACTGCATGTAATTAGTCATTATGCTAAGTGAAGTTGCTGCTGTAAGAAATGAGACAGTCATTAGCGCTCGTCTTCTCCCCGTCCAGAGAAGGGAGCTGTTTCCCGTCTGTTTTTAACCTTTGCCTGAGGTTCATCGTGCTGTTTTCTTTGAAGGCTGCTGCTGCTCTAGATTCCTCTGCTGTGTCGACACCACAGCAAAGCCCGCCATGCGCTGAAATCAAACCACTTGCATCCAGAAAAACAAGTCATACGATCTCTAAGTGAGAGCGTCGCTGAGCGCCCACGTAGCCTGAGTCATCTGAAATATACAGTACATGGATCACACACTTAAAGCTCAATTACTGAGGATAACTCTCGATGATCGTGGTCTGACATTGAAGACTGATGTGTCTCATTAGTGACCTAATGTTGCATGAGGCTGATCAGATGTTAATGGGGGGATTGCCTGGACTTGTGGGGGGATTATATTGATCTTTAATGCATCGTTCCAGGAGGGGATTTTATCTGAATATATCATAAAGGAAAAGTAGATTACATCATTCATACTGTATTCTGTAGTCCATCAGTTATTTAGCATGACGTCCTCTTTGAAAGGAGAGTTGTCCAGTTGACTTGTTGCATCACGAGAAGCTAAATTTGAACAGGAAGTGCACTGAGGAGATCCCAAATTTTGAGAAATAAAAGCAAATTATTTATGAGGAGATAAGCTACTGTTTAGAGAAATCTATTTAAAATGTTTACTTTGCATAAAATGTCCATATCTCTGTGTGAAATATTTGTGACACAGATGATCCACCACTTCAACCCAAACTAAAATATCTGTACCGGGAGAAACCGACCTGAGGAAGAGAATATGTTTACAGACGAGCTAATGTATTTATGTTTAATTTACGTCATGTTTTTATCACAGCAGCACATACAGCAACAGTACGCCAGCTTTCAGCAGCAATTCCCAGTTTCCGTGTATAGTGGTCTTAGTAAGTGGGAACATCCGGTGTTTCCACGGCAACGATAAACATTTTGTTTGTCATGGCGGCCGTTGCGACAAGACACGTCCCGTTACAACTATAAAATTACAGATTTCTCTCTGTAAAAACTGTTGGAAATATTTGAGGTAATGTAAGTACTCAAGAATAATAAAAAAATAATAATATAGTTTTAGTCCATTTTATATTAATTTAGATATTTTCATTTAAACATTGTCATAAAATTCTACATATCGTACCTTTAACACTGAAATTCATGCCGTTATTCATCGTTGTTTTTGATCCTCGGCCGACGTGAAGCTGCATGTTTTAGTTGTGTGACAGCAATGATGTCATAATTTGCATTATCTGAATGAGTACACTATGAAGTCCACTACAGAGAACTCCCTTTAAAGTGAGTACAGGGCACGAGTGTGTGATTTCATACACGACCTAAGACTTCTCTGAATCTGTTCCAGTGAACATACATACAAAAAAATCAGGGAAACGAAACGTTCATAAAGAAGTTAGTGGATAAATCCATCTGCAGTTATGAATATAATTACAATCATTGTAATAATATCAATAAAGAAGATTTTAACAATATGCTTTATCTCCTAAATGTGAAGCTTGTCCTTTATATGGTGTGTTTACTGAGTCTGACTACATCAACATATTGCAGATTTTCTTTAAGAACGCAACATATGAACGACCATCTGTACATTTAGACTGTTAATGTAAATACTGCAGAGACAGTCCTGTATGTATATCTGCAGACACAGGAGAGTCAGCACAATCTGTTTCTGCATGTTTCATCTCGCTGTGAATCTCTGCGGTATAAATAGTTGTAGACGACCCTCTATACTTGATTTTAAGACACTAACAATTAGTCTGCACTATGATGCCTAATTTAAACTCTGTGGTGAGTAAATAGATCTGAGTTTGAAATGATAACAGCATATTCAATGTTTTTGAGTTCTAAGAATATCCTCTTGTTTACGTGGATTCAGTTTAACCATTAAAAAACCAGAGAGGTGGGACTCTGTAAGAGCCGACACACTCCCCTGCCTCTGTCATTGCACACACGCTCTCTCTGTGTTGTGCACAAATGCTGCAAAGATTGGATAGGCTGCTCCTCGGCAGTGATTGCAGGGTGGCTCTAACAGGGGGCCCGACCTCGACTGAGAGTGGCAGAGAGAAGCTGGAAAAACATCCGGGGTGGTTATCTGTCACTCCCCCCCCCCCCCCCCCCCCCCCCCCCCCTTCAAATACCCCCCTCGGTTCACAGAGAAACATTGTGAGTCAGCTTGTGGATTTACTTTGTGTGCACATGAGTAAGAGCTGACTGTTTCTCCTCTCAGCAGCCGACAGCGTTCACTAAAGTCACCCCCCCCCCCCCCCCCACCCCCCGACTCTCGCTCCGTCTCCTCCGATCCCTCGCTCTCCATCACACCTCTCCTCCAGAATAATCCGCCCCGTGGCTGCATGCGTTGTGTTTTTGTTTTTAGCACTTTGGCACCCAGAGGATGTGTTTGGCTCTCCCAAGGTCAGCTGCCTTTATTCCTGGCACGTTGGATTGCTGCTGGGTGCCAGGACACAAGCAACTTTTTCTCTTGTTGTCTCTGTTTTATTTTTTTTTTTTAATCGTAGCCGGATGGAAGGCGCATACAGAGTGAGCAGCAGAGGGCTGAGGAATGATAATACGCTGCACTCGGCTCTTCCTTTAGATGGGGAGATGATGTTCGTCTCTAGCTTTGATTTCCTCAGGAGGTTGAAGTGTTAATGTGGGAACAACATGGACAAATCACAAATAAAATATGATGTATTATATCCCTGAAATCAATCTAGATCAGTCTGAGAGGAGAGAAATGAATCGTTACAATCTAAAACCAGAATATTGATATGCAACACTAACATGTCTTAACATGTTTCTACCTAACATGACTTCAGGCTGCAGACGTTTCAGGGACGTCTTGAATTGTTCTCTCAGCTTGACGGGGTTGTCGTTTAATTTCTCCCCGTCTGAAGCTCATTTTCCAACATCACATGAATGCTAGAGATCTTCCGATGCCGATTTTCCCTTTGTTTTCTGATTCCTGCGTTATCTTATTGGTATGTAAGCGTAGAGATTGAATTCATAGCTGTATGGTTTTAACCCCTGCATGGATGTGGTAAGGTTGCTATCGTTAATGTGCTCCCTGGCTCGGAGAGGGAATGAGAGAGAACGTACTTTTAGCGTAAATAAATAAATAAATCCAGCAATAAACAATGATTTAGTACATTAAAGATTTGTTTGTTTCTTAGTTGTGTCTGATCGAGAGCACTTGAGAGATGCAGGTTTGTTAAAGATACTTTTGGGCCCTTTTATGCTTTAATTTATAGGACAGGAGAGAGTGATGTGGGAGGAGAGAGCAGGGGGAAAACCTGCAGCAAACATCCTTAACTATTGTTAGTTGGGTCACTTTGAATCACAATGGCTTGTGGGATTTGAAGTTCCTACCCTCCCAGAGACAAACATATATGTTCACAGTCTCATACCTTTACGTTGTGTCGCATGTTCCAATCTATTTTGTCGAATCAAACGTTGTATAGTCATAAGTATTTGTGTAGCTGGTTGGTTTGGTCCCAGGATTAAAAGGATTTTATGAAATGGTAATGAAGGATTTGAATGCTGAAAATGTACTTCAGGAATCAGAGCGGCCCGAAAAAGAGGAAGGTCACTGATGAGCTCTACTGGTTTAATTTTGACGATGCAAAAAACGTAAGTGCCCCCCCCCCGATGCCAATGAATGCAGAGAAACAAAAGACAAAGTAGAACGTTTGCTGCCTTGTTGTAAGTACAGATGAGGGAATTTCTGACATATATTATTTATTTTTCTTCCAAAGATTTACCACGTGTGCTCCAGCTATTCAGCATGTCGCTGTGAGACCACACTTAACAAAACAGGGCGAGCGCGCAGAGGAGACGTTGGCACATTTTCACACAGCAGCTGCTCTGATTTGGTAAGTCCGTGCCCAGGCACAGTCCACCATTCAGCCGACTTTGTTAAAGAGACATGGGGTTAGACTGAGTGTGAGTAGTTGCTTTAAAGTGCCTCACTTACATTTCTGTTGGTGCTTTGCTGCACACAGAGAAATACGAGTGCTGCTTCAAATGTGGTTGAGAGAGATTTTTTACTCTGTCAGGTTGAAGAGACAGAGAGAGGGCTGAAACAGCTGCTGGAGCCTTGTTGAGGAACGGCACACACCTCGTTTGAAACAGCAAAACACAACACTTTCATGTGCAGAGCCCCTTCAATGCATTCTTTGGAGCTTCAGATGAAAACACCAACATGCCTTCAGCCAATGAGAGGAGAGAGAGGTGAAAATGCGGCTGAAAAAATGTCGTCCCTCTGGTGAAGAAACATCCGTGGAAACCTCGGAGAAAGAGCATGACTGAAATAAATCTGCCGTGCCCCATTTTGAACAGGAAGAGAGAATCTTATGAGCCACCTCAAAGGGAGACAGAGACGCTGCTGTCTGCGAGGCGACATCTGAGCTCCTCCTGGCACAAAGTTCAGCTGTAGGTTGACAATCTGGAGGAATACAAGTCGACCTCATAACGGAGCTTTGAACCGTTTGCCCTGCTCTGCTCCTCTGCGATCAAACTGTGTTATTTTTTATTTTTTTTTTATCTCTCCTCGACTCTTCTGCAGGTTTACATCTGCTCCAGCTGGCTACCTTCACTCTGCTCAAACTCAGAAACTCTGCTGTGTTTCTGTGTGCAGAGTCTCAGGGGAGGAATGATTAGCATAGGGCCGCTCCTGATGTGATTACTGGGGTCACAGGCGGGGGGGGGAAGAGACAGGCTCAGGTCTGAAAGCCTGAGTCACTCCCTGACTGTCGGCCCGACACGCATCACAGCACGTCTTCCTCTGAGCAAACACTGTGGAGAATGTAATGGCGAACTCACCCTAGGCAGTCCGTACTGCTCCTAACGTTTCACCCATAAAGTCCAGATCGTTTGAGTAGTGTGAGAGCTCCGAATGTGGGAAGTGTCTATTTCTGCAGAATGGATTGAAATGAAACTGCACAGATCTCATTAAAAGTGGCGACATGGACTGAAGCCTGAACTTCAATAAGTTTCAAAAACAAAAAGCTCATGTGTTTCTCTAAGGTACATGCCGACTGTCTTAATGGATTCAGCCTCTATTCTGCCTCCTTGCTGACTCAGCAGCTACGTCTTAAGTTGCATTTCAGGTTTTCATCAACAGCTCTGGCCTTCGTTCCACCGCTTTAAGCTTCGGTGTTCTTTTAGCCGACAAAGCAGTTTTTGGGGTTTTTTTTCTGATACAGCCACAGTGTGCCTCTGAGAGCAAGGTGAGAATCTCGCTGTAACAAAACACTGCACGGTGTCTTATTGCGTTTTGAGGCAATAAATTACTTTTCTTTCCAAAGTTAATCTCTAAGGCATAAAACGATGTTTCCAGAACTGAAGTCTTCTCTGTGTGACTCATCGTACACACACAGGGCAGCAGATACTGGAGTTGAATTTATAAAAAGGAAAGTATAATTTTATTTGAGAGAAGAGATAAGAGCAGTTTCCTTACCTGTGCCCTCCCTCATTGTGAATGTTAAAAATATCACCTGAAGGGGGCTCTGGTAGCCTAATGGTTAGTGTGGGCGCCCCATGTGCGGAGACATAGTCCTCCAAGTGGGCCACCCGGGTTCAAATCCCATCCCATCACTCCAGTTCTTGCCTCCTTACACTGGCTACAAGTCAAGCTGAGGATTGATTTTAAAATACTGCTGACTGTATTCAAGGTGTTAAATGGACTTTCCCCCGTTAACCTCTCAGAACTCCTGTCCCCATATCAGCCAATAAGAGATCTTAGGTCATCTGTACTAAACGTCCTGTCAATGCCTAGATCCAGGAGAGGAATTTCTGGCACAACTTCACAAACTACCAAAGAGTGAAAGGCTTTGAAGAGGTCAAAAAGCTCCAGCAACACTTGTAGTACGAAGATCAATTTTATTAACAAATTAGACAGACGCGTTTCGGCTTGTGGCCTTCATCAAGGTCATGATGAAGACCACAAGCCGAAACGCGTCTGTCTAATGCCTAGATCCAGGACACAGTGCAATGAGGGATCGTGCTTTTTCCATTGCAGGACAAAATTTGTGGAACTCTTTACCTCCAATCATCGTCTCTCGCCCACTATTGGGAGTTTTTAAAACTCCCCTCAAAACATATTTCTACTCAATTGCCTTCAAAAACCTGTCAAGCACAAAATCCATAGCGCTGTACGTCTTGTGTTACACTAGACTTATTGTTGTTCTTGTCTGTTACTTTCTTTCTTTGCTGTTCAGCACTTTGGATCAACTGTGTTGTGTGTAAAATATATATTTTTTTAAAATCACGTGAGTTGCATATGTGCGTTGGCTTCATTTCTATCGCCTGGGGTTGCCACTTGGAGTGAACTGGAAAGATGAAAATGAGGGCTGTTCAAAAAAAAAGCAAGCATGCTGGAGAACGTCTGACTTCCAACATCACTTGCAGCTTCAAAGAAAAAAAAAATCTAATTTAAAAAGTCAATGCAAGCAGAGCAATCTGGGTAAAGCGGCAGCTTCAAAGTGCTCGAGGTTTCTGCTCCAAGGTTCACCGAGGAGAATTCAGGGTTAAGATGTGAGCACGTACAATTAAGGATCAGGAAACATTAACATACTTTTATCAAAGCTGGTCTCTGTAAGTTAGATTTAACTGCAGGGAGATATTCGTACAATACCCCACAGTGCAGTGCTCCACCTATTTTATCATGTTTCAACACTGTACACTTTGAAGACCTGGTATTGATATGGATGAAATCCCTCTTATCCACCTGCCTGCTGTGTGCGGGTGATTGAGTTGGTCAAAGAGAGACTCGGCTGAATAGAGTCAGTGCCTGCAGCAATCTGAAGCCAATCTGCAGACTGCTGCCGCACAGAAATGAGGCTGTCCTCTTTTCCACCTGCCTGCCCTGCTTCCACTTCTTCTCTTTAATTGACGGAGCCCTCTGAGGCGCCGAGCGATCAGCTTCCTGGTACAAGGTGATGGCTGTCAGTTAGCAGCAGACTTTCTCTCTCTGACTGCAATCACAGCTCACAGACCGACGTCTCTCCGGTGCAGCTTCAAGTACTGCAAAGAACCGCACCAGCTTTCATCCCACCTAACAGCCACTTCCTTCCAATCACAGCAAAAACGACAACAACAACAAAATCCCTCGAATTTTCTAACAATAGCCCTTTTTTAAAATTTCCCCTCAGGTACAAAACTTCACAGGAGTTCACGGAGGTATTGTTTTGCTCAGAGAAGTCAAAGGGGCTGATTCTAAATACAGGTTTGCTTCCTACACCTTTCCAGGATGGTAATCAGCAGCAGCCAGCGGCCGTCCACTGCTGTCACAGCGCTTTATGCAGAACAGAAATCACGCAGGCTGCTGCTCAGACCTCAGCTTAATTACACCGGGGATTCAGACGCTCAGTGACTTAGCTCCAGGGGAATGAACCACATCATTTAGTGATTTATTCCTCAGCGGCTAGCACCTACTTTTTAACAAACATGTTCAGGCCAAAATGTTTCTAAGTTATTTCTGAAAATGCTTAATGTGTTATTTATCAGTGCAGAATGAGCAGTGTGTAATCTGCATGACAACCTGATCATCATCTTGATTCAATCTAAACATTTAATTAAGTTCAATTTAATTTCCTGCTCAGAGTTCAAACTATCGCCATCCCAACAGACTCACTTTAATTTTTGTGAATTTTAGTATGCATGCGTCAAGAACGGTTCTATGCTACCTTGTATTTAAAGGTCACATATTCTCCTCCTCTTCAGTGTAAATAAGTCTCAAAGCTCCCCAAAACATGTGTGTGAAGTTTCTTGTTCTAAATCCACTCTGATCCTGTATTTGATCATGTCTATAAACCCCTCTATTTCAGCCCTGCTCAGAACAGACTGTTTCTGTGTCTGTACCTTTAAATGTAAATGAGCTGTGTCTGACCACGCCCCCTCTCTGGAAGGGCTTGGGTGTCTCGGGCTTTCTCGCTCCATGTCCTATTGTTTACGGTGAGAAGTCAGACTCAGAGGGCAGAACAAACACCTAGCTGTGGGAGTGTCACCCACCTGGGGGAGGGGTTACTGCCCTTTGTGATGTCATGAAGGGAAAATCTCCAAACAACCTGTTTGAGCACACATTTTCTGAAAAGTGGAGCAGGCAAAAGACGGAGAGGATGGACTTTTCTCATAATTGGGGGGTTTGTAGACGGACTAGAGACACATGTTAATGTTAGAAAAACATGCTGAAGTGTATTTCTCATAATATGTGACATTTTCCTTCGCATTAACACTGATGGAAGAGAGGCAAGGACGCATGAGGTGGCACAAGGCCAACAGCAAAGCTGTGTTTATCTGTGTTTCTTCTCTGGAGCTTCAAAGAGCTCTTAAACATCACGACACATAAAGGCTGAGATGTACATGTACTTTATTGACTCTCAAAGATGTTCAGTGTATCTATAGAGATGAACCTTGCTTTGTGATGAATGTCAAACTGTACAGCTCTCATTGAGAAAGTGACGACTACGAGGCCTTTTATGCAGCGGTGTATAAAAGCTGCAACTAGAACTTATTAAGTGACACTCTAAGCTTTCAAGAACCTACTAACAGTGAGGGGACTTTTGTTATCCGACACACAATACAGATACACAATCAAAGCAGATCATCAGATAAAAGAGCAGATTATCTGCAGGAGTTTGGTCGTAAAATTTTGATTTATATGAAATTTACTAAATGTGTTCAAACAGGATTCAGCCTTAAAACAATCCTGAGCACAACCGAGCTGCCTTTGAGCAAGGCACCGAACCTCTTACTGCTCAGAATGGATCTAGAATCAGTAAATGTCGTCTAATGATTACACAGAAGTAACCCTAGTATGAGAATTGCTGCTTTAAAAACCGTATTTTTCATAGCTGGATGTAGCAACATGCTAGCAATTAGCAGCTTTGTATGACTATACTTAGGCAGTAGTTAGCGGCTGTGTTTAATTGGATTCTCATTAGTTTAAATGGTAAGTTATTAACTGTTTCTGGCATGCCTAACATGTGCTTGTTGGACCACGATGAAACCATTTTATGTCGGGGAGAAAAAGAGAATAAACCCAGAAACATTTAATCTGTGTCCGACACATCTACAGCTCTATTTGTCTTGCACACTATCATATATATATTTTTTTGTATTTCTTCCATCTGCTGCTGCTGGAATAAAGCATATGAATCCAAATGGAGCTGGGCCAACAATTTATTTCAGCCTGCATTTAATCTGGTGTGTTGACTTCTTATTTATAGCTGCAGCCTCGTCTACCGTGTCCATATGCACTGACTAATTAGACTTCATGGTTCCTGTTTCCCACTAACATGTTTACAAGCTCACAGCATCCTGTAAATAACTTTTATAATCGCTCTATTAAACAATTACACGAATAAGAAGGTTGGACATCCATCACAAGAGATAAATATTTATAATGTGTGTTGGCTGATTAGAGACAAAAGATGTCTGAATAATATCATAAAAAGTAAATGGCGTGCATGTTTTTGTCTGAGCTTCAACATCTGGAATAAACTCAGAGCAAAATGTCTTCACTATTTCACAACTATACCTAGACTCTTTGTACTGAGAGATTTTAATCGCCGATATGTTTTCCTTTTAAGCTGGAACAAACCATTTTTGAACCCCTCCCCCAAAGCAACGCACCCTTCCCCCCTATAGAATCTGTATATCAAACTAACAGATGGTACTAAACTCATAGTCTCAGGGCTTATGATGGATAAATAAACCCTGCAGTATACGACCAGAGATCCACAGCAGCTATATCGGAGCTTTGATTAGAGGGAGGTAGAGGAGAGACATATGGGGGCTAGTTTAAAGAGAACATATTATCCTCCTTCTCCACCTTTTCAAACAGTCCCCTGTGGTCTAAATTAAACATCTGTGCTGTGCTTTGGTCAAAATACAACATGAATCAAGCACCAGAGGAGGTTTGTGACCCTGTATAAACCAGCTCTCTCAAAACGCTCCGTTTTGGTGTGTGTGTCTCTTTAAATGTAATGAGCCCCCTGAGTTTTCCCCGTAGACATCACTCCTCTGTAGAGAGAATAAAAATTGATGACCTGTGCAAAAGTTTTGCTCTAGGCTGGGGGTGGAGTCCATGGGTGGAGATACCAGGAGGTGGTTTTTTTTACCAGAATCCCACTGTGACATCACAAGGAGAGCTAATTTGAAACTGAGCGTTTTTCTCTGTGTTGTAAGACTTATGCAGACCACAAACAAAGGACTGGATGAGTTTATTTCACATTTTGTGGGCTGGTAGACACTCAGGTTACCCAAATATATGTTCAAAAACACTGTAGAAGTGGATTCTTCAATATGTCCCCTTTAAGGTTGAATTTATCACATCCAGACTCGATTACTGCAACATTATCCTTTACGGCACATCGTCGTCAATACATCCAGAACTCTGCACACCTTCTCTCACACACCCGATCCTGTGACCACATCATCCTTGTCCTGCAAAATCTCCACTGGCTCCCTGTCCCGTACTGCATCCAACAATTCAAAATCCTCGTCCTCACACACCAGACCCCCCTCCTAACTCACTGATGTCCTCCACTGTAACACTCCTTGCTGTAGCCTTTGTTCTTCCAACGCCAACCTCTAGTCTCCACCACATAGAACCAAGCACCGAACCTCGGGAGCTCTGTGCCGCTTGTATGTTGTTGTCTATATGTTTGTTAGTTTGTTCTCACTTTGTTGTCTTGATCTTTCCTTTTCTGCGGAGAGGAGATAATATTTCTTCGTTCTCTTCAAATGAGACAATCACAACCGTTCACACAAACACAACGATGGCTGCTCAAATGTTTTAGCACTTTACTCATATTACAGTTATTATAATAATATTCATAATTATTCTCTGTGTGTGCGCTGAACTGTTTGTTTCTGCAGTGTGGTTTTTTTCTTCATGCTTTAAAATGCAACTCCGTGCTCTTGTTGCTATGGTAATATAACAATGAATATAAAGCTGTTAGTGCGCGACTGCAAAATCTAATGATTTTTCCTCTTCAGTCGTTTTACGCTTTTCAAGCTGTAGCTTTCGGGAGAGACTTAAAAGAAATATTTTTCCTTAAGGACAACAAAAGAAGAGAAACATCAGCGAAGCAGAGCGGCACAGAAGAGGAAGGGAATTATATTTGAATGAACTGAATGCAATATATTATTTGATATTATCACTATGATGGAGCTTAAGCTTTATGTAGATAGATTTAATCCGACAATCCTGCAGTTATTGAAATGCCTTTCATTTCATTACAGGCCCACACACAGATGCCCTGATGGACACCACCACCCCGGGTGAATCAGACGAGCTGCTGCGTGGCCTGTCCTCTGAGTCATGGCCTCCACAGCTGTCAGACCAGACCAGGACTCTTAAGCCAAGTAGCTCGGACACAAATCAGATGCCCCTTTTTTGTTCTGCAACTTTTAGGTCAGGGCGGCTACACACAAGAAACGGGGAACAAAGGAGGAGGATAAAAGTGGCCAGACAGTTGCTGCTACGCACGCTTAATGGTTAGATACAAAGTTGAACAAGCACGACATATTGTACTACCATGCTCCTCCACACTCACTGGGTGAAGCAAAGAGAGGACAATGGGGAGTTGTGTGTGTAGTGTGTGCTAAACGAGACACAGGCCGCACATGACGGAGGAGAATGAGCGGAAGAGAAGTTGCAACAGACGGCGGAGCAGTTTAATGAGAAATGGAGACAAAGAGGATGAGTGTAAAAAAACATTCTTTTCCCCCTGAACACTGCAGCTCTCTGCCGTGTTGTTGGAATGGTATTGACAGCAGCATTTTACACAGCCGCCTTTTAAAAATAACCAACGACTGTCAGAGCTGAAGCCGACACACGGGAAGCGCTCGCTGCCTGGATGGCGAGTTAATTGGATAACAGCGAGACAAGCGGGGTAAGATGGATACAGCTGCACACTGGAGGATGCTCAGCAAGTTAAGGCAAGACTGTAACAACCCTGAGACATCTGGGACGTCAACAAGCTGCTGTGGAGGAATAAAACTGATGACTTACAAGCTGAACCTGCACTTCCTCTTAATTAGATTTAGTTTTTCTTTAAAGTAAAGCCTGAGAGAGAGAGAGAGATAGAAAGAGAGAGAGAGAGAGAGAGAGAGAGAGAGAGAGAGAGATAGCACAGTAGTGAAAAAAGAACATGGCAACAATAAGCTAATTACTAAATGAGCTTCATGATTCATTAGCGGAGCTCCTTGATCAGCACGTTGGACCAGCGCTGCCCAAATGAATCAATTCACCTTCCTAAGAAAACATCTGTGTCAACATTTCTGCAAACCTTTCTGTTCCATTGTTCACACTTTTAAAGAGTTTTCTCTGCTACCTCATCAGTTTTCAAGACACAGCAATATGAGCTTTTAGTCTGGGAAGCCTCAAACCCAAAGCTCATGTTTCATTCGCTCTGACAGGTGTGTTTGGACCTCCTCCTGTACAAAGACTTACTCACGTCGGGCCAATCACAACCGACTATGGGGCGGGATGACGTTTGGTGAAATCACTCACTCATTCCCTAATCCCTATGGTAGGGAGTCCTCTGTAGTGGACTTTGTAGTGGACTCAATCAGAACAAAAGAAAAACATTTCAGACACTTCTCTGACTGCAGAAGAAAACGTCATTACTGACACATACCTAAAACATTCAGCTTAACGCCCGGCCGAGGATCAATAAAGACTGTAAATAACGGCATGAATTTCAGAGTTAACTAACATTATACTGCATCTGAATCTTAACTAAAAAAATGAAACATTTACATACAAACTAATTTATGGTATTTTTGCATGGACTCGACAGGGTATGTCATGCCCCGCTTGGTCTGTTTCTGGAGTGTGAGCGCAGCCATGAGCAGCTGTACACACATCACAGGAGAACTACGAGATCACGTGAGACCGGACGCTCTGTGCGTTCTTTTGTCTGACTTCCTGTCAAGGTCTATCTACATGCTTGCAGTGGGCTCCGTAAAAAAATAGAATCGGTGCATATTGGAAATGGAGTAGAGTGGAGTGGCTCTGAAGAACGTCTGCAGCGCAAACTATGAAATATTAGCATTGACCAGGTGGTCAGCGAACAGCGCCGTAGTGCACACCGCTGAGGGAAGACAGTGTGCATGGAGTATGTGGAAATTGTGGGTAAGGATTAGCGACACTCTCTTGTCTTTAATTTAGGACATTTTTGGCTGCTGGCCGATCAAAACAACTTATTTGATGACATTTCATTGAGAAACTGACAGAAGAGATCAAACCTCTAAAATGTGAAAAGTCCATACTGATACAGGATCCACCATTTAAATCCAAAAGATGTTCAGATTTTGTTTTGTCAGGACATTTCTAAATCACAGGTACATTCTGTTATGTGACTCAGAGGACAACCTCTGTGTGCTATTATAAAATCAAACGGTCTGTGGATACACATAGACCTTGACAAATCAATGGAGATGACAAATCCCAAATATTTCCCTCTTTTTATCATTCAACCCTCTTCACGGCAGCCCACGGTGAAATGACTCTTTCATTTCTTAAAACGGCGGAGGCGGACAGCTCAGGTGAGTTACAATGGCTGCGTGTCTCCAAGGCAACCCCCGGATTCCATTTCAAATTAATCTGGACAGTAGCGCTTTTATAAATCGAGCACGCAGCGGAGGCTTCATTTCATCTGAGGCGGGGGGGGGGAATATAAGACACAGGGCCAAATTTCGCTCTATTACGGGTTGTACTGCTCTGTGAGCCAAACGAAACCATGAGGGGACTGGGTCTGGATGGGGTCTCATCTTTAACTCGTTTTTAAGGGATGATGAAACGTGTGAGAGAAAAGAGGAGAGTGGACACAAACAGCGGGTTTGAGAATCTATAACACAGAGACCAACATGTCGATCCAACAAAATAAAAATGATGCCCCACTTGACCTTGAAGCGCAACGGTTCCCATTTCACGGCCGGCTGCATGCGGATGCAATCATCTCCAAGAATAAACACAGGTTTGATTTGCATGCATGCGTCAATTAGAGATGTCGGCTGGTGATATCTGGACTCAGGCTCTGCTTGCGATTCCACAACAATAATAGACACTGATATGAGGGAGAACAAGTGGCAGCGCTGGAGGCTTTTCAGAGGTAGTATACGCTGTGTCACCTGTCACACACTGCACTGTCCCCTCGCAGAGATAACACACAGATACTCTCCTCGACAGGATTGTGCACTGTGCCTTCGTTCTGCTCTGCGTTCGCTCTGTGCACGTCTGTTTCTATTCTGGATGTGGAGAGATGGGGGATGGAAGGCGTCCACTGGGACCGCAGCACAGATTGCTGACAGATCAGGAACGCTGTCTGAGGCTGCACCACAGGAGAGTGATTGCACAAGGTTTTGTCGTTCTCGCCGACATTTTCTGGTCCTCACTCGGTGACACTGCCTTGTCAGGATAAGGAAGCTTTCCGTCAGAGTAAGGAGACGCACGGTGATTAACTAATGCTAGAGAAGAGGTAGATTTCACTAAATCAAGGTCAGCCTTGCTTTAAACCTGTTCTGACAGGATTTCTCAGAAATGGCTTCCAATCTGAAATGCAAAGCTTAAAACTGGACAAAAACTGCAGAACAAATTAGAACTGAAGGCGACCAGAAAGCTGCTTTTTCTTCTTCTTCTCCTTCTTCTTCTTCTTCTTCTTCTTCTTCTTCTTCTTCTTCTTCTTACCAGGAAGCTTTCATGTTCAGGTATTTCAGTGGTTTCCTCTTTCGTCTTTAGTTATGATATTAGGAAACAAGTCCTTGGCACTGAGATGATTTAATCTAGAATGACCAGAAACAAAGCTCATTGATCAACACTGACGAGTACTAACTGCTTTGTTAAGCAATTTGTAAAGCTGAATTTCTATTTTCACTACAAATATAAAGAGCATCAAATGCAGATATCTCACACCAATAGCTGTTTTCACATACTGTCTGCACTCCTGAAAATATCTGGATGATTTCAGGAGGACTGCTCCAGATATTCTCCTGACCTGGTTGTTCACACATGCTCCTCACAGCAAGAGACTATCCCTGTCAGACAGGAGGGGGGGCGGGGGGGGGTCTCTTGAGGTGAGATGTGCAGTAAAAAACAACAACACTGAAATGTTGGACACAGCAACAGAGGCCGCTACACGATGCTCTATTGAGAATATTTGTCTTTCTTTCAACGCTACGTGTAGTTGAACAGAATCTCAATCTGAACTAAAGAGTGGAGAAGAACATACTGGAGAACAGGAAACATAATGCAGCAGGTTCATTAGAGCACAGAGATGGTAGAGGTGGCGTGCAGACAGTCTATGGTCGTGCAGCGATCACAGGGAATAAACATCAACACCCCCTCCCACTCGCTCCAGGTGAATTCTCCTGATTATATCCTGCTGCGTTCTCACATCAGCTCACTCTGACTTTCTGCAGAATAAATACGAGGAGGCTGGAGGAGAAATTCCAGGTGAAAAAAGTGTCTGTTTGCGCTCACACATGCAGCTCCTCTTGCAAATAACCTATAAACACTGCTATAATATTCACGTTTCTAGTACAAGTTAATTTATCTTCAGTATTACACTAAATTACCCCCTGCAGAATCATTTGACACACAATGTTAGTAAATATCCTTTATACTGATAAAATAATCCTCATATTTCTGTTTAGATGTTTTCAGTTATTTTCAGTCTGACTGGTTACAACATATTTTCTTAACATATCTAATAAGCTGTTTGGCTTTGGCAAATATTTGGCAAGTTTTTCATGGACGCAACCCACATACTCAGCTCTGCTGCTCTTCCCACAAACGCATGTTCCACAAATTTCCTTACTTTATGTGCGATGTTTATATTTCAAGGTAATTGTGGAAGCAGCTGCTAAATTAAAGCACATTTTCCTTCATATTGAGAATATAATTCTTGGATCCTGTTTTTGTATTAAATCTATGACCCTTTTTTAGTGTTGCTGCAGTCACTTTTAAATATCTGTAGATTCTTCCAGAATAGATTTTTGACCATTTTGCTTTTTTCTCCTTGATTCAAAGCTGACTTTTTGCAGTGTTAGGTTCGGCCACAGATATTGACTGACTGTAAACAGAGACTGTAGACTGAGCGAGAACGTCAAACAGGAGGGGGTGTGAAGGAGAAGCTGATTGGCTGATTGATTGATGAAGGCCTGTTCACCCCAATCATCTCTGACCTTCTGTAACCTCCATCCCCCATATCACAAGAAAAGGAAAAAACTGAAGATAGGACACTCTGAAAGACATGTCACCGACAGTGATGATGACCATCTGTCATTAGCTCCTCACACACCTCACCGCCTTGCAGAGAGACACATGGGCGCACACACCTGTCGGCCCTGCAGCTGTAGGGAGAGGAGTTGAACAAATATGTTTTAGCAGCTTCCTCTCAAACTGTCAAGGTGAGTCGGTCACTCCTCCCTCCTCTGCTGTGTTGCTCTTACCGCTCTCAGTGCTTTTACATCTCAATCCGCAGCGCTCCCATCTCAGCAGCCATGCATGAAGCGCCCGGGTCACGCCAAAAGGGAGATAACATGAGACAAAGCAAAATGCCGAGGCGGACATCCCACCTCTCCTGGCCTGCTCAGATTTCCACATCTCCTCTGGCCATCTGTCAGAGGCGACTTTGTGCTAGAAGGCTATGAAGCGGCAAATAATTCAGCATTAACACAAGCTCCAGCGCACCGCCCTGAGAGACGATGCACACACGCTTATATGAAAGCAGTAACGCTTTCCATATCTCACAGGGGCTGTGTTCTACTGCAGAGAGGTTTATGGCAATGTTTCTGGGCTAATCAGTGTAGAAATGTGTTTACACGCTGGGGGGAAGGAGGTGATATTGAGTAAAATCTTCAAAAAGCAGGGCGCTTCTAATCTGCAGGCTGGGAGCAGGATTAAGGCACCTTTCAGAGGAGGCATGCAGTTATAATCCCCATGCCGCTGTACAAACACAACTCTGTATACACAGATTGGGAAGTGAAGCAGTTGTGGATAATTTCTGTTTATGAACTGAGCTGATCAGTTAAGAAAACTTAATATTTATCCCACAATGAGCTGACTCTGAGACAGGGAAGGGGTTTGAATAAATTAGCATCCTGATTTCATGTCGCCAAGCAAAGTAGAGTTTAGAAATGTTTCTTTCCAGGACAATCATGACTCGTTTTAATTATTAATCAGGGTTTAATGAAGCTGTTAACATGTAGCAGTCTACACATTTGTTACTCTTATTATTGAGGATTTTTCTTTCTGTCCTTTTGAGGACACGGGATGACAAGTCAGACGAGAAAATGTGACACACGCTAGGGGTACTATACTTCCTATTTTGATACATATCTGATTTATTTTGTAAGAAAACAAGGAACTTGTGGTTTTCCCAAAGATTACAACACTAAGGCTCTGTGTCCACCTATCGTTTCTCTGAGCGCCAGCATCTTTTTCCAATTCTTTCAACTTTTCAGAAAGGCCCTGTTGATGTCAGGCGCTAGGTAGACACGGGGCCTAAGAGAGTCGTTTTAACGTATTACTTTTTACAGAAGTAAATAGAAACAGCTCAGAGGAACGGTAACAAAGGTCAGTGTGTGATGTCATAAGGTGGATATTACTTTGGACTCGTCAGCTGAGCTGAAATGAGACATTCAAAGATGCAGCAGTGTCCTTCTTTTACATCACTGAGACTACAGGGAGACACTGAGGACGACTAACTACGGAGAGCCTGAAGGGACAAAATAGGACGCGATCAATGTAATCTTTTTTATTCTTTGGGGGGCTTATGTCTTTATTTTAGAGATAGTGGATGAAGTCACAGAGAGAGTGGGGAATGACTGGCGGGAAAAGAGCCACAGATCGGATTTGAACCCGGGCAGTCTGCTTGGAGGACTATAGCCTCCGTACATGGGGTGTGCGCACTAACCACTAGGCTACCGGCACCCCTCTTTCTATGCAATTTAAAAAAAATTAGTGCACTAATTTCGAACCTGGGTGACATCGCAATCAACAAGTCAACTTATATCTGCAGATGGGTCCAAACCACAGACTCACAATGGAGAACGTTACAGAGCCTGATAAGAAGTATAAACAGCGTGGGCAGAAAGGCGTCTCTGACCCGTCTGCTGTAAAACTATCTGCCGTTCTTGTGTGGAAGCAGCAAAGTGTCAGAGTCTGCTTTTTTTTTTCCACCATCCTCATCTGCAAACCTAAACGTAGAGACAGTCTTCAAGCAGCTCTCTGGGGGGCTGAGGACAGCAGCAGGCACCAGGCCTACAGGAGCCAGCAAGGGGGGTGGGGGGGCTGGGAAAGCACTCATAAAGGTCAGGTGAGCTCCTCCAGTGGGCTACCAATTGGCGCCTTAAAGGTTAGACAGAGCCCTGGGCCGCGCTAGAGGTGATGTGAGAGTACTAGAAATGTCACCAACACCAATAGAGGTCCAGACAAAGTCGATACTGACACAACAGCAGCAGCAGCTACACATAGAGCTGCAGCCTTTGCTAGAAAGCCTTTCAGTCAAGGTTGAGGGTAAAATGTCCTCTGTGGAGACTGGGTTAGATAGGGGGTGGGGGGTGATCCTCTTTTGTTTTATGCCAAATAAAAGCCTGGCCACCTGTTTTGCTCTGCAGGTGTATAAATAACTGGAAGGATGAACACCTGCAGCCTCTTTAAAGTGATTTCAGTGGGCCTCACCTTTACCTGACTCTCTTCCTCTGCCCTCCATTACAAGACAAAGTGAAGCTGACTGGATTGCAACATCTGCAACAATAACACAATCCCCAAACATTACAGAGTCAAAGTGAGTCATTAGAAGACAAAATGGCTCCACCATCACCCCGTCTGCTGTGGCTCCCCGTATGTGCAGCGGTCATGATGGGCTTATTAATCCCCCGGGAGGCAGGGGGCAGAGGATGAGTGTGTCCAGGCTCGCTGTAATATCCTCTAGCCAGGCTCTGCATCTACGTGCGCCCCGCCTGCCTCCACTTCCCCTCCACCATTGCCATCTGTTTCCTGCCCGGCGCCCTGGCTTAAGTCCCTCCTGAGCCTCCGTGTCTCCTGCTCCTCTGGCTCTCTTAGAACATTTGCTCCAATAAGCCATAACAACATCTTAAACACTGCAAAGAGGCGAGGACATTTCTTGTAAAAAAGAGCTTATAAAACAAAGTGCCTCTGCAGTATCTGCAAGTAGAAGGAATTATAGATGAGTGCAAACATTCCTCAATCAATAACACGAGTATGAAACTTCAGACCCTCCACAGAGGGAGGTGGGTGCTCTCAGAGAAGGACCTGAGACATCAAAAATGAGTCAAAGGATTCCTTCACAAAGGCAGGATCTAAAGAAAGTGCTGGAGCACACGGCACATTTATGAAGGTGTAAAGAACTAATGTTTCAACAGAGTCAATAAATCTATACTTTCTTTGGATTCAGTGTCCTTTGAATTATTTCTGATGCATTCGTTTGTGTTGCTCTTCACATTGTATTTGACAGTGGGGTTTTCTGTATACTGTATGTCGAGGCTGGTGTTTGAATCCAAATCATATTCTCTCTCCCCACATGTCTCCTGGGACCCTTTTTTTTTCACACTGCAGCACCACAGCGGGTGAGCTCAGGTCATTTCAGCTCCCCGACTGTGAAGCTAACTCACTGCAGAACCTCTCATCTCTACTCAGGACTTTCCCCTCTGCACTTCTCTGCAGGTTTTTTTTTTAATGCATTTGAGAAATGATTGACAAATAAAGTACATCAATTAAAGGTCACATATCCTCCTCCTCCTCTTCATCCAGTAAATAAGACTCAGAGCTCCTCAAAACATGTCTGTGAAGTTTCTTGTTCTAAATCCACTCTGATCCTGTATTTGATCATGCCTATAAACCCCTCTATTTCAGCCCTGCTCAGAATAGGCTGTTTCTGTGTCTGTACCTTTAAATATGTAAATGAGCTGTGTCTGACCACGCCCCCTCTCTGGAAGGGGTGTCTCGGTCTTTCTCGCTCCATGTCCTATTGTTTACGGTGAGAAGGCAGACTCAGAGGGCAGAACAAACACCTAGCTGTGGGAGTGTCACCCACCTGGGGGAGGGGTTACTGCCCTTCCCCCAGGTGACTGGAAAATCTCCAAACGGTCTGTTTGAGCACACATTTTCTGAAAAGTGGAGCAGGCAAAAGACGGAGAGGATGGACTTTTCTCATCATTGGGGGGTTTGTAAACAGACTAGAGACACATATTAGTGTTAGAGGAACATGGTGAAGTGGATTTTACAGAATATGTGACCTTTAACTGTGGCTACTCTTAGCCATGGGAGACGCCTTACAAAGACACATCTGAAGAATAATCAGAATTAGTTTAATCTCATGTCATACCCTTGTCTTGGCCTTACTAATTAAGGTACAAAGTAATATTTCTGAGTTGTAAAAGAAGATTGATGCCACTCACATTTCTGTACACTAAATATCAGGCAACAGCCGATTAGTTTGGTTTAGCACAAAAACCCACCAGCCCCTCTAAAGCTCAATGATTTACACTCCATATATTGTTTGTTAAATCAAAGTGCAAAGAATGACAATTCAACATTTTACAAGGGATAATGTGCCAGATATTTTCTTGGCAACAGGGAAGAAACTTCCTGCACTCTGCACTGATTGTCTGGCAAAGTCTCTGGAACAAGAAATGTTCAAATAGTCATAATCACTCTATTTTGGAAAGACAACAAAAGAAACAAGATAACACGTTGGTTGCAGCTTTAGAGGTATTGGTAGGAAGCAGGGATGCAACAATTCTCCACATAATATTGAAACAATCAGGATACAGCATACACAGTTCAATGCCCGCATGTGAATTGCGGTATTTTTGGTTTTGCGTACAACTAGCTTCCTGGCATTGGAAGCATTTCTCTCTTAACTGACTCTGTTTGTCTGGGCCCGTGAGTCCACGCACCGGGATGAGGAAACTCCTCCCCTCGAGTTGATATTCAATCATTATGCACTAAATTTGGAGGAAGCTGATAACACTCGTGTCAGATTACACACATTACTTTAAAGGCAGAATGTGCGATATTTTGAACCTAAATAAAGCAGTTCAAGTATCTCCTGTGTAAATGTCTCTCTGAGTCATGACTGTCTACAATGAGTGAGAAGCTCGAGTCCCTCTGGCTGTGTCGTTGTGAGCACTGTGTTGACATGGCCGGCTCCTCCCCTTGTGTATAAAAGCTGTTTTAGTCAAGGACTAGAGAAAAGAAGAAGAGCATACTCACTGATTATTTGGATGTCACGTTTTTAGATCACGGTCATTCTCTGTCAATTTATGTGCAATGTGAAGCTACGAGCTAACTAAAGAGCGCTAACATTGGAGGGAGTGGATGTGGACGCGTTGGACGTGAGCCGCTGTAGGAGAGCGGAGGCTTCAGTATGGAGGAGGGGTGGCCAAACAGCAGTTTTGTTTTTGTTTCATGCTGGTGCTCAAGGGTGAGATCTACTGGATCAAAGAATCACACATTCTTCCTCAAACAGTTGACACTTCAACAGTGTCTTTGTTTTTTGCATTTTTAAGACCTCATAAACTGTCAGATCCTATTTCAAACTAATATAAATGAATGAAACAAATGGTGCAGACCTGAGATTGGTATCTTTTCATCTAACGCTCTGCAGGACAGCCGGTGAGAGAGAGGGAGTGGTTCAAGAAGACAGACGTATAACCAGCATATCAACAGTATCAACCAGCAGCCTGAACAGAAACAGAGTCCGATTCTAACACACTTACTCTGAGGCTAACTAAATCACAAATCCATTTCTCTCCCTACTCACTCACTCTCATCCTCTCCGTCTCCCACATTCCCCACTTTCTGCTCTTAATCACATTTTCTGCCTTTGAATAAAAGACCAGCACGCTCACAAACACTTTCCTTTTAAACAACTGCACAGCTGCTAGCGCTGAGGCCGGAGTCCGACGCCTTTGGAGCTTTTTAGCACCTCAACCTGCATAGTGAATACTAAATGTAGAACTTCTCATTGCTGTCTGTGTATGTCTCCAGTGAGCTGTGTGACCTAGCACGTTTTTTAATTCACAACATGAGCTTTAAGAGAAGCTATAGGATTCATGGTGCACAACTTTTTAGCTCCATGCCCCCGGGGAGGTGGACTCTCCTGTTTCTCCCTAATGGAAAAAGCATTGGGCATGAAATTTCCCCGGACAGCTGACTCCTTTATACCCAGCGAAAAGATCTGCTCTACACTGTGAGGGTAATCGATGAGGTTGGACGATTGCGGAAGGAATGCTGATGAGAGGAAAATTGTGCAGAGGACGACACATCATCCAAAAACGGAAAAGCTCCATCTTAAATATGAATACATTCACATTTGTGTGGTTACTATTCATGCCTAAACATATTCAAGTCTGCATTATAAACTAGGGGCAAAGACCGAACATTTGCCAAGGTGTAGAGCAGTTGTTCAGTGGCACTCAGTCGACGCCAGCCTGGCACCCTCGGGCCGCTCGCCATGATTGAGCGTGAAAAGGTCAGCCGCTTCATGGAGTGCAGGACAAGTGTCTATGAACCCCACTGACAAGCACGATGGATTTTTTTGTTTTCTGTTTTGAAGGGGAACAAAAAGTTTGAGTGCTTTCCAACATTTCATTCTGACTGATCTGATTTCCTTCAGCTGGCGTGTTTACAGCGAATCCTTTACAGTTTGTTGCTGCTGTAAAAATCAGACTTTAAGTTAGTGCTGGGCGACAAGTCGATTTGATCCATTAGTCGTATTTTTGGTCCAGGAGGATTTACTAAAATGACTCCCGTAGTTCACCCCCCCTACAGAGTGGCTGAGAGGACCCGGGTACGTGCCACCCAGGCCCACAAGTTTTTTGCTGAAGTCGCTATACCAAGTTCGCCAAGCCTATGATCTGCCAATTTCCACTTAGTCCATGTGCTCCGCGTTCCATCAGCGCTAAGGTTTTGCCCCATCGAACTGTGTGTGTCTTGCTCCACTGGGTCAGTTTCTGGAGCGTGATCGCAGCCATTAGCAGCTGAACCCTGAGGTTCACGAGATCACAGGAGAATGATAAGATCACACTGAAATAAAGAGACAACGCGCAAACAACATGTTGCTTTGTCTTTCTGAGGATGATTTGTTGTTCATTTGGTGCCTGATTTGACGTAATGTTGATAAAGTGATGTCTGTATATTGTGTTTTATTTTGAAATTGACCGGACGCTCTGTGCGTTTTCTTGTCTGACTTCCTGTCACGTTCAACTTATTCTGTCCAGCTTGACGCATACTTGCAGCGGGCTCCGTCGAAAATAGACTCGCTGCGTATTTGAAACAGAGCAGAAGTGCTGGAACGTGCTGGAGACGGACCGCCGCGCTTGCTGTGGAAACAGGAGCATCGACTGGAGTGCCAGCAAATTGCGCCATAGTGCACATTGACTATGTGGAAATTGGCAATAAGTGCACTATGATGTAGAAAAACGTATTAAATTCTTTTCAGCCTTTAAACTCAAATACACGATGATAGCATCATTACTATCATCAGCATGTGACAGATGATTCACTCATTGTTGCAACTTCATACTTTAAGTCCACTGGGGAAGCGTTACAATCCTGAATCTTTTCCTGATTAGATGACACGATCTACCACAAAACAATTACCAGTCACTAACATCGCTGCAGAGGATCAGAAGACTAAACCGTCTCCTCTGCTGATGTGAACCTGCACGTTGTCACTGCCTTCACAGTAACAACAACAAAGGCTCGTACAGCTGCCGGCAGCCGCAGTGATCAAAAAGGCTGTCACTGTGTCTCTCTTTTATCAGATTGGTTAATATAAACGAGTCCCTGTGGTAAATAGCGGGCGCTGTATTTTCTGCGACAAATGCTCTGACTCACACTAGCAGTAGTAAAATGTCCCACTTTATCTCCATCTTCCCGCCGCCTGCTCTCACGGCGTGCGTGACTTAACAAGGCTGCAGCACGGGGGCCTTGAAGACACACACCGGCTCCACATCCGCTCGCCTCATACCTCTCTGCTCATTACTAATTTCTTCCAGTAAAGGCCAACAGAGAGCGATGAAGCCGACTCTGCCAGAAGAAAAAGAGGCATCCTGGGTCCATAAATGTTGAGCGTCTCTCTGCGGCGGGTGTTTGGCCTTGCGGAGCTCCCCAGAGCAGTTTCACTGTGCGTGTGTTTTTGTCTTCTTTATCTTAACCCGAGCCTTGTGTGTTATTGTTTCTACTTGGCCTCATTATGAGCAGCGGTCTTTATTTTGTATTGTTTCCTCTTGAGTCTAATGTGCTCGTGAGTCTATACAAAGAAAGGTTTTTTTTTTTATGCTTTGTTTGAACTATACAGAGAGGATTTCTGCTGAGTCTGCAGCCACCTCTGGAAAACTGACTTCAGCCTCATTAGCATAAGACGCAGTAAGATGGCATCATTTCACTAAAGAGTGAAGTTTAAACTCCACTGATTGCAGAAGTTTGATGAACTTAATCAAGGTCGGGAAGCTTTGATTGTGACATTGTACCATGAAAACAACACAATAAATGAGCTGCTACAGAAAGATAATTAGAGGGAGAGCACAGTCACAAACAAAGCAGAGATCTATCAGAGTAGTGTTTCAGTCTGCCTTCAATCATAATACAACGTTAAGAACTTCATGTGCTTTAACTGAATAACGTCTTTTACAGCGTCTTGATTGATTTATGGTTTTAATTTGTTTCTAAATTTGCAGTTGGGATTCATTCGCTGCTGATGAAACAGTGCTGTTACCTTATTTCTGTGCCTCCTATTTAAATGGTAAATGGACTTGAGCTTGTATATTCTTCTGACTACTCAAAGTTCTTTCACACCGCAGGTCACACCTACACATTCACACACTGATGGTGGAGGCTGCTGAGTAAAGTGACCATCAGTATTAACTCATCCCGTTATCCTATCCACAGAGACGAAGCAGCGGGAGCAACTTGGGGTTAAATGTCTTGCACAGGGACGCATCGGACATGTGGCTGCAGGAGCTGGGGATCGAACCCCCAGACCTATATCACTTAATTCCTGCAGAAAGAGCCTCCACTATAGCTCCATGAACTATCACTATAAATACTCTGGACAGGTCCTGACTGGGAATGGAAGGAAAATTAAATTTAGATACAAAATGTGCATAAGAGGTTTTAAACGCGCAGTGTGTAAATTCCACCATCAGGGGGCTCTCAATCAAAACAATAACAAAAGATGATTTCGAGGCTCGCGGAGAATCATGGGAATGATTCTCTCGGCTACTCCACTTCCCACCCCCACCCCGATGAAAACGACGATGACCGTAGTCAAGCCGAACGGTCGAAACCGACCTGAGGAAGAGAATATGTTTACAGACGAGCTAATGTATCAGAGTATAATGTACATGACGTTCTTATCACAGCAGCACATACAGCAACAGTACGGCAGCTTTCAGTAGCAGCTCCCTCCTCCTTATGCAGTGGCCTTTGATGTAACATCCCGTGTTTCCAAGGCAACAATAAACATGGCAGCTCTGTCATAGTGGCCGCCGAGACAAGACACGTCCCATTACAACACTAAAATTACCGATTTAAGTCATAAGCTCTGCCTCCTCCATGTTAATAGATGGGACAAACTATGAGATGTAGTTCAACTCACACTGATTTATGAATGCATCTTTATTTTTTTCTGAGAGTTTTAGTTTGCATTAATGATTTGATGTTATGAAAAGGGTTTATATTAACTATGATTGACGGCTCTGTTGGCACAAAGCGGCTCGTGATCAGCAGAGTAGCCGAGGACGGGCAAAGGGAGAGTCTTTGAACTCTCAGTAACAAGTGAGTGTCTGCTTTTAAAGCGTCAAAAGAATCTGTTCTGCTGTGGACGTTTGCCAGACTGAGGGGTCTGTGGAGACCCATCGTCCTTCTTTAAATACAGTCCAATGTTCTGGATCAATTATCCATCAGTGCTGCAGCCAAACTTCAGTGAAAGGAAACATTCACTCTCCATCCTTGGTATTTTGCATTCACATTTTTCTTGTGCATTCATGCAAACTGGTGCAGAATACCAACCCATCTGAATTGAAAAGTAATCTGGTGGCAGGCCTTTTCATTTCCGAGGTCTTGATTTACAACCCCTCCCCCTCCTCACTCTACCAGCGCTTTCATTCTATAAATTGGACATAATTAGTGCGAGTAATTGCTTTGTGGTTGCTTGATCAAAGTGCTGACACGAGGTCTGGAGACACAGAGAGGAGGTGACAGTCAGAGATGTTCAGAGGATGTGTCTCTATTGACAGCAGTGATGTGTCACTTCAGCTTCGCCTAATGTAGCACTCAGCTGAATAGACACTTTAAGACGTCGCAAGAATTAACACAACACATCTGACATGTTTACAGTCAACCAGGCAGACTGCATCTGAATGCAAACAGCCTCGCACACTCTGTGACCTTCATGACAGCGTGCAGACAACATGAGATTTCTCAGAAATCAATTCATGCTGCTGAAAGGGTTTTAGAGCATTCATGCAGCTTTACACATGTGTTCGTGCTGCTTGTTCTGAAAAGATAGGCTGTGGATTTCATCGCTAAGAGGGTCTTTCTAGCAGGAGATTGCGGGCTCGTGGGGGCGGCTACCTAATATGTCTCCCTCTCTGCAGTCCGATATTAGGTTTGAATTCACAGTCCGGAGCTGACACTGGCTGTCTGATTGAGCTTCTAAATAATTCACCGTCAGCTACATATACCTGTAAAGTCTCTCTCAGAAGACAGTCGTTACCATAGATACACACAGATACCCTGCTGTGCGAGGGAAACAGCCATGTTCGACTCTCTTACAGACTCGTGGTATCTGTCCTGGAAGCTGTTTCACAAACAGCAGATGCTTTCTCTTTCACTCTATCTCCATGTGAGTGTCTTGTTTTGCTCTTTTGAGTCCTGCTGGTTTGTGTACAATAGGACATTGAGACAGAGACACCCGAGCCCTTCCAGAGAGGGGCCGTGGTCAGACACAGCTCATATACATATTTAAAGGTACAGACACAGAAACAGCCTGTTCTGAGCAGGGCTGAAATAGAGGGGTTTATAAGCATGATCAAATACAGGATCAGAGTGGATTTAGAACAAGAAACTTCACACACATGTTTTGAGGAGCTCTGAGACTTATTTAAGCTGGTTGAAGAGGAGGAGGATATGTGACCTTTAAGTTTATTATTCATACACTCTTGTTACTCTGGGGGATCAATGCAATAAATGTGTTTGTATATCTATACCCATAAAGATTGAAGATAGATCTAAGAAAGATATCGGCTGATATATTGAT
Source organism: Labrus mixtus (assembly GCF_963584025.1). NCBI lineage: Eukaryota > Metazoa > Chordata > Actinopteri > Labriformes > Labridae > Labrus > Labrus mixtus. The sequence goes on along the minus strand of NC_083625.1, from coordinate 23,515,607 downwards.
ATTTTTCTCCCTGAAATCGATATCAGTCGGGCCCTATTCCATACTATTTTTATACAATGCTCAGTCCAAACCGATATATATATTGTGCATTCCTAATTATTATTGTTTTGTTTTCATGTCTTTTTTGCTTCCACAGATTTGCCACAGTCACTATTATTTACATATTTACAAGCATATGTTTGGATGGGTCTGAATAGCACTCGTTACTCCTGGAGCCCTCTTTGTGCAATGAAAACGAGCTTCCAGGTGGTGTTAAGTGGCCTGTAATCCAAGTAATGAGAGCAATCAGAGGGTGAAATAAAAACTCAAGCTGCTGGAGAAGTCCCTGTGAATAACACGCATGCTGGTACTCAGGCCATTTCTATTAAACACTTCATTTATCAGAGGCTGAGAGCGGTTTAATATCGTTCTTTTTACCATTTGGATATGGAGGCTGAAGATGGGCTATCATTCGAAGCACTAATGCACACATTTTTACATAACCATGGAAAGAGAGCTTGATTGATTCATCCCTCCTCCATAACAGCTGCATGACTTTCTGTGACAGGAGGGAGTGATTTAAACGCACAACTCTGCAGACATTTGCACGCAAAATGCAGCTCACGGAGAGAGCAGGTAGACGCGACAGCAAGGTCAGTACGCCAGACACATCGTGCAGCCGGCCAGCTCCGAGGTCTCTTAGGCTGCGAGCCGAGGATAAAGGGAACAAACTGTTATTCTAGGTCTGGCTCGCTCTAAATACGGGGGACGTCACTGCAACGGCTGCAGCAGGCAAGGCCGATACGAATTCCCAGAGTGCTCGGCAGAGAAAAGATGGAAAAAGGTCAGCGCCTGCATTCATCTTTTCAGCACAGCTTTTTTGCTCGCAGCATCACCTTTTCCCTGTTTTTATTCCTCTGTGTCCTTGGCCTTTTTCCCATCTCTCTGGGGGGAATAAATGGAACTGTGCCATGCAGAGCAGAGCAGCAGTGATGACATTTTGTCTGCAGGTTGAACATTGTCACTCTTTGCACGCAGCCACTGACAATACTGTTCATCCAGGGCTATGAAACGGCTGTTTACTTAAAGGACAGAACGGGATCCTAAACGTCATAAGGACTCAGCATGGTTTCTACAAAAACAGTAATCTGAGGCTAACAGTTTACCCTTGTAAATACTGTTTTTAATGGCTGAGAGACGGAGGTTAGTTACTCGCCAAACAAGCCGCTCGCTCTCACTCTCTCATGTGAGAGCTGCTCCCTGACTCATCATCTTATCTCCACACCTCACCCACTCAGGATTACGACAGCTGTGGATGCAGGCAGCAGGGAGGATTGTTTCTCCCACTCACTCTTTATCATCGCCATCTATTGCTCCAGGAGGCTTCCTGAGGATCACAAAGGAAACCAAAACAACCAATAAACACCCGCCGCAAGAGCATGTGTGTGCAGTAAACCCTCATCATCATCAATAAAGCATGTTCGTGTGTTTGAGTGTGAGTAAATCTTCCCCCGACAGCGACAAAGAGCTCATATTAAGCTTTGGGTAATAATTTAAATCTTTACGTCTTTTGTGGATTTCTGGATAAAAGGAAAGTTCCTGATTAAAACCGGTGTGGTCGTTTATTACTGCGAAACCTGCAGGGACGAAAGTTGCAGCTGAAGAGTCAAACTTGAGACATTTTATTTGGGAGCCGGAAGGAAAAGTCAGAACACGGTTTGAGGGAACAAAATTCGGCCGTTGAATTTTAAACCACAATCAGACAATGACGGGACATTTCTAATGAGAACATATTATCCCCCTCCTCCACCTTTTCATACAGTCCCCTGTGGTCTAAATGAAACATCTGTGCTGTGCTTTGGTCAAAATATAACATGAATCAAGCACCAGAGGAGGTTTGTGACCCTGTATAAACCAGCTCTCTCAGAACGCTCCGTTTTGGTGTGTGTGTCTCTTTAAATGTAATGAGCCCCCCCTGAGTTTTCCCCGTAGACATCACTCCTCTGTAGCGAGAATAAAAATGGCGGACCTGTGCAAAAGTTTTGTTCTAGGCTGGGGGTGGAGTCCATGGGTGGAGATACCAGGGGAGGGGAGGGGATTTTTTTTACCAGAATCCCACTGTGACATCACAAGGAGAGCTAATTTGACACAGAGCTCTGTGACCACAAACACAAAAGGACTGGATGGGTTTATTTCACATTTTGTGGGTCAGTAGACACTCAGGTTACCCAAATATATGTTCAGAAACACTAAAAGTGGATTTTTCATAATATGACACACACATGCTGTGCATGTGTGGGAGGGGCTAATGAGTGAGCGAGGGAGAGAGATATAAAACTTTCTGCACTAATTTTACTGAAAATAAACAATCATAAAACTCAGATTCTCAGACATCATTCACTATTTCCAACATTTCACATGTCTTACCTTGTTGCCAAGCACTAACAGAGGGATAGGAGCATTGATAGCAGGAGTGTGTGTGTGTGTTTGCAGAAGAGACAATCGGGAGTGTGTACGATACAATATGTGTGGTGTGCACGTGTGTGTAAGTGTGTGTATGTTCAGTGTGTGTGTGTGTGTGTGTGTGTGTGTGTGTGTTAGTTCTCTGGCGTCAGTACGGCAGATGGTTTGGTGTGGTGGGTGTGTTGGCCGCAGCAGCTGCTCTCACTGCATTCTCTCTCCATTCTTCTTCTCCGAAACCCCCCCCCCCCCCCCCCCCCCACACACACACACACACACACACTCACTCAGGAAAAGTACACCAGGATCACCTGATGGAACCAGACACTGATCCGCTCCATTATTCATGAGCTGACCGAGAGCAGCAACATGACCACTTTAATATGCTGTAAACTCCTAACACAGCGCTCTCATGGCGTCAAACACTGTGATTTTCCTCCGACAGCGACGCCGCGCAGATACACTTTGTCATCCACAAACACCGAGCAGACTATGACATCATCCTCAAATTATGGAGATACAGCTCCGTGTGAATAAAAACGAAGCATTTTCACTGTTCTCCCTCCCCCCCTCCCCCCGCCGCCTCCTCTTTGTCTCCCTCTCTCCACTCCTCTTCACCCCAACTTCAAAGCTGCTCTGAAGTCAGCGGGAGAGAGGATGGGGATCCCTGGGGGACAGTACCACGCACACACACACACACACACACACACACACACACACACACACACACACACACACACACACACACACACACACACACACACACACACACACACACACACACACACAAATACGGCTAACAAGCAGTAAGACGGCGCCCTTTGAGCAGTAGCTGTGTGACAGCTTCAAACAGGCCGCCCTCAAATACAGCCAAGTCGTTTCTCATGACTGTATTGACTTCAATAATGCAGTTTCATGTGCCGGTTTTATCAAACATCATCATGCACACGCGCGTGGTGAGCGCTGACGCCAGATCTGATAGAAAACACATCTGCCTGATAGAAAATAATGCATTCGTTCAAATGGATAATGAAGCTAATATTTGATTGAGTAATAAAAGATCTGAGGAATAATGAATAAATCATCATTTTCATTCAACAATTATCAGCTAAACGGGGCAAAGTTCAGAAGAAACCAGCCAACAAAAAGAGCTGGCTTGAATAATTCAGATTTCAGTCCTTGATCTAAATTTCATGTAATGTTTTTCAGCTTCTTGATGAGGATGGGGCTAAGTTAGCTTTGATCGGGAGATGGAGGAGACGTTCTCTTGATCTTCAGAGTGGTTGAAATGTCTCTCACAGCTGGAAGGGAAGCCGACCTCGAACCCAAAGTTACATCACAAGACGTACAGAATCCCAAACCTAACTTGTGAGAAAGAAAGAAAGTCTTAGTCACCTCTGACGTGTGACTGATTTGGAGAAAACTGAGAGGAGCAGACAGGCTGAGGTTAATCTCGGCATCTTTGTCCTCATTCACAAGTCACAATAAGATTTGGTTATCAGGATGAGTCATCATCCTCTGTGGCAGGGACTCAAACAGTGCTGACTGAGAGAGACATCTGAGGACAAGATGCTGTCTGAGGTGAATGGAAAGGTGCACAACAGGTTTCTATAAACAAGAAGTCATTTGAATTCAGCAGCTCCAATCAGCGACTTCAGCAGCTGTGACACACAGCTCAGAGGCAATTAAGTTACTCTAAAGCCTTAAAGCCTACACGCTGCAATTTGCATCAGAAATGTCACTCCTCCCCTGAGTCATAACTCCGTCAACTCAGAAGAATGAAACAGGAAATGCTTATTTTAGAGTGAGACTGAGACGTGTTGCACTTCCAACAAGTCTGACTGTCCATAAATGAGCTGAAATCAGAGAGACGAAGAAGCCCTGAACTCCAGAAGCTTCCTGAGGACCATCACATATTTAAGTTATCAGAGTATGTTATGGTAGAAGCATCCATGGAAATGCAAAGAGGGGCTGAAGTTGTAGCCCACAGCCCAGATGGCAGCATTGTACTTCCTGTTTACAAAAGGGGGAGGGGATGCAGAGTGGATGGGGTATCGTTCCACACAGGGCCGCTTTGGTTCGACTTAACTCGACTCGCATGGAACTGTGGAAAATTCTTGTCTACTCGTTTACCAGATAGCCTATAGCGGTTATGTCACGCGCCCTATGTACAGATGTAGTCCTCGTCGCAGAGGCCGTGGGTTCAAATCCGACCTCGGCCCTTTGCTTCATGTCGTCCCCTACTCGCTCCTCCAAACATTTCCTGCCTCTCTTCCGCTGTCTGATCCAATAAAGGCAGAAAGGCCCAAAAAATGGCTTTGTTTACTCACTGTAACAAAAAGGGAAGTCAAAGTGCCCCAAATCTGCATTCTGTCTATTGACCAGCAGGGGGCAACATTAGCAGATTTAGAAGAAATAAAGAAAGTTTCTCGAGTCATGAAGTCATGAAGAGTCATGAATACAGAATAACACAAAAACATAAACATCTCCCATAGTGAATTGAGTTTTGTTTCACCAAGACAGAAACCCGCATGATTAAAACGACTCGGTGCGATTGTCACAAACATGAAAAGCAAACTCCAAGAAGACGAAGAGTCATCCACAGAGAGAGAGAGAGAGAGAGTGTGTCTGTTTGTGCGTCCTCAAAGGAGGCGGATTAAAAATGGATGCGCTCAAACATGGGAAGTGGTGTGCTATTTAGTCCGTCTGAGTGCTGAGACAGTCCCTGCTGAGGAGCGGGAGGTGGGGAGTGGGATGGGGGGGGATTGGGGATTTTCTTACAGAGATAATTCATCTCAGGTAACCTTCACAGAAGAGAGGAGGGGGCTGCCTGCTGCTGCTGCTGCTGCAGGTTCTCATGATAGCAACACAACAGCAGCACACAGCTCATATCAGCCTCTCGGGGGCTGCAGCACTGCGCCGGGTATCGATCTACAGGAGGCCGGCTGATAATAATTCAAGATGCTCGGAGGTTATAGCGCCAGGTTTCCTTCGCTTTGCTCTCATAGGAGGTGAAATTTTAAATTACCTTTAAAAACTGAATGAGTTTGTTTGTTTGTTTCAATGTGCTGCTATCGATTATTTTGGCTGCTGCAGAGATGGTATCGTCATCAGGTCCAAGTGTGTCTTCTCTCTGTTTCTAGAGCTGGTTTTGACCATAGACTGTGAATATTAATGTTTGAATTCTGAGTGACGTCACCCATCTCGTCCTGCAGGGGGCTCCGGAGGCTCATCAGCAGCAGCCACCATGCTGGAAATCCTGTCTCAATCTGACTTTAAGTCAAACTAACGTCAGGCTGAGATCTGGAGCTGAGGCGGGTTTTAAGCCTCTTGACGCCCACCTGTCAATCATGTCAGCTACGCGCCTAACTATGGATAACGTGTATCGTTCTTAAAAACTCACCCCCCCTACAGTGTGTGCCCGTGAAGACAATAACTAATCAGACCTATTTGGTTTTTTTGTACCAGTCTGTAAACTTGTTTATTTATGCTGTAAAAACGGCATTTTTGCCAGTTATGCGTCGGGGACTTCCGATGTTCCTGCAGCCAGCCTCAAGTGGACACTCGACAAACTGCAGGATTTTGCACTTCCGCACTGGTTTCATCTTTCAAGACCGACGGTTGCCGCTTGGTTTTTCCTGATGTAATCATACAGCTGCTCTTTACGGGATCAATTTCTTAAGAGTTTTCAATGCACAGATAGAGATGTGGGAGAAAATCTATACAGCCATTGGCAAAGCTTTCTGCAGCGATAAGGTATTCAGAGGATCCAGCAGACAGATTCAAGTGAGTGTCTTCCAAAATGAGTCTTTAAATACTTGATTTCCTCTTTCTGTACCAATAAAAACATCACTGTGGGACGCTCACACAGCGGCGGATAAATGGCACGCTCTTTTTTCCCCCTAATCATACAGCAGTAAAAGCAGAAAAACTGACGACTTCAGCTAGAATCACAGACTAAGTGAGTTTGAATTTGAGACATGAGCGCAGTCTGATGATCCTTTTAAATAAAACATAAAGGAATTACCACCTGCAGTGAAAGCATAGAGCCCGGCTTCTCTGCGGTCCTCGCTCCACAGACTGAAGTACACTTTCAAGGAGAAGCTAAAAACAATGTTTAAGGCTAATTTGACTGTTTCTAGCAGATCAAAGTCTGTGCCACACGGCTTTTCTTTGCTCTCACATTGCAGCAACTGTACACTTTCTTTAAACACGCTATCAGATCAAATCAAACGTTGATGTCTGGATATTGTGATGGTAAACGGTAAGTGCAGGGAACACTTCACCCTGAGACAAAAACCACCCTTACATGCTTCCTCACGCCGCTCATTCAACTGTCTACACCTCGAGGCTTCAGCGGCATCGCACTTTAGGAGAGCTGAAGAGAGGGGGATGTAGGACAGAAGGAGGAGGAGGAGCGGTGTGGGGGAGCTCAGGGAGGCACTGCATGAGGGGGGGACACGGGGAGGAGAGTCACTGAGAGGCTGCAGAGTGGTGGTCTGTGTTTCTGGTGGAGAGCACATCTGGGAACTATGTGAATATGGAGCAGACAGGAGGCAGCGCCAATCAGAGAGAGAGAGAGAGAGGCTGCAGAGGACGATAGCGCGCGAGTGAGTGACGTTTCTCTATGAGCAGCCTCATCCTAATACAAGCTAATCCCACTATCAGCCTCTTACCTCACCTGGGCCTACCTCCACAGCAGCAGCCGCTCTCTGACAGAGCGGGCGACTGCATCCAGAGATAAACTCTGGTTTTTCAGACCGGTGCAGTCGAGCTACAGTCTCCTGCAGCTCGGCTGTTTGGTCAGCACCGTCCCCGTCCCGCCACTCACACGGCCCCCGCTGACTTTTCCCTTTTCAGCCGAGCAGCATGTCACAAAGCGGCCGCTGATTACTGATTCATGGGATGTTCATGAGGAATCACACAGACAGTCGTTTTGGTACGTCGGCGTGGAGAGCGGAGGCACTTTGTGGGTTTTGTCACACAGCTGTGTGCAACAATTTACTCCTGACTGCAAATAATAATAATTGAATCTTTTTGATATATTTTTCTACTTATTTCTTTGATACTCTAACACTCAGTCACAGTGACCCATGTGTGCATTACAAACACAAGCTGGATAACACTGCCTTCACTGAATCTTATGTGCAACTCTGCACATGCACATTTGTAAATATTGTTCATATATCTGATTCCCTGTGCTCATACATAGTTTATTATTTCTTCTATGCTTTGGTACTTAATGCTTATTCGATATATAATTCTACATATCCTACTTCTGTATTGTGTTTAAGAGCCTCTAACGACCACATTTAACCCCCGGGATCAATAAAGTATTTCTGATTCTGAGATCAGGTTAATCCAGCGCATGCACACTAGGATTGTTCAGACTTTAGAGTTTATTGCATATAAAACATTGGAGCAAATGAGTAGCCCTGCTGTGCACGGTGCAGCCATCGATCCTCATATTTCTGATTCTGTTCAGTTTATAAATAATCAGAAAATAACATGAAAACACAACTCAATTTACCAAACTCCATGGAGCGATCTTTGAGCAATAATGTCACATTTTCTATGACATAAAACAGAAACTAATGGCTTAATTAAAGACTTTTTATAGGTTATAAAATCTTGTTCCTGTGCCACTAAACTCCATGTACTCAAAGACAGATCAGAGAAAGTGAAAAGTACTGAGGTTGTGTTTTGAAGTAAAAGAATAAAGACCTTATAGGTTATTCTGCATCACTACTTACTCTCTTTTGTCAGGGTGCTCTGGCAAGTCTCTAAAGACTCTTCAACGGGTCCAGAATGCTGCAGCTCGTGTACTGACCAGAACCAGGAAATGGGACCACATCACTCCTGTCCTGGCTTCTCTGCACTGGCTCCCTATACAGTCTAGAATAGAATTCAAGATCCTTCTTCTCACCTACAAAGCTCTAAATGGCCAGGCACCATCTTACCTGAAGGAGCTACTAGTGCCGTACTGTCCCTCGAGAGCGTTGCGGTCCCGGAGTGCAGGCCTGCTGGTGGTACCTACAGTCCCCAAGTGTACTATGGGGGGTCAAGCCTTCAGTTATCGGGCTCCTCTCCTCTGGAACCGCCTTCCAGCCGGGGTCCGGGAGGCAGACACAGTCTGTATTTTTAAGAATAGACTTAAAACTTTCCTTTTTGATAAATCTTATAGTTAGGGCTGGTGCTGGTGTAGACCAGCTCTTAGTTATGCTGCTATAGGCTTAGACTACCGAGGGAACTGGCACCCTGAGCTCCTCTCTCTCTCTCTCTCTCTCTCTCTCTCTCTCTCTGTGCATATACAGTACATCATATTACTGCATGTATCTATCTATAAATCTCAGTCACTAACCACCTACTTTCGTCGTCGGTTGACGGCTTACCTGCTCTTTTGTAATGTTAACAGACAATGAGTAAGGTATTTTACCTGCTTCTTGTAAAGTGTCTCGAGATAACACTTGTTATGAGTTGACGCTATACAAATAAAAGTTGATTGATTGATTGATTGATTGATTGATTGATTGATTGATTACGTGTTATTCAAATAGGATGCTATTTTTTAAAGTTTTTTTTTCAAGGCATTTATTGGACAGGACCGCTGAAGAGAGACAGGATATATTGGGAGGAGAGACAGCGGGGGATGACATGAAGCAAAGGGCAGAGGTCATATGTGAACCCATGGCCACTGTAACGAGATCCACAGCCTTTCTACATGAGAGTCACATCTGCCTGGCTGTCCGGCCTCCCCAAAGTGTTATTTTAACATTGATTTCTGAATTCTCCAGAGAGAGAGAGTGCAGGTTTAACCACAGCGACCGTCATCAGTCTGAGTATCTGCTCAGCTCAAAGCATCACATCATCAGCGTAACAACATCCAGTTCACAGATTTGTGCATCAGGAAGTATCAGACACTGTGAGACCTGAGACTTTATGGCAGCAATGCTTGATGGGTAAATCCAGACAAAGGTAATGAAATGACCTCGAGTACAGCCTGCCTAAAGCGTCACATGTGTTACTCTCTGAGGTGGACAAAATCAAAGTTAATTTACTTGAGTGGCACTTTTTTGGGGGGGAAACTAAAAGACAAATATCATACTTTTCACTCCTCTACATTTTTATGAATGTTCTCATTACTTGTTACTTTTGCTCTGACGTCAGCTGATGAATTTTCTTTTAAACTGTGTTCGTGTAGCTCTGTGTCTTGTTTGTCTAACTGCTGTTGCCATACTTGAATGTTGCACATCTCTGTGGTTGAACGTTGAGCCAACGCAGAGCGGATGTCACTCTTATCAGGCCGACCATTCAGAGGAAGAGAGAAGCTGTCATGTCTCTTTTCTTCTGATATGGCTGAGTATAGAAAGGTACTAACACCACGGCAGAGAAGTGGAACAAAAGCAAAGGGAGCTTTAGCAGCACCAGGATCAAAAAGTAAGCTGCACAGTTACAGTTCCCGAGGCCGTACACATTCATAAACGTGAATGTTTCCTCTCTGTGTAAAGACTGGCTGACATCATCAGCTCATCAGGAATTTTTAGTTCTTCCTGATATTGATCAGTTTATGTAAATCTGTAAATCTGTAAATCTGCAGCATGAGTAAAAGTATTTTTTAAATACGAGTCCTCCGGTACTTTAACTCAAGTCATACTATAATTTGACTGAGAAACTTTCACTTATATTGGACTCATATTAGACCAGAGGTCCGTTTCAGAAAGCCGGTTTAGTGCAGAGTCTGTTAACCCTCAAATAAGTGACTCTCTGGGTTTTCCGTTTCAGGAAGGGAGGTCACTCAAACCCGAAAAAGACGAGTAACTCAAGCCCGTTCCAGAGAGAGAGGAGACCTCCATTTGTCACCTGTGACCACGGTGAAACGTAGTATCAGGCTCCATTAATGATGTCTTTTTTTTAGTTGTGATGCACGCGCTGAACACCGACTAAACCAGCTGCAATCAGCTGTTCTGGAACTGGAAACTCAAGAGTTTTCCACCTGAGGGTAAATCCACTCAGAGCTCGGGGTCAGACTGAGAGTTTGTTGAAGCCTCTTTCTGAAACGGGCCCCTCGAGGATCTCTGCTGCTGTGTGTGTTCGTCCACCTCTGGTGATAGTCGATGCTCTTTGAGTCTCATAAACACAGTAAATAGATATAATAATATATTATAGAGTGCAAAATGAAAATAAGTAATCAAGTAAAGTACTGTGTCTTTAGTATTCCTCTTTCTAAAAACAATCACCATTACTTATGATTTGTTAAAACAACTAAACACCAACCTCGGGATGATCACCACCTCAAACACCAAAGCCACTTCAGATAATAATAATATCTTTATTATACAGTACGGTGTCCCTGAAGTCCCAAAAAGAAAAATATAAATATATCTTGTGCGCACTTTTTGGGACTTCAGGGGCTCAGTACTAAAGCACCATTAAAAACAGATGTTGTTAAAGTGCTTTGACAATGGGGCGCTTGTTGCGCAGTGGTTAGTGCACGCACCCCATGTATGGAGGCTGTGGTCTTCCAAGCGGGCGGCCCAGGTTCGAATCCGACCTGAGGCTCCTTTCCCGCATGTCATTCCCTACTCGCTCTCTCTCCTTGATTTCAACCACTATCTACTGTCCTATCTCTCCAATAAAGGCTCAAAACTGTCAAAAAAACAAATATTTAAAGTCAAAGCAGACAGACAAAGCAAAGGCAGGAACTCAGAAATAAAACATGTGGAGCATCAATAGTCCGGCCAAACAGAGACTAGTCTGCAAAAATAAAATGCAATAAGATCAACTAGAATAAATGCAAATGAAGGACTGCTGGAGAAACCAAAGAAGCGACTACAATAATAAAAGCAGTAAAAAAAATACATTAAAGATCATAAGAAGACGAATATCTGCTAATATCCAAAATGCACATGTTTTAAATTGATAAGAATAATTGCTGACCCTCGCCATAAAACGGCATAAATCTGCACAAAGTGAGGACTATAATGTGAGATGTCCCACATCGAGCACAGAGGGACATAAAGGAGCAGCAGCAGCAGCAGCTGTCCACGGAGCATCGACGAGTTATAAAACAGCACCATCTGCAAAGCGAGGAGAGGAGAGGAGAGGAGAGAGAGAGGAGAGAGGAGAGGAGAGGAGAGGAGAGAGAGAGAGGAGAGAGAGGAGAGGAGAGGAGAGGCTGCCCAGCACAAACACGTCCTGCACGGGTCCCCGCTCGCCCCTCAGCTGCCCCCGTTTCTCTCTCTCTCTCTCTCTCTCTCTCTCTCTCACAAACATGTTGGAAATAAAGAAGCAAACACTAAACAAGAAGATAACGCAGCATACGCACCGCCTTAACACGGTCATGCAGTATTTATCATGAACCAGGAAGGGAAGGGGGTTTGTTCTCCCGTTGTTATCCCTGCCTGCCTCCTCTAACTTGATCCTTTTTTTTAAGCTTCTTTGAGAACTCCTACCTTCGCCGCAGTCTTTCCCCTCGTCGGTGTTTCGGTTGCTATTCGTCCGTATCTGAGGGACTCCGGGTCGGGTGCTGGTGCTGATGCTGAGCCGTGTCTTTTTTAGTCCCCGCTCCTCCTCTTCAGCGTTAGCTAGCCCGCTGCCTCGACTCGGCTTGTGGTGCTGAAGTGGACAGCGCACCGAGGAGATCTGGGAACAAAAACCCTTCATGCTGCAATTTCTGCAGCGCCGCCTGCAGCGCAGCGGCCACTAGCGGGCGGGAGGAGTCACTGCAGCCCTGAAAAGACACGGGAGTCAAATGCACTGGAATGGCGTCACCTAGCGTTTTCCTTTGAGCGACCTTTTTGGTCAAACTTTTGAAATCTCCGAGGGGAAACTCTGGTTTTACACTCTGTTATTGAGAGACATGCATTCTCACACATGCGCAAACAGGACCTGTGGACAATGCGTTGATGGAGAGATGTCAGAGTGGGGCTGCTACAACAAAGGGGGGAGGACCACAGCAGTTGGGGCCCCAGGCAAAAATGTACAGGGGGCAGCTCCAACTAGCAGTCATCAACATTATGTTATAAAATGTATAACTTTGTCATTTCCAAACTGAAATATGAAGAACAACCAAAAATAGAACAACATGTAAATAACTTCAAGTATACCTTTGAAAATTGTGCGCCGCTGAAAAGAAGCTAGTGCTCGTGGCAGCATTCAGTCTTTTATTTTTATATTTAGTCGTCATGATCCGCCCTTATCTCCACTGGCTTGCTTTCTTTTTCACACTCAGATGGATAATTCCTCTTGGTGGCTTTCATTGACAAACTTACATGTAGGTTTTCATAAGAACATTGCTTAACCGGCTGCACAATGGGAGTGAGCGCTATTGAATGGCCCCCTAAGGAGGGAGCACCTGCTCTGGATTCAAGTTTGTCAACCCTTGGGCGGCCCCTACTGGCCCGGGGCCCAAAGCAGTTTTTCTGCCTTGCCTGTTGACAAGCAGCACCTCTGCTGTTGGGGGTCCCGTGCCCCTCAGCAGTTACTCAGGAGTGACCTGCAACCTCCCCAGCAACCAGGCCAACTTCCATGCTTTGGTCCGCACCCAGACTTCAATCAGTGATCCTCTGGTTCCCGATGGAGACTGGAAAATAAGTGTGTATACCCTGCACTACAGCACTGATTGTAATCATTCATCCATCCATTATCTATACCACATTTCCTGTTCGATGTTGCGGGGGACGGGAGCCGATCCCAGCTGTCATTGGGAGAGGCCGGGTTTCACCCTGGACTGGTCGCCAGCCAATCACAGGGCTGACATACATAGACAGACAACCAGCCACACTCACATTCACACCTACGGACAATTTAGAGTCACCAGTTAACCTAACGAGCACGGGGAGCACATTACTGATTGTAATGAAATAATAATAATAATCTTATTATTATTGGTAGTAGTATTCCTCTTAGTATAAGTAATAGAAGAGAAAGATGTGACTTAGAGATTCATTTTGAGCGTGAGAAGAAAACACACAGGATATAATAGAAGTATTTCAAACCTTTATCACTATTAAAGCAAAGATCACATGTAGTTTACAACCTCTGCTTGTCTTGTTTTACATTCTTTTTGCAGCTGGTGAGGTTTATTAGAATGTGATTTTAACTGAAGATCTCTCGGCTGAGTTTTGAGTCATTGTTAATCCTCCCACAGGTTTTCCTCCGATGTGGTGCGTGTCGTGTGATTTGCGGTGGACTCCGCGTAAGTCCACTGTCACATCGGGTGCATTCTGTCCTGGATTGCAGGCTGTGAGGAGTGGTCCAGGAGAGCAGCCGGGTCACCCTGGGTGACAGCAAGGGTGGCCTGCTCCGGCAGCAGGGCGGGGTCTGTGAGGATGGCCGTGGTGGTGCTCAGGAGACGGAGTGAACTCAGAACCACTTAAGAAATAAAAACACAGATTAGATAGTTACAATAAGTATACAGGTTAAGTTCTGCACTGAGGGTCCTGTTGTTCTGGACTCACTGGGTCTGAGCGCAGGCAGGGAGCAATGTTGGTCCAGCCAGGACAGAGTGGACCGGCACAGGTCCTCCACACTGGCAGTGGACACCATCCCATTATAGGACTCAAACAGTGGCTCTATGATGATACTGAACTGACACTGAGCTGAGGAAAGAAGTCTGGCTCATTCAAATGTGACACAAAAGAGACCATAACATAAAGACATGCCTGTCTGAAGATGACAAAGCTTTGCAGAGTGTGTAGGACGATATGCATAGCAACGTTTTATTACATATTTAAAGATTCATTGTTGTACACATATTGCTGCAAAGCCAGCAGTATTTCATACTTTCCAGATACCCTCTCCTAGAAATACAGACAGAAATATTGAAACACAGGTTAAAATACAAATTTGATGATGGGGTGGAGAAGGCCTCGGCCCTAGCGGTTACGCCGAGCCTTCATTTACGGAGGCTTTATGGTGGATTCATCTGATCACTTAAGACCAAAATTTCGAGTAACTGGTCTGGTACGTCATCAGAAACGCCCCTCCTGAAGTTTAAAGTCCGACTTGGAAATTCAGAGCTACTTCAGTAGTCCGGGTTAAAATCCAACATGGCTGCTCCCTGCATCAGCAGTAACGTTTGAGCTGTAACTTTTGTGTTCATCAGCAGCTTAGTCCTCCTTATGTGTAACTAAATCAATCACAACTTAACACGTTGACATGTGTGTTGTTATTGTCAGGTAACAGCTATCAAAACAAAGGTACTCCTGGAGGCGTCCTTGTTGCTTGTCCAACTTTAAACCCAGGTGTGACGTCATTCCCCGCTCTGAGATCACTTCTCATCTTTCTCTCTTCTTCTTCTTCTTCCTCATTTCCTCCCCCTCCCTTGCTCCATGCTCTCCCTGACCCCTGTTGTTCTCTCTCTCCTCACCCGCTACTTCTCAACGCGGAGCCAGGTTCAAGTCCGACCTGTGGCTCCTTTCCCACATGTCCCACCCGCTCTCTCTCTCTCTCTCTCTCCTGTTTCCTCCTCTATCCACTGTCCTCTCAAATAAAAGCATAAAGCCCAAGAAGAGCAGAGCATTGGGTTTTTTTCCGCAGCTGTTACTAAAAAAAGGAGTGTTTTCAGTTGTGCATAAATAAATGTTAGGTTCACTTCTGAGTATTTACAACAGCAGCAGCTCAGACAGTAAATAAGGCAATTTGTGAAATGCAAGACTTGCAGGCTTAAGAGCCATCTCCAGCAACGTGGGGAAGAAAAAGACTCGCCAGCAGCTAGGCTACGTGATGTTAGCGCAACCAATCTTTTTAATGATTAAAATTGTCAACAAGCAACCTATGCCTTTAATTTGGTCTTTTTATGAGATGTGTTAAAAATTAGAAAAATATAAGAGTTCAACCAAGAATCCTTTCATGGAAACTTTAGACTAAACACTGCAAGCGGCTCAGGGTTTCTTCAGGACTGAAGCAGTGCTCCACAGATTCTCGTTATTGAAAAGCTGTTTGTTAATGGAGAGACTAGATAATGAGCAGTCAAACAGATGGTGAATGCTGCTGTCTGTAAAGAGAAAAGATCCTCTGGACACTTTGATGTCTTTAATTTGCGGTATCAGCATCGGTTATATAAATGCACAATCGCCTGTGGAACCATAGAAAATACCTTAATATTCAAGGAAAGAAAAAAACCCCTCAAGGTGTTTTTGTGCAGCACACAGAGATGATAAAATCCTGATCTAATCGTCTCACCATGCCTCCAAGATAACAGCTGCAGTAACAGATAAGCGGATCGTTAAGTTAGAATTTAGGGGTTAATATTAGAGACGCACCGGTCTGGGAAAATCAGGGCTGATACCGATGTTTGTTTCATGACTTCTTTTTTGGTGTCAGACTCCCACAATGCACCATTGAGACTCCCCCTCATTCAATTCCTTCAAGAAATCCCTCAAAACTCACCTCTTCAACATCGCATACAACCACTAACTCCCATCTCTCCCCCTTACAGTACTTCTTCGTTATACTGTCCTAGTCGTTTTTGGTTTGTTTGTTGGTTGTTTTTTCTTGTCAAAGCATCTTTGAGTATCTAGAAAAACGCTTTCTAAGACCGTTTTATTATTATTACAATGTCTGGGTTATCGTGATCTGCCAAGTGTGCTGTAAAAACAGAAGCCTGGTTTAAGGGAATATTTTTTTGCTGTAACACTTGAAAACACAATTTCACTGTAGTTTAGAGAAAACCATCTGGGAAATTAAACAGAATTTGACATCCCTCCAAAGTCTGAAAAAGCGAGTCGAAGCTGCAGCCGAGCTGGAATACAGAACCTCAGAGGGGAATAGACGGGTACACTCAGAACTCGTTTTTGTTGTTGTTAATTCATGTAGAAGTGTGATTAATTAACTTGCATCTGTTTGACATTCATAAGGATACGATCCAGAACTTCCAGTTTTGCAGCGTCTGAGCCCGGACGTACTCTCTGAACTTCTGCCTCATGTGGTCGAAGCGCTGCCGTGTGATTGGTACACCAGTCGCTGGGAGCTGCTGCTGACACGCGCTGCATGAAGAGACACAACGAGTCAACAAGGCATTACAGTGTGTCCTCAGATCAGCAGGTAAAAAAGACAAAGTTTCTCTCCATTCTTATTCACTTGCTCGTACAGAACTCCGTCTGAAACTTGAGCATCGGAAATGTGAATTAAAAAAACCTTTTCTGGTTTGTTGCCTTAACCTGCTTCCATCAGGAATAATTAAAAAGAAGCAGTCAGTCTTGTTGCTGATGGTCTGCTTTGTTTTTGTAGGTCATACAGAGGGATCATGATTTACTCTGGACTGTTTCTTCAACAAAACTTATGAACTTTAAAAAGATATGCATACATTCACTTGTGGCCATGTAAGCACACACACATACAGTACATAGACATGTTGAGTCTGACTAAAAGGTCTCACTTGATGGCAGAGTTGAGGAGCTGGATCTCCTCTCTGAGTCTCTGCGCCTCCTCGTGCAGCTGACTTCTCTCCTGCTGCATCTTACTGATGTACTCTGCCGTCTTCTGCAGGGTGGTGGCTTTACTGATCTGTGAATAGAAATATTTTCAATGTATATGCTTTTCCAGTTATTTTCCGCATCAATTCATCTGCTCTCTATTCATGCACCTCTATAGTGCAGCTGTACATCCTTTCACACAGTACCTTTATACTTGGCTGTGAGCTGAGTGTCGTCACCAGATTGTGTAAAGTGTCAAACCCCAGTTTGATGTTGAATCGTCTCTTCTGCTCTGCTGAGATGTGAGTTATCCTCCTGGTCTCTGTTTGCTGCAGATAACACAGCACAGAAATGTCGCTTCACTTCACAGTCAGGATGACATGCTGGGTCATAGTTCAGTTTCCTACAGCTCTCATTTTCACATAATTAGGACTCAACATTAGACTTAAAGGTAGAGTCAGTAGCTTTAAAAAATAAATAAACAAAAGTGAAGCTGCTCCATCGGGACGTGTGGTGGTGACTGTGTCTGCAGAGACTCTGTCCTCTGTCTGGATTTTACTGTTCTGCTTTGTTCTGGTTGACTCGGGACGTTTCTGGGCGGAGCTGGTGTGTTTCCTCCAGCCAATGACAGCGCAGCAGGCGAGTTCAGGAGTGGATACAATTCAGTGATTGGACGCGATTCAAACCGACGAATATGACAGATGCGGATGTAGTGGCAAAGAAGAGGAAATGTACTCAGGTAGGAAAAACGCCAGGCAGATAGAACACGTTCCAAATTGAGGGTGAACCTTGAGTTGTTTTTTACGCACAGACGCAGAGTTGGCAGCTTCCTGTTGGACAGGAAGGAGCCGTACACCGGTGGTTAGCTTGTGCTAGCTTGCATAATTCTCGGCTTTTCCATTAAAACAAATGTCATATTCCCAGGTAGCCTGCAGTGTAGGTACAAGCAGTAAACCTTCACGCTGCAGAGGGAGTGGGCTTCTGGTGGCGATGAGCCCGGGAGGAGGGGCCTAATTTGAATGCTGTGAAACGAACATTGCTACTGACTCTAACTTTAAAATGATTATATTTATATCTTAGAAATATCAATCTCTCAGTGATTGTTACATAGATCTTTGTATTGTAAATGAGAGAGAGCGTATCCTACCTTTTCTTTTTTCCCGTGTCCTGAGAAGACTGAGTGTGAGGCCTCGGGATTGGAGGCTTTATCTAGCGGGTTTGGTGGTGATGTTTGACCTGGATGTCCTGAAAAACTAACTGGAATAAAGATGGATACGTTTCATTGTATATGCAGGTAAATATATGCACACAAACCCTTGTCTGCACATTGTTTTGATATGCACTTCAAAGTTGGAGTATTGAAGGCAGTACCTGTTAAGCTGTTCCTGTCTGTGCCGTACTGCTGGACCGGAGACAGTTTCTCAGTCTTGGGGATGAGGAGGGTTGTGTTGGTGTGTGTCGCTCCCTGGGTGACCAGGGCAGACACCGTCGAGCCTCTGGAGGTGCTGGTGTGAGGTCCACTGTGACCCAGGGGGGCACTATGGCTGTGCAGAGGGGTCAACACGGGGATCCCTGCAGACCAACTGGGTCCCTGCTGCAGCTGTGATGAGGCTCCTCCAACATGTGAGCTGCTGCTGGACTGCTAAACAACCCAGAATCTCGATTAGGGGATTTACTGTGGAACCCTAGTTCAGATCAGTCCTGGCAAAAAAAAGAGAACTAGCATACAAAGCCAGTACTCAAAAACAAACAAACCAACACTTTCCATATCTCATGGGGTCCCCCAGGGTTCAGTTCTGGGTCCAACACTGTTTTCCATTTACATGCATCTTCTTCCTCAGTCTGCTGTTTTTGTACGGCCCGCACCTACGTGATGTGCATTTAACTTTTTCCCATTTAAATGCTCACTTTTGGAAGCATTATCCGTAAATATAACGTCCATTTTCATTGTTAAGCTGATGACTCGCAACTTTATGTCCCGATGACCGGTCAAATAAAGGTACTGTCCTTCAGTGACTCTGAATCTGAATCTGAAGTAACTGTCATTGTTTCCCCAGAAAAGAGAAATCAAAAAATTACACAGCCCAGTGAATTAGAAGCCTTGGTGTTGTTTTCAACCAGGACTTTAGTTTTGAGCGCCAGGTGAAGAAGGTTGTCCAGTCCTGTTTTTATCAGCTCAGATATATATATCAAAGGTCAAATCACTGTAGATTTGCCGTAGATCTGGAGAAAGTCATTCAAGCTTTTATTTCCTTCCACTCGGACTGAAACTCACTTCACAGCTGTCTCAGTCAAAAATCAATCCACTGCCTTCAAACAGTTCAAAACTCAGCATCCCGGCTTTGAACAAGAAACAATAAATGTGCTCACATCACCCCAATTTTAGTGTCCCCTCACATGGCTGCCTGCTGATTTTAGGATTGATTTTAAGTATCCAACATGGGCTGACTACTGAGCCCCCAGACTTTGGAACAGCCAGCCAGAGAAGATCAGACTTGCAGAGTCCGAACCTCCTTTAATTTCTCTACTCAAGACAAAGGACAGTCTTTTGGAAGAAGGATTTTTTTCCTTTAATTCCATTTATCTGTTTATGTGTTATCTGTTATCTGTATTACTTGTTAACTTTTGTTAGCCCTTTTCAGACTGCTTTTTTCCATAACTAAGCTCAGCCGTCATCACGTCTTTGGACATTCATATTGATTCCACAGCCGGATAATATTGGTGTCTCAGTCTGTGGGTTCACATTGCGTTTCAGTGTTGCGGAAGCTCCCTATACACACACACAGATAGACATGCACGCACACACAGCGCTGCGCTGCGCTCCGCTGGCCAGCTCATACCGTCTCGCCTCTGTAACACCTCTGATACTACCTGATACTAAGACAGTACAGAGGGGGGATCACTTCGTCCCCCCAAATCACCTCTGCGACATTCAGAATGAAGGCGAAACCGTCACAGGGGCGTAATGTGGGGCGTCACAGGGGTGTAAATACCGCGGCTTGAAACAGCCGTCTGAATAGGGCTTCATTATTATCATCATCAGATGATATGATACTAAAGACAGGCTCACCGAGGAGCTGGGAGATGAAGACCTCTGACCTCTGGATGTCACTAGAAGAGTATCGAATCCTAACGATGGCTTCCCTGAAAGCACAAACACAAAAAGTTAAACATGATCTCTCACTTATTACTAAAGATGAAACAGGGACAGAGCGACTCACGTTCCCTGGTGCCGGATGACAGCAGTTCAGCGAGGCAGCTCGTGGGTGCGGGTGCAGTGGACAGGGGGCTGGACGGAGCCGTTGGGGGACCAGCTGTCCTCGCTCCTCCCGTCTTCTGCTTGTGCTTCCCTCTGACCCCTGAAACAGCCACCTGCTCGGGGACGGAGAAGCAGTGGGCTGGGGCGTGGACCGGATCGGACACAGCAGCGAGGTAACTGAGAGTTTGGAAGGGAGCCTGGGTGTACGAGTCCCCTGTGTGAGGGTAGCCATGAGCCCCCACTGTGGAGGCAGTGTGGGTGATGACAGTGGGTGTCAGGCTGCTGGTTGAGAAGTAACCAAACTTGTGGCATGGCACTGGGTACAGAAAGGGAACACTAGTAGCAGCAGTCTGCTCCATGCTGCTGGTAAACGCTATGGAAACAGGCGGATCAGGGTATGACTGATGTCCGTAAGGCACTGTGCCGGTTACGATGCTGGATGAGTGGTATCCACTGCAATCGTGGCCCGGCCTGCTCTGGTCTGACTGGGCGCTGGATGAGGAGGGCTGAGGTAAAGGGTCAGACAACAGATTGGGCTGAAAAATTCAGATTATATAAACCGGGGCACTATAAGCTGCATATGAAATACTACTGCAGAAAAAAAGCAGTAAGGCCGGAGGAGACAGTACCTGAGCCAGCTGAGTGTCGATGAGTAGCTGAGGAGTTGCTACCACGGGAGAGGGAACGGGAGCGAACGCTGTGCTGGATGAGCTCTCGAAATAACCACAGTCAGCGAAAGCAGTCTGCTCAGTGGGCTGTCCCCTGAAGTTCATAAAGATATCTGAGAAACAACAAACACTGTTGATTAGAGGGTAAATAAGGCATAAAATAATTGAAATAATTGAACAATGTAAATAAAATACAGCTAGGTTTGGGTAGAATAACTAGAAAACTGTCAAAGCCACTTCCCAAATCTCCCAAAACAAGTCCACGAGAGTTGTGAGTAAAAGCCTCGTCTTTTTTAGCTAGCTCACTAGTTTGGGCTAGTTGTCAGATCGTGGGCTATGTTTGCGATGGTCGAGGGTTCGCAGAAAGGCAGGTATTCCAATCATTAGGTGTGAAATGATTTGATAGAGAATTACAGCTAACAAACACAAGTTTTTTTTCTTTATCAGAGCTTTTTTTTTTACACATGACTTGTGTAGGATGCAGGGACATTACAAACCAATATTGCCACCTTACCTTTAACTGAAATGTAATATGTTCATCAACACAGTCTGAGCACTGGGTATGCTCAGTCCAGATTCTAATCATTGTAGAGAGCTGTCTCCCCCCGCCCCCTCCTCTCTAGAGTAGATGCTCACACAGGTCACCATGTGGTGAACACTGAAGCTTCAGTGTTTATCCAGCTCTGCATCGGTCTGTAAACCTTTCTGTGTTCTAACCTCTCTCCATTTTTCAAAAGCATCTCCAATATTGATCCTAGTTTGAGCACGTTTCTGCTCGTGGAGCTTATTAGAAACATGCAGAGACTTTTTAGGTCGGGTACAATCACTTCTATCTGAACCACTTCTCTTGCCCGCTTCCATCACTGCAACACCTGTTGACCTGATAACTGCTCTTATATCTGGCAAATCGAGGGGCGTCCAAAACGGCCGTGTGGGGGTGCCTTAAAACCGTCTACCTTCTCTGGTCCAAACAAATCCAGAGCATTCAGGACCAGAATCTAAAGTTAGAAGGAGGACATACTGACTGCTGCATTGTTGTCAGAGAAGCCAGCACTTCAACATATCATGTTTCCTTAATGTCTGATCATATAGTAAGATCACTTTATCATTTCACTCACTACACATCTCACTGATTGCTCCTTTAAGAAATCCTGCAAGGGCTAACTCAAACTGCCCCTATGTGAGTCCAGCTGGGAGAATGGATTTGTCTCCAAGAAGACAAAGAGAGAAGGTTTATTCAACCACTCCTTGATTGCAGGACTATTATACTATTTGTAAAGAGTCCAGGTACAGTATTGTTAGTACTATTCAAGTCTGTCTACCACCTGTTAGCACTCATACCTATGGGTGTCTGAAGCTGTAACCTTATATGGTGAAACACCTAAATTGTAGCAGATCTTTATTTGTGTAAGAGCCAACCATATGTTGTCAACAACTGTTTGTTAGACAGGGAGTCTGCATCTGTTACGTATACAAATCAGTGTCATGTCATCTTTGTTGTTTTATAGTGATGTACCTAAATAGAAAGGAATTTGTGGGTTGCAACTTCTTACAGAATATAAGCAGCACTGTGAACACTGTTACTTTGTCAGTCAAGTGATTTGTAAGCATGCGTGTTTGGTGAAGTTGTCTGACCTCGGCCAATTAAATGGAGTTATAATCTACAGTCTGTTTCACGATTTCTTCATTGGATTTATACAGCAGAAACAACCTCCACCTAACAAGTATGAATCTAAAGAATACCAAGTTCAGTTGTATGCTTAAGTCAATGACATTTCAACATCATGTCTGTTATAGATAAAGATAAGTTATTTATGATAATGGTAATCCAGTTTGGTACAAAACAAAGCACAGAGCGTCATTTGCGTCAGAATTAAAAATTTAAAAAAAAACCTACCATACTGTTTGGGTGTTTCTCCTCTTGGTAAGGAGAAACTTCTGACATAACATGATCTGTATTTCCATTTAAAAGACTCACAGAACAAACTGTATATATTACACTCACAGCAATGTCACTCTGACAGACTCTCTCTCTCTCTCTCTCTCTCTATCTCTCTAGCGCGTTCTCTGGACCTTGTGACCGAGAGACAGACAGCTGATCCCTAAGGACGCTGTGAGAGCAAACAGCCTCACTCACACACACTTGCTTCACTGAAACTGACACAAAGGCCAAAACAACAACATCCATTGTGCCTCTGAGCAAGGACCTGAACTCCAACCTGCTTCCTCCCTCCTATCTGCAGCTCCTCAGCTCCACCTACTGCTTCTTTGACTCTGAAAAGGAAGGCAGCCCTGGAAGGCTAGTACCCCCTGCCTCTCATCCTATACGGACCGTATTATTATTATTGTCAACTATTTGTGTCCTGTGCTCCTGTGAGGGACTTTTAGTTTGTCTCAATTTTGGCTCCCTCTGGGGACAAAGTGGTAGCAATAAGCTCTTGTTGATGTACTGCCATTCTATGACAGCATGTGCAGATCCCACTGCCAGACAGACAGAGAGACAGAGAGACAGACAGACAGAGAGACAGACAGACAGAGAGACAGACAGACAGATATGACCTAGTTAAGAGTACCTGGTATGTCCATGAAATCCTCTAGGTTGGGCTGCAGTGGAGTCAGGCCTGGCTGGATTATATCAGCATTGCTTGTGTATGCTGAGGAGGAAAAGAAAGTGATATCAGATATATGAGAGAGAGAGAGACAGACAGACAGAGAGAGAGAGAGAGAGAGAGAGATGTGTGTCTGAGTGCATCCGTCAATATGTCCTTTATTGAGTGTGGTTTTCTGAAAGGTCATCAATTCATCATGGGGAGTTTTCTTCATTTGCTCATCATCGTGACTTACACTCACAGTAACTGTGTCACCGGCAAAAAACCTCGCAGTCCCTGACTTTAAGTTGTCTTTAACAGAACTGAACTGGCTCAACATTTAAGGGAATGTCCTTTCTGGATTTCTTTGCTAGCATTAGATAAGAAGATCAGTATCACTCCTACACTCACTAAGAAGGCTTACTTAAAGGCAGGGTTGGTCATTTCCTCCATATACACGTTTTCAGATATTGGTTGAAATTGTCTTTAGGTCCTGACAGAAATTAATAACTCATGTTCTCTGAAAAAGGAACAAAGAAAATCTGTCATCTGTATCAGTTGTAAGCCTGTAAAGACTTTGACCAATGTCTGCCACGATGTACCAATCTGATGAACCAATCACACGCCTCCCTGTCTCCCTGCTCGCTCTCTACCTCTTGCGTGCTCTAGCCCACACTCAAAGTGTATCAGCGATGACAGAGTTTATACTGTGAGTTTACTTACCGCTGAATGAGACATGAGACGACGTAGTTTCTACACAAGCGTGAGGTTTAGAGGGAGCACAGAGGGAATGCTACTTTCAAAATCATGCTAGTTTTCGAAAAATGACCAACCCTGCATTAGACAACTAAAACACATAGTAATGACTTTTACTACTCCTTATTCAAAATGATCGACAGAAAATAAAATTGAGATATTTACAAAATTCATGTCAGATTTCAAAAATCTGGTGGGGCACATGCTCCTGATATTTCACGGGTGCTGAAATGACCTTTATGTCACTTCTACGATAACGTTCAGCCCTAACTCAGGGTCTCATTAAGCCACAATAGAAACCAGAACTCTCTCTGATGTACATCGACTTGGATAAATCTCGCTTTTCTGCGAAATGAAATGCATGAATGAATTGAGTTGTTGTGTTTAGAATCAAGAGGACGAAAGCAGAAAACCTGCAATCTGAAGATATTCATTTGAATTGCTTCAGAAATGGTTCGTTACAAAATGTTAGCAGAGTTCACTAAGATGTCTCTGTCACTTAAAAAAAAAGTTATGAGTGTAAAACTAAATGATGTCTCTCCGCTCTGTTGGGGATGGCACAGTGGGATTGGACAAAGTCTCTCCATCGATCCCAACACTAGCGCTGACTCTTCCTTATTTAAAACACAGTCAAACATTTCGATGCTGCATTCGAGTCTCAAAGTCCCTGAAAACTCAGAGTGCTGACTACTCACTGTTGTGTCGGTCGCTGGCCCAGGGACACGGCTTCTGCGTCATGGTGAACAGGGTGTCGGAGATGTCGGACAGAAGGCAGTCCAGGTCAAACATGTGGGCCTCCACGGGTGCGGCCTGGGGCTCCTGATATGACCACTTCTCCAGCTTGGCCTGACAGATTTGACCCTGGAGGACATCAGCCGAGAGTTTGAAACACTTCAAAACAAAAAAACTCCTCAAATCAACTTTCAGTGACAGAGTGGATCTCTGACTGAGCCATCAGAGGGCTCCCTAAAAGCGGGACTGACAACAGAAGCATTCATTGACTTTGGTTCTCCTTCTCTGACAGGATGAAAAGAAGTACGACAGTGCCAGCTCACTATAACACCTTTTACATCTACCAAAGATAAACTACACAAACAGACAGAATGAAAGCTGCTGCTTCTGATCACATTCAAACACAACTTGTTCTTCCAGTGAAAACAAAACTTACAGATACGAGGCCTCAAGACTTGTGTCTGTGATGTTTGGCTTCCCCCTGATCTTCTCGTCTTTACCCTTCTCTTCTAAGTCTCACACCATATTTATAGGGAAGCCCGGAGTGAGCCCGGAAACTGTTTCGATTACGTCCAAGCGCACGACGACATCCCTCCTCATAATTCATTAACTTTACTTCTCCATTCATTTTATTTGAAGGAGAGGGAGAGTGCAAAAGTCGAAATGAGGTGAGATTGTTTTGTGAATATGCATGTGTGTTTATGTGTGTGTGTGTGTGTGTGTGGGCACAGTCACTGATGACTGATGCAAAATGCCGGTTTGACACATTGTTCAGAAACGCTAGCCCCTTACAGGTTTATCATTATGTCTCTTTTGTTCATTTCTTTATTTTTAAGTCTCACCGTTTCACAAAGAGCAGCAGCCTTTTGTCCCCGACCTAATTCTGCCAGTCACGCTCACGTGCGGGCAAAAAATGAGGCTTCTGGCAAACACAGACGGCTGCTGCCTCTGTGTCAGTGCCGTGAAGAATATATACCTTCTTTTCAATTTGTCCCGCCCGCTTGGGATGATTTACAATTTTAGGGGGGTTCCCTACAACTATAGGAGGTATATAACATGACTTTATGTTCATGGAAAAAAGATGATGGGAGATGAATTGAGATGACTTGGAGGTTTGCAGAATCTGTTAGGCAGAGAAGAGGTAAGGACACACACACAAAACCGTATTAAGAAAGCAGCCTGTCACAGCAGGGCAATCCCCTGCTACTCTCCAAAACTACCCTCTTGAGGACGCCATCTCCTGGAGGTTTAAAGTACAACAGGTCACACCTCCCTCCCTGCTGGTTGAGTCCCACTATAAATGGCTCTGAGTCAAAGTGTGTTTTTTTAAGCTCTCAGTGGCCATGCCTTGAAGTAAAGGCCTTTTCATTGTTTTAAAGAGAGTGCCTCTGAGTTTTTCCTGTTTTGTTTTTTTGCTATGACTGCTTCCATCTCTTTCCAAAGAGCAGCTCACACCTACACTTCTTTGAGTCCATGCAGCTCTCCTCCTTTCCACAGATTTTCAAGATCCCCAAATGTCACCCGGAGCTCCAGAAAAACTGACCCTGGACCGATAATCATGACAAACTCTTCACAACAGCCAAACACAAACCATTCACTGACGTCATGTCGACTACGTCCACTTTTTATACACAGTCAAGTGACTTTTGTCAAACAGTAAAAAACATTGTGTGAATTGAAATCCATCCAACAGTTGGATAGATAGACACTGAGGACACGAGTTGAAAATGAGCAATAGCTATATACTCTTTATCAGTTTCATGCTTTGTATTGAAATTATGTTAAACTGCATTGTCCCTATTAAAATGAATACATTCAAATTCAATTAATACTTCCATCCAGCATCCAGAAGCAGCTTACAAAAACTTTTCTTATGAACGGAGACATGTCTCAGAGGATAATAGGAGCTGTGTTTGCTCCCCGCCTTCAAAAAGAGAGCCACCAACATCAGCTCGAGACGCAGTCTGTTGGTCCCCCTACCGTCTCAGAAGAGGTACCGCACCATTAAAACCCAGACTAACAGGCTGAGGAACTGCTTCTTTCCCCGAGCTGTAGCCTTCATCTCCACCCTGAAAACACCCTCACAGCTCAGAGGGCTGTTTCTAAATGATGGAGCACTACTGCACTTTAAACTCGCTGCAATAAGGTCACTCACACTGCAATTATGATTGTCAGCAACAAAATCGGCAGGGGGGTGAGGAAAGGAGATTTTTTCAATCAATTTACTCATTTATTTTGTTTTACGATTTTTTTTTTTTTTTTATTAATCCCCTCTTAAATTTGTTTTTTTATACTTTCACCTACCGGTTAGGCACACACACACACACACACACACACACACACACACACACTGTGGACACACACACACACACACACAGTCTCTCACACACACACACACCCTCAACATACAATGTTACAAGATGTAATTAGTTCACTGCTCCCTTTACTGGTAACAAATTACAAAAAGACCTGAAACTTAACGAGCCTCTCTGATTGGACGCTTTTGAGAGGAAGTTAATTGAGTTGGAAGCGGACAGATCTGGCTGCAGATGATCTCCCTGATTTGTTTGTGGATGATTTTGACAAACATTTGCTGCTCAGATTGTATTATCTGTGTCTTTTAATGTCTAATGATGTATTTTTGTATTTGTGTGTTTGGCTGCTCGTTGTTTGTGTGACACTCTGTCGTCTAAAGTGTTCACACATGTTGTCACGTCTCCCACATACAGTAGTATCTCTCTCTTGTCAGGTCCCTCACCCGCCCTGTTCTGCATCATTCAATAAAGGCAATCATTAAATGAATAAATAAAAAAGATACACAGTGGCCCCCCTTCTTTGCACGAATAGGATTGTTAATGTGTTTATATGACTGAAGCTTCATTTTTAATAGAAAATAAAAGTCAGATTGATTCTTTAAGAATTCAAAAACTGTCATTCAGTGTCTGACATCAACATCACAGAAGTAATGCGGTTTCACTGAGGAGCTTTTTTTCCCCCAGCCACAGACGTAATCTGTAATCTGTCAGACGAGATAACGCTCCGGGCACACGGAGCGTAGAGACCTGGTTTAGTGACCTTTGACCTGTTCACTCTGTGCTGATATGACCTGTTTGAAGAGCTGCACATTGCACGATCATATTCCTCAGCACTGTCTTTGCTTTTTGGTTCTGATTTTTACATTATCTTGCAGTAAGTAAAGCGTCCTTAAGTCCCTTAAAGGATGCTTAAAATTTTTTAGTTATCATCATTATTGTGTTAAAATCTTGTCTTCCAGTGACTGAGAGCGATGTTGCACAGTTGACAGCCGGACTGATGATGACACAGCGGCACGGTTGGCTGTCACATGCAGGTCACATGTCATGTTCTCCCATGAATACTGTCATGTACGAGGAGCTTCCCCAGGGTCCCTCCCTCTCTTTACATTGTTCCTGATCCTGTTTGTTTCTGCCTCAATGACGTCACTGTCAAAACTCTTCAGCCCCTCCGCTGCTCAGATTTCACACAGCGCTGTCTGAAGTAGGTCAGATTTGATTAAATGACATTAAATTCTGCAGCTTTTTCATTTCCACTGATGATAAAGAAGCCTGGAGGAAGGCAGAGGTATTGTTACTGCTGGCAATCAATACGTGTCAATTGCTGACAAATGGCGGGCCATGACGCAAGTTGTTTTGCACGTTTCTGTTTTTTTTTTTTCTCCACCCCAGCCAGCATCTGTTTTCCCCCTCTAGTTAACTAAGCCACGTGCTAAAAATAGTGGCTTGGGTGACTTTGTTGATCATATGTTGAACCACATTGTAAAGTACACAAAGCCAGAAGGTCACACACACACACACACTCTGAAGCCGGGGTCATTGGCCAACTTCTGTTCTCAGCGGTCAAAAATCAATTCTGACCACAATTTAGCTTTTATCTAAAACTAAAAGCAAGAAAATAAAACTAAGGCAAGTCTTTGCACATACCTCTTGTAGCATTGAGAGAATATCATCCTTCTTTTTCTGGAGCTGCAGAAAGAAAAGAAGACAAAGAGCGTGAAGTATTAATTAGAGAGTCACTTCAGTTCAGTGGATGCTAACATTCCTTTATTAGCATAACTGTACATAACTGTACATCTAAAGTTTGGCATAATGAAGGTGCATATAACCACAAAAGTTGCAGAAATCATCACAAGAGGGAAAAACATGTATGCAGAAAATTTGATGACATCCTGTAATACACTTTAATAAATCAATCCATGCATCCATCTATCTATACCGCTTTTTCCCTTTCAGGGTCACAGGGGGCTGGAGCCAATCCCAGCTGTCATTGGGCGAGAGGCGGGGTTACACTCTGGACTGATCGCCAGCCAATCACAGGGCTGACATATAGAGACAGACAACCAGCCACACTCACATTCACACCTACGGGCAATTTAGAGTCACCAGTTAACCTAAGGAGCATGTCTTTGGACTGTGGGAGGAAGACGGAGTACCTGGAGAGAACCCACACATGCACGAGGAGAACATGCAGACTCCACACAGAGAGGCTCCTGTCAGACAGGGATTCAAACCAGGAACCTCCTCACTGTGAGGCAACAGCGCTAACCATTGTGCAGCCCTTTGTTCATAAAGGTTACCTCAGAATAACTTAAAGTGCATATAATGGTGGACACTAGAGGAAGACTTTGACAGGAAGACTCGTGGCTTTAGCATCAGGGGAACAGTGAACCTCTATTCAAAAGTGGATTCTGATTAATGTTGTTTTTGAGAAGCTAAGTTAAAGAGACTATGACATGCTGGTGACGAGATAATTTGTCCTCTGCGGACCCTGAATATGTGGGTTCATGTCCGACCTCTGCCCTTTGCTGCATGTCATCCCTCCTGTCTCTCTTCAGCTGTCCTATTCAATATAGAAGAAAATATCCCCTCCCAAAAAAGCAAAAAATAATAATAGTATTATTCACATATGCTTCACTCACGTCCTACAAATGACAACCTGCTCGTGGCTCTAGAAAAGTATGATTCATCCTCTGGGGACCACAAATGTCTCTACAACTACTAATCTCAAATGAACCGATAGATGAGGATGTATATCAGTGTGTACCAGTCAACAGTGTACTTGTAAATGATGAGTGCTCACCCTCTTCTTGTAGTAAATCCTCCACTTGTGATACTCCTTGATCACCACCTCGATCCTTCGCTTCCAGTAGCTGCCCTCTAATACGATTGCCTGTTGACATGATGCAGAAATACACGATATGAAATCAGGAATCAGGAACAGAGAACACAAAAAAGCGAAAGTTAAAGGAGCAATATGTAACTCTGACTCCTAGTGTTTAAAATGGGTACTGCAGTCTAAATTCTAATCATTGTAGAGAGCTGTCTCCCCCCCCCCTCCTCTCTAGAGTTGATGCTCATGTAGGTTGCCATGTGGTGAACACTGAAGCTTCAGTGTTTATCCAGCTCTGCATCGGTCTGTAAACCTTTCTGTGTTCTAACCTCTCTCCATTTTTCAAAAGCATCTCCAATATTGATCCTAGTTTGAGCACGTTTCTGCTCGTGGAGCTTATTAGAAACATGCAGAGGCTTTTTAGGTCGGGTACAATCACTTCTATCTGAACCACTTCTCTTGCCCGCTTCCATCACTGCAACACCTGTTGGTTTGACCTGATAACTGCTCTCATATCTGGCAAACAGAGGGGCGTCCAAAACGGCTGTGTGGAGGTGCCTTAAAACCGCCTACCTTCTCTGGTCCAAACAAATCCAGAGCATTCAGGACCAGAATCTAAAGTTAGAAGGAGGACATACTGGCTGCTGCATTGTTGTCAGAGAAGCCAGCACTTCAACATAGCATGTTTCCTTAATGTCTGATCATATGGTAAGATCACTTTATCAAATAACTGCCAAATGAGATTTGGAAAATGTGTAGCTAAAGAGCAGCTCAGACTGTTAAAATCAAAATTATACCTTCCAATAACTCTTATCACTCACTTCAGGTTTCCGATGAGCGTCTGCGTCCGAGCCCTCGAGGGGCGTGACAAACCCGCACACCGGGATCTTCCTCTTCTCCACATCTAAACACAGCAGATAGAAAACAGATAAATCAGAGGGGATTCTGAACTGGGCATATCCTATGGAGACTGAATAATAAGTGGGTATACTCCATATATACCTGAGTACACCCTGCATCACACCACTGGTAAAGCAACCCAGGAACTGCAACAAACTTATTTTTCAGTAGCTCTAATAGCTGCTTGGAGCTATAGGCCCAGGAGGGGAGGCTAACGCTTATTTAGAGATAGGACAGTGGACAGAGTCAGAAATCAGGGACAGAGAGAGTGGGGGTCGACGTTCGGGAAAGGAGCCACAAGTCAGATTCAAACCCAGGCCGTCTACATGTCATTCCCCACTCGCTCTCTCTCCCTGATTTCTGATTCTACCTACTGCCCTGTCTCTAAATAAAGGCATATAAATCCCAATTCCCATCTACACAAAGACATGTGGGCAGAGCTAGTAGGCTTCAAAATAATCAGAGCTATGCAGTCGGGTGCCCAGCCACCAAACAAGCATCATATTGTAGTTCCAACTTTGACCCTACCCTTTTCCTTTTCTCTTTTGTTTTCCCACAGCAATTCAATAAAGTGTCAGCCGTCAACAAGTCTTAAAATACTTTTGCAACTTTCTCATATCACTGATTTCAACTTCAACACGAGGTATTGTTGTTAGCTTAAAGGTCACATATTACACAAAATACACGTCACCATGTTTCTCTAACACTAATATGTGTCTCTAGTCTGTCTACAAACCCCCCAAATGATGAGAAAAATCCATCCTCTCCATCTTTTGTCTGCTCCACTTTTCAGAAAATGTGCTCAAACAGGCCGTTTGGAGATTTTCCCTTCATGACATCACAAAGGGCAGTAACCCCTCCCCCAGGTGGGTGACACTCCCACAGCTAGGTGTTTGTTCTGCCCTCTGAGTCTGCCTTCTCAACATAAACAATAGGACATGGAGCGAGAAAGCCAGAGTCCACTCAAGCCCTTCCAGAGAGGGGGCGTGGTCAGACACAGCTCATTTACATATTTAAAGGTACAGACACAGAAACAGCCTGTTCTGAGCAGGGCTGAAATAGAGGGGTTTATAGACATGATCAAATACAGGATCAGAGTGGAAGAAACTTCACAGACATGTTTTGAGGAGCTCTGAGTCTTATTTACACTGAAGAGGAAGAGAATATGTGATCTTCAAGCCCACTCAGAATGCAGCATTCACACTGAAATCCCCTCTGATGATGTTTCCTTTAGTTTACTGTATATTTAAATTATGTGAAGTTGAGTCTTTTAGTTTAGCTTAGTTTAATCATTTATTTGAATCAGGGACAGTGTACAAAAAAAACATTAGTCTCAGAAGAGAAAAGATGCTTTGTACTAGATTTAGCTAGCTAGCTAATTTCCATCTGTTATCCCTGGGCAGATGATGGCAACAGCAAAATACAAATCAACCAGTCACACACACACACACACACACACACACACACATTTCATAAGAGAGAAGAAAGACATAGAACAATTTACAGATATTAAAACATTATGTACAAGTTTCCCTGAGAGATCTAAAAGGTTGTCGAGATGACACATTAATGCTGACAAGACTGCTTCCTTAAAATCCATTTTTTGACTTCCCGGGTGAAAGTGCAGAAGTTTGTGCAAAGTTTAAGACTAGTTGGAAGACTAATCCATTCTTTCACGGCTTTAAAAGAAAAAACAGATTGTGCTAAAGCGGAGCCACATTTTAGAAAATTCCTTTTGCATTTGGGAGTAATGTCCTTCATTTTGAGAGAGAATAAGTTGAAGAGATGTGGATGTTACATGTGCAGCACAGAGAGAAAGTGAGAGAGGAGTGTTTGGACTCACACTGGATGAACCAGGCTCTCCAGATGGCGTTGTTCAGACGGATCTTATCCCTCCACAGCAACCGCAGACCCTTAAAAGACTTCCACTTCGGAGAGACGATCTTACCGCTGCAAAAGCAAAAACAAACTCAGTCATATTTATCAAATTCTAACCATGAGGAATTCTTTATTGAAAATGGAAAATGCACGATGTAGTGCTTCATGTCAGACATGCAGAAATGACTTGTTTGTCTTCAGAAGAAAATAGACCCAGTGGAAAACAAATTAGACGCTTCACTTCCTCAGCACTGTTAAAATCTACACTGCATGATTTTGACTAATAGTTCCCCATCAGTTCATTCACCAGCGCCACACCGCCGAGCTGTTTGCACTCTTTGCAGTGTCGCTCAGCCGGCTGAGTGCAGAGAAGAAGCCTCCTAATGAGAGGTGCTCCGAGAGTTGCTAGGAAGCCAGAGGGTTCTTTTTTCATCCCGCTTTTAATGGAGTGACATCGCTGCATGTAACACTTTCCGTAACAGGCAGCTTATTACACAAAAAAAAACATGTCAGGGAAGGAACCAATCAGCACGAGTGATTGATGACAAGTCCTGCAGCTGAGCAGCAGTTTGCAGAAACAGTCTACCTGCTGCATGTAATGCTAAACATAAAGCACAAAGATGCATTTAAATATAATTAAAAAAAATGTGATTTGCTGGATTTGTTCTTGTTTTTGTGCACTTTCACATTTTGGATCATTGTGTACTTTGATGCTTTGGCATTTTGTCCCTGAAACTTGAGTGGCACTTTTCGATCAAAATACAATTTAATTTCAAAAAGAGCCATACAGAGTTGATATTCTTTTAGTCAGTCGGCTGTGGCTCAGTGGTAAAGTCTCTCAGCTGAAAGGTCGGGCCTTCGATCCCCGCTTCTGCATCCACATGTCCGATGTTTCCTTAGGCAAGACACTTAACCCCAATAAATTTGGGGGTTTTTTGCTCCCGCTGCTTCGTCTGCAGCATATATAAATGTGTATGAATGTGATTAGTTTCTTCTGATGGACTTTTAACACAGCAGCCTCTACCATCAGTGTGTGAATGTGTCGGTGTGACCTGCTGGGTAAAAACACTTTGAGAAGTCAGAAGACTAGAAAAGAACTAAACAAGCTGAAGCATATTTACCATTTAATTGTTCATACCTAAATGTTCAAACCTGTCATAAAAATGTAAATGTTGCGTTGTTGTGTTGGTAACAATGCCTGGCTCTGGCTCACACTCACTGGGTGGAGATGTGTCTTTAGGGCCAACGGTTGACAGCAACTGTGACAAAAAAACATTGATAGTTTCTTTAAGGGGAAAGCGATCCTGGAAGAGCATCTCTGCTGCTTCGTCTGTCATGGAGCGTCTGGTCAAAACTTAACGTGTCCTTGAAAAACAATAAATTGCCAGATCTGATTAATTACTTTTCTGATGTAAAATGCACACCTAGAATGGTGTGAAGTCAAAGCAATGTGCTGACTATACAGAAAAAAAAACAAGACAGGGGCATAATTTCAGGCTCCTCTCTCAGTTACATTATAATCTCTTCACTGCTGCCAACTAGAATCAAAGTCCAGCTTTCAGTGAAGACTTTCCAAGCTGTTGCACAAGAGACTGCAAAATCACTCTTCTGACACAATTTTAAACATTACAAAACAACGTTAAGCATCCGTTTAAAGTGAAGGGGTTTGTGCAAGGTAAAAGTAGGCCTATAGTTAAATAAAACATGAGAATGATGGACTTCAGAGGAGAACTCTGCAGGACTGTATTCATGCAGGTTCTTTATGTTGTCATACTAGGCTTATCTTTTGTCTTTTAAACATAGTTCTTATCTTAAACATTGACTATAAAAGTAATTCTAATCTCTCATATCTCCCTTTATCATGACTCATGAAGGCTAAGGAGCCTCATGTGTTTACTGTTCCCTGTAAATGAAGAGGAGTCAAGTCTCAGTTGAAATGGATCAAACTGGACATGTTGTTCAAGGAGCATTTCTGCACTAAGCAGCCAAACACTGACATAGGTTTCCCTCCTGTCCCCGGGTAGCCTACTGTGTGAGAGTGACCCACCTGTAGGCCAGGGACATGCAGTCAAACAGACGGGTCAGCGTGGGGTCGATGCTGAGGCTGGCGGCGCTGAGCGGCCCGTACCGGTACGTCTGACACCACGTCCTGTTCACCGTGTCAAAGTCATATCTGTGCGAGCCTCCGCTCCTCCTCCTGCGCGCCGTGGAGTCACTGTGGGGCGACGACACCATGAAGTGTCCGCTGTGGATGACCTGAGAGCCGGGGAGGGAGTGCGTGGAGGGGCCGGTACCCTCGACCCGGGCGGGTTCACCTTCCACCTCCGAGTCCGAGTCCGACGAGTCCTGCTGGAGCTGGCTCTGCCCGGGCGAACACACTCGCGCTTTGCCCGCCATGCTGCGTTTCCAGACCGTGTTGACGGTCCGACAAACTGTGAACTTTCTCTTCGACTGACTCTCCCTCCTCCTCCTCCTGCTTTCTTCAGATACTCCAATATTTCCTCAAACAAGAGGCGCGGACTGCAGCGAGGCCCCACACCTGTCAGCAGAGACAACTGTGACCCTGCAAAGCTCTGACACAGTGTGTGTGTGTGTGTGTGTGTGTGTGTGTGTGTGTGTGTACTTTTTTGTAAGAGCTTAGTACTATCATTATGGCAACATGCTACAGTAGTAAAGTCCTTCTTACCACCAGAAAGCGGTAATTATTAATCCACCAATCTCATAAGAAAGTTACCATAACTACGACTAATACTGTTTGTAGGCCAATGCTATGCATGTATGTTTATGCATTATGCATTTTAACCAGGGGAAACAAACTCGTTGAGATAAAACTTGTTTTTTTTCATGAGTGTCCTGCATGGCTAAGACAGGCAGCAGCACATTTAACAGTTTCAGACATCAACGAACAGCCACATTTACAAATACAATAAAGATAAATAATTATTAAACATTAAAAGACACAAAATGACAATTTCAAACAGCAAACATTTGTCAACAAGCTCACAGCTACATCATGTAGAACATCTACAACCATGTGTCCTCCATGTACATGTCTGTCTTTCTGTAGGCCTATGCATTCATTTATTTATTTACTGTTATTATTAGAAGTAGTTGTGGTAGTAGCAGTAGTAATAATTATAAAGTATTAAGCCATCATTACTAATAGGCTATACACTACAGGGACACAATATCCAATAATCAATTCTCTTTGACTTGAAGCAGTTAGTCATTTACCAGCCAATCGTTCCTCCAATGCTGTATGAAAAGGAGGATTTAACTCAGTGGTTCGTGTGCCTTGGGGGGAAAAAGTGTCTAGAAGTCTATGAAGCAGTTTAAAGAGGACATATTATCCCCCTTCTCCTTCTTTTCAAACAGCCCCCTGTGGTCTAAATTAAACATCTGTTCTGTGCTTTGGTCAAAATATAACATGAATCAAGCACCAGAGGAGGTTTGTGACCCTGTATAAACCAGCTCTCTCAGAACGCTCCGTTTTGGTGTGTGTGTCTCTTTAAATGTAATGACCCCCCCTGAGTTTTCCTGGTAGACGTCACTCCTCTGTAGAGAGAATAAAAATGGTGGACCTGTAAAAAAGTTTTGTTCTAGGCTGGGGGTGGAGTCCATGGGTGGAGATACAAGGGGAGGGGATTTTTTTTTTACCAGAATCCCACTGTGACATCACAAGGAGAGCACATTTGAAACAGAGCATTTTTCTCTGTGTTGTAAGACTTATGCAGACCACAAAGGACTGGATGGGTTTATTTCACATTTTGTGGGTCAGTAGACACTCAGGTTATATATGTTTGAAAACACTGTACAAGTGGATTTTTCAGAATATGTCCCCTTCAAATAAAAGCACGACATCACACGTTAATATCAAACCGTTTTATTGAACGTACTGATCTTCCACTCTCTGACACACACACTGCTGTAGGCCACTCAAAGTTAGTCTTCAGATATTAACGTCTAACAGAGTCCACATGTACTCCTTAAAGCAGGACCATGGAGCTGGACCCCCCCCCCCCCCAGGGACCTGCCTCACAGGTAATCCCTTTCTATGCTTCAGTGTTCACATACTGACTGGACCACGTTAGATCAATGCCATGAAGACTAGCCCTGAGGGACACTTTCATATAACGATGGTTTCTGCATTATTTATGACCTTCATATATTTAATTTAAGTTACAGAAAAATAAACTCACATTTTAACAAAGCGAACACATTCGCAGCCGAGTGTTGGCCAACGCTCGGTGACACTAAAGGAAGCGATGGTACGAGTCTTTAGAGTGTCAAAAAATATCAACCAATCAATCATCAGCGCTGCAACATTATCATACTATCACTCCTCCCACTTTGCCAGGAAGAACATTAAAGAACAGTGAAATGTAGTTTTTAATCGAACACTAGTTACACTTGACAAATCCTTGGAGGTCTTCCAGGAACTTGATGTACTCCTGATGTTCCACAGCTGTGCTCAGCTCCATCAGTTCGTCAGCGAAAGTGTTGTCGACCCCGCGGTCAGCCAGGAAGTCCATGAGGTGGTCATACAGAGCCTGGAAACAACCCAACAGAAAAAACAGATCATCAGATATAATGTCTCAGGTTTAAAAAAAGAAGAGGTATCAGCAGCTTCATTGTGAGTCTGGATGTTTTATTCAGTTTCAGATCTTACCCAGTCCAGAGAGTCTGTGTTGAGTGTGTAGCACGTCTCCTTCCAGTCCGAGTCGCCCTCCGGCTGGAAACTGACCTCGCGGATGGCGAAGATGTCGCTCTCCTCCTCTCCTTCCCCGTGGCTCATCTACAAAACATCAAACATGTGTTTGTATGTGTCTGAAACACAGCTATTGAAGCTGACGGCAGGAACACTTGATCTGAAGCAGAAATTAAACGATGCTTACCTCGTCTTCGGGGAAATGGCAGTCGAACACCAGGGAGTGTTTCGCAGCCTGTTTCGTTACTTCAACAACAAAGTTAGGTGTTGACACAATTTCTTGCTGTAGGAGACACAGAAAAAGATTTGTGTCATGTTCCTTATTTTAATGTAAACAGGCTTAGATCAATAATGTTCTGTTTTTGTCTTCTCATGTTTAATGTACGTCTCTTTATCCACTACTTCTGCAAGAGGGAATTATTTTGTGTTTTCTGCAGTTAGTGAGAATATTCCCTCTTCCAGATAGGTCAGTAAAAACCTCAATGTGTTGTGTGTTAACATCATCAAGAGGCACACACAGCTCAGATAACTCTCTGGCTTCTCACAGAACTTTTTCTGGATTAACTGTACTGCCACTTCCAGGTACTGGAGGTCGATCAGAGCCCAGTGTGACGATCCATTAGCTCGGATCAAGATCAGCCCTGCAACAGGATTTTTTTCAAGCGACACCAGCTGATGAAATTTCATTTCAGCTGCAGAGCCGCTGTCCACCTGGCTTTGGACTGTGGCAGTTTTATAGAATCCAGAAGGTCAAACTTTAATTAAACTGAAATGATTACAACACTTTAAACCAACTAAAGGGTTAAAAAGATGCTGAAAGAAACACATCAAAATGCAGATTTGAAAAAGTCTGATTTCTAGTACCGTCCCGTCAGTCCAGAACTAGACGAGCAAAATGCTTTCTTCTTTTGGAATGGTGTTTGGATGGATCACGTTTCAAACTAAGCCGGGATGTCAAGGGAATCTTGATGCTGAAAGTCTTTCACTGCACAGCGTCACACAAGCGTCTCTTCTTTTGGGTTGTTACCAATAAATGATATTAATGGAAGCAGCCTGAGTGACGTCACCCTTCTGTTCCTACAGGGGGCGCTGGAGTCCCATAAATGGTGACTCCATCTATCTATGTTTTTTTTTTTCTCTCTCTGTCTGCTTCAGAGGCTCAGAAATAAAGATTTTAATAACGGTTTTAATTGTGTGCAGTTTTTCTGAAAGCCCTGAAGTTTTGGGAGGTTTTCTTTTCAAACATTTTGGGTCCAACCAATCAGAGACTCCAGAAAAACCATAGTTTTCCTACGTTACAGCGTGCTTGCCGGGCGCTCTCGTCTGCTGCGATGCTAAATGTTTTTCTAGCGGTTTTTGGGGGACACAATAAAAGTTAAAAATTTTCAAATTTTCAGCTCAAGATGTGGAGTCCCATTGCTCATAAATGGCACTTCTCGAATCAATTGTTCCCACTTATTTTATTTGACCGCCCGTAAGTGTACGCAGCCTCGCTCCACAAGCGCTCTCAGCTGTTTTTTCTCCTGGATGCGGTCAGATGTTGTAGGAGCCCTATACGGTTTTAGAGGATGTATTTTTATTAGGTGGGTTAAAAGATGTGTTGTAACTCACCTCCTCTTCCGCCGCCTTCTGCTGCTGTCCCTGGTCTGCCTCTTCCTCGAAGTTAGGCGGGATGCTGTTATTGACGTTGAACGTGACAGCGACTCTGTACGAGAGAAGGCAGAGTAAGAGCGTGTTAGCTAACCCCAGAAGCATCCAGAAGGATCACATGCAAACCGAGAGCGAAAGTCGTACTTTTCTCCTGCGACGATCCTCGTGAGTTTGGCCTCTGTGCCGTTCATCTCAAGCTCCCATCCTCCGGACATCTTCGGAAGGCTTTTGTTTTTCTGGATCTTTTTCTCCTCTTTGATTTCATCTGACAGGAAATCACCAAATGCTTTGTCCCCTGTAGAAAAGTTAGAAAAAGTTAAGCACTATAAAGTCTAAATGTGAAGAGAGCGTACAACAAAGCTGAATTCCCACATCTCCTTGTTGACCCCCCTAAGTACCCTACGAGACATTTGACTTAAGCTTTTCATTGTTATTTAGTTATGACCTTGATTTAGTTTACAAATAAAAACAAATCTAAACTGTCAGTGACATGACGTACAGGCTGCTGCTATTTATTCAACTTTTAATTCACTTCAGTGCAGTAAGCTTTACTGCCCTGAATGCAGAAACATTCAATAACAAAGAATAAAATAATAAATAGTAGTACTCTATCCCAGAGGGCAAAGCGCTGCCACAGTCCACCCAGACCATACACACATTTACAAACTAACATCTGATGGAGTCTGTCAGGTATGTAATTAATAATAATGATCAATAATTCAGTAGTTATTATAATAATATTTAATAATGACATAATAACACAAGTAGTAATCAGATCACCAATTCTAAAATTGAAGATAGTGTCATTAACTTTTTCTAATTTTGATTATAAGAGACTAGTGAATGTTTTATAGTGTGTGTGTGTGTGTGTGTGTGTGTGTGTGTGTGTGTGTGTGTGACTCAGGGTGCACCTGTGTTATTAGGGTGAAGCATTTAATCAAGAACTACAAAAGAGAGAACAAGAAACTATCTGAGCAGTCAATAATAACGGTGAATAATGTACTGTATCAAACATGCTTCTCTCATCTCTCTCCAAATGACAGACTAAGACAACTATTCACCTATTTCATTGATGAACACACAACGTGTGTTTAACTTTGTACAACTTGTAGTTTCCCTCCCCTACCTTTGTGTTTTTATTCATTCTAGTGAAACTGTCAGGACATGTGTTTCAAGGTGAAAGCTAGCTGCTTCCAGCAAACATCTAAACCGGACCTCTGACATGTGAAAGACACAACTGACTAGAAACAGAATGGTTCAAAAAGACATTGTAAATAATGAACGTCAGAGTTTGACACATTTTAACCACATTTGAGGTCCTCTCTGAGCGGCTCATGAGCATTTTCCTCTTAGCATGCAACTTAGCCTCATGCTAATCTGGCTAGCTGGATGGCTGGCTGGCTAAAGTAAGTAAAAGTGAATAATAATTTTACATTTGTCTTTTAATGTTACCTTCTGTGTGCAGTCCTCCACACCCACACGATAGTGAGGGATGCAGCGCTTTTGAACTGAACAGCTTTGGTCTGTATCCCGAAGACGCTCCGTTGTTATTCAGCATCCATAGAGACCGGGTGAAGGGCCGAGTCGTCGCCGAGCTCGGAGCGCAGAGTGTCGGGCAGCTGAGTGGCAGAGCTCGGGCTGTGGATGTGGTGGCTGAGGAGACACGCACTGCTGCTCCGACCGCACGGACTACTGACTTTAGCATGATTATATAACACTAATAACGCCTTTAATTAAATAAATACGGCTCTAGATAGTCAGTACGTTTAGTTAAGACAGGTGACAACAGCCGGTTAGCTCGGTGTTACAGCCCCTTCTGCAAGATTACAGAAAACACGTGTGGAAGGGCACATTGACCTATAGTAACTATGACCTCTGAACCGGAAGTAGTACTTTTACGATGAAAAAATACAATTTATAAACGCAAAAATATCTCCTCGGAGCCTGAAAATATATGAAGACATCTAGTACAAGACTTTAACTTATTTTTATGCATTATTTTCATTTTATTTAGATTTCGCTTAATTCATGTTTATTTATATATTTAACTGTATTTAATTCTTTCAGTTGTATATTTTTTGTTGTTGTATTGCGGTGATTTTCACGTTTATATTTAAATACAAATACGTTTCTAAATAATATATTTAAAATTAATAAATAAATTGAAATATTTCCGCTATCTTAAGTTGATCTCAAATTCGACTAAAGTTATTTCATTTAAATAACAGTTTAATAATAAATAATAATAATTTAAAAAGTGATTTATAAAAACGGATCAAACAGCGTCCCCTAGCTTTAGAAAGAAGTGTTTTCAAAGAAGATTCCAGAAAAGATCCAAGCTAAATATTTTTGCATACCGACTCTCTCCACTGTTAAGACAAAAACTGAATATTTAAAGATTCTGGTCGAGGTTTAAAAACATTTTCTGTAATATAAAAGTAGAAGCCAAAATACCATCACATTGGGCAGTGGTTCCCAAAGTGGGGGTCTGGACCCTCGGGGGTCAAAAGAGGCCTTCCTTTTTGTGTTATGCTTTTGTTACCAGTGTTTGGATAGGGCTATTAATGCCTTTGCGAGGCTGTGCACTAAATTATATGATTTATCCACCTCTAGGGACAGTGTGGGTCCCAAGTCTCTGACACCCTTAAACTGGGGGTTGCGAGCTGAAACGTTTGGGAACCCCTGACATAGTTAAAAGAGGGAGGGGATGTCTTGTCAAATGGGGGTCAGTGGTTTTTCTGTCATTTTCAGGGCTTCTTTGATTTAAAAAAAAAAAAAAAACAGGCAGCAGCTAATACAAAGTTTAAATCTCACACGTAGCATCATCACAACAAGGATGTATGTTCATCATAAATCACAATAGCAGGATGTAAAAGACCTGCTGCACATTTTCTAGACTTCCACAAACTTTTAGTTATGGATTATAATCAATGGTTTAAAAAACTACAAAAGCTATAAAACTTCAGATCTTTAGTCATATTTGTAATGAAAAAGCTGCTGAAAGCAAAAGAAAGAGCATTTTTGTCAATTGCACAAATCTATTGGCAACATTTCAAAACGTTGCAATGTGTCTAAGCAGGTCAGACAGAGTGCAGGATTAAATCGAGAAATCTACCAGTATTGTGTGTCAGTCTACAGGGACTAAGGTTGTGAACTGGTCCTGGTTCAGGACCCGATGCGGTCCAAAGTATGGAAGGTGGTCTAGTGAGTTGGAGAGGTGCCAGTTACCTTATCTGGTACTGTCAAGGTGTCGAACCCTCAACAGGTCAGGCGTGCTCCCTGTGTAGCATCCTCACTCTGACATCTCTCCACTAATGCAGGTCCATAGTTCCTGTTTGTGCATGTTTGTGAGAACCTAGACTTTCCCTTTGGGGATTAATGAAGTATGTATAATTGAAGTTAAAAAAAAAGTAAATAGCGTTGTTGTTGTATCAAAACAGGTCTTTGTATTGTTACATTTTTACTAAAGGAAGCTGCTGCACTGTGAATTCCACATCTTGTGACATGAATTCAGTTTCTAGCTGCTGTTGACGTCCTCTATGAGAGATTTAGATAACTTCAGGTGAAGACTTTTTTTTTTATCAGCTCGATGGGTTTCAAACGGGTTGAATCATTAAGAAATGAAGCCATGTGGCCAGGAGAGGGAGCTGTTTGCAGGAAAGAAAAGCAAACCCAGGACCACTCATTCCTTTCTGTTTCTGTGTAACTACTCACCTCAGTGGTTGGACACGTGGTGATCATGTGTTTCAGCTTCTTCCAGGTGATTCACTTGTCTCCTGAGTGAAATGAGTTTCCAAAGTGAAGAGTCCTTATAAAACAAGCAGTGAAATCATTCTCGATATAACCAAGTTTTACACTTAAAAGACCTTTCCCTGCTGCGTTTCATTCATCGACACTGAACTTAAAGCTGGCTGACAATCTAATGTTGGTCTAATCTCCAATAAAACATTAATATTTCTTTACTTTGTATTAAATGAAAAAGACTCAAACATCTTTTTTTTTAACGCTCTCAGGTCAGATATGTTACAGCTGCTTGATTAGTCAACGATTAACGTTAATGTGTCACAGAGTTAGTCTTTATTGAGGTGTGGTTTAAAACATTTTTTTTACAATACTAATTTCGTTAAAGACTCTAAAAAACTATATTAAATATACCTTGAATAAATTCATCACAGGTATTTTATCTTCCAAATGTCATGACATGCAGATCTTCACTGGTCTGCTGTTTTTTTAAAGAGTTCTTTATGATTAAAGGTCACATCTTCTCCTCCTCTTCAGTCAGTTTAAATAAGTCTCAGAGCTCCTCAAAACATGTGTGTGAAGTTTCTTGTTCTAAATCCACTCTGATCCTGTATTTGATCATGTCTATAAACTCCTCCAGACTGTTTCTGTGTCTGTACCTTTAAATGTAAATGAGCTGTGTCTGACCACGCCCCCTCTCTGGAAGGGCTCGGGTGGCTTGGGCTTTCTGGCTTCATGTCCTATTGTTTACGGTGAGAAGGCAGACTCAGAGGGCAGAACAAACACCTAGCTGTGGGAGTGTCACCCACCTGGGGGAGGGGTTACTGCCCTTTGTGATGTCATGAAGGGAAAATCTCCAAACGGCCTGTTTGAGCACACATTTTCTGAAAAGTGGAGCAGGCAAAAGACGGAGAGGATGGACTTTTCTCATCATTGGGGGGTTTGTAGACAGACTAGAGACACATATTAGTGTCAGAGAAACATGGTGATGTGGATTTTAAAAGATTCAAAGGCTGCAAACACAAAGTCTGAGAATCCTCTGCAGTTAAAAGTTATAAACTGTTTA
Source organism: Labrus mixtus (assembly GCF_963584025.1). NCBI lineage: Eukaryota > Metazoa > Chordata > Actinopteri > Labriformes > Labridae > Labrus > Labrus mixtus. The sequence continues at coordinate 23,471,660 of NC_083625.1, read as the reverse complement.
TGTCATTTATTCAGGTTACAGTGAATATTGTACAATCCTGAGTCCAGTGCAAAAAAGACGAGAGGAGCATCCATGGTATTCCTCCACATGGTGGTGATTCTATGAGAGACCTGAGAGGTCACGTGGCTAACTCTAATCTCCATGCATTGCATACATTTTCTGTCGGCATACATCGATGGTTTGTCTGTGTAGGGGGGGGGGGGCTGAGTTACATGTGATGTCAAAGAGTGGAACCTGGAGAGTAAGGCATGCTACTTCTCCTGATGTGCATGAACAGCGACCTGGTGTTACAATCATGGATGTGAACAAAAGGCATGCAGAGGCTCAAGAGATGAGTGAATCATGTCCCTGTGAGCAAGTAAAAAACACCCCCTTTAGTGATTTTACTTTTCAAAAGCTGGTTCATGTATTAAGACAAATCTACCGTCTTTGCATTAAAGAGTAACTGAACCCCAGGATCACCGCTGTATACGGGTATTAAGTACCGGTGTTGATTTATTCAGGTCAAGATCTCCTCATTTGACTACGCATTGCAATTTTTCACATTTGGTTAGAAATGTGCAGAGACTGCCCTCTACAGGTTGGAACTGCAAATATATATTTCTATTGGCTGATGTAGAGGCAGACTGCACAGTGCTGCAGTAGTTAGCACTGTTGCCTCACAGCGAGGAGGTTCCTGGTTTGAATCCCCTTCTGACAGGAGCCTCTCTGTGTGGAGTTTGCATGTTCTCCTCCCACAGTCCAAAGACATGCTCGTTAGGTTAACTGGAGACTCTAAATTACCCGTAGGTGTGAATGTGAGTGTGGCTGGTTGTCTGTCTCTAGATGTCATCGATAATGGATCGACTGTCTGGAGGCAGGTGACGATAGTACTGCCAGCTTTAGTCACCCATCTCTATAGAAACTTGAGTCAGCAGACTCGTCAAGTGGGATGAACGGATTGATTATATCTGAAATCTAATTGGCTTGACGTGAAATATGCCGATTGTAAGATATAAAAACGGGGCTTTTTATTTAAAATTGTTAAGGCCATACCATCCAAATCCTCAAGGGGGCATCGTAAACCACTCAGATAAGTTCTCCTCTCCTGCCCTTCCCTGTCCTCGTCATCGGCCGTTTACTTGCTGCTACTCGAGTCGCCGCTCAGGCCTAAATAACCGCGCTAAACTTGCTAACCTGATGCACTTTAGCTGAAACTCTGGGGTTTAGTGACCCTTTAATAAAAGACCACTTCGTATAAACCAATAACTTACTTATCAAAAATGATCAACACGGCGTTTCCAGTTCAAGCTAACTTTCTGAGGAGGAGTGACGAAGAAGAGAACAACCATCAGCTCCACTTTGTAGAGCAGCTGGCGTGTTGTTATTAAATTGACCTATGGAGAATGGTATTATATAATGTGTGGTTTGATAAACAACAGCTTCTTTGAAAAACTGACTAGATGCATGCAAAGGTTGAATCTGAGTATGCATGACATCTCAAAAAATACATTTTGCAAAAAGTGCAGATTAGATGTTATCAGGCAGAGGAAACACCGTTTATAAAATCTGAAGGAAGTCAACGTTGTGAGGCCTTGATATGCAGAGTTCTGCTTCGTTGACACGAGCCAAACGCTCGTCAACTGAGAGGTAGTGAAATCCAGAGACGTGTTCTGCACAAAAAGTGTTCTGGTCCGATTTGTTTCTGTAGGAAATTACCAAGTGTCTTTTCTCCAAATTCAGGATGCATCAATTGTTGTTTGTCACCTGCTGATTGGTCCTTCCTCCGTCCTCTTTCTCTCTCCGTTAGCTCTTGGTTGGGCGGAGTTTGCGTCCAAAGTATTCTGGCGCCGCGTCCAGCAGCCAGTCGGCATCGACCAAACACAGGTCTCTCATGTAGCAGCGGGACGTGTGCAGAAGCTCGTTGAACACCACGTACGCTGGCTTGGCCTGGAAAAGGACGGAGGAGGGGTGGATGGCCACGGGCTGGTGGGTGTCGAGGGCTAAGTAGCTCCCGTCAGGTTGGAGCTCGGCGGCGTTGACGAACATCCCGTGGGCAAGGCAGCGGCGGACGTTCCCTGTTTCGGCACCGCAAGACTCCATCTTCAAATTAAGCTGATAAAAGGGGCAGAAAGGACACGGGAATTCAGTCACAGTAGTAGGTCATCTTTCAGACCGTCTGAAAATGACATGGAGGAGTAACATTCTGATTTATGCTCCAAATATCTGGAACAAAAATCCAAGAAAAATCAGTCGAACCCACGGTCGCTGCAATGAGGACCTTACATGTGGTGCGTCATAACCGCTAGGCTCTCAGCTCAGGCTCTTTTTTTTTTATGCCTTTATGTAGAGATAGGAGAGAGATAGGAGAGAGAGAGAGAGAGAGAGAGAGAGGGGAATGACATGCAGGAAAGGAGCCACAGGTCGGCTGCGAACCTGAGCCGCCCGCTTGGAGGACTTCAGCCTCTGACCATACAATGTAACTCCAATGATTCCCCTGCAGCCTCGACGTCATCGCTTGTTATCGCTTTGATTGAGAGCCCCCTGATGTATTTAACTCTAGTTTTTGAATAGAAGAATAAGAGATATAGTAACCCTAACCCTTTTTTTGGCTGAATATATATGGTATATGTGTCCCTGGTTGAGGTCTGACTTTCAAGCTTGCTTGCTGCTTTTGTTCTCTCTGCTGTCTGCTCTCACGCTCCGATGAAGGCAGAAAATAAAAAACGTCTTACAAAAAGCTCGCCCTGGAGCAGTGGAGGAGTCTCCCCTGATCTTACTGACCGAGGTCCAGAAACAGCAGGCTGTGATGTAATCTTAATTATACAAATAATATCAGTCCATACTTCAAAAAGAATCCCTCGGACAGAATGAGGTAACAGCACACATACTTTTTGGTATTCTAATTTAAAGGCTTGAAACTACTTTTTTTTACTAAAGACTCAGGAAGGAGAATCTCGTGTTTGTGTGATTCTAAGAAGACACCATGTGACCTTTCACTGTGATATTCATTTGTTGTGATATTGCACAGGACATTCACGTGCACAGTGGAGGTAAATCCTAAAGTCTGTACCTTAAGGCAGATGTCTTTGAGTTGAGCCTGGACCTCTTTCACCAGACCCATGTTCCTGCTGTTGACAAAGTTCTCCCGACACCACTCCTTCAACAACAAAGAGAACGTTTTCATTTGCTCAGTCACACATTTTTTATTTTCCCTCACTCGTCCCTTTGACTCACCTTGTTACCGCTGACTTTCTTGAACGCCCTGTAAATGTTGAGCAGGGTCATGTGGTCTCCTTCACTGGAGCTGAACTTCTTGCGTGCGGCGAGCACCTCATCCCGCCGGGCAGGAGGGTTATACAGCACGGTGTCCACCGAGAGCAGAGACACGATGGTGAGAATCTCCTCGGAGCACGAGTAGTCGGGGGACAGCAGGATGGTCTGTGAGACGGAGCAAACAAGGCGCAGAAGTGTTACACCAAATTCTCTCGGGGTCATGCGTGTGACCCCGTGTGGCGCCGGTGGACGCAGACTGTCACTTTATGTAATAGTATGCATTTCCAAACACTGTTTTTTTTTTTCACCTTGGCGTATCTGGGCTCCAGAGGGAAGCTGGCCATCTTCTTCCCCAGAGCAGTGAGGAGGACCTGGCCCTCCTTCCTCTCCAAAGCTCCCAGCAGCTCTAAGTGCTCCACGGCAGAGCGGACGGCCTCTGGGATCAACACAACAGGTTAACACCAGACCACAACACTGCTAGGGTGCACAGCTTTCCGAAGGCCCCAACACACAACTTGACAAGTGGTGATTTCCTGTGAGCGTACATTTCAGGACGCCCAGACAAACCCCTTAACCCCCGACCTGCTGGTTACTGCACTGAATGTGATCAACAGCATCTCACCTGGAGAAGGCTTTGACATGAAATCAAAATTCATGACATCTGGAATCCCCAGAGCCATGAGCTGCAGCATCACACCAGCCAAGTTACACCTACACACACACACGCACGCACGCACGCACGCACGCACGCACGCACGCACGCACGCACGCACGCACGCACACGCACAGAGGGAAGAACAGAAGACAATTCGTCACCCTGACCTAAAAAAATCCAGCGATGGGACAGACTCCGACTCCTGCCCATGAGCTCACACTGAGCTTTATTATCTGTGTGACAACAAAAGCTCTCCTACCTCTGGATCTCAGGCACAGTCATGGGGATGAAGTTGTCAAACTCCTGCTCCGTGTACAGACGATAGCAGGAGCCCGAGTCCTCCCTGCCGGCCCGGCCGGCCCGCTGCCACGCCTGAGCTTTAGAGACCCGCTGCACTGCCAGAACCTCCAGCCCACTGTCTGAGAGAAGAACAGAATGCACATGATAAGGTGAGAGGAACAGGGTTGTATTTCGGCCATTTTCTAGTATTGGTATTTTTTGCGATCGGGTTCATATTAAAAGGCTTAACAGACGACACTTACTTAAGAAAAGTGTAGGGGGGGAAAAGATCAATGCAGCCATCACTACCCAGAGTGCATTGCAGTTCATACAACAATGGCAGCTCACATGTGAATTTATATTTTCAACATGACTTACTGTACATTTAAAGACAGCATTGTTGATGCAAACAGGTCAACATGTCTTTACAGGCAGAGTTCCTTTTAAAGTGAAGCACAGGTATATACAGTAAAATCTGTTTTTCTCTCAGAGAGAAGAAAGGTTTAAACTGACTTCCTGCATGATGATTTCTTTGTCCTCAGAAAAGTCTACAAGGTTCAGTTTCTGTGCAGCTGTGTAGCTCTTTTAGTTCCGTCTGTTTTCACTTTGTGGAGTTTGCTCTCCTACTAGCTACAGTACGGGGTAGTTGAGCTCTCAGCCTGCGATGAAAGTTGTAAAGTACCGACCTCCAGCCCGTAGGTTGAGCTGCCACCATCCGCTGGTCACTTGTTGACTTTAAGGAGTTTTACAATCAAACCAGCGCTCCACAAGGTTACCACAGTTTTCTTTAAGTTCACCATTACGACCTCATGACGGAGAAACGATGTTAAAAAGTGGCGCTGCCAGCATGGCCTGCATCGATATGTATCTCCACAACTTGCAAGCAGTGGTGGTGACTGCACACACAGTAATGACGGCGTGTTGGTCAGCATTTGATACTTGAATATAGGACGCAGTGCAAATTAAAGTGCCTCTTTTACACCAGATTTTACGGTAAAGGACCAGAATTTCTGTTGTTTTAACTTATATGTAAGCAAGTTGGAGAACAGCAGGTGGTGCTTCAGCTTAATAAAAATTCAGTTCAGTAATTTTAGAAATGCACAATCCCTAAATTATTAATCAAGAGAAGTCTAATTAATTAAAAGTGATATTAATGAACAACCGTTTTTACTGTCAACTGTCGTAAAACAAATCCAGGAATGTGTGTGAGGACTGAATCATCTCACCAGGATTGAAGCGTTTTGCCTTCACCATCCCCGTGTCGATGACGTATTTGATCCCAGAGATGGTGACCGACGTCTCGGCGATGTTGGTTGAGAGGATGACCTTCCTACATCCCTGAAAACGAGGAAGACAACTTTTACTTTGAGGCATGCAATCATTTATATTAACCACCTGACACATGGCTTTAAGATCATGACAAAAAAAAGGCACTCTTAGCTGTGGCTATTTTTGTCACAAACATGTTTCCTGTTTACCTTCGGAGCGGCCTGGAAGACCCTGAGCTGCTGTGCGGGAGGAAGCGACGCGTACAAAGGGATAACCACCATGGGACTGCAGCCGTCAGGGAGATGCTTGGAGATGTCTCGACACGTCCTGGCAAGAGCCTCGATCTCCTCCTGACCCGTCATGAACACTAAGATATCATGGGACGGCGGTGCCTCCTGTGCACAAACAACAAGTCGGAAAGAATCAGCACAGAGCGTAAACACACACAGGAAGCTGCTGACTCACAGGTTTGTGTTTCCTGTAGCACTGAAGGTGAGAGGGACGAGGAGTATTTGGGGTTTAGCTTTGGTACCATACGAGTCATTATGTAAGGAACATATACGTCAGGGTCAGAGCATCGTGAGCCTCACATCCTCCTGCCAGGATCAATAACCTGCTCTTCTATGATATGCACGTCTGCATGAACACACACTGTATATGGTTGGATGTATTTCCAGAAGTATGCAAATGATGTCAAAATATGTTTGTGGATAGCTTAAGCCAGTGACTCCCAACGTGGGGCGCAGAGGTTATGACAGTGAGGGGGGGGGGGTAAATAAAAACACTGCACACTGTTTTGTTCAAAGCACAGCAAATTCTGAGAGAGAACTTCCAGGTAAACAAGAGGTTGATTAAGAATCTACAGCAGACGTCACAACGACTAAAACTAAGATAAAAACCATATGAAGAGTCACATCTCGCCATCGTCTCCACTTGTACCACGGTGTGTAATTAAGAGAGACACACTCGTTCTTTTTCACACATCCTGATCCTACCTGTGAGAGAGTTTTTTCAGCTGTCGCCTAAATCAATCCAAACTACAGATCACAGCTGGACAGTGAAAATAAAGGGAGGCAGACTCACAGCTGCAGCCCAGACTGAGAGGAGCTGCAGCACAAAACTATTCTGTGAATTACTGCAGGACTGGAAGTTTAAATCTTAAAGACTGTCATCTTTCTTCTTATTTTAGGAAGCATCAGGTTAAGCATAAATCCGTTTAAAGTTATCACTGTTGTTACATCTTGTCAGGAGGTGTGAGACTGCGCCTTCTCAGGACATCAAAGTTACACTGAGTTACGTCGTTACTGAAGAACACTTTGAAAAAGCGCAGAGGAGAAACCTGCACACTTAATCCAAACCTAGAAGTCAACAGGCTGAGATAGATGCAAAAAAAATTGTCTCTTTGATTAAGACATGCGGTGAAAAATAAAGCCCGACCGATAAATTGGACAGCCGATAATAGGATATCCAGTGACTATCGGTATCGACTTATTTAATCACTGATATGCGCTGATAATAGGGCTGGGAATCTTTGGGTGTCTGATGATTCGATTCAATTACAATTCTTGGGGTCACGAGTCGATTGAGAATCTATTTTCAATTTAAAACCATTCTGGGTCCATGCATGGATTCAAAGTCTATTTATGAATGAGTACATAGCCAATAGTGCTAGATTTATTCACCAGTCAAAAAGCATTTCATTTGAGTTTCATTGTATTAAACTAGCAGTTCTCTGTCACCAGCAGAGGGCGCAATATGGACTACAACGAGCATCATCACTCTGCAGATTGTTGAGAGGTGATGCACGGTCATGCTCAGTTATGTTCCAGTTGAGTGACCATCTTGTCTTCATTATAAATCGTTTCCACAAGTGTTTGATAACTGACTTTGAGGGATCAACGTAATAAATGTGATTATCTCTACAGATTGACCATAGATCTAAGAAAGATGTAAACACGGCTCTAACAACAACACATCCAGCGGGACTCGAGCGTCTCCCTCATTGTAGACAGTCATGACTCAGAGACACATTTACACAGGATAAACCTAATTTCTGCTTTATTTATGTGTAACATGTCGTACATTCTTCATTTAAAGGAGAAAGATAGAAAAGTACCTGATGGATCTGGAAGACGGAGACGAGCGCGGCCTGCAGGTAGTCTGACTGCGGCTGCTTGGTGTAGTAGATCTGAATGGGATGCTGTCTGCCCTCCAGGTAGAGGACGGGCGACTTGTTGAAGTACTCGGAGAACAAATCCACATCCATGGTAGCTGACATCACGATCACCTGTGCAGGTAACACAGGACAAGCATGCAGAACTTCAGGAAACTTTGTCACCTGACGAGATCAGTCTGGTGTTTACATTACGACTCCTCCTACCTTCAGAGGGATCTTATTGAGCTCTCTGCGTCGGCGCTGAGCCGTCTTCACCACACCAAACAGCACATCAGTGTGCACAGTGCGCTCATGAGCCTCGTCCAGGACCACCACGGTGTAGCGCAGCAGTAAGGGGTCTCCAATGGCCTCACGTAGGAGCATCCCATCTGTCATGAACTTCAGCTTCGTCTCAGAGGAGGTGACATCTTCAAAGCGTACGGTGTAGCCGACCTGGACGGAAGTTTAATGAGTGATAGTAAAAGACCTCGAGAGACGATTTCTACTAACAGCAGTAAAAAAACATTTGAAATATTAAAGCCTCCGAGAAACAGAAGTTCGAGAGCATCGAGGGTAACTGCTGTGTTGTGACGTATTTCCAACTAAAATAAGATAGAACCAATCACAAAACAGAAGGAGGGACTTAATGTTGGCTTGAATTTGATTGGATCGTTATCAACTTTAGCCTTGTGATTTTATTTGGATCAAAACAAAGAACATTCATTTTTCATTTCATGGTTACTTTGCAACAGATCAGCTGAGGCGGTTTTGAGGAGGAAAATGACCAGAGGTACGACTCAAAGCATCCATACAACGAGAAATATTTGGTGTAGAAATAACTTTTGCAATTTGGCAAGAAATTCGGGGGAAGCTTTAAGTGCATATTTACTCAAAGAATGCATGTGGAAAACTTTTCAATGTGGGTACCAGTTTGCCCAGCTGAGTCCTCTTCTCCTCTGCCACCCGTCCTGCCAGAGAGATCGCAGCAACTCTTCGGGGCTGAGTGATGGCAACGATGCCCTGACGTCCGATGCCGGCCTCATACAGATACTGAGGGATCTGAGTGGTCTTCCCAGAGCCAGTCTCCCCTGATGTTAGAGAGAGAGAGAGAGAGGTCAAGTTTGACATAAATTGAAGCTATCTACTTTTAGTAGAGGTAACTCTGAAAACTTGTTAGCAAGGTGATAACTATAATTTCTCTGACTATAAAAACATTTTGACATCATTAATTAGAAATGATTCTTTCCCCCCTGAATATTAAAGAGTGCCCGAGCAGTTAGGGGGTTAGTTTAATTTGATTGTGTTGCATTTTATTTAGATTTATTATTATATATATATAGAAGTTATTATATATTGTTTACACTCTTGATTAGACATATCAGTGTTTCCCCTAGGTTTACAGTGTTGGGGGGGGGGACAAGCCGACACGACGACACAAACACTTGAAGGAATCTTGGTGTTCATGTGCCACTTTTAATGACAGCTGTCCTTTTCTATCAGAAAGGTATTCTTAAATGACATCTTTCTCTGATTTCTGACTCTATCCACTATCCTATCTCTACAATAAAGACACAAAAAGCCACCCCAATATAATGGTAGGGGAAACACTGCATATATTGTATGGTTTGACAGCTTTATTATCATTCCAGCTACGGAGCCCCTGAAGTCCCAAATATATATCATGTCAGTAAATATACAGTTCTTAAATGTTTTAAACCACCTGTCGTAAAAAAACAGAAAATATCAATATTTTAGAAATCTTCTCCAACTTTCAGATGTCACTCCACAGTGCACCTTTAAACACTGTATATGAACTGACAAGATGTGTTTTGGGACTTCAGGGGCTCCGTAGCTTGGAGTAGTTTGTGACATTTTAACAGATTAAATGTCTGTTTATGAACTGAAAAAGCTGAATAAGGAACGAAAAACCCTTCTTAGCAAGATGTGATAACAAACAACACATTTATTTTAAAAGGTGTAATGTTTCTTTAAATGCAGCAGCACAACAAGCGGCTAACTGTTTAGCATGGCTAACTCGTGCTAACGCTGTAGCTCACCTATCAGAACAGCACTGCTCAGCTGCCTCAGCTGGTTCAGGAGCTGAGGTTTGGCCTGGTAGATAGGAAGCTGTTTCCTCTGGACTTCTAGTGGAGTGGTTGCATTCCCCTTTCTAGGCAGCAGCATACCAGGCTTATTCCTGTCGAGACGGAAGAAAACAGACCCCGGCTTGAACCTTTTAGCCGGAGGAGGGTCGGGGTCGTGGGGCATGGTCTAGAAAAAGTGACGCTGATGGGGGAAACCTCCGAGGCCCTCTCTCTCTCCCTCTGTTCAGATTCTTTTTAATGTCACGAAGAAACACTGAAAGTTGTTTTCATGCTCGCTGGCACACAGGCAAGCGTCACTGCGGATGTTTTGCTTCCTCTGCAAAAACGTCCCCACGTGGTCAAAATCGGCGCAGACGTTTGACGTCACAAGCAGTTTGAGTTTGGGTTTGCCCCAGAGTGAAGCCTGTCAGGTACTGTAAATGTTACCCTGCTAAAGATTATATAGAAAAAAAAGAAGATTTGAGACAGACATAGGTGTAATTTTATGTCCTGAAACTGCATTGATTTTGATATTGCCCAACTGTAAAGAAGTTCTGGCAAAGTGTTTAAATGTTATCTTTGGCAGGGTGAATTTCTTCAGCTGCTGCAGGAAGAACATCCTCTGCTCTGTTTTTCTGATGAGGGAGCTGATATTTGCTGCTGCTCCTACATGAAGGCCTGGGTAAAACAGCAGAGTCAAAGAAGGTGAATGTGGCAGCAGTCATTCCTCCAAAAATCTACCTCCACTGTTTTGAGCATTAAACTCTAGCTTGTTCTGACCACACACACACGTCACCAGATGGTCAACCTCCCACCTGCAGGGCGAACTCAACCCCATCAGATGAGTCCAAATGAGGGTGCGTGTCATCTATGAACATCATGAGCTAATATTTCCGTATAGACATCAAATCACATCCCATCAAACAGATTGAAAAGTGTAATTGTGTTTCAGTGTTGTTCAGCGGAGAACAGCGTAGACCTGCAGATTAATCATTTAAAGCGCTGTCATCATGGCTTTTCTGACGAGGAGCCAGGTAGCACGCAAGAAGGGAACATCGCTGCAGAGGGCCACAAGGAGTGTTGCACCTTCTATGTTCATTTTGTGACCCTGACTGAATTAGAAAACCATCTTCCAGAGACACACAGACCCTGGAAAGAAAGACGAGAGCGTCTGCAGATACATGAATGCTTTTTTATTCTCCAAACAAATAATGAACCACTGAAAAAGCGCCTCTATTTTAATGATAAGAATTTGATGAATTTGTTGCCACTGTGTTTGGAAAATCTGCAAAAGCCACATGACAACATTTTTCTTATCCAATCACAAGTGCCAGGAGCAAAACAAGGGTTAAGCAGAGTTGAACCGGAGTAAGTCTTGAACAAGAAGGAGAAGGATGTTATGAAACAAAGTTCAGGGTTTCAGGCTTATCTGACACAAACTGGTAGTAGGATATTACCACAGTTTCCTTCTGACTATCAAAACAAGGAAATAACTCTTTACTTACGTGTAGTCCCAATATGACGAACTGTCTGTAGATTTAAGAAATGAATTGAGCTGCAGGAAAATACTTCACAGAAACAACAGAAACACGTCATCTGGGTTTTCACCTTGTTGTGGATTTTTCTGTGATTAAATAAAGATCTCAAGTCAAGGGTTTGTCTTTGAGTATTTTATTGCTCGAGTATAAAGGGTTTCTTTTGCAAAAGGGGGAAACTTATACAGAGGTGACCATCGTCACAAGTGCATAGCAGAATCCCGCTCGGGAGCGGTTAACATCGAGACATTTAAACCAGACTTCGCAAAGCAGGGCACTCTCATTGGTTGACTCACGTTGATGTGTCTTAATCTGCCTAGAGGCTTGCCTATAATTGTCTCATGACAGTTATGTTCGTGGGTTGTTTTGTGTACGTGTTACTTTAGATTTTTCCACTGTGCAAGCATAAATTCGTATGTGTTAAATGCATAAGCAAGAACATATATTTTTCCATTACAACCTCTTTAACTCTTATTGTTTTAATGGTATATGTGTGCATAAGTCTAAATCTCTTATTGTTGCACCATGTTTTGCCAATATTTTATACTTTTTTTTGTTTTCAGTCGCTGTAGAGCACTTTAAAGGCAGAGTCAGCAAAAATAATGTTGCTCAATCGTCCCTTCTGGGCCTCCATACATGTGTGGTGGTGACTGTGTCTGCAGAGACCCTGTCCTCTGACTGGATTTTACTGTTCTGGTTTTGTTTTGGTTGACTCGGGACGTTTCTTGGCGGGGAGTTGGTGTGCTTCCTCCAGCCAATCACAGCGCAGCAGGTGAGTTTAGGAGTGGATACAATTCAGTGATTGATGTGGACGTAGCGACTAAGAAGAGAAAATATAATCGTAGTGAAGCTAAATGTCAAGCGGATGAAGCTCGTTCCAAAATGAGGGTGAACCTTGTTGCCTGTGGACGTGGAGTCGGCCTGCTTTCTGCTGAACAGGCAGGTGACATAGTCTTCATTATCATCGCTCATTAAAAACGTTCCTGCTTTAATGTTTCCGGGATGTACTGAAGGCTACTCACTCATATTTTAAAAGAATTCTGGATTGCATGATGCAAGAAAACAGTTCAAGCACCGACATGTTTGTAGAAGTAGGTCAGATTATTTAGCAGTGCAGGATATTATGTAACACTTTGTGGCTTGGTACCTGCCTTCTGCAGAAAGGCTTTGAGTTCAGAGGAATGTTGTGAGACGTATAATGTTGGGTTGGTCTGCGAGGGATGCTACACACACACACACACACACTCACACTCACACACACACACACACACTCACACACACACACACACACACACACACACACACACACACACACACACACACACGCGGGAGAATAATCTCGTAAATTAACGAGTTCGAGACCAGCCTGCGCGGATATTATGAAAGTAGAAAATGATGAATGTAGAACTCTTAAAGTATTTTCCTCTTTCCAACTTCCTCCAAGTCAGTGTGCTTCTTTCTTGGGAAAAGTCACAGTTTCTTGTAGTATCTTTTCAGGTTCCTGATATTTTATGACAATGTGAAGATGACTAAAATAACGACTTTATTCTTTTATTCTTTAAAGACTTTAAGAGTTCTACTTTCATCATTTTTGCGCAGGCTGGTCTCGAATTCGTTCATTTACGAGAATAAAGTCATAAATTTATGAGTTTAATCTCGTAAATGTACGGCTTTATTCTCGAAAATTTACGAGTTTAATCTCGAAATTAAAAAAATAATTTTAACACGGTCCTAATCCTCCGTCGTAGGGTTAATAACCAAAAACCTGGAAAATTAATAAGCCACAGTTTTACTTTGCGTTTAGTGAAAATGTCCTTATGCTAACACGCTTACATGCATGCTATTGACTGTTTGCCTGATGAAGGTCTATCACCGAAACTTTGCCAATAAATGTTTGTTTGCGATTAGACAGTGTGCAGGGGTTTACCTTAAAGTGTAGATGGACACATTGCTCTCCTACACACCTGAATGTGTGAAGATGTATTCTATTTTGAAACTGAGGGTGCTGGCTAATAGAGCATGGTCAGGATGCTTTCAGATTGAATCACACGAGGCAGAAATCTCAAAAGCAGATCTATAATAACTGTTTTGCAGTTTTGGCTGCATCAAAATGCATAAACTTATTTCAGAATCAGAATAGTTTTTTATTGCCATGTACATTTGCACATACAAGGAATTTGTCTTGGTGCAAAAACAGTTAACAAAATAAATAAAGCAAAAATAGCAAGAACTTAAAGAATAAAATATAAGAAACAACTACAAATAAATATAATAGAGTTTAAAAATATAAAAACACAAAATGTACAAAAGGTGCAGTATTCAAAGTCAATGTAACGCATGAAAACAGTTTCAGCCTCCACATTACTGTGATGTTCTCTGACTGTGGGGCTGATGAGAGTCTGTGTTATGTGGGGGGGGGGCTGACAACAGAGGGGAAGAAACTGTTTTTGTGGCGTGAGGTTTCGGTCCTGATGGACAGCAGCCTCTTACCAGAGGAGAGGGTTTCATGTCCGGGGGGGGGGGGGGTCGGCCACAATCTTTCCACCTCACCTTCTCTGCAGAGTGGCTGACACGCTGCAGCCTGCACTTGTCCTTTGCTGTGACTGCAGCGTACCAGACTGTGTTGGAGGAGGAGAGGATGGCAGTGTAGGCGTGAACCATCATGGTCTTTGGCAGGTTGAAAGTCCACAACCATCTCCACTGTCTTCAGAGCGCTAAGATCTAGATTGTCCTCGATTTGATTTAATATCTGTAAGCAAATGAAGTTGTTCTATGTCACCTAAATGGATTTACATCGAGCTACACCCACTGTTTCAGCAAACATGGACGCCGATTTGCCGAGGAGGAAGTGTAAGGCTCAACGTACGCTCCTTCTCATATTGTTTCAGAACATCAGTAGGGATTTATTGCTCATACTCTGGACTTTCCAAAAACACCTATCCATTGGAGTGGTCATTGGTATGGAAGCCCAAAGAGGACATTTCATTTCAAACTTTAAATTTATTCTCAAAAAGACATTGGGGTTTCCCTCATAACAATAACAATAGAAATAATATTAAAAAGCTTAAAATTAGAAACAAATTCTGAGCAGTGCTGAAATAAAGGGGTTTATACAGAGGCGAGGTGCTGCATGTCAACAGGCACAACAGGGAACTGCTTGGGGCCCCAGACCAGTAGGGGGCCCCCGTGGGCTGACAGACTTTAAACCAAAGCAGCAGCCCATAGTGTGCAAATTTTGCAATGACAGTAAGAAACCTCTCTTAGGGGGCGACATCTGACAGCCCTGTACGCGTCTCATGCTTTATACCTGTGAAAACCAGTCAGTGAAATTCAACAGAGAAAATGAAGAGGAATTAAGACGAGGAAGCGCCGGGACACTGGCTGACATAACGGTTATGAACGCTGGTTGGAGGGCCTGTAATGGAAATATTTCCAGTGAGAATATGAACAAAGACCCAAGAGCCAATCATCTTTGTGAGGTTTTAAACCTTCAGGAAGTTGCAGGAAGGAGCTCTGCACAGAGGGTAACATGATGACCGCTCTGCAGAGAAACTCAAATGACACTGCAGACTCCTTTTATACATGTCAAAGTGGAAGGGACAATATTGACAGTAGATAAACATTTTAGCACAATCAACCTAAAGAGTAGAAATGTCCGTGCAGAATCATCCCTGTAGAGATCAAAGGTCATGCAAAAGACCTCTAGAAGAACATGATGCTTACAGGCCAGTTAACAGCCTTTCTTGAAATGTCCCACAGTTCACAACAGAATTACTTTAACACATAAACAAAATACATTTTATCCCATTACGGGCCCCATCATTTTTTTTCCACCTACGGCCCCAACAGGATCTGATTTGCCGCTGGGTTTATAAACGTGCTAAAATACAGGACCAAAGTGGATTTTTGGCCAGTAACGTCACAGACATGTTTTAGGGAGCTTTGAGATTTATTTAAAAAAGGAGGATAATATGTGACCTTTAAAATAGAGTCCCTTGAGTACAATATTTTGTTGAGTTCGACCCATAAAGATTATCGACCCTTTGGTCTCATATTTAGGAGCATATTAGCATCCTGATATTAGCATTTAGCTTATAGCGCAGCTGCTACTGTGGTGTCAGGCTCGAGTTGAGGATCAATTGTCCCCCGCTGTCTCTATATAAAATCAGTTTAGTGCATTTGGCAGACATTAAACCGCAGCGTTTGGAGCATCTGGAGTTATTATTTAGATTGTCTCAAAGTCCCCTTTTTGCAATCCATGCAGAATCCTGCCAATCCTGCCAAATCCTCGCAATCGTACCCAAATCTGAGCATGGCCATTTCACGGTGTCTTTGTGGAACATGCTTTAACCAGATTTTGGATTTGGATTTTAAGCATGGTTCCAAACTAAGATGTTCCATTCGATAATCTCAGGAGATTAGGAAGCGTAGCGCACAAGTGACGAAAAAAAACAAAACAGTTTTCAAATCAGAAACCATTATGCAATGTGCTTCATATTTCAACTCCTTCAAACTGGAAAAGTTATAATAATTGTGCACTTGCAGCTTCTTTTCCTTTGAGAATAAAGATTAGAAATTCAAAGCACCTCGCCGCTCATGAAAGGAGAAACTGAGAGAGAGAGAAACCCCAAATGTTTCCTGGTGTGCCCCCCTCACAAAATGATAAAAACATAAGACGGCTTAATGTCTGCAAATGGTGACAGCAGGGTGTGGGCAAACAAGCTGAACTGTGCGGTGTGTGTTTGTGTTGAGCTTATGTGGTTTGTGTCTCTGCCTGTAGCATGCAGGAAGAGCGTGTCAGTGGACGCGATAAGGTTTGATTGCACAGAGAGAGAGAGAGAGAGAGAGGAGGAGGTCCGGTGCTTGTGTGGCAGCTGTTGAAGACTTTGAGCTTGCAAGCCAAGAGAGAATTAGAAAAAAAAAGTATTTAGTTTTATTTGAGTACCAAATAAGAAAGAAGTGAGGCAATAAAAATCCAGCAGATGCATTTGTGATGTTAAAATGGACAAATGGGACTGACAGTAGAGGCAGTGACCCTGTGCACAGAGAGCGAGAGAGAGAGAGAGAGAGAGAGAGAGAGAGAGAGAGAGAGAGAGAGAGCAGGAGGGAGGGAGGAAAGGAGGAAGTCCTACTCTTCAGGACTTCTCATGAAGCACGTCAGACGTTTCTTATGAGAGGAGGCGGAGGACCTTAGCCACTGTACAGTGAGGGAGCAGACAGAGGAGACCAGGAGGAGAAGAAGTGGAACTCCGGGTATTTATATGTGAGTGGGGTGAAAAGAGAGAGAGACACCCCCGTCTCTGTGGGTCAGCCGATGAGAGAAGATGAAGAGCCAAATCACAAACGCCATCTCCGACTTCTTCTTTGAGTACGAGACCCCGCGCCAGGTGCTGGTGAGGAACAGGAGGGTGGGAGTGGTGTGCCGCCTCATCCAGCTGGGGGTCCTGGCTTACATCATCGGGTAGGAGCCAAATACTGTACTCTTCTTTTTACTGAGTTGGCTGTTCATGGGGGGGGGGGGGCTTTGCATTGTGTTGCATGTTTCAGCTTGCTTTCAGTGACACAGTGTGCAGGATGATGACCCCTCAGAGTGACCCTGTAAATTCCAAACAACTGTGTTTGTCTGCTGGCTCGGTGGATGTCAGTGACATGCAGCTGCAGCTGTTGGTTGATTTGTCATTTTAAAGAAATTTCATCAACAAATATTGGATCATTTTGATTTCATTTAAAGCAACTTCGTCAAACAAAAATGTAGGGATTTCTTTTTTTTTACTTTGTAAATGAAAAGTCCTTTTTATGACCATTTCTTTTCCCAGCTTTCTGACATTTTATTGACAAAATCATTAATCAGTTAAATGGAAAGGATTAACCGTCATTTGTTTTGGGTGATCAGAGAATTAAAAAAAAAAGATTTTATGCCTTCATTGTGGAGAGAGAGAGTGGGGAATGACATGCGGGAGAGGAGTCAGGTTGGATTCAAACCTGGGCTGCCCGCTTGGAGGACTACATACACAGTACATGGGGCGCACGCACTAACCACTAGGCCATCGACGCCCCAATAATCAATACATTTTTGGGGGATATTTTCAAGAAATGCGTCAACATTTGCTCGTCACAGGATGTGATATTGAGGGTTCTGCTTATTTTTGAGCATTTTGTCAATGAAAGCTTTGATTTTCAGGAAACTTTTGATTATTTTCAATAACTTTTAAATCTTTAATTTCAAATTTAATCAATTAATCATGAGAGATATTTTGATAAAGGGGATAATATTTAGTTTTGGCCCTGGAGGGACATCACTCTGATGTCTGCAGTTGTCTTTGTATGTACGGAGGGAGTTGTTCAGTGAACATTATTTTTAAAGGAAACATCTGATGTGACATGTTGAAGGTGCCTCAGCGGATCAGAGGAACTTCAGACTGAAACATGCCTGGTACTGTTGACACAGCAAATACGCTCCGTAGCCGTGACAACTTGAGTGATGTCAAAATGTGTGATCCGAGGACAGAGAGTCTTATTCTCTGCCCTTGAGACAAAATCCACCGCATGCTTCTTAACTTCCGCATAGACCTTCTCCACACACACACACACACACACACACACACACACACACACACACACACACACACACACAAACACACACATGCTTTAACATGTTGGAGCCGTTCCCTGCAAAGTCACTCTGAAGAAAGCAGAGACTGTCTGTTATATTAAATCTCCAACGCTGTGTCTAGGTTTCTGTGTTTGTTAGTTTGTAATTACTCAAAGATTGTTTATCTTAGTGTGCGTGTGTGTGTGTGAGTGTGTGTGTGTGTGTGTGTGTGTGTGTGTGTGTGTGAGTGTGTGTGTGAGTGTGTGTGTGTGTGTGTGTGTGTGTGTGTGTGTGTGTGTGTGTGTGTGTGTGTGTGTGTGTGTGTGTGTGACAGTGTCAGTGTCTGTGCACCTCGGAGCAGCATAACCTGAGGAGCTGAGTGTGATGAACACGCTGAGGCATATGCTAACACACATAACAATCAAATAATGCCACATGGGGCGCTGAGACGTTTTACCTTCTGCTGGTGACATCAGAGGTGACTTCAAAAAATGTGGTTGATGAAGTTATACTTCAAGAGAGAAAATATTCTCTTGCTAATGGCAAGGTGTTTCATATTTTCTTTTTTGTGTTGAAGAGAAAAAAAGTAGTTATGTAAACTGATTTGAAATCAGTTTGTGGTCCTTTTCTTGGGCTTATCTTGATGAGAGCTGCAGCATGTCCATTATATTGTATGGTATTGCATCGCATCCAGTATATATATATATATATATATATATCGTATCGTACTGTATTGCATCTAACCATACTGTACCGTACTGTACTGTACTGTATCAAATCTTACTGTACTATATCTCCTCCTATTGTAAAACCTAAGAGTTCTCAGAAACCAAAGAGGAACTGACAGAATGTCAAAGTTTCTGTCTGGAGGTATCTTCTATGACCTCTACAGCTGTCTTATGCAATGCCACCTGCCTTCTCGTGCAGTCAGGACAGGCCACATTAAAGTCTGCTGTTGATGGGCACACAAGGAGATGTGATTAAGACGCTGTCCTGACTCCACGCTTCAGGACTCAAGCTGAATGCCGATGGGTCGGACCAAAAGTCAGACTGTCTCCCTGGCACTTGCAGCAAACTTTTATTACTCCTTTTTGTTATTCAATCAGCAGAAAATGAATGAAATGTGTTGCAGTTTTGGGAAGTCTTATCTAAAATTTGAAACATGATGCATCCTCAGCAAGCCAAACAGTGCTCGACATGGATAAAATCTAACATGTAAATATTTGTTATTCTGTTAACTCAATGAAGAAGGTGACGAGTAATTTAACCGAGAAGCAGCCTCACAAACCAGGACGAGTTGTCTTTCAGTTAATTCACATTTTCTCACT
This sequence comes from Labrus mixtus, assembly GCF_963584025.1. Taxonomy (NCBI): domain Eukaryota; kingdom Metazoa; phylum Chordata; class Actinopteri; order Labriformes; family Labridae; genus Labrus; species Labrus mixtus. The sequence goes on along the minus strand of NC_083625.1, from coordinate 23,452,508 downwards.
TTTAAGATGACAAAAAAAAGCAAAATCTATTGTTGTCTGTTTCATGCTGATTAGTAAAAGGTTGATTTTTTTTTCTCCATTTTGATTTGTCTCCACAAAACGAGCACTAATCTCAGCTCTGCAGCATGATGGTGGGAAGAAAAGCCCTGCGCACATCAAGGAGCCGCTGCGGCCGCTGCCTCGCTGTTCTCCTTCTGTCGCAGCAGATACAGATCTCACTTAGACTGCTGTTTTGGAAGATCCCTCCATTATTTCATGCTCATGCGTTTCTTTATTCCATTAATGCGCTCTATTTTTTTTTCTTCTTCTGAACGTATGCGCTGCAGCTTGCATAATTTGATTTGCCTGACTGATAGAAGTTGTGTCTTTTGGCTCATTGTGCGTACTTTATTTCTCTTTGAGGACATCTTTCTGTTCCTCTGCTGCCATGAGGTGTTGTCTTTGTGCGCTGATGGAGGAACGTGTGCCGCAACACATGAGTCCTGCAGGCCCTCTGCCAGCGGGTAATTGATTTTCCCACCCTGGATGAAATAGCTCTGCATCTACGTGTGTGTGTACACATACAGTATCCAAGTGCACACCAGCTGTTAACCATTCCCCTCTGGCCACACACACACAGATAGGGAAACACAATGAGACACTTCACTCTGATCAGGAAGTGAGATGCTGGTTTTTAAGGAACAGTAACTTGTTCTGAAATCGGTCAACTCACCAAACTTGCAGATCTTTATGATGCTTTCTATCAGACTGAAACTCAGTGTGTTAACAGGTGTTTACATTTTTGGCGTATGAAAGCAGAAGCAGGAGCAACTTGGGGTTAAGTGTCTTCCCCAAGGTCACATCGGACATGTAGCTGCAGGAGCTGGAGATCAAATCCCCGTCCTTCTGGTCAGGGCCAGCTCTTGGCATAGGCCATATAGGAGGTTGCCTTACCAATGTGCCATAAATCTATTGATTCATTTGTCCATAAAGTTTGTGAAACTGGCCGCTGTAGTGTCCTGACGTGCTGCTTCGACGTGTACGCAGATGGTCGCTGTAGCGGCTCAAAGTGGAGCTATAGCTTTAAGTACTTAATAATATAATGAGGTCGTTAAGTCGAATGGTTTCCTGGTGCCCCTCCAAAAGGTCAGCAGATAAATGTTAGGGGTCATTAGATGAATCATCCTGCTCCGCTGTTGTTTCTTTACCATGTTAATCATCTCCAACCAGAGACTCAACATCCCACACACTGCCTTCAGGACCACATGACTGTAAACTATCACTCTCTATATGAGCTGCAGCGCAATCAGATAAGACGCCGATCAACACTTTGTATTAACCAACTATCCGGAGTTTTAAACGAAGAGGAGCTTGTTTTCATAAAAGCCATGAACATAGTGCAACCTCTCTGATTCTGTTGTGAACCGAGAAACTGGGACAGGGAAGCAAACATTAAGATTAAACGTTTTGTCCTTAGGATGTCTCTACCCGAGAAAGAACAAACCCTCCCCAAAGTGTCAAATAGAACCAAGTCAATGGATGTGCATTTAAGATGAAAATAAGATAAGTTCTGATACACATATTTGTGTTCTTCTAACTTTCTAACCTACTGATGTCCATGAGACCTACAAATGTTTTAAATCATTGGTTAATGTTGCACAACTCCCTCTACATATCCTGTTTTATCAGTTGATTGGCGGTTACCAGTGTCTACTCAACCACAACTGTGTTTAAGCATGTTGACTGTCTACTTGAGCAACTTCATTTCATTTCATTTCATTTCATATTTGACTTATTTGCTCAATTCAGTGTATGGTTTCAACACCATAATACATAACAAAAAGTTTCATAATGCTGAAACACTGTTCATGAGCAAACAGGAGCAGGAAGAAGAAAACTTATAATACCTGCCCCTTTCCTAATAACACAAGATACTGTTTAACAGAATAAGATGGCTAACCTGTTGTTTTCTCTTTCTTTCACAAAACAAAAAATAGATCAAAAATATAGAAACAATCAAATACAATCAGTTAGGTTAACTCAATACATTCACAATTTCCCAGAACCTTTTCTTTATACATTCTTTTAATTGAATGATACTTGAGCAGCATTTTAAATGATTATCGAGAGAATTCCATAATTTAACTCCATTTACTGAGATACACATTTGTTTTAATGTAGTGCGTGCGTACTTCCACTTCTTTGTTTTTTTTAATCTGGAAAGTTGTCACCAAGCAACCTCTGGTGTGTGTGAAGTGTCTTGTTCTAAATCCACTCTGATCCTGTATTTGATCATGTCTATAAACCCCTCTATTTCAGCCCTGCTCAGAACAGGCTGTTTCTGTGTCTGTACCTTTAAATATGTAAATGAGCTGTGTCTGACCACGCCCCCTCTCTGGAAGGGCTTTAGTGGCTCGGGCTTTCCCACTCCATGTTCTATTGTTTACGGTGAGAAGGCAGACTCAGAGGGCAGAACAAACACCTAGCTGTGGGAGTGTCACCCACCTGGGGGAGGGGCTACTGCCCTTTGTGATGTCATGAAGGGAAAATCTCCAAACAGCCTGTTTGAGCACACATTTTCTGAAAAGTGGAGCAGGCAAAAGACGGAGAGGATGGACTTTTCTCATCATTGGGGGATTTGTAGACAGACTAGAGACACATATTAGTGTTAGAGGAACATGGTGAAGTGACCTTTAATGTCAATCTTCAAACCTGTCGGTTATTGTCTGAAGACGTTATAGCCTCTGGGAGTGAAGGTTATGCTCTAGCCAGCAGTTAGCCAACATGAGAATTGAGGTGGAGTTCAAAACCATCTACGGGCAGATTGGGATGCACTTGCATGCAGGTATCATGTTGATGGACATTGATTGAAGCTAATTTGTTGTTAGATGTCTGCTGATGGGTTCCACAATCGTATTATGGCGTACTGAAGTGTGTTTTGTTTATTTAGCTCTTCATATTTACAGCCAATGTCAACTAAACACTCCAATGGACAACACTACTCAAAGAGACCAGAATACTTACTGATACCACATTTGGATACCCATATCTAGTCCTGCCAACAGATTCTATTAATAAAGATTACATTCCTATCAGTGCAGCCAGTACTCTTTCACTTTTACTTCAGATAAGAAGCTGAATCACAAACAGAAAGTTTAACCAAAGCCTTCTTCCTATCTGTACTTCATCTTCAGGAAATGAAGAAAAAAAGACCTCCTCTGTTCGACACAATGGGATTCAGTTTGTTTGATTTGCATCCGCGATGGCAAAGTGACAAGAACGGGAGACCGCTCTGACATTTCACAACCACGATCACTCACACGCTCCCATGTGAGGCGTGCTGCTGGCATGTTCAGTCAGTGTGTCATCATCACCCCTATGCATGCCCTTGCCTGTGGGGTTGGAGGGTTGGGCCGGGGCGTTGTCTAGTGTGGGCCTGACAGGAAGCTCTCTGTGTCCTCTGTACAGGTGGGTGTTCATCTACGAGAAAGGCTACCAGTCCACAGACACGGCCGTGAGCTCCGTCTTCACCAAAATGAAAGGAGTGGGCTACACCAATGAGACAGGAAAAGAGAGAGTCTGGGACGTGGCCGACTATGTGTTCCCTCCACAGGTTGGTAACGCCTCAAACACGGTTATCACATGACTCCTAAGTGTTCAACAACTCGTTTGTCACACTACACAAGTCACTGGCCGTTTATTAAAGTTATAGAAAACCTTTGCATAAGTCACATGCTGAGAGTTGAACAACCGCTGTCCATGAATCAAACTGTCTGAAAGAATGACCATCAGGCTGAGTCACATCAGCAACGTGAAGGAACGCATTCTCCCTGAAGAAAGCTGGACTCTCAGTCATATGGTGCTGACAGAGATGAAGATTTAGTCATGCTCTTAAAACATCCGTGTTGGCTAGATTTCCCGCCCGATCCGACGCCCGACGACACAAAGTTAAAGCACACACAGAGTGAAAATGACCGGCTTTGTCAACATCAAGGTGTCACTGGGTTGTTGCGTGCATCCTGTAAAGATCTGAGCAAACAACTCGTCCAAAAGGAAGACTCCGGTCAAACATATTTCTTTGTTTACCCTCGGGGACCTGTTATCTGTGAGAATGGAATAAAGAGACACAATGAAGACGGTCATGTTTGCTTTGAGTTGTGGGTGTGGACCTTTTTATTTAATGCAGACGGGATTAGACTCACGGTTTGATGTGATAAGCTGAAAAGATCACTTTGTTCTCACGCCTCATGCTTTGATACGTACATCTTTAAAAGTTCATTTTTATGTCTAAATCCGGGTCATTGTGTGAGAATTAATTAATCCAACAATGACAGTGAGAGAACAGTGAGTGACTTTGGATGTTCTCATGTGGTCATAAGGGATAGTTTGATTGTTGAAAATGTCAAAGCCTATTCACGATCAAAAGCGTCAAAGTAGAATAGTGTGGTGTCAAATCCAGCTTCTTTCCCCCAGTTTAACATATTCAACATTAAACATTATATGAATTCTGAGCTCATGAGGGCTGCCGGTTTGCTGTCTTCAAAAAGCTGCTTTCTCCCCCTGTTTCTAGTTCTTATGCTAAATTGAGCTAATGAGCTATAGCTTAGTGTTTACCAAGACATTTAAGGGTTGTATAAATCATAATTTTGGGGGGTGCAAGAAAACATATACTTTACCTAATGTTACACTTAAGCTGCAAACTGAAATCTGACAGTGCACAAAGCAGCATGTGTCATTTGGGATGGGATGTTATTTGTTTATTTATGTGTGTATATTTCAGCCTATGTGTGTGTTGCATGATTATAGAGTGTAAAAACAGAATTTCCCCTTGCGGGATCAATAAGGTAATAAAGTAAATCTTATCTTATTTATTTCATGTACTGTATTTAACTTGGAGAACTTCTGTGAGATGAAGAATCTCATTTCTAACAGTGTCCTGGCCGAGAGGGGCAGCAGCACATTAAACAAGTTACAGACATTAAACACAGATCAGCATGTCCCGAGTCACAGCCTCCTCCCGCGTCAGCTGCCACCACTGAACCCCCCAACCTGTGGATAGAGAAGGGAACAAGCCCTGAACTCTCCCACCAGGCTCCCTGATCCTTTAGCCTCACCCTGAGTCACAGAGCAGAAAAGTCATCAGTCAAAGCGGCAAATCTTCCTCCAACACCTTCAATCTACTTTCAAAAAGATTTAAAGAGACCAGCTCCCCCAGGCGCAGATCAGGTACTCTGCTCCTGCAGCCTAGACTCTCCTGCAGGAGCAGCGTACCTTAAACTCCTTTTCCCTGTTTCAAGACACATGTTGAGTATTTGAGTCGCAGAGTGGAGACTGAAACTTCCAGCACTTTTCGCCTGAATACAACAAAACAAGTATGAGGGAAGCAGGTGAAGTATAGATTAATAAATAAGAACATGCCAATGATTTTGTGTATGCAGTGCAGGCCAGCTGACTCGATCACACAGAGTACAAGGATGAGTCAGAGCCCTAAGAATCTCAACGCACCATCAATCAGAGGCCTGACAGTAGCTGCAACAAGTCGTTGCTTTGCAGCAACAGCAAAAGAAAAACAAGACTTATTTCTGAAATATAAAAACCCAACTTGAGCTTTCCTGATGTTTGAAGAATCAACAAAGCCACCATTGGTTTATAACGGCTTAATGTTTGACAGGCTGCATGTAATAAACTGAAGCTTAGCCTGCAAACTACATAACTACTACATCCTTCATCACGTCATTTTATGCCATAAATAACGCAGACAATCACATTATCTGTGTTGATCTTGACCTCTCAGGGAGACTCATCGTTTGTGGTGATGACTAACTACATCATAACTGAAGGTCAGAACATGTCGAAGTGTCCAGAGGTGAGTAAACTTTCTCCTACAATCCTCTGTGTTTCCTCCTTCTCTGTCTGATTTATGCATGTCCATAAATAGTCAAACTAAACAGAGATTCTGTCTCATTCCAAGACTGTTTCTGTAATTGGGTAATTGTTCCGCTGTAGAATATAGGGCACATTTCTTTGTAAACACAATGGCCTCCAGATGAGTCAAACAGCAGTTTCTGTATGTGGGGAAATATAAGAATATATGCAAATCGTTCTTTCACCTTGTTGTTTCCATGTTACTTCACATTCCCTCGTTGTCGACACGCACGCTCTAACTCTGATCTCCTGTGTGTCACAGCTCCCAGGGAAGCACAACTGTACCTCAAACAAAGACTGTGAAGGAGGGGGTTTCCAACGTACGGGACATGGTAAATCCTGACGGCCCGACAGTGTGTGACGTCTGCAGTCATCACTGAGTAACCGTCTGTGTGTGTGTGTGGCTAAGCTAAGCACTGTCTATCATGGGAAGAGTTGTTCTTGTGTAAGGAAAAGTCCAACACTGATGCTTCTCTGTGGTCTAAGAATGTTAAGACGGACCATCGGTCACACAGTGTTGACCGAAGCATTTTGATCGGACCAGAAGATGATCCTACAAATCCTTCAGAGAACCTCCAGGAACATTACCTAAAAGGTTCTCTGAAGGTTTTCTAAGAAATCTCAACTTAAACCTCAGAGAACATTTAGGGAACATTTCTGAAAGGTTTTGTAAAACCTTAATGGGACCCTTCTCTGATGGTTCTCTTACGACGCAGAAATGTACAGGAAAGAGATCAACATCCATCCAACCATGCATTATCTATACCGCTTTTCCGTTCAGGAAATCGCGGGGGGGCTGATCTCAGCTGTCATTGGGTGAGAGGCGGGGTAACACCTTGGACTGTTCTCCAGTCAATCACAGGGCTGACAACCTGCCACGCTACCATTCTCACTTATGGGCAATTTTTTTGTCACCTAACGACCCGGAGTGAACCCATGCATGCACGGGGAGAACATGCAGACTCCACACAGAGAGGCTCCTGTCAGACGGGGATTCAAACCAGGAACCTCCTCGCTGCGAGGAAACAACGCTAACCACTGCACCATCGTGCAGCCTAAGAGATCAACAGAGAAACCAAGCTCCTCTTAGTTTCATTGAATATCTTAAAGCCGGTGACAGCAGCATGATGTGCTTAGGTGAGGTCGTCCTCGAGGATCATCAGGTCATTGAGCAGTGTATTTGTTAAAAGGGTTGTGGCTCATGGGAGCTGCTCTAGAATTGGCTCACACAGTATGAACTGTATAAAAAACCCCGATCAGACTCACAACTGTCTGTAAAGACTCGGATGTAAAACACACATGTTGCTCTTGTCTACAATAAGCAGATCAACATCAGAAACCACAGTGTGAGCAACCGGCTGTTTGTATTGTGCTCGTTGATCACTGAAGCGAGCGAGTACAACCCTGCCTTGAGCAAGTACACACATTCATGTTTATATAAACACTGGGACAGATGTTACAATTAGCCCTGTGTATGAGAGCCGACACAAATCATGAGCACACAGAGACATGAAAAATAATAACCCTTCAGACAGGAGTGGTTTTAATAGGTCCGGATATATACGTCGTCGTCAGCGTGTTCAAAGAGAAGTTACGTAAATTAACCGTCCCCATCTGGGTTTCAATCCGGAGCCTTTCAAGTCCTGTGTGACCGGCATTGACTTTAATAAGAGCAATGTTAGCCGAAGCCCTAGATCTGTCTGTTTCAGACCAGTCACATCCACCTTGAGGTGCCAGCAGAGGAGAGTAGGTCTCTTCAGAGGCGGCGTGCTGTCTGTATGACTGTGGACAGGCAAACACGAGGGGTCGCCCCCGGAGCTAAACACACCAGTGGGCTTCTGTAAACAAAAGGTCAAAGGTTGAAGCAGAGTGACCAAACGCCTGCTGGAGAACTGTCTGTGAACTCACCCAGCACACGATGAGAGAGAGCGATAGCAACGAAGCTAATCACACGCAGAGAAATGATATGTTCGGATCAGGGAGAGATAAAGGAAACAGCCATTTCAGCGCTCGCTTTGCTTCACTTTTAAATCTCGCTTGCTGCCGTTGATGCTAACTCGAGATAAGATGATTAAAGCCATGCTGTGTCTTGCTTTTTATTTTCTCTCTTCCTCACTGCTTGAAACGTACAGCGCGTTGTACTTCTGACTGCTTCACTTTGAAGTTTTGTCTCTCATGATGAGTGTGTTTCTTCTTCAAGGACAAATGACAGGAGTTTGTGTGAAGTTGAACACGACCTGTGAGGTGCTGGCCTGGTGCCCCGTGGAGGATGATCGCAAAATACCAGAGTACGTGGAAACACTTCCTACTGCGAGCTGATACCGAACTTGTGCATCGATTACATAACTGTCTGCACTAAGATTGTCATGACACCAGAAGTTTAACCTCTGATACCAATCCAGTAAAAGTCAAACTGTATCAACACTTGTTTTTTGATAACGCAGCAACAAAAGTCGAAGTCCTGTGCATCAAATGCTGAATCATTTCTTGTTTTTAAGTGACAGAAATTGCAAGCTTGCAACTCCTGCACAATGTCTTAATCGTACCAATGCTGTTCCAAAAATATTTTTACAACTAAGACAGTGCTCTCCTTCTTTCCACCGCAGCAGCTTGTGGTAAAAATAAAATATGAAGATCTTTAGTTTTCATGCTTCAGTACTTTTTGATACTAACGATCATTAAAATAAGAATTTGTGCAATTTGGACCGTGCTCTCTCTCTCTTTCTCTCTCGCAGCCACTTTGAGTTAGAAATATGCAGGGGCGTGTCCAGATTATTATTTTTTGATCTGGGGTGGCCCACCTGGGTCACTGACTTGTGCAGGGGTGGCTTGAGGTTTGTAGGCACATGCACACAAATGAATTAAATTTTTTTTAACCCTTTCTATCCCCACTTATATTTACTTGTAAGTAACACAATTTGGCAACACATACATAGAAGATCAAGATCTCAAGGGGGTCCTTGCCACCCCTCTGGACACGTCCCTGGTGATATGTATAAGGATGTATTTAAAATACATTCAAAGCTTCTGTACTTCTTGTTCCCTTCGATCATGGAATTAAAAAGATTGTATCAGAGATTGTTATTTTTTTAAACATATGGTATCAAACACTTTGACAACCTCAGGCTCCACACGAGAAATTATGTTTGAAATGAAGTATTCTGCTTATAACACGGTCCTTAATACTCTCCTCTCTTCTATTTTTTTTCCGTCTAGTCCTCCTATGTTGATGTCTGCAGAGAACTACACGCTGTTCATCAAAAACTCTGTGACCTTCCCCTTGTTTGGAGTCACGAGGTGAGGGACCGGTTCAGTCGAGCTCAGCTGAAGCTACACATGCTTTGTGATTAGGATAGATAAATAGAAATAAGACAGCTGTGATAAACGTTGTTATACTCTATGTCGATCCTAAGTTGAATAATGATAACGAATAAGATGAACATCCTTAAAGGGGCAGGCCAATGTGAAAATGTCAGTTTAATCATGGAGACTCTCTGTAGCTGTTGAAGAGCGATTCAAAGTTTGAGAGGATAACTCCGATGATGTCATCAGAGTTTGTTTTTAGATTTAACAGATTATTTTGAAGAAGGAGGGTCACACGGTACATCATGTAGATGCAACCGAATAAAACAATGCCACAAAGTGTAGTAGTGGCAGAGTTTCAGTGCGGTTTTCTTTGCCAGGTGGTGGTTTGGTTTATTTTTGCATACCTGTAGGCTGATAATCCCTCTACTGGCAGGTAGAACCACACAAACAACAACACATCTAGCCTATATAAAACTTTAACCAAATACAACAACGGAAAATATTCAAAATACAAATAGGAACATACAAATATTTAAAGTTGACGTTTTGTGCTGATCCCAATTTTAAAAACTCACAAATAGTGTTACAATGCTGGATGTTCAAACTAAACGTGGGCAAAGTTTCAGATCATGAGGTAAATGTATGTTGGAGTAATCCTAGTCTGAGTCTGCAGAGGGCGCTAAACGGCTTGTTCTGCAAATCACGCCATAGTTCCCCGATATGAAACCAAGAATTTCCCAAGACAGCTTCAAGCCTCTACGTAAGCCGGTGAAACCTCCTATATAGACTCTCTTCTCCCAACACTGGAGAGCAGCCCTCCTCTGGCAGCCCTGCAGCATTCTGCCCCACAGAAGCCTGACTAAGACCATTGTGTCCAAACTTTGTGAACTTTTTATGACACTGAATGTGTGTTATATAAGAAAGAAAACTCCTTAAAAAGGTGGATATATTTTGAGTTTTGAACATGCATGTTTTTATTTGACTGGTTACTAATTGAATACTTTGCTGAAGTGCATTATGGGAATTGTAGTAGCCAGTGTTTTTTGAGTTTGACACAAACAAGAAGCTAAAAGTCAGGACATTTATGCCTCAATTCTCACTTATGCCTTTTGAAGGTCGCATCTTACCGATAAAACAAATATTTTGCTCTATACCATGTCAAGTACGGGGTTTAAAATATTGAAGGAGAGGAATATTTACCAAGGAAAGGTGACCGATTTGATGTGGTTGTAGCCGTTCAACTGGCAAGAATTTAAAACTACTTTCCCCCCTGGTTATTTGAGTGTTATTTTGTTTCCCAGGACAAAACAAAAAAGCGGAGAAATTGTTCCATTAAGAGTAAATCTGTGTTTCATATTGTCCATCTGTGTTTCAGGAGTAACCTGGTGGAGGGTATTGATGCTGAATACGTCAGTAAATGCCTCCATGATCCAGAGAAAGCTCCGCTGTGTCCCATTTTTAAACTGGGAGACATCGTCAAACTGTCTGGTTTCAACTTTGAAACCATAGCCAAAGTGGTAAGTACAGAATAGATGCACATGCTTTGTTGTCAGGTGTTTGTGTTTCTTTTGTCCATCTTGTTATTTTAATGGTTTCATGTGTCATGACAGGGAGGGGCCATTGGTATAGTGGTGGACTGGACGTGCAACTTTGACACGGATGTCAGGAACTGTAAACCAAAGTACAACTTCCACGGTCTGTACGGGAACCCCACAGAGACGGACAAAGCCCGAGCTTCAGTGGGCTACAATTTCAGGTTGGTAAAGCCCCGTTTCCGGTTCAGTACGGCATACATTTATTTAGACTGTCAAAAGTTGAGAAGGGTTCCAAAAATAACTGATCCATACCGTCCTACCTTTTTGGTTCCCTTCAGTTGGGGTGCCAAGCGTACCGATCCGACCCTAAAGCAAGGAGCTAGACACACTGCAGTCAGTTGATTGGTCAAAATAATCTTCACTTCCTGTGCTACATGCGGTAATAAAGGACAAACACAAAACGCACCATGTTTAAATATCCTTCAGATTTGGGGAGGGTTAAGCCCCATTTCCACCAAGCGGTCCAGTTCAGTTTGGTTCGGTTCGGTACTCATTTATTGGCGTTTCCACCGTCAAAAGTTGGGAATGGTACCAAAATAAGGGATCCATACCGTCCTACTTTTTTGGTACCCTTCCCTAAAGGGTCCCTTGTTTACTGTGTTCTTCTTGAACGTTTGACTTAATTAATAGCGGGCTGCACTGTGTTGGGCTGCTTACCAAATAAGGGTACGGTTGGCTGTGGAAACTCAAGCAAGTTCAGGGTTTACTTTCAAGGTTGTTTTGATTATTTGCCTTGGAGATGCAGACCCTCCTAGGACTCATCAATCTTTGTTTACTGTGTCTCGTTCTTCCTATTTTTTAGAATTTATTGGATGTCTACACTTTGTCGCGTCGCTTTGATTTAATGATGGGTAAGGGTATGGTTGGCAGTGGAAACTCAAGCAAGATCAGGATTAACCATTTGTGGATTTGTTTATCTGACATGGAAAGACAGTAACATTGGTGCTTTAACATTTAACAGGAGTTTGACAAATATTTGTTTATTTCCACATCACATTCAGATTAATTCAGAATCACAGAGTCCCACCTTGGGACGTGGGCAGATTGTTTTTTCCATTCTTAAATCTCATTTGTTCCATTCTGTTATCAACGCCCACAGGTAGTACTCTGTGACTTTGTAAAATAGATAACACCTGAACCTGTTTTTCATACAGCACCTGATGATGAAGAGTTCAGTTGGGCTCTTATCTTTTGTTCACTGTTATGACTCTCATTGCTTTTACTAGGTTTGCAAAGTATTATTTGGAGGACAGAATTCAGAGAAGGACTCTCCTCAAGGTGTTCGGGATCAGGATCGACATCATCGTGCAGTCACTGGTTAGTGGTACATCTGAATCAGTGATACTCAACCTGAGGTTTTCGAGCCACATGTGGCTCTTTTAGGTCCTACTTGGAGAAAAAAATCCAAAGTAATTATTTAAAAAAGGGAAACACTGTCAGCAGAAATTATTCTTTGCAAGTCATGTCACTGTGTTTCCCACACATATTTTAGGAAAGAAAGAGGTTTTTCGAATGGGGCTCTTGCAGAAATATTTTTTGGTCAATGTGGCTCTTAAGTCTAACAAGGCTGAGTACCACTGATCTGAATGCTTGCACTGATATGAAGTCCATACATGGGATAAAGGGGATTTGGAATAATCATCCGTCTGTGCTTCACAGGCGAGAAAATTCGACATCATCCCAACGCTGACAGCAATCGGCTCTGGAGTGGGAATCTTTGGAGTGGTAAGTTTAAGACTTAAACCTGCAAAAAAAAAGCACCTTTAATGTCCGCAAAGTAACATTTATAACTCTGACTTTTTAAATGACTTTTCAGGCAACTGTTGTGTGTGACCTGGTGCTGCTCTATTTGCTCCCCAAAAGAGAATTTTACAAGAACATGAAATTCAAATACACAGACACACACATACAGGTAAGCTCTGCGACGCATGTGACTGAATGTGTACTGTTATATTGTGCTTTGAAATATTATTACTTTGAGCACAAGATGGCAGCAGAGACGCATGTATCAATGGCAGGAGTGTGGCGATACTCTGTGTGTCACCCTCATTTGGGCATCTCTCTTGTGAGGTAGCGCCACATGCTCTAAAATCAGAAACCCCCCCAGCAGCCCGCATGAGGAGCAGATAATGCTGTGTTTATTCCCGTAGCACGCACAGCCAGTGCCGGACCGTTTCGATCTCCTTTTTCTTATCTGATAAAAGAGGAAATTGTCCCCCATGATCCCCTCCTGCCCAGACAGTTCCCTTCTTTTACTGAACCAGGCAGAACATTTTGTATTTGCAGCCTGACAGCGAGTCACTTGGTTTAGACACAGGCGTCTATTACACCATTGAAGCCAAGGCAAGCCAAGCCAAAGGCACTGACCAGTCCAACGTGAGTGCTCGTAGACGTAGAAGTCGACGTCCATGTCGATGTAGATGAGTAGATTTGATTAGTATTTATAATCAATTATGTAGACTAGAGGTAAATCCTTTTTTTTGTTATTTACCTGCATGAAACCTAATACCTTCTGTTCTGTGGATTTGACAGGATCCGGATTCAGAGGTCGGCAGCATAGAGACTGAGGTATCTAAAGTAAGGGATTCATAGATTTCTAACAGAATATGGAGCCCTGCGTTAGTTCAGGCAGAATACAGTAGAATTCTGAGAACCGCCCCAATGCCAACCAATCATTATAACACTCTGACAACCAGGCGGTCTGTTTAAACCATTCTGCCTCTCACTCCTCCTGCATCACATCCACTCCCCTCCACCACCCCGACCTCCACCAGCTTCAGTCAGCTCATTTTATATTCCAGGATTAATGGTTTGCTTGTTATGTCTGCAAGATGTCAGTATCATTACATGCACATTCAGATTCTGTTCTGCATGTCCCCATGGAGGGAATTAAAGGTTTTTCGCTCTCAGCTAAATCTGTACTGTTTACTTTGGTTTCCATGAAGGCTGATGTCTCTCTTTTCTGCTCTGCTGTCTAGAAATGACCCGGGAGGAAGCTTGTAAGGTACTTTTTTTTGGGACGGTGTAGTGCACTGGAACCCTGCAATAAACCCCCCCACAAGTCACCATGGAGAAACACACTCAGACTCTAAGAGGACTCTTGACTGGAGCGATCAAAACCAGAGACATGGCTCCACGTGTCCTCTTCTTCCTCTTCATTTTCCAGCTGCATCTTCGGCCACCACCTCCCTACCTGAGAGATGATACAGTGACTCTTACTCTTGGTGTCGAGCCCTAGCATAGCTCAGCTGTGTGTGTGTGTGTGTTCTTTTTTTTGGGTGTAGCTCGGTTTGCTTTTTTTTCATACTCTGGGTGTAACCCTCCACCTAACCATCTCCATATCTGTGCAGGTGAAAGCACATGTTCTGGCACTAACTGTGTGTGCACATATCATCCATAAGTCAATCCATTAAACCGTCACTGTCCTCGTCAAAGAAAGATAAACACATGACGTGTGGATGTGCCGCTGTCAGAGTCATCCTGTGTGCACCTTGTGATCGACTGCTGCATTCAATAAAACATGTACAGATATTTCACTGCTGTTTTCTTTTAGGTTCAAATAAGGCCGTCAGCATTGAATAATCAAGATCTGAATTTAATGCATTAATGTTTTTTAATCATAATTAATCTCATGCTGTTTTGTCCCTTCAGGCTCCCCGTAGATAGTGGTCCTCAGTGTCTCCCTGTAGTCTCAGTGATGTAAAAGAAGGACACTGCTGCATCTTTGAATGTCTCATTTCACTTCAACAAACTCTCAGACAGCTCAGCTGATGAGTCCAAAATAATATCCACCTTATGACATCACACACTGACCTTTGTTAACATTCCTTTGAGCTGTTTGACCTCAGTTTGGGATCCCTAACCACTTCCTGTTTCTGTGCTTAACTTCATGTCCTCACCTTCTCTCTACAGGAAGGGCCTTATTTTATTTCAAAATAAAACCACACAGCAAGAAAAGTTATCTCACTGCCAATTTCCACATAGTCTGTGCGTACGCCGCACGCCCTGCCCCACTGGGTGGAGCATGACCAGCTGTACACAGGAGAACTACAAGATCACGCAAGAATAACGACAAAAACGTGCAAACAACATGTTTATTTCTCGTTGTGAGGATGATTTGTTGACCATTCGGTGCCTGTTTTGACTTAATCGTTGATGAAGTGAAAGAAAACATGAGAAAGAGTTTTGAAATTGACCGTTCGCTCTGTGCGTTCCCTTGTCTGACTTCCTGTCCGGCCCGATCGTGAAGCATGCGTATTTGAAACAGAGCAGAGCGTAGTCATGCTGCTGGCACGCTCCGGAGACGGACTGAGGCGCTTGCTGTGGAAACGGGAGCATTGACTAGAGTGGCAGCTAATAAAATAAAAGCCCCATTTTTATTTTGAAATACTAAATAATGGAATTTGAAAAATGCAATTCAAAATGTGATTTCTCATTGAAAATAAAAATATTAATCGTTTAAAACCCTAATTTCAACGTGTAGCCGTAGTCAGACAGCGAGCAGACAAGTGTCAGCGTTCAGATTGTCTTTTTTATTGTCTTGGATCACGTGTAGGTGTACAAAAAGCATGCAAAAAAATAGGATCTTCATATATAATGGTACATATTTACATTGTAACAACCACATTCCACAGAGATGTGCCATGCTTCTGTTTTTTTCTTTTAATCACTAGAGCAGTGGATCTCAACCGGTCTAACCTCAGGACGCACACCGCCAGCTCCTCCATGAGAAAACATGACCCAAATGTGTGACATTTTTTTTAAAACAATCAGATTTATTCAATGTGTGGTTGTGCAGGTTGGACCTCAGAAAGTTCAAAACATGTGACAGCACAAAAAAACTAACAAAATCATCACTTCATATACTTTTTTTGAAAAAACAAAATCCCAGGCACATATTCGCAACCCACTTTTGGGTCCCGACCCACCAGTTGAGAAACACTGGACTAGAGAGTACATTCAGAGAAATGCACGAGACAATAAGACAGACACACAAACACAGAGAGCAGGCAGCTTCAAAACACGACTCAGGACAGAACACAGATGAGATTCACAACGAGAAGCAAATCATCCCCGACATCCTGTGAGGTACAAACTCCCTCTCACACGATCCTTTTCCTTTGGAGATAACTACGACCTAAAGTCATGAGGTCGTAGTTTCTGTTCAGCGTTTGTTTGTTAATTTTTCAGCAGTAACAAAAATGCCAGGGGAGCAAACCTCATCCAAAGCTGCAGCATGCAACACCTTTGATAAACACTTTGGATGCAGTTCATGTGCATCTGGATCAGGCTAAAAAGGTAGATTTTAGGAGGACATGTCTACATGCTTTTTAGATTTTTAAAAGGAGGAATTGTGCAACAGTTGCATGACTGATGACGACTCTTACACGTGTCATGTACTGTAATACCTGTTTCAGGTTCAGTTCATGTTACATAGAAGTCCTTGAAAGCTGAAATCAAAGAGTTTTTTTTAACATTTATTTCTATTTATTTGTATATCACCTTTAGTATCTGCCCCAGAAACGACATCTTTAGGTATTCAGAGTGACATTTAAGAGAGAGGGGAGAAAAGGTTTACGCTGTGCGTCTAATATAACTCTTCTTATGAATTTGATGTCCCTCTGTCATGATGCTCTGGAGCTATGAGCTGCAGCAGTCAGTGCTCTTAAAAGACATGCCATTGGCTACTTAAAAATTTAAATCAAGCATGTGTAAGATTTAGGAGTGGAAGGTTTACAAAAAATATGTTCATATGTTACCTACATGCCTGATGGTGTGAAACCATTTAGGGTAGAATTGTGTTTGCAAAAAACAAAAAAACAAATGGAGGTGAAAACTGACACGTGTCCCAGGATCTGGACGTTGTCTCTTCATCTGCCTATCTTTAATCATTTTCAGCACGTGCTTAAAACAAAGAGCGACAGGTACGGACAGAAAAAAACCTTTTTCAGAAGTAATCTAGAAAATGATTTGCTGTTGAAGAAGCAGTGACAGTGCGCATGGTACTAGTTTCTATGCTGCCATTTGAAGCTTCTCCTTTGCTATGAATCCTGCTCAGAGGTGTGCTTGTGATCAGGCAGGGCAGGCAACTGTTTGGGGCCCCAGACCTGTAGGGGGCCCCTTGAGAGCTCACAAACTAAAACCAAAACAGCAGCCTTAAATCTGCAAATTTTGCAACAACAGTAGGAAACCTCCCGAAGGGGGCACCATCTGACATTGCATGCAATATCGCTGAAAAAGCCGACGTTTGTCCATGAAAGTAAACAAAGAAAAATGAAGAGGAATTATCCATCTATAGAAGAGAAAAAAAAAGTGGCAGACATGATGGTGA
This sequence comes from Labrus mixtus, assembly GCF_963584025.1. Lineage (NCBI taxonomy): Eukaryota > Metazoa > Chordata > Actinopteri > Labriformes > Labridae > Labrus > Labrus mixtus. The sequence continues at coordinate 23,435,372 of NC_083625.1, read as the reverse complement.
TGAACGCTGGATGAAGGGCCCCCCAGTGGATTTTTGCCTAGGGCCCCAACAGACTCTAGAATCGCCACTGATCCTGCTCATCTAACAGGTTTTTTTTTTTTTTTTTACAATTTTAGCTTCATGCATCTTATCTGTAGTGACATCCAGAAGTCCTCCGTCCCGATTATACAAACACAACACTTTTTTTTAATGGAGGTAAACAACAAAGACGACTTTTAAAATCCATTTTGCTGCATCTGTTACAGTATTTAGAGACAGACAGGGGAAGAAGTTTGAAAACATCTTTTAGGGACTCAGAAGCCGCGCTGCGACATGCAGATGGATATTAAAGAGGAATGCTTTTAAAAGCACAGGACACTGTGGAAACGTAGAGGTACACAGGTGATGTGCTTTATACAGGTGAGCCACTCAGTTCTGTCCTTGATCATAAACTGTACATCGCTAACAGCTGACAGGTACCAGTAGTGTTTCATGACATCACGATAACTTTAATATGTTTCTGTAGGTGGAAAAAGTGCAAATATTTCAGCAGAAGCAACAAAAAGTAAAACAACACATTAAAATATGTCGCTCTGACATGACAGATGTCTGTACAAAGACACGACTTTAAAGCAGGATACACAACGACTTAACATATATAGAAAACAACAAATAAAGTATTAAACCATTCGACGCAAATCAAAGAAATCACATCATTTCATACTTTTTGGTTCAAACAGCCCTTCACTGAAGGTTACCGTGCACATGAATGCATTCTGTCACATCAGTCTCTGCAGAGAGAGGAATGGAAGCAGATACAGGTATCAAAACCCTCCTTATTAAATACAACATGTCAGACAATTAGACATGAAGGTGTTCCCTTATCCTCGTCAAACAGTTGTTTTCTGGACTATAGAGTAAAACGATATAAAGATTTTTCATCTCCAGACCTCTGTGAACATAAACTCCCTAAATACAGAGGCTCAACAGCAACATGTGAAACGCTTTCCCATTCAGCCCCCTCTCCACTCTCCACGCTTCACTTAGCATCCTTCACTGGAGGATACCGAGGGCAGCGCTAATCGGGGGAAATGCACTCTCTGTTTCTAATCCGCCACACGGAGGCCGGATCTGAAGTGGATGTAGAAGTGTTGCTGTTGGCAGCTCACGTCTAATCATGACATTGAAATGCTCCTTTTCACTGCAGTTCAATTGATCAGAGCACTCAGTCAGCCAAACAGAGGAGGAGGAGGAGGAGGAGGAAGAGGAGGAGGAGGGGGGCGAGGAGGAGGAAGAGGAAGAGGACGAGGAGGACAGAATCAAAATGGAGTTATATAAACATTTGTGAGGCAGAGCTGCTGTGGAGGCAGAAATGTGCTCATTGATTTGAGTCTGCAGAAGCAGAACAACCCACAGATTCAGCCTCTTTTTTAAAGTGAAAAACCTGGAATGCAAAACAAGGAGCAGGATCATAAACAATAAAATCTAATTTTTTTCATTCACCGATAATCCGAACATTTGCGATCTCACAGCTAGTTTAGATCTAAAAGTAGAACTAGTTGGAACTTAAAGGTCCAATCAGTGAGATGTGAAGTGAGTGAAATGATAAAGTGACCTTACTGTATGATCAAACATTAAGGAAACATGCTATGTTGAAGTGCTGGCTTCTCTGACAACAATGCAGCAGCCAGTATGTCCTCCTTCTAACTTTAGATTCTGGTCCTGAATGCTCTGGATTTGTTTGGACCAGAGAAGGTAGGCGGTTTTAAGGCACCCCCACACGGCCGTTTTGGACGCCCCTCGGTTTGCCAGATATGAGAGCAGTTATCAGGTCAAACCAACAGGTGTTGCAGTGATGGAAGCGGGCAAGAGAAGTGGTTCAGATAGAAGTGATTGTACCCGACCTAAAAAGCCTCTGCATGTTTCTAATAAGCTCCACGAGCAGAAACGTGCTCAAACTAGGATCAATATTGGAGATGCTTTTGAAAAATGGAGAGAGGTTAGAACACAGAAAGGTTTACAGACCGATGCAGAGCTGACTAAAGCTCCACCACATGGCAACCTGTGTGAGCATCGACTCTAGAGAGGAGGGGCGGGGGGGAGACAGCTCTCTATAATGTTTAGAATCTGGACTGCAGTACCCATTTTAAACACCAGGTGACAGAGTTACAAATACAAAAGAAGGGAAAGCACAAAAATGGAGAGGGATGGGTGGAAGCATTAAATGTGATATACGTGGGCCCTACCTTTGACTCCTAAAAACAGCTTCAATCCGCCCCCTTAATCTCAACATAAATTACCAGATAGTGAAACATCTCATTCAACAAGTGATATCTTAGAAAGGTCACAATTTCATTTAAATCTATTTTGAATTCAATAAATAAAACTTCATGAAAAAACATCTTCCATAATAATTAAAGGAATACAAATCCAATAAAGGTCACATGATGCAAAATAAACATCACCATGTTTCTCTTACACTAATATGTGTATGTATGATGAGAAAAGTCCATCCTCTCCGTCTTTTGCCTGCTCCACTTTTCAGAAAATGTGTGCTCAAACAGGCCGTTTGGAGATTTTCCCTTCATGACATCACAAAGGGCAGTAACCCCTCCCCCAGGTGGGTGACACTCCCACAGCTAGGTGTTTGTTCTGCCCTCTGAGTCTGCCTTCTCACCGTAAACAATAGGACATGGACCGAGAAAGCCAGAGCCACCCGAGACCACAGCTCATTTACATTTAAAGGTACAGACACAGAAACAGCCTGTTCTGAGCAGGGCTGAAATAGAGGGGTTTATAGACATGATCAAATACAGGATCAGAGTGGATTTAGAACAAGAAACTTCACAGACATGTTTTGGGGAGCTCTGAGACTTTTTAAAACTGATTGAAGAGGAGAATGTGACCAATAAAGTGGAATAAACAATGTCCCTGACTCTGGGTCACTTAATACGAGTACATTCCTTTTCTTCTGTAAGATTTTTAATCTTGTAAAATGAGATGTTTCATGTCTTTAGAAAGCTCTGCATCAAATAAATATTACATTATATGACTTTGGAAGGGGGCTCCTATAAAGTAGAGGCATTAAGAGCAGTTCATTGTCTGTTCACTGAAAACACACTCTTTCAAATCCCCCCATTTCTGTCACAACAACTTCACATCAAACCAACGGATAGGGTGTGACGTTAAAGGACAGAGAGAGCGTTAGATAACAGGAATAAGAGAAACAACACATAACAGAAGAGGAGAAAAGGCGTAAAATGACTCCTCACAACTGTCCTTTTCTGTGCGATCGCCCTTGGACAGATGACTTCCTCTCCTCGTCAGACTCGAGGACAGTGAAGGCAGCACAGGAAGGACTTCAATCTTTATCACCCAGCAACCAAATTAAACTTCAACTGGCACAGACACGAGGACAGAACATGTAAGACACGTCGTCAGAGACATCTATGTACAATTTTAAATATAATTGAGGAGAAATAAAAAGCCCTGCAGACCGCTGAAGAGACACTGTAGAGTCATTAACATGCAGAAGTACGTGATGGTCACTGAAGTGGGTTTCTTTTGCTTTCAGCAGGCTGGGACAGTCTGATGATGAGGCCTCACTTTTCATCATGCAGATGGATGAAAAAAAACAAAAAAAAGAGTTAGACAGTTTTCCCACAATGCAGTGTAACGGCAGCTGACAAGTTCTTGTCTTTACTCCCACAACAACAATGTGAACTGTTCCAGTTCCAGATCCAAAGATCCAGAAATCCAGAAATCCAGCAGAGAGTCCATCGTCTTATCCATTCACTGATGCCAGTCACAACAGTTAGTTGTCGAGCGGTTAAACAAGCAAGATTTGTTATCGAAATTGGTGCCCAAAGAGACTCCACACTGGGAGAGAAAAATGAGGGAGACTGAATATTCTGAGGTGAAAAGGAAGCAGAAACAAAACCAAGCCCTAGTTTACAGCTCTGAATGTAAACACAAGCATTATACTGGATGTGGAAACTTGAGTGTCGTCGGCGTAAAGAGTGATATGCCATCATGTGGCGCTTTGGATGAGTGGGGGTTAGCACACAGTGGTCCAAGCACAGGGGCGTAAAGTGGATGAAGTCGAAGATAGAGACTCAGGAGGAGGGCTCGTCTTCATGCAGGTCCTCCAGCTCTCCTTCTCGTGGTCCGTCTCCTGTGCTGCTCTTTCTGAAAGAACAAAATACGGAGATAAAAGACGGGGAACTGAGTCTATCTGAATACACTGCTGAGGTCCACACTCTCTCTTTTAATGCATTATGTTCTTCTTGTTATTTGGTGACATGATGAATGTTCAAAACAACACAGATGCAGCTTTCAATGACGGCAGAACACTCTGATATGATAGCTGGGAGAGGAGGAGGGGGGGGGGGGGGGGGGCTGCTTGGTTGTTTCTATTGGAAGGTATAAGCGAGAGCTGAGGGTTCAAAGATGATGATGGGCGCAGCGGCTGGTAGATGTCAGAGGAATTGTGAGCCAGACTGTATTGTGTTACCTGAGTGAGGGGTGAAGTTTTAAAGAGGGCCGGAAAGGCCATGCATCCCTGCAGCACAGTGAAAGGAAGAGAAGAGGGAAAGGTCACAGGTGAGAGGGGAAAGGTCACCTCGGGGGGGGGGGGTCAAAGACATGCTCGTTGGTGGAGATGACCTCCCCTCTATGCACTCCCCTTCCTCGACACAAGGGGCAGTGTGGAGCTGTCAATTGCACTGATTGACCAATGGGACCATGGCAGTTTGAACAACTTGAGACAGTTCATAAAATGTTCTTTTTATTGCTATTTCCGACCATGTGAATCGAATATTTTAGGAGCTTTGATATAAAGGGCCTTTGGTGCTTATATTTTCCAGCAGGGGGCAGTATTGTTTCACACTCCCTACCCATCCTCTGAAAACACCTTCACCTCAGATAGCAGCTCTGTGGCTGCATGGAGTGTAACGGGGGGGGGAACCTCGGCCTAGAACGAGGAGGAATCATCTATTAAAACCCCTGACAATGGGAGATTACATGCTCAGCGCTGCAGTAGTCCTTCCTCATTACAAACTCTGTAGGACATTTAACACAGATTAGTGTCCCCGAGGGCCCCCCATGGATCGCAGGGACCAGCTATAGCTACTCCCCGGATTGCACTGTGTATGTTGAATGAAGGGATAAGACGATTGGCCATTTCCGCCTTTGATGCTTTCAATCAGTGTTACAAAAAATCCAAGGTCAGCTTGAGGCGCTGATGGATCTCTATCACTCCGTGTCTCTCTGAAGGCTGAAAGCAACACACAAAGAAACACTTATAAAAGCTGTAAGCTCCACAGCATACAATGAAATAATGAAATATGGTGCTATGGCAACCCAAAGCGGCAGCAGCAGCTGCTGGTTAACCTGATACACAGAGAGGAGACAGGTGTGAGGTACAGATATAGTTATGTCAGAATCTACAGCAATCCCTGCAATAAGAAGAACACGCCTGCAGGGTTTGTTTATGTATTTGTTAGTAGTATTGAGGATCCGACCACTGGACTGTGTGCGCCACAGACTGAATAATGATGAGTGCTTACATGAGCAGGCTGCCGGGCGCAGACATAGACCTCTCCTCCCTCCTGCTGGGACATTCAAAGGGGTTACTGAAGGAGCGCTTCCTCAGCATGGCTCTGACCAAGATCTGCAACATTCACAAACACACAGCGGTTACAGAGACATGCAGACGGTCTTAAGATGATTAGTACACAAAACTTGATTAATCCCTTGAGGGCAAAGTCACTTTTACTCTGTTGAGTGAGTCATGCTACACACACACGTGCACAAACAGGATCCTATGGACATGCACTAATGGAGAGACGACAGTTTGGCTGGGAAGAAGATATGCTGTCTATAAGACTGGTGCCCCTTAGAGGCCGAGGCCGATCAGCTGCTTTGGAGACGCTGGCCTCAGATCCCCGTTTACAGAGCACCAAATAAAATGTGTTGTCTGGCCTCCACCTCAGTAACAACCACCTCAATTTCACAGTCAGTGAAATTCTTCTTTTTTGTTCCTTTTCCTGCACGATTCGCTATCTTTATTCGGCCTTTAGGTTGCAGCATGTGGCTGGTTTATAGTAATTTGCAAAGTCATTAATGGGAGGAGGCAAGGCAGGCAAAGTGGCACGTGTGGCTGCGCACAGTTACACGTTAATTGGGATGTGTTAAAAGGAAAGGTGTGCAGGATCAGGCGGGGCGTCTCACCACTGCAGAGAGGCTGGGGACAAACTTGACCGAGTTCTGGATGTCCTCCTCCGTCACCTCCACCACAGAGCAGTGCTCGTCCTCCAGAGGCAGGGGGTCCGTGCCCCCCTGGGTCACCCACTGGTCCATCTAAACGCACAAAGAGACACGCATGATCAAGAGATCTGACAGTGTGAGAACATGACAACCTGTCTATACTGTAACTATAATCCACAGTGCTGGTGATTTAAACTCAGGAGTCTCTTTTTTGTATTCATATTTGATATATCCGACCTCTGACAAACGTACATATTTTACATCATAATCACAAACACGTGTCTTCCAGGCAGCTTTCTGTTTTGATGTATCGTGTTTAAAGTCAGGACAGAAAATCTCTCAGAGGGACCAGCCAGCCTCAAAGTAACTACACTCCTGCTCACTTTGATTTCAAGTTAAAGTTGGATCGAATAAAACATTTGTTTGTTTGTTGTTGTCCACTATTGAAAAGAACAAAAGCAACAGCATGTCAGTCAGCCTCCCACTTTCCCAGCCCGTCTGTGGATCTCGGCTTCAGCTGTTTCATACCGACTGAAAAAAACAAAAAGGGGGATTATAAAAGACTAAAAACTGCTTATCCATTTGTTGACTTTGTGGGAGAAAGTGCGGAAGTTTGTGAAAAGTTTCAGACTAGTTGGGAGATTATTCTATTCTTTAATGGCTTTAAAAGTGAAAGAAGATTGTGCCAAAGCGGAGAGCCACGTTTAGGGATACTACAATCTCTGCTTAAGGCAGACCTCGAAGCTCTGCTCGTGTGCTCAGAGCGAAAGTTTGACAAAGCTCTTCTCGGATGAAATGCTCCTGCAGTGACTGTATTTATATATATATATATATTGTATTTGAGAAAGTCACTCAGTCTCGAAGCTTACTGACATGTTATCACTTATAAGAAAGATTAATTCACTGTTGGTTTGAATCTTTTTTTATAAGATTGATTGACTGTAATGTGTTGAATATCCCACGACCACTCCCCGCTGCTATATGTGAACCTCTGACCTCCAGGACTAAATCGTTTTTACGACAAGACATCATTAACCCTATTAAGTCCCATGGATGGCGGTCTCCATGCTGGAAATGCTGTCTCAGTCTAACTTTCAGTCAGCCTAACGACAGGTTAGGCTGACTGTTAACCTGCAGCTGAGGCGGGTTTTAAGCCTCCTGATAAACCGTTACATGGCACATTTGTTTTTCTAACAAGAAACTTCACAAACATGTTTTGGGAAGCTTTTTTAAACTGGTTGAAAAAGGAGGATAACATGTGACCTTTCACCCCTCTTTCCTTCCAACACCAGTCACACAGCTGAACAAGCTAACAGCCAAACCCGAGCTCTGTTGAACCAATCCATGCACAGACGTAAACTTGTTTTCATGTCTTATAAAATCTGTGTTTGTGAGAGTGTGAGTCTGTGTGTTTGTGCACACATACGTGCATGATGCATGCAGGCCTAATTATCTCCTGTTCCAGCAACACAAACAGAGTCTCTGGTGAGAGCATGACTCACTGACACATTATCAGATTGTGTCATGGAAACACGGTGGGGAGTGAGGAGCGGCATGTGTCACCCGGGCTGCTTCTGGACCCTCTTCTTTAGACTCAGACAGGTCTCATCACGCCCTGCAGCAGCACAGCACGACTAATGTTCCCTGCTGTACCACACCACACAGTGAGGTCACACGGTCCTCTCAGCCAATCACAGCAGACAAAAGCACAGTCGTGAGTGTTGTGTCTGAACATGAACAATGAGAGCCTCGTTACAATCAGCCATCTTTCTCCCTGACCAATCAGTGACTAACACTGTGTTCCCCTCTTTACACTTTGTCAGTCCTCTTTGGTACCTTGATCTCAGGGATGGTGATCCGGTTGTCCGGGTTCTTGTCGAGCATCCGTAAGATCAGAGTCCGCAGCTCCTCACTGGCATTAGGCCTGAAAAGAAACACAAGATCATTGTGTGATTAGGAGCTCCGCTTGTTAGTGCATGTGGTTCATAATGAGAAAAAGGACACTACAGCTGTTGATTGTGATGACATTTGTATAAAATCTGATTTCCTACAAGCATGTGAACAGTTAAAAAGAAGCTGTGTCGACCTCAACTTTACATTTCTTAAACCTTCAAATAAAACGACATTCTCAGATTCTTTCATTTCGATGACTTTGACGGCCACAGAAGAAAGAAAAGGACAGCTGGAATAATTCATTATCTCCCCCTCTGCAGTTATCCATTATGGGATTGTTTGTGCTGTCAGATAGAATTAACAGAAGATCTTCTTTTCTCACCTCTGAGAGAACGCCTGTCACTTACTATCAGCCAGAATACACGCAGAGTGTTTGCTCTACTGAGTGGGGGGACGGATGACAGACACGATGATGACACAGATTATTTAGGTGTCTATGTTCTTCTTGATGCAGACGTCGATAAAGAGAATGAATGACATGAGGTGCAACTTCGGGCAGATTTTCTAAACAGGGCTTCTTGTGCACTAAAGGGGTACTTCTACTATTTCTAATTCAAAATGACAGTTTAAATCTAATGTATCCTCATATTTATTTGAGGTTTTTTATGCATTTACTGTAGAGATAAACCTGTGGGTGTAGTCTGAAATCAGGGAGAGGGAGAGAGAGAGAGAGAGTGAGAGAGAGTGGGGAATGACATGTCAGCCACAGGTCAGATTTGAACCCGGGCTGCCCGCTTCGAGGACTACAGCCAGTGGACAGTGGGCCCGCGCCCTAACCACTCAGCCACTGTATGCCCCTCATGTATCCTCATATAGAGGGAGATGTAAGACCTCGACAGTACACGTTGTGCTTGAGAGTGCATTGAAATTAATGAGCAAGCTTGCAGAGAAGTTGTACAGATTAGCTAAAAGGAAAACATCAGTGGTTTGAATGTTACGCTTAAAGCAGTGAACATTTTCAACCATGCTCAAAGTAATGAATAAACACTGAAAAGAGTTCACTGCATTAGATGCAACAGGGTAAACATGGATGAAGAGACAGAGAGACAACCAAACGGAGAGAGCGGTGAGATAAGCAGCGCTGTGCAGAGAATTAACTGGATTACTGGATTACCATTATTCTTGCTCCTTTTATTTTGGAGCTGCAGATCTGTAGATCTGAAGCCTGTGAGTTTAAATCAAGTTGTGATACACTCATCCATCCTGGAATTACAACAATGTGTTGAGATTTGTAAGCATTCGTTTCTCTTAAAAGTGATAATGCATAGTAGAGGTAGTAGATTTCTTCGTACTTGAAGTTCATGTCGGCTCAGCCATTTCTCCCAGTGATGATGGAAGCGTTACGGTATAATGGGCCAATCACAGCTGACAACAAGGTGAGCTAACTGTCTCTGATGGGTTCAGCGTGGAGATGATTCCATTACCTGCTGTGATATTCTGCTGCGTTTAATGAACGCGCTCTTTGCACAGACACGGACCCTCTCCACACCACTGTGTGAAGACACTTATCATTTTAAACACCCAGTCCTGACTCCGACACGCTCACAATAATACCTCTGTGTGTATTTACACTCCACCACCGGTGTGTTCCTGCAGGCTATCCCCACTGCTACCCCTTGATGGCTGATCGTTCTATCACTGTAGTTTCCTGTTATTTACCAAAATAAAAGACCTTTACGTTTCTCTTTAGAAAGGGCTCGCATGTGTCCAGGCAACTGGTGCACTCGTTTTCTGTTTTGTTACTTATTTTGATCCCTTAAAGGCGACATACAGAACTCTACAATTCATTGATCAGATGCTTTTATCTAAAGCAACGAACATCAGAGAGTTAGAACAACACAAGCAAAGATCTAGAGAGGAGGAAACAATGTCAGGAAGTGCAAACAAACAGCTTTAAGTCTGAGTGGACACATAGGTGCTGACAGGAAGTGCACATTTTTAATATATATCATCAACAACAACATCGACAGCTGTTCTTGAGAGTTTTAATCAGCATCAAAACCATCCTAAATATCATTGTCATCATTATCATCATTAAGGTCTTTAGCTTTTTCTTGAAGGTGCAAAGAGACTCTGTAGAACCAAAGGAGTTTGGTGGTTTATTCCACCAGCAGGGGGCGACAGAGGAGAAGAGTCTAGCTAGCGTCTTAGGGCCCTGTTGTGAAGGTTGGATCAGATGCCTTTCATTTGCAGAGCGTAGAGGGTGAGAGAGAGCGTAGACCTGGATGAGAGCGTGAAGGTAAGGAGGAGCCGTTTTTGTCATCTACATCTACTGAGTGCTCCTAAAAGCTGCAGCACACAAAGCTACTCATTTATATCTGCAGCTGCAAATGGCGACTGCAAAAAGAAGAAAACGATTTTGAGACAAAGACAGAGATGAATAGAAATTAAATATCGAGGAAATTATGACAGCTGCTAAGGAAAAGTATGAGCCTGGAGCATCACTGCTGTCTCGTTTAATAGAGTGTAGGAGGAGGAGGAGGAGGGAGGAGGCAGGAGTCAGACTTACGTTTCTGGGAAATCCACAAGCTTGGTCCTTATCTTATTGTGCAAAGCCAGTATGTACTCATCAATAAACGGGCACTGCAGGAGGAGCAGAGGAAAAACAGAGAGAGAGAACAGTGAATTGTAGAGTTCACAAATTCTGTTTTCCTGGAGACAGCCAAATAAAAATAAGAACAGGAGAATTCAGCATTTCACAAGCACATCTTATTTTATTTTTGTGGTAATTTTTGCTTTATGCCACATGCCTTATGTAGGGCTTCTGATCTAAACACTGAGCTAAACAAGCGCCCCCAGTTTGACCATCTTTTTAAAGGTCACATACAAAATCCACTTCAACATGTATCTCTACCTCTAATATGTGTCTCTAGTCTGTCTATAAATCTCCCAATGATGAGAAAAGTCCATCCTCTCCATCTTTTTCCTGCTCCACTTTTCAGAAAATGTGTGCTCAAACAGGCCGTTTGGAGATTTTCCCTTCATGACATCACAAAGGGCAGTAACCCCTCCCCCAGGTGGGTGACACTCCCACAGCTAAGTGTTTGTTCTGCCCTCTGAGTCTGCCTTCTCACCGTAAACAATAGAACATGGAGCAAGAAAACCCGAGACACCCAAGCCCTTCCAGAGAGGGGGCATGGTCAGACACAGCTCATTTATATTTAAAGGTACAGACACAGAAACAGCCTGTTCTGACCAGGGCTGAAATAGAGGGGTTTATAGACATGATCAAATACAGGATCAGAGTGGATTTAGAACAAGACACTTCACAAACATGTTTTGAGGAGCTCTGAGACTTATTTAAACTGGTTGAAGAGGAGGAGAATATGTCACCTTTAAGTAACTTGAGTCAACCAAACCAGGTTTCTCTCCTTTGTGAGGGATTTCTGTAGTCTAACTACAAACTGGCAGCATGCTAATCTTTTCCTTTGCTTCCCTCACACTGGCTGTAACAAAGAAAAGAAGGTTGGTGATCGACTATGTTCCTACCTAAATGTCACTGTGTGCTGTTAACAAGCGTGGCTGTCTTTGAAATGAACACTTTCCTTTCAGCCGTCCGTGTTACCTGCAGTGAACCTGAAGCTGAAAAAAAAAAAGACTGAGAGGATGTGCTGACTCACCTTCCCAAAGACGAAGCAGTAGAGAGTAACTCCCATGGCCCACACGTCCAGTGCCTTTAAATAAAGGGACATTAAAGGTGACATGAAGCCAAACAGACATTTGAAAAAACACACTGCTGTGATCCAAACACCTACTTTACACAAACAAACACTGTGACCTTAATCGGTGCCGACTGCCTTAGGGTGATTTATGACACATACGAGGTTCTTATTCTGGGGATGCGTACCGTCTAATACCTCGCAGATGGACATGTGTGATCAGATAGTGGAGACACTGCAGCTGTCCATCAGGCTCTTTGTTTCCTCTCAGCCCGACTCTCCTAGAAATCCATTTCTACTCCCTGATAGATATGAAATGATGGAAGCTGCCCTCTGAACCTCCGAAAGCCATCTCAGAGCCACACACGTTTGTTTTCGGGCACAATGCTGGATGACTAACGAGTACTAATGGCCTGAGGTACCACTGAGGCTGAGCACTGAGGGGGTTTAAGTGACATACGAGTGCCTGACATTAAATATTTCAGTACTGATCAGATGTGGACAAAGTAAAAAACACTCTTTACAAAATTACACCAACTCAACACGTTTCCTGAAGTAGACCTGAAAGAGTGCGAGCTCTGATGTGCTCACAGAATAGACTGAAATCCTTTTTACCGAGCGTTTCTGTGCGGAGGAAGCTGGTGATCATACTTGGATAATTCTCTCTTTTCAAATACAAAACATACTGAAGATCATTTACTTCCACGTTGCTTCACCGGTAGGATGAGCTAAACTGGGATTGTTTTGCTTCCTGTTGCTGTTTCTTTTTAATGCACGGCCACCTCTCCCTCTACCTGCTGCACACCTGAGTGCACACTGTGCTCAGAGAGAAGGAGGGGGATTCAGAGGATCCAGGTAGGAGAGACAGGGGGGGACACACTCTGGGCAGCGATGCGATGAGGAGCTTTTGGGTTTTTTTATTTTTTGAGGTCTGACAGACGATAGAGACGGAAATCAGGGAGAGCTGAAGAGCGGGGAATGACATGCAGGAAAGGAGCCAGAGGTCTGTACATGGGTTGCACGCACTAACCACAACATTACCAGCGCCCCCGGTGGAGAGGAGCTTTTATTCCCCATTTTTATTTTTCCCTATCTCGGTTTCTGTTTTTCCTCAGGCAGGTTTAGATTGCTGGTTTTTGTTCTTTAAGTTTGAGCTGGAGATCACCTGTAGTCCTATTTTCAGTCTTTTCGTTTCTTCAGGTTAACTTTTTTTTTGTTGTGGAGATGCCAAGAGTGACGGCCCATTACGTGGTTGGCTGGGCACCTTCGCATCTTGTGTTCTTTTTTGGGGTCTCCAGCCCCCTTTTTTATTTCTTTGGTTTCTTATTTGTTCTTGATTACTTTGGGCGGGAATCTAAATCTGTGTGGCGTCCAAGTATGCATTTCGGTCTCTATGTTTTGAGCCTTGACTTAATTATTTTGCATAAGGAGGCTGTAGTACAGTGTGCAACATAACCGCTAGACCAGTGGTACTCAGCCTTGTTAGACTTCAGAGCCACATTGACCAAAAAATTGTTCAAAAAACCTCTTTCTTTCCCAAAATATGTGTTGGAAACACTGTGACTTGCAAAGAATAATTTTTGCTGACAATGTTTCCCTTTTTTAAATAATTACTTTGGATTTTTGTTTTTCTAAGTAGGAGCTAAAAAAGCCACAACTAGTCCCAAATGAGCCACATGTGGCTCGAGAGCCTCGGGTTGAGTATCACTGCGATCGACTATCTGGTAAATCGACTGCCATATTCAACACTAAGCGAAGAGTGCATGTTTGAAACAGAGTGCACACTAAGTACATAAACAAACTTTTTGTTCTTATTCTCTTCCCACTCCGCTACTGATTTCCACCCTCATCACACATGTTGATGAATAAAGAACTCTTCAGGGATTGAACAGGATGGAGCAGACTAATGAGAGAAAAAGGAGCTGATATATGACTGCATGTGTCTTTTGAAAGCTCAAGGAAACAGCAGGATGGGGCACTTGAACGCCTCTCACATCCTCTCTGTATGCAATACAATAACACTCTCTGACTCTCCTTTTTCAAGTCACACAATGTCTTTATGTTGATTATTCCAATCGGTGAAAACCAATGGAGGAACAGTTACACAACCCACCGATAATATGTGATATTAGAGGCGATGTCAGGGTTAAGACTAAGGGCTCAAACAGGAACGCCTTTGGTTGTTTGTTGTTTGAAAATCAATTATTAGTCAGAGCTGATTCACACGCCTCAAAAGATGTTTAATTATGCAAGAATAACGGAGGAAGTACGTCAAATGTGGAGGCAGGAGGTCGCCAGTCTGATCGTTATGAGGAGTGGCGTTCTGCTCGACAAACATGACTGATCATTATTTAACTGTACAACCAAGAAGAGCTTAATGATGATGGAAACATTCACAAAATCAATATCAGCTTTTTAAAACCAAAAGACCATTATCTGACTTTAGTGAAGGTGCTGTTCTCAGCTGGATTAATAAATCATAAGAACCAGCTCACACACAAAAACAAAGACCGATAATCAAACTCATCTTTGTTTCTAATGGTTCTCAGTTAAAGGAGCAGTATGTAACTCTGTCACCTGGTGTTTAAAATGGGCACTGCAGTCCAAATTCTAAACATTGTAGAGAGCTGTCTCCCCCCCCTCCTCTCTAGAGTAGATGCTCACGCAGGTTGCCATGTGGTGAACACTGAAGCTTCAGTGTTTATCCAGCTCTGCATCGGTCTGTAAACCTTTCTGTGTTCTAACCTCTCTCCATTTTTCAAAAGCATCTCCAATATTGATCCTAGTTTGAGCACGTTTCTGCTCGTGGAGCTTATTAGAAACATGCAGAGGCTTTTTAGGTCGGGTACAATCACTTCTATCTGAACCACTTCTCTTGCCCGCTTCCATCACTGCAACACCTGTTGACCTGATAACTGCTCTCATATCTGACAAACCGAGGGGCGTCCAAAACGGTCGTGTAGTGGTGTCTTAAAACCGCCTACCTTCTCTGGTCCAAACAAATCCAGATCATTCAGGACCAGAATCTAAAGTTAGAAGGAGGACATACTGACTGCTGCATTGTTGTCAGAGAAGCCAGCACTTCAACATAACATGTTTCCTTAATGTCTGATCATATAGTAAGCTCACTTTATCATTTCACTCACTACACATCTTACTGATTGCTCCTTTAAACTCATGGGATTAAGGCTTACAGCAGCTGCTTTAACCAGAGGCAGAGATGAAGCTTAGCTTTTACATTTTTCAATATAAATAAAGAGTTCACTTACCTTCCCACTGAAGCTCTTCCGTGTGTCTGACAGCGTCTCTGGTGCCATGAAAGCAGGAGTGCCAGCAGTGCCGGACAGCAGCGCATCGTTGCCCTCAAACTGGTTGCTGACCCCGAAGTCCGCTATTTTCACATGACCATCGTCCCCCAGTAACAAGTTCGAAGGTTTGATGTCCCTGTGGACAATCTTCTGGTAGTGCACTGAGGACAAGACAGAGGAATAAACAATCGCCCGCCATAATCTGTTACTGTGGTGATAATTAAATATGTTCAGAACTCCTGAGGCAGAGGGATACACAAAGTAAAACTTAACACCTTGGGCAGCGACGTGGTGAGAAGCTTTTGTTCCCCATTTTTACTTTTCCCTATCTCGGTTTTTGTTTTTCATGTCCATATTGTTGTTCTTATTTTAGTTTGGGCTAGAGATCACCGCTGGACCTATTTTCTGTCTTTTTGTTTCTCCAGGTGATTTTTTTCTTCTCCAGTTGTTTTAGGGGGAGCGATGACCTATAGCGAGGTTGGCTTGGCACCTTCCCATCTTTTGTTTTTTTTTGGCAAGGGGTGGAATTTTACTTAAAAATAAATCTCAGGGTTCATACCTTAAAAAAACGTGCGGTGTCCCATGTGTTTTCTGGTCTTCCTGTTCTTGAGCCATTGTGTTTAACTGTGACCGGAGGGAGGATGTAACAGCTGCACGCAGCCAATGGCCACTGAATTATAGTAGACAACACTCCTTGATTAACAACTTAAACCATTCTGCATTTTTATATACGTAGTTTCATTCTCATATGACATTCTTGTTATGCTAAGGATCACTTTAAAGCATTAGCCTCTACAACGGGGACCCCCCTCAATGGTGCAATGCATCCTGGTAACTGTATGCTGCTTTTACCTCTTTACCCGTCTTGGTCAATTTTATGTGCAAAAAGCAATCTGAGGCTTCGACTGACTACTTTACAGTCAATATTGATTGACAGCTGCATGACACGTTGGAAATTTCCTTCGACCACAGCAACAGCACGCAATTCATCACAGCGGAATAGCAATAACGTGTGAAATAATCGAGGCCAATGTTGTTGGAAACAGCGTTTGATTGTCTTTGAGGAGAAGGAAGAATCAATTTAACCCTTTGAAGTCTTATAGTTTTTAATTTAAGCACAATTCTGTGTCTCTATACCTCATATGAAAACACATGAGGAAGTCTACTGGATTTATTTTTCAAATGGGTCATCCATAATTAAAGTAGCAGAAAATATAGCTGACTCTCCACAGTAGCTAAGCACTTAATCAAAAACAGTGAAATGGGTAAACTGCTTTAAAATCTTATTTTGTTGAACGGTGTAATAAAAACACAACTGTTGAGCTAAACGTGTCAGCTTGTGCATCCGTTCCTGTGAGTCTCTGCGGCATTATCTGGAAGACGGAGCTCAGAGAGGCAGCATTGATCTCTAATCATTAGGCTCATAGCTCAGTGAAATGGATCTGGTACAGTAAATGAGGACACGGCTCGAGGAAACCATTTCAGCGTAGGGAGGCTCGATACTGATGAAGGGGACGACACACGTCTGCAGCCAGACCTCGAGGGGCGGAAAAAAAGACGGTCAAGAACACTTTGTTCTTTTAAAAAAAAAAGGAAACACAATCATCGCTTGTTTTAAAGAGCAGGGGGAGAGTATGATGTTAGAAGACTTCTACACTTTGAGCATCAGAGGGGACATGATACGGATCGATAACTTTAGAAACAGATCAATGTAATAACTGTATGTAGCGTTCTCCTCGGGGAATGTGTGGAGCACAAAAAGCTTGAAAACTACATTTCAGTGAAACACTTCACAGGTATGTTTCACAGCCTCAGAGACAGGCCTCGTTCCGCATGAGATACTCACAGTACTCTATGCCAAGGATGACGTCTCTGAAGTACAACCTGGCCTGCTCCTCCGACAGAGGACTGTCTGTGGGCACTTCCATCACCGGGCTGGAAACCCATGCAGTCAGTGAGGCAGAAACAGAGAGACAAACAGAGAGAGAGAGAGAGAGAGAGAGTGTGTGAGAGAGAGTGTGGGGTGGACAAATCTTCAGATTATATGGATCAGTTGTTTTATTAGCACAAAAATGTGTATTCCAAATGCAGAAACGTATGTAAACAGACTGTAACATCCTGATCAAAATCTGTGACTGAGACTTTGTCTTTCCCGTGTAGACCTCAAACCCATCCGCACCAGACCCAGTTTGGTGTCTCTTGTAGTCCAAGGCACGCAAATAAATCATTTTCTCACTATTTCAAAAGACCTGTAAGTCAGACAGGACTCTCATTCAAAGATTGAGATATAGTCTAAGTGATCATCAGTGTGTTGGGCTAAATCTCGATTTCCTCCCCAAACCCTGAGCCCTTACGGACTTAATCGACGTCACCTGGAAAGTGATTTTGTGCACGAGGCTGCTATGGTTAAATACCAATGGGACAGCACTTTGCGACTTCTCTGTAACCATGACAGCACGATGTCATGTAGCATTAGGTGATTGTCATACTTTACTCACTCACAGCCATTGCGCTTCTAAAAAACCTTCATTTTTTGATGGTTGGTCCTTTTCTCCTTGTTTTTAACCTGTACTGCTGTGATACTGCAGTATCCTAACGTTACCATGAAAAGCATTAAAAGAAAATACTGTGTCAGTGTGTTAGAAGCTCAGGAGGCCTCGTCCCGGCAGCAGAAGCCAGGCTCTCGAGTATAGACGGAGCTCCCCCAACCTTCAGCGAAGTGATGGGGCACTGCACCCAGCCACCACCATCAGACTGTGTCGCCCCCACAACCACCGCCATCCTCATTCATGCACGGCCTGCTCCGACCTCCACCTCAGCGGCAAGGAAGTGTGGACTTCCTGCATATTGTCCCATCTTGATTGATTGACTATGAATCTCAGATCGTGCACCACTAGTAGAACCTGTCCTGAGGCAGCATTAGTAGTTGTATAAGTAGAATCAGTAAGCAGCTGTGGAGTTTTATGATGAGTGAGAAGAATCCAAATCAGGCAGCTGCTCTGTATTAATCAGCGTCTCCGTCTATCATCTCTCTCTCAGGGGCAACAAGAGAGCAAAAGTTCCCTCTCATTCTTTAAAAAAGCGTACAAATAGAGCCAACATTCTTATTAAAAAGGAGAACATGACTTATTAAAGCACATTTGTGTAATGATACCAGCTGCCCCCTCCCTCCTCCAGACTCCTATAATAATAATAACTAAAGGTCCCCGATCATTAGATCATCGCAGATTTTTGAGCGGTGTAGGAAGGAACAGCTCGTGCATCAAGACGTGAAACGTTTACACGGCCGACTGCCACCGCCGATAACGATGGAAACCTGAGAACATTATAAACTCCTTTGAAGCCTGTGATGAAATAAACAGCAGCATGGTGTCAGCTCGGAGTGATGAAGGAGAGGAGGAGGAAGGAGAGGAGGAGGGGAGGAGAGGAGGAGGGGAGGAGGGGAGGATGAGGAGGATGAAGGAGAGGAGAGGAGGATGAAGAAAGACAGGATGGTGCGGATGGAGGAGATGAGGAGGAAGAAGGAGAGGATGAAGGAGGAGGATGAAGAAGGAGAGGAGAGAGGGGGGAGGAGGATGAAGAAGGAGGAGAGGAGGATAAAGGAGGAGGAAAGGAGGATGAAGAAGTAGAGGAGAGAGGAGGAGAGGAGGGTGAAGAAGGAGAGGAGAGGAGGGTGAAGAAGGAGAGGAGGATGAGGAAGGAGAGGAGGGTGAAGAAGGAGAGGAGGATGAAGGAGAAGGAGAGGAGGATGGAGAAGGAGGAGAGGAGAGGAGGATGAAGAAGGAGGAGAGGAGGATGAAGAAGGAGGAGAGGAGGATGATGAAGGAGGAGATGGGGATGAGGAAGGAGAGGAGGGTGAAGAAGGAGAGGAGGGTGAAGGAGAAGGAGAGGAGGGTGAAGGAGAAGGAGAGGAGGATGAGGAAGGAGGAGAGGATGAAGAGGAAGGAGGAGAGGAGGGTGAAAAGGGAGAGGAGGGTGAAGAAAGAGAGGAGGATGAGGAAGGAGAGGAGGGTGAAGGAGAAGGAGAGGAGGATGAGGAAGGAGGAGAGGAGGATGAAGAAGGAGGAGAGGAGGGTGAAAAGGGAGAGGAGGGTGAAGAAGGAGAGGAGGATGAGGAAGGAGAGGAGGGTGAAGAAGGAGAGGAGGATGAAGGAGAAGGAGAGGAGGATGAGGAAGGAGGAGAGGAGGGTGAAAAGGGAGAGGAGGATGAAAAGCGGAGGTGAAGTTAGAGGAACAGGAGGGGGTGAGCTTTTTAATTATTTAAAAAAGAGAATGTTCTCTACTCACCCTTTACGCATCAGCTCAAAAACTGCCAGAAAGAAGAAAGAAGAGGGAGAAAAGGAAACATAAGACCGAGCATGTTATACATCTATTCATGCAGCGGGCTCTGACCCACTGCTAGCATCACATTATTCCTTTAAAAGATCATTCAATTAGCTTCAAGTGTCACATTAAGCACATAAAGACTGACATTTCACACTAACAGGCGTCTGCAGTATGTGACCTGGCACCGCTGATGGAACATCTCTGCATAATGTGTGAGCCCTGAAGTGATTATTCAAGAGATGGTCTGAATTATGAAGAAGCCATATGGACACTCGTCCCTGTCATGTGTGTCACAGGGGGCGACAACAGAGTGAAAGATGTGCATACCCATGTGGAGGTTGTCCTCTGCAGGATCATCCAGCACCTGCAACATTTACATAACCATCATTAAAGCAGACAAGCCGTTTCAAACCTCAAGGTCCTGTATTCAAGTGCAGGTAGGTGTGCAAACTATCAAAACTAACATTACTTCTTATGTGAGGGGTGTAAAGAGCGGACAGGATGCATTCACGCTGAATCCTTTCTTCCTTTTTAAAGAACTAAGCAGGACTAATAAAAGAGTCCCTGATGCTTTAGAACGTCTCGAACACAACCTTTTAGCTTTTGATTTTATGTTCCTATGAAGACTAGACAATCTAAAGAGTGAGGACATTGAGGGAGGAGGTGATGTTTGATAGACTTTAAGGATTTCAGTGATATTTATTGTTTTGGTCTCCATGCACTCTGGTCTCGGTTAGTGTGGTCTTGACTACAACACTACTGGAGGGTATACAATTGGCAGCGTTTTGCGTTTGTTATTGCCTCGACATGAAAAAAATGTCTGAGGTAATGCTGTCGTAATAGCAGACCTCTGTGCGTACCCTCTTGACTTGTCGTTTGTTGCGTTTCTTCCACAACGTCCAAACACGCCGACTCGCTCGGACAGCGCTGACAAGCCCAGACCCCCCCGATGGTCGGCCCGGTTCAGCCAAGCAGTTTTAAGGCTACAGTTCTTCTACCTCCATCTCAGACCAAACTGTTAGCGGTCATGCCACATTGTGGATAATGTGGTGGCACATTTCATCCACAATGCTGTAAAAAACATACGACCTCTTTTTTTGTTACATCAATAGTGATACATTTTTTTTTTTACTTTCGAACGTGAGTCAACAATATCTTTCAGTCCATACTACTGCTACATACTGCTGGTGTTCTGAGAGATGCCTAATTGAACTGAACCTCTTCTAATCACTCTGAGCCGAGCAACTAAAAGCCGTTTCCACACACAGTAAGGGCAAATTATTCTTAACACTGTAAACACCAAATGGAAAGGTGAACAAGGCAGACATAACAATGCTTTAGTTCTCATTAAGCTGCATGTGTTGTAGTCAAGACCACTTTAACCGAGACCAAGCAAGACCGAGACATTAAGGGATCAAGATCGAGTCAAGACCAGGACCAAGGCAGGGAGAGATTGAGACAAGACCAAGACCATAAATATCAGGGAAAGATCAGCATCTTGAGTGCAGGGGGCGTGTCACTCACAAAGACTGTAACACCGGGAAGGTTGCGGCCGTAACCAGGAGGGAAAAATCAAACTACAAATGATTTAAAGTAATATGTTCTTTTAGAAAGAGGCGTTTTACTATGATAAGCTATGGAAAACTAGCCGATCAGTGGTGGTCTTGATATAAAATCTGGTATCCGCTCAGACTGAGACCGATACAAGGGAGAGTAAAAATACTTTCAATTCTGAAACGAGGCCGAGACCTCCAAAAAGTGGTCTCGAGATCAAGACCGATTTGGAGAACTACAGGACAACATGTGACCTTTAAAATACTTGCCACAGTAAATAAGTTGATGTATGCTCACACTGTCTCAAAATCAAAACTGTTCCTTTTTATTTCTGCGTACAATCAGAATAATATAAAGAATAACTGAGCTGACTTTGTATGCAAAGATAAATCCAGTACTAGCTTCATACTTTCCTCTGCAGTTGTCTGCTAAAGCTCAGACAAAGACATGTTCGAAAGGAGTCTTCACTTATGTTGAAGAGCACGTTAATTGAGCTTGGGAAGTTAAAGTGTCCACTCTGATATCAGCTGCACGCCCGGGCTAATATGGACCTGGTTTCACTGTCTCTCCCCCACCATCTGTGACAAATGACCACAACACTCTCATCAGTTTTAATCTGTTCCACTCTGCGTCTGCCTTAATGGTTCCAATCCAGGAGAAAAAAGTCCATTCTTAATTGGAAGGACTGGGCTGCAGCCTCACAGGGACCGGTTGGGAAGAAAGCGGCGCCTGTTTAAACGGACGAACAGAGAGAGGCAGGCTTCTCTCCTGTCACCCACACATCTCCATTATGAGAGGGGATCTGAGGGCGGACAAAGGAGGTAAAGGGATGAGAGTTTCTGCACAAAGTACAAAGCATTTTACTCAAAAACTCTTTTATATTTTTTGGCACATCGTGCTTCAGAAAGCCAGACAGCTTTCCTTTCCTTCTGACTGCCTCCCCGAGCTTAACGCCCGACAATGACATCAGTGCCCCCGCCATCTGGTCGAGATTGAAAAACACTCTGATGGCATTGCGAGGGAGCGGCGGGCATCTTGTGTCACGTCTTCAAATGGGCTCTCATTTTTCACAAACAACCGCCTCTGCGGAGAGCGACAGCCTATCCTTCTTTAAACGTCCCCTACGCAGTTTGAGAGCGCCGCCTGCTGTGAAGAAGAATCCATTCACAGGAAGCTTCGATTTCTTTCTCTCGAGAATATAACCTTAACATCATAAATGTCCAGTGATAGAAGTGTGATGACAGATGTCTCGAAGGTTAAACCCATCTTATTTTCACGTGTACTGACGGGTGTTATCCACCTTTTGTGTCAGACACAAACGGATATGAAGAATGGACAAAGCATGAGCCAGGGCGCACAGAGGGAAAGGCCATCATGAGATGGAGCGATGAAGTCTAATCCTGACCACAAAGGTTAATAAACCTGTGGTGAAAGTCCACATGCTTTAATCAGAGCTATGAAGAGACAATTTCCTGCTGCAAGAAACTGTTTTTCATTTAACCCTAAAGGCAGGGTGACCATATTTTCAGACCTCCAAATAGAACACTGTAATTTGAACACAAACCTACATGTACGAGCTCATGGTACGACTGTTTTTGGATGGAACAGCATGGAACAACAACATGGTGTCTCCCAAGAGGAACCAAAACCTTATTTGAAAAATGTAATTATGTAACACAAAGGATTGCATTGGTGTAATACATAGGCTCTGATTGTCAACAGGCAAGACAGGAAACTGCTTTGGGCCCCAGACCAGGTTACCCCAGAGGCCAGACAAAATTTAAACCCATAATGCAGCCACCCATAATGTGCAAATTTTGCAATGACAGTAGGAAACCTCCCAAAGGGGGCCCCATCTGACAGCACTCACTCTCATTGCCCTGCTGAACACTGGTTGGAAGTCCCCCCAATTGATTTTTGTCTTGGGCCCCAATGGACTCTACAATCGCCACTGGTGTAATAGAACATATTCAGTTTACTATAATCAGATCCCTGACCTGCACAGGTCACACACGGCCGTGGGTAGAGACGCCCTCCTCCTGAGCACCTCTTTGTCACCGGCGTTTGCCTCACTGAAGCAAATCAAATGGGTGCTATTTCCGTCCTGTATACACGGTTTGTGTGTGTTTAATACGGCTTTGTATGTCGGCATTTCCACCGTTGGCGACTGAAAATGGACACTTGCAGTGTGTACAAAAAGCAGCGTGTTCATCGCCTGGTATGTTTCAAAAGAAGATGTAATTGCCTGGAGCATCTTTGGAAAACGGCATGACAGCTAGCTTGCCTGTCATTACATATCAGCTTCTGTTGGTATGATAAGCTATTCTAGCAAAGCAACAACCACAACCCTGAGACAGATTGACACATGAACAGACAAATCAGTATTGAGTCGTTACTCAAGGTGCATTAGTGATGTTTCTCTATTGGTTAAAAAAGCAGCAGCCTTGGATAGGACATTGAGTGACATACAAACAAATCAGTACTGTAAGAATGGTGTATTGTTTTGGTTGGTTAACTCTGGGACAGGGGCTGTTCAGAACCGGGACATATTAGTGTTTTATAGATAATTGTGGGGACTCGGGACACGGAGCTTGAGAACAAGAAGGTCCCAGTCAAACCAGGACAGATGGTCACCCTGCCGCTCTCCAAACAAAAGAAATTCAAGTGTAGAACAGTGTTCACTGCAGACTGTGCATGAAAGTCATGTACCAGGACAAAGAGGCTGAAGCCATGCTAGCAGCTCTGTGAGGCTGCTCCAGGCACAAGAGCAAACTATCGTGTTAACCATGCAGACCATGCAAATGCTAACACGTTTAGCAGGTACAATGTTTACCATGTTAAGGATTAGCAAAGGCTAATATTTGCGATTGGTGTATAGAGCGTTGGATGTTTGTTTTCTGTGCTTGTTATTCAAGCGTGCAATCTGCATTAATGTGCAGCGACTTCAACACGTGCAAAAGGAGACGCTTTTAAAAGACCCTTTAAGTTTTGTACAAGGAGGTAGGAACATGGACCCAAGGGCAAATATTGGTATCGTTTGTCATGCCTTATTTTAATATGTTGTAAAGTACATAGTCTAGATCAGTTGTTTCCAACCTTTTGGTGACCCCCCCTCACCCCTACCCCTAAGAAAAGCCCTAAATCAAATAAGCAACTCAATAAAAAAACACTACCCTACCTTCTTTGACAGCAACAGGACAAATGCACTAACTAGTCACTACTCAATGAAAGGCAGCACATTGACTCTTTGTGTTACTCTCACCTCCACCAGCTTAACAATGTTGACATGGTCCAATTTCTTAAGGATCGCGATCTCTTGATAAACCCTCTCCAGGGGTCCGAGGATCTTCGGCTGCTCTCCCTGTGCTGCTTTGGGTCCTCTCGGTGGTGGGCGACCTGCAGACGCAAACACATATTAATGCCATGTTACCAAACAAGTTCAGTTTTAACACAGTGTTGATACATCAAGTGGCGGACAAGGTAACAACTCCAGGATAGGGAGGGTTTTCCTGTTTATTTCTTTTTTACTTATTTGCACTAAAGCTGAAACCTGTGACGAGTGATTTAACTTAATCTTGTATCTGACAAATTCTGTATTTTTCTGGCATTCAAACATGAAACACCATCATGGCAGTGTTTGTGGCTGAGATTATGTTACTCTAGTTAACAGCCTTGGTAAGCACTCATACACACAGTGAGTTTTGTGAGTACACGGCCAAATAAGTCTCTTCCAACAATAGTTTCTCCGTGGCAGATTTTCTACAATCTTACTGATTGATTATTTAATGCAGTGGTTTTCAGCTTTTTCTGACCTCAGGACCAAACACCAACTCCTTCATGAGAAATTGTGATGAGAAAAGTCCACCCTCTCCGTCTTTTGCCTGCTCCACTTTTCAGAAAATGTGTGCTCAAACAGGCCGTTTGGAGATTTTCCCTTCATGACATCACAAAGGGCAGTAACCCCTCCCACAGGTGGGTGACACTCCCACAGCTAGGTGTTTGTTCTGCCCTCTGAGTCTGCCTTCTCACCGTAAACAATAGGACATGGAGCGAGAAAGCCCGAGCCACCCAAGCCCTTCCAGAGAGGGGGCGTGGTCAGACACAGCTCATTTATATTTAAAGGTACAGACATAGAAACAGCCTGTTCTGAGCAGGGCTGAAATAGAGGGGTTTATAGACATGATCAAATACAGGATCAGAGTGGATTTAGAACAAGACACTTCACACACATGTTTTGAGGAGCTCTGAGACTTATTTAAACTGGTTGAAGAGGAGGAGGATATGTGACCTTTAATGAAAAATGTAGGAGTTTGGACCTCAGTTAGTACAAAACACGTGACAGAACAAACAGATGGAACAAAACAAACGGTTTTAAAAAGCACTTCTTAGACGTTTTGACACATTTATTTCCAGGCACACATTCACAACCCACTGAAAACAACTTCATGACCAACTTTTGGGAAAGAAAGGACTTACGTGGAAAACCACACTGCTTCATCAGCTTCTTCTTGGACACCACCTTCATGGCCTAGGAAAGTGGAAATGTGTTTTCATTACACACAGAGAAAAGACAACTACAGTTACAAGAACTTATATCAATAAAAGGAACTTTCAGTTAAAGGAAAAATGTGCAACTTTTTGTTCCAGTAGATGTCGCCTTGAGCTCTAGCATTAAACCAAAACAAACTGATGTTTTGGCCACACCGAACGCACGTTCACCTTTATGGTAAATGGACTTGAGCTTGTATATTTCTCTTCTAGTCTTCTGACTATTCAAAGTGCTTTTTCACCGGAGGTCACACCTACACATTCACACACTGATGGTAGAGGCTGCTGAGTAAAGACTTCATCAGTATTAACTCATCCATTCATATGCCGCTGACGAAGCAGAGGAAGCAACTTGGGGGTAAGTGTCTTGCCCAAGGACACGTTGGACATGTGGCCGCAGGAGCTGGGGATGAGAACCCCAAACCCTTCAAGGTTGCAGCCACAGCTGCCCTTGTGTTCACATTGTCACATTATGTTGACTTTGGCAGTGTTAGTAGAAGCCTATGTCTGATTCCGCACACAAAAGGAGGAAACGTCCTCTCCATTCCTTCCTGCTATCGGCCTCACCGGCAGAAAACAACCGGCTCATTTAAACACATTCTCTTGTAATCATCCAGGCCGTCTGTCACAGTCTCCATGCTCCAAACAATATCTCCTTCTCATCGTCAGCGTCCCTCATGGCAGCAGGATGGATGCATTCTTCTTCATGTTGAGTTTCACAGTCATGCCACACACACCTTTTGCCGCCTCAGCCCCACAGGTGGGAAGTCATGGTGGTGCTGCATGATACCTGCTCGCCTCAGGTAATAAAGAGGAAGACCACCCGTGGTGCCTTTCTCATCTTCTGTGTTACCATCCCTCCACTTGTCCACATAAAGAGAAACTCCAAAGGCCTTGCACATTTTCTCTTTCATCAAACATAAAATAATGGTTCAGTCATAATTAAGTCTGTCCTGATTGAATTAAGATAACAAAGAAAACAGCTGATGTTGGACTCCAGCTTAATCTTCACTAGATAAAAATCTAGATATTGAGTTTTAGTTTGAGTTTAGGCAAGTAGAATAACATTCAATGCATATCAGACACACTCACAATGTTTACTGTGTTTTCACCATGACAATAGTCACAATGCTAAGACAAGAAATAATACCTGACAATGGTTCAAATGATGACAAATATGGCCAAGACATTTAGGGATCGAGACCGAGTCAAGGCCAAGGCAGGACGAGACCAAGACCATAAATATCAATGAAAAATCCTCATCTTGTGTTTAGGGGGCGTGTCATTCACTTAGACCGTAACAACGGGAAGGTTGTGACCGTTACCAGGAGATAAAAATCTAACTATGAATGAATTAAGGTTATGCCTTCTTTTAGAAAGAGGTGTTTTCCTTCTAATGATGAAAGTAGCCGGTCAGTGGAAACTTGATTTAAAATCCGGAGTCTGCCCAGTCCAGGACCGAGACAAGAACAAGTCAAAATGCTGTAGATTCCGAGACGAGACCTCCAGAAAGTGGTCTCCAGACCGGTCTTGAGACCAGGACTGATTTCGAGTACTATAATACGAGACAAAGATCATCAGGCATCATCCCTCGCATCATATCCAGAACACGTTAGAATCTAAACTGCTAATGAAAAGCAAAAATGCATGGACGCATTATGAAACTACACAACATAAGCCTCTGTTGTCCCGAGAGTTTCCTTCCTATGTGTGGTTTCTTTGTGGGTGCCATGATATTTGTGCATACTGTACGTGGGCTCGGGCTGCAGCTGCTCCCCGTACAAGAATCCAATCCATTTAGTCTGAAACCGACTCAGACTGCCAGGAAATGGAATCAGCCATCCATGTATCCATTACTCATCTCCTCCTCTGATTCCTTTTTTCAGAACTATCTCTCATTCAGTCAACCTGTAACGACCCGCAGTCTGTCCAGGAAGGTTACATTTTACATCATCGTCAACAATCAGCATCAAATACAGAAACGCTTCCAAAACTAAAAAACATAAAATTACAATATGTAGATATGTTATATATATATATATATATATATATATATATTATCACAACATCAACAGCCTGGAAGGTTTGAGGTTCGATCCTCAGCTCCTGCAGACACATGTCCAATGCATCCTTGGGCAAGACACTTAACCCCAAGTTGCTCCCGCTGCTTCGTCCTCGGGGTGTGAATGTGTAGGTGTGACCTGCGATCTAAAAGCGCGTTGAGTAGTCAGAGGACTAGAAAAGAACGATACAAGCTCAAGTCCATTTACCATTTACATGCAGAGAAAACATGGACGCTTTACATATTCTGAACACACAGAGATCCGACAGCTTGAGGAGGATGAAGAATGAGTTGCTCTGGATTTATCTTAATCCATGGATTTCATGTTTGGGATTCTGTGGTTTAAGATCGAGCGATTCTGAAAGTCAGAAAATCTCAGTCCAATTGCTCGTGGAAATGGACCCTCATTTACATATTGATGCTCTCTATCTGAAATATGTTCATACACTTCTAATTACCTGTGCAGAGCATGTGAAAATATGTTTTTCATGTAACGTTTTAAGTCAAGTTTCTGCCTCCCACAGATGACATGATTTTTCCTCTTTTCAGTAGAATAAATGAGTGAGAACTGAATCCACTGCTTCTTGTTTGTTTTGCTGGATTTACAAAATCTGTTGTTATCGTACTTTAATGCAATCAGTGTGCCCACTTTTCTCAACAGCCAGCAGTAATGCTCCATTTCTTTTCTCCTGAATTGACTCTTGTTTCCATTTTTCTTCATTTTAAGCACAAACTGAAAAATGAGCAGGTTAAAAACAGAGCGGAGAATATTGTTGTATTGACACCGGGGACGTGCAGAGGATTTTAGAGCAGTAGGCGCTCAAATTCAGAAAATAGCTTTTTTTCATTTAAAGACAGAGCCAGTAGCTTTTTCCTAAAATGACAAAATATAGTATTATACAAAAGTAAAGCTGCTCCATCGTCCCTTCTGGGCCTCCATACATGTGTGATGGTGACTGTGTCTGCAGAGACCCTGTCCTCTGATGGGATTTCATGTTTTGGTTTGTGTTGGTTGACTCGGGACGTTTCTGTGTCCAAAAAGTTGCACTTGAACACACCGCAAAGACTACAGCCGACGGCCAACCACCACGTATGTTCTGTGCATGAGTGAGAGGAAATAACTCTCCATGCCAGCAGGGGGCGGTAGTCCGTTGTTATGATACGAGAAGACCATTTTCACACCGCTGTCGCTCACCACTCGTATTATAGGTAGCCTACTAATCCAGAATAATGTCTGATAAAAAGTTGAAAATGGCGCTGGCGTTGTCAGCCCTTGGTCTTTTAGTGTAAAAAGAAAAGAAGAGGCAGAGGAGAGAATAATAAGGAGAAACCGCACTAATGGGTGAAAACATGGATACTACAGAGGCATGCTCAAGGGGCTTTCCTGAACCTGTGTCGAGAGCTGGAGAGAAATGAAACCTCTGAACAGCCAATCAGAAAAAGGGCAGATGGGTGGAGACGGACACACCGCAAAATCTAGGGCAACGACCGCTCACCGACGGTCCAACTAGGACCTTGGTGTGTCAGGGCCTTTAAATGCCAAATGTATGAGCGTAAAATATACCTGAGTGGCCGTTAGTAAACCACCTAGGTGAACACTTCTCACTACACGCCCCCCCCCCCCCCCCCCCCCCGTAACGTATCTGTGCGCCCTACACTTTGAGAAGTGTGACTAAACACTAACTTAAAGCAGCCTGTCATTATTCCACTCCTGAGGATAAAGGTGTATACATGAACTACCCTGAAACATAATTTCTCCCGTGTCCTCTCATCCTCTTCCGTTATTTAACATTCTGCATCAGCCTGTTTTTCATACTGCATCGTGTTGAGCTCCTGCTGGCTCCGAATCAATAGCAGATCTTTAAGCCATGCAGAGTTGGCAGCTCATGTCGCCATGACTCATCCAAACACTCACATTGTTGTTATTGTACGGGGCAGCTTAGTTATGTTCAAACATTAAAATGGCTTACATCTGGAGGGGCTGAGTTTACCGAGCTGCTGCAGAAACAAATCACCTTGATGGAAACTGAAATGACCTCATCTCAGCGGGGCGGCTCGCATCCAGAGTCTCCCTCATGAACTGACCTCAAAGCTGCTCTGCACAAAGAATCAGCACCGCTCTGAAGACAGATAATAAAGTCATGGACTTCTGCTGTGGCACCAGCAGTCATTTTCATTTCCAAGTTTATTTTTTTCCGAGGAGGCTGATGCAATTTGAAGGGAGGGAACTTGGAACTTGCAGAAAAGAAATAAATCAATAGCGGCGTCGAGAGCTTTTCTGTCAAGACAAAAGAGGCTGAGAGGACTGATGCTGTGCGACGAGGGGGCCGCAATTTGAGTCGGTAATCAGAAAGAAAATGAAAAATGATTGCAGAGACTTACGTAATGTTTGTCATCGTCCTCGTTGTAGGCGAGTTTGACCACACCATAGGAGCCCTGCAACACATCAACAAAGACACGACTTGTTATATGTGCAAACAGTTCACAGCAAGGGAAGACGGCTTTCTTTATAAAACACATTTCAAAAACAGAAGCAGGCAGAGAGCCTTAAAGGACAAGAGAAGCAGGTAAAGTCACAGAGTGGATTAATAATAGTGAAGGGGTAAAGAGGTGGCATGACCGACTGTGTGCTGGTGTTATAGTCAAGACCACAGACTGAGACCCAGATATACCCGAGACCAAGGCAGGACTAGACCGAGACAAGACCAAGACCATAAATATCTCTGAAAAATCATCGTCTTGTGTGTCACTCACTTGGTGGTGGCCGTAACCGGGGGATAAAAATCTAATTATTAATTTATTTTAGAAAGAGGAGTTTTCCTTCTAATCCCAGTGATGACGTGGAAAAATAGCCAATCAGTGGTGGTCTTGACCGGTCTTGATTTAAAATCCAGAGTCCGTCCAGTCTGAGACCAAGACAAGGCAGAGTAAAAATGCTTTTGAATCCGAGACGAGACCTTCCAAAAGTGGTCTTGAGACTGATCTTGGTCTTTCGGGTACTACAACAGTCCTCTGTGCACACACTCTTAACTTGTTTCTTGAGGTCTGTAACATTTGTTTGTACCGACACTTCTTCATCAGACCATGTTCACAGAGCCTCCTCAGCAGTTTTTACAAGGGCCTTATCACCTGGTCAAATTCTGTACGGACTGTTTTCTGCATTCATTGGCTTCAGTTTTCAACACCAGAGGGTTGCTGCTTGGTCAAATTCGACTCGCTCTCTCTCCCTGATTTCTGACTCCGTCCTGTCTCTTAAAAAAGGCTTAAAAAGCTAAAAGAAAAAAACCTCAGAAAAAAGATGTTGAATTAAAAAGTCAAAAGATCCATTAGCTCTGATTGGCAGCAAAGCCCAATAAACTGGAGGGCATGAATGTGTGCCTCTGAATCCTCTCGGGACGAGAAACCTCTGACTCTCGTCTTTTCAGTTGTGGAACTGTTTCAGGTTTTGTATGATCTCTATCGAGTCCAAGAATATCTTTTATCTTATCTTATCAGTCGCTGCCTCTAAGTTGCTGCTTGAGCTCAGATCTAAGTCTGTGAAATAAATGTATTATTATTTGTCCTTATTGTCGTCATAGCTCTGGGATCAGACTGATGAACTTCATTCTCTAATGAAGGTGTCTTGAACTTGTACTTGCTCTAGAGTGCACAACATCACATTATTCCATAATAAGTAATTGTTATTTTTATTTCTTTAGTAAACGGGGTCATGAGCAGACCGGCTGAGGGATTTTGTTTAAACTCCTAAAGCCTCTCTTTGAGAACAGACGGCAGCTCCAGTGTTCATGAAGGCCGCTCAGCTTCCACACAAACACAACATTTATATTCTCTGGCAGCAGAGGAAGGCTCATCCCTCACACACACACACACAGACATATGTGCGCACACACGCACACGCACACACGCACACACACACACACACACACACACACACACACACACACACACACACACACACACACACACACACACACACACACACACACACACACACACACACACACACACACACACACACACACACACACACAGCACTCGGAAGAAAACAGACAAACTCACCTTTCCAATCTCGCTCTTCAGCTTGTACTGGTTCAACTGGATACAGTCCTGTGAGGGGGGGAGGGGGGGGGGGGGGGGGGGATGGAGACATCATCAACATCAGCTCGGTACAAACATGGAGAATGCTTCAAGGTGGAACATCTGCATCTAAATATTGTCTAACAGAGACCTTTGTAAAGCTTTTTTGTATTGTTCTCAGATCTTTTTTTTTTTTTTTACCTTAATAGAAAGTTTAAAATATGTTTTCCTTGTCTAAAGAAATTAATATCTCCAAAATGCATGAACGGATACCATTCAAACTGCATTTGAAACAACCATCTCCCTTTTACAATTCATCAATATTAACAGATAACTCCCACATTTCCTGAGTTGTTGGAGAAGAAAAGGAGAACCAGGCTTTCATTTTCTAAAGACAAGCAGGAGCACCTCTGGTACACAACGTTCCTGCTAAGTGTGTGTGTGTGTGTGTGTACATGTGTTTCAAGTCATTTCTCCCTGAGATGTTGGCAGTGATTCAGTCTGTACTTTCTGTTTACTGTCTGAAAATCCATTAGAGTGCTACTGCTTAAATGGCTGATTTGCAGTTCCATAGCAACCACTCGCTACAGCACAGAGTCGGCCAGGGGCATGGCGGAGGAGAGGCAACCACATCAGGACAGAGAGGGGGGGAACGGGGGGGGAGGGGGTTTAACAAGGGGTGCAAGAGACAAGAAAGTCGATGAGCATGAAGCGAGCATTGAAAGTGTGAAGAGGGAGGGAAAATGGATTTGAGCAAGTCTCTTATTAGCGTTAAGAGGGCGTTAGCTTATGTGCAGGAGCCGGTCCTGTGCCTGAGGCTCGATGCTGTTTGCAGGATGAGAGGAGGCAGTTGATGTAACAAGATGCTGCACCTTCTCACAGTGCAGGGCAGGACTCCATCCACCACCAGGCGGGATATTTTAGAAATATAGGCCCTTACATAATACTCCTGGTTATGCAGCTGGTTCTGAACATTGCTTGTGGTGCTGCAGGAGATGTGAGGGTTTGACGGCGTGAAGTGCTGTGAGCAGGGATTCAATCAAAGGGTAACAGAAAGAATAGTAGATGGAGATTTTTCCTAGTTGGAGCAAGCGGTGGAATTAAAAAAAAAAAAAAAAAGGATTTCTTTGATTGGACGGAGAAAGATGAAAAGAAGAGGAAAATAGGACGGCAAAGGATAAAGAGGAAGTGAAATGAGGAGAATCAAAAGGAAAGAACAGCAAGAGGGATCGAGTGAGAGGACTTCAAGAGTCTCCCCGCACATGCTCAGTGGGCGCTGCATTGCAGTTAATACTCTGTCAGGACTAATGGATAGAGAGGGCCATGCAGAAAGACCTTAAATACATCTGCCTCTCATGCACATGCACGCACATGCTCAAATGCTTCCGTGGGCCTCAGTAAATCTCAAAAAGGGCTCTTGGGGTCATTCTGTCACGTGAGACAGTTGTTTGACGTTAACTCTGCAGCCTCCCTCATCTCGAGTCCCTTCACTTCTCACTTCATGTCCTGCACCCTGCACCAAGCACTCCATCTATTACTCAGAAAGCAATCAATACGCGTGCACAACTTATAGATCTGCAGCCACCGCGCTATTCAAAATCAATAACCATGCATTTCATTTTCAGGATAAGTAAAGAGCACGCCTGCCTCAGGAAGCATGCATTAAAGAGGGGAACCTGTGTGTGATTGTTTTTTAAGCCTGCAAATGTAAATACATTTCCCCAACCTGTCATTTTTAAATCAGGTGGATAAATGGTGTTGCACAAGAATCGATCCATGTTACACATAGTTGTATAGAGCTGTCCTTACTTTACTCATTAAAGGACAAAATAATAAATGAACACACACAGACTCAGCTCTGTATGTGTGTCAAGTACCAACTACAGGTGCCAAAAGATGGAAAAGCAAACCCTTTAACACACTAATGTGCTTTAGAAAAGAAAAAAACACCAATAACAATCTGTGCTTAAAGGAAGAATGTGCAACTCTTTGATCCAGCATGAAACCAAAACAAACTGCTGTTTGGCCACGCCTCCTCCATACTGAAGCCTCCACTCTCCTCCAGCGACACACCTCCAACCCCTCTCCCCTCGAGTTCGCACGGAGGTGTTTAGTGCAAGCGGCGGACAAAATTTTCCTTGGCTCGAGCTGCATTGTTGTGTTAGCATGCTAATGTTAGCGCTCTTTAGTTAGCTCGTAGCTCCACATTGCATGTAATTTGACACAGGATTAGCGTGATCTAAACACACTGACCCAACATTCAGATAGGCAGTGAGTATGGTCTTCTTTGTAATATAGCAATAAGTAAGGTCTTTTTACCTGCTCTTTTGTAATGTTAACAGACAAAGAGTAAGGTATTTAACCTGCTTCTTGTAAAGTGTCTCGAGATAACACTTGTTATGAGTTGACGCTATACAAATAAAAATTGATTGATTGATTGATTGATTCTTCTTCTCTCTAGTCCTTGACTAAAACAGCTTTTATACCTGAGAGCCCCACAGACAGTGGACTCCTTTAAAAAGGGACTTGAAAACTCTCCTCTTTAAAAAGAGCCTTCTCCTAAAGACCTTTTCCCTCAAACCTGCTTTTAGATCTTGTTTTA
This sequence comes from Labrus mixtus, assembly GCF_963584025.1. Lineage (NCBI taxonomy): Eukaryota > Metazoa > Chordata > Actinopteri > Labriformes > Labridae > Labrus > Labrus mixtus. Next base: position 23,401,037 of record NC_083625.1, on the reverse strand, counting down.
TGCTTAGACTCTGAACTCTGTTTTTACCTTTGACTATTGCTATTGTTTTTATGGTTTTATTGAAATTGTAGCACTTTGAGATTTTCGTTTAAATGTAAAGTGCGTTATAAATAAAATGTATTATTATTATTATGCACAAGGGGAGGAGCCGGCATTCCCGTCCATGTAAACACGGCTCTGACAACAACACAGCCAGAGGGACTCGAGCTTCTCACTCATTGTAGACAGTCATGACTCAGAGAGACATTTACACAGGATAGACTGGATTTATGATTTATATATGTGTAACATGTTGCACATTCTTCCTTAAAGAAGCTGCCAAAGTTACTCATTTTCAAACGTCTTTTATGGCTTATTCTCATTTACACTCAGTCGGTTTTATAACAGATAGACGACTGAATATGAAGATACTACAGCTTACAACATGTTTTTATAGACTCAAGCTCCCTAAGAGAATCATAAACTGGAGCTCTAATAGTGAACGCTCACAGTTCACATTGTTAACGCTGTCAGTTCAGCGGTACAGGGACAGCAGAGACGCTCTGAATACAAAGTGGCCTCGAGTACAGACACAAGCAGAGACGGGTCTCATCAGGGAAGAGCTGCAAAAATCTATTCTGCAAAATGACCCTGCCAAGTGTGCTCTGATTTAGTCTCCTCTCTGCATTAATCTTACTTTTTAATATTTATGTCTCCACTCTGAGCACGCACTCTGACCACACTGGAGGAAAGACCGTAGTGTGAAACAATCCTTCTCAATCTGTCCCCCTTCAGAGGTTTGGTTCACATTCGTTGAATCTTATCTTAAAGGTTGCTCACCAATTTGGAATCGTATCTCTTTCCATCCAATTAGGTGTAAATTGTTAAAAACACACCTGCAGTTATTCTAAAGGTTATCATGTTCCTCTGGGGTGTAGCGGTGCTCGGCAGGGAAATCTTTTGTTCTCCAGCTACCAGCTCAGTGATTCCATGTTCTGTCCTGAAAGAGCTGCAGGCTGTTCAGTTTGGATCGTTAGTCTTCATCTTTGCTCGCACTGCACGCTGACCACACTTCTTACGCTGCCATTGTACAGAAATGTGATCCCATTATATAAAGAGCAGAGGACGTTAGGAACCATGATTCATTTATGATTAGTGATGCACCAAAAGCACCCTGGTACATGAAGGCACTACAGGCACTGCACGGTAACGCTCTCAGTCAGTAGAGAAGACACTGAGAAAAGTGATGCATCGATTGACATGCATCTTCTGTAAGTGAACAAATCAGCGCTCCATCAGCATGAGCGTGCAGCTTCGCGCTGAGTAAAGGTGCAGACGGCTTCTTGCCACATTCAGATGCAAAAAAAAAGACAGCAAAATGCACCAAGCAGGACAAAAAGTCGGGTGTGTTTGGCCTGAAAATCATTATTATTGCTTTGTGAATTAGACCTTGAGATGGAGCAGATAGCGGGGGGACATGATGAGCTACATTAGGAGCTACTGTAGAAGCAGCTGCAATTCATCCTTAGTGAATCAGACTCTCTACAGACGCTCATTGCATTTAAAGAGACACACACACCAAAACGGAGTGTTCTGAGAGAGCTGGTTTATACAGGGTCACAAACCTCCTCTGGTGCTTGATTCATGTTATATTTTGACCAAAGCACAGCACAGATGTTTCATTTAGACCACAGGGGACTGTTTGAAAAGGTGGAGGAGGGGGATAATATGTCCTCTTTAAACTATTTTTGCCCAGACAGGAAACAGACACATGAAATCTGTTCTGTACCATGAAGGATTTTTCTCAGGATTTTTTAATCCTTATGAAGTAGGCGTGTCATTAATGTTCACAAGAGACGGAGATGGAGAATTATCGTTATTTTGTTTACAAAACAGAGTAAATGACAGACAACAAGTGCTATGAGAAAATCAGCTGTGAGAATTAGACGAGTGTCCTCCAACACAGAGAGAAACTGGAGATGTGAGACACGCCTACGATTCAGGTAAAGATTCAGTATACATGTAAGTCTGTCTCTCTGTCTCTCCGTCTCTCTCTCTCTCTCCCTTTCTCTCTCTCTCCCTCTCTGCAGTGTCATGCTTTTAGCAGTTGGAGCAGGAAAATGCGAGCGACATGAATCCCTTTTTCATGCTGGAGTGATGGAGCTGCAGCTCCTTTTGCAGACAGGAAGGACACAATGACAGTCCAGCCGGTCTGTGGCAGCAGCCTGTTAACTCTACAGGGGTTCCACATGCTGGCAGATATCATGAATTTTTAATGTTCACTCTGAAAGAAGAAAATGGGAGGCTTCAGGAGTCACCCAGTGCCACAGGGTGCTCTCAGGTTTTCTTGGTAACACAAGGGATGGTTATTTTTCAGCGTACTAATATGGAGAGCTGGGTACACGTCTGTGCGCTCATTTTTAGAGCGGATGTTTTTGAAAAATGACAATCAGAACATTAACTTTAGGTAAATTTGGTTCCTGATAACGTTGTTTAGTTGTATCCAGTTCCCAAATTCAAGTCAGCTGACCTCTTTTGCGCCTGACTCTTTGAAGAGGCGAGGCTGCCGACCCTTTTATTATCTCTTCTTCTTTTTTCACTGACACATCTGAATCATGTGTGATGTTGTCCATGGAGGGAAGAAAAAGGTAGTCCCCTTTCCACTCAGGCTCTTATTGGCTGGAGTAGCCTAGGAACAGTAAATGGAAGGTCCTGATTGGTCAAATGAGGTGTCAATCAAAAGTTAAAGAGGAGGAGGACCGAGTTTGATAGTGGTTGTAGGCGTTGTAGAAGAGGTGATTTTTTTTTTAGGGATTTTTTTGAAGGTGGAGAGTGAGGGGGAGTCTCTGGAGGAGACGGCCCTGTCCCCCCAGGACCCATGGTTAGTCCTGCAGGGGAGGGACAGGAGGTTTGCATGAGATCTGAGAGTGTGGGTGGAAACCTGCGTGGGGGGGAGGCAATGATTTCCAGCCTTACCCCTCACTTTTCTGATGGTTTACTCAGCAACACAATCCTACCCAGAATGCATTTCAAGCCTGTCAGAACATAAATGCTCTCATAATGCAGCACACATCTGCCCACAGTGCGTTTGTACATACGAGACGGCAGCTCTGATAACGATGCACGGGAGATATGTTCCATGATGGGTGCTAATGAGAGACCAGTGTGCAAACCCGCTCCTGCTCGCTCCTTCCTTTCATGTTGCACACCCGGACTTCTGCTCCTCTTACTTTGGTGACAATGAAGAGCCAGGAGCTACATTTACACTGACCACTGCTTTCATGAGCACAATGGAGCTGCTTTCTCTCTCTCTCTCTCCGTGTGCTGCACTCCCCGCTATGATACCACCTGTCACACCCAACTGCAGAGATTCATCAGCCAAATGTCCTTATTTCAAGATGAACGTTTTAGAAGATCATTTCTGTTTTTTTTTTTTTTTTGCTTTTTCTGAACTCTACTTCCCAGACATCAGAGTCATCTTTGAACAATGTGATGAGCTCTGGGCATCGACTGCTTCAGTATGTATGTCAGACAACTATGAAAAAATGTAAATTTAACACAAGGCCTTTACAATAATGTGATGCTTATTATTTAAAATAATGTGAACAGATTGCCTCCTCACCTGAGCGTCTGAGATGGACACACGTTTAGACTCCACAGTGGGTCTGCGGGCCACACGAGGGGAGGTGTGTGGGTACCCTCCTCCAGAGCCTGACATGTAAGTGCCTTTCTCCTGCAGAGACAACTTTCTCCCAGTCAGGTGAGGCCGTAGCGGATGAGTCCTCCTGCTCGGAACCCCGTCCCTCTGACCCCCGCCATTCTTAACGCCGTTTGTAGCCGAGCCGTCCGAGTCTTTGGTCGTCATGGCTGCCAGTGTGTCTGTGAGACTGCCGGTCTGTGAGTCTGGGTCTGGGCCCAGCCTCTCACAGACATGGTCACCGCTCATGGCCATGGCCGGTGTGGAAGTGGGAGGAGCCGGAGCAGGTGGATGGAAGAGTACTGGACAGCGCCCAGCAGCATCAACGTGACCTGGGCCAGCCTGTGGCCGCCACGTTCAGGGTCCCACCAGAGCTGCAAGACAGGAAGAGAGGCTGTGAGATTCACATCTACAATATGCACACACACACACACACACACACCTGAAATACACACACACACACGCCCAAACAGGACTCTATAGACTTGCACTGATGGAGAGCTGGCAGAGTGAGGGGGCTGCACATGTAATCCTGTTACATCAGCGTTGTGTTCTGGTAATGAATAATGAATCAGGGGACTGTATGTGGGTTCTGGTTCTTTACTGTGGACTGTATGTGGGTTCTGGTTCTTTACTATGGACTGTATGTGGGTTCTGGTTCTTTACTTTGGACTGTATGTGGGTTCTGGTTCTTTACTGTGGACTGTATGTGGGTTCTGGTTCTTTACTTTGGACTGCTGTACTAACAGAAAGAAATGCAGAAGTCTGTGAGCTGTGTGTGTGTTGTGCGTCCCTCCAAACTCTGCTATGATAAGGAGCAGAACAAAACAGTCTGGTTGCATTCAATCACAAAAGAACAACTTTTATTTGAATTTATCAAAGGAACATGACTCATTAACTCTCCTCTGACAGTGCTGGAGATGGCTTTGGCTAGAGGGCGCACTGTGCACACTCATACCACGCACACACTTCCGTTCATCATCACACAAACACACACACACTCAGACCCAAAATAAGAAATATAATGAAAAATGAGTGTCTGGGTGAAATTCATAAGCTGTGTCCATATCGACCTGTTACATAAAGGAACCCGCGGCTCCGAGAAGTTGGGGGTTTGCTGCCTTGCTCCAGGGCATCTCGATGCTGAAGTGAACTGGCGCCTCTCCATCAACCGCTCCCTATTTCCATACTTGGCATGTACGAGGACTTCACCCGCCAACCCTCCGATTCCAAAGCCAAGTCCCCACAAAATGAGCTAGTATACTGTCCAGTTCACTGCTTGTGTTAACTATTTTAAACATTAATATGCCTTTTTTGTGGTGGTGCCGGATAGCCTATAGCGGTTATGTTCAGTGCCCCATGTATGGAGGCTATAATCCTCATTACAGCGGCTGTGGGTTAGAATCCGACCTCAACCCTTAGCTGCATGTCATCCTCTCCTCCCAACATTTCCTGTTTCTCTTCAGCTGTCCTGTCCAATAATGGCTAAAATACCCCAAAAATATATCCATTAAAAAAATGTTCACGCTGGTCGTTCCTCTAGTCCATCTGAGAGCAGTCAAACACCACTTTGGGCTCGCAAGAAGCTTTGAACCACAATGCATGATGGTATATATTGCTTGGAGAGTGACCATGGTTTTTACACTGCTTCTCAAAATGCATAGTGGGATACATTAAGTACACTATAGGGTATGATAGTGTTCACTCAGAATTTGGATACCACTCCATAATGTCGTATTCACTCTACAGTGTGTAGTGATTTTGTTTTCTGATTTCACGTCCTTTCAATGCCCATGTCGATATCTAATAAAGAGATTACTATCTTACTGATCAATCCCTCATCATTACTGACCCACTCTTGTAACTGTTTAATGTCTGTTTTTAGACATTTTGCAACGACTTTCATTTGAGACACTGCTGTACATGCATAACACAAATTTTCAGGTCAACACTTTTTATTTGTATGTACAGGTCTAATTTTAACAACGTTCCTTAACTGTTTATAGGTTTTGTTTGAATTGCACATATTGTATATTTTGATCCCTGCACGGGATAAGTTCATTTCTTTGTATGAGTCTATTTTTTAATTGCTGCAGGTTTAATTTTAATGCATTTAGGGGCATCCTTAAATCTTTGTTTCGGGTTAATATAAACGTAGGGGAGGGGGGGAAAGGGGTTGTTGTTTATTTGTAACAAATGTTTCCTGTCGTGCATTTCTTTTTAAACTGCTACTGGATGCTTTGAATTTCCCTCTGGATTAATAAAGTAAGTATCTATCTATCCATCCATCCTCCAGTTGAAGGACAGTTTAGACATAGACCTCTGATAAGTGTGTAAGTAGTGAACAGCTAACAGCTTTCAACATGTATAAATAATCATGTGAAGCCATCAAGTGTTGGATGTATTCACTTAATTAGTGAGTCTGTTTGTCTCTTTGTATTCTGTTGGGTCGAGTTATCTACAGTACACATGCGCTCATAAATTGAAATAAAGGTCCCTCTGACAAAACCCAACACAAAGGCTGCAGAGTTAATTATGCTTCATGCCTTTGGCCATGACTCCCTGCTTCCCCATCCAATGCATGTAGAAGGACTGACCCACACACTCACACACATTATGAAGGTATTATGTGAGAACAGTGCATGTTCCAGACATTTAGCGGGATTGTTGTTTTGTACTTTTTCCCTTTTATCTTCAATCAGAATAAAACCAGAGGCAGATTGCGACAGAGAGAAATATCAAAGCTGCCTGATACATATAGTTCAGCTTTTGTTCTGCAGATGAAAGAACACCGAAATGCAAAGTGAAAGCAATCTAGAGGAAAGGCCACTTAGACTCGCCCCCCACCACGACCACCACCCCCACCACCACGACCACCACCCCCACCACCACGACCCCCACCCCATCCTGAAACAGTGTCAGTGTAACAGGTAGCAGAGGGAATCAAGAGAGATAGGTGTGGTGGGTGTTTTCTCCCCTGGAGGATCTGCCTGTAGGTTTGTTTGTAAGAGAAACAATGGAGCTAACTTCAAAGTCAACTCTCTGTTGGTGTTCAGTGGAACAGGTGGTCAGTAAATTAGGCCATGTTAGGCTATTCATGAAGTGTGTCAGGTAGGTAGAGCTTCACATTCAAAAATAACACAGTGTTCCACTTTGTTCAGGTGTGTCACACTCATTCATGCACTTTCACAACCAGGGCTCCATAAGGACCTCAGTGTTGGACGCCAACATCCCTCTCGGGAAAAACCTCGTAAACGGGGCTTGAGGTGTAGCCAGCAGTTGGCGATAAAGGACTTACTACAGAGACTTCCTGTCTTATGCAAGGAATTGTTTACATTCCGGCAGGAGAACGCCAGATTTGAACTGGAGTTGAAAGTCAAAGTATGATAGCAAATGTGAGCTGCACTTGGATTAAGATATCTGTTTGTTGCATTGACTGTCAATATTATTGGACGAGGCCTGGGTGACGTCACCCGTCTGTTCCTGCAGGGGGCGCTGGAGTCCCATCGATGGCGGTCTCCGTGCTGGAAATGCTGTCTCAGAATAACTTTCAGTCAACCTAATGACAGGCTGAGAGCTGGAGCTGAGGCGGGTTTTAAACCTCCTGACAAACCGTTACACCGTGCCCACCTGTCAATCAGGTCAGCTAGGCACCTCCCTGTGAATAACACGTATCCTTATCAAAAAAATTTGAGCCTGACAGTGTGTGCCGATCGAGACATGAGCTTAACAGACCTATTTTTAATTGTGCAGGCAACCTAAATCGGACACTCGACAAACTGCAGGATTTTGCACTTCCGCATTGGCTTCATTTTTCCAACTCCGGAGGTTGCCGCTTGGTTTGTAGGGGTCTATTAAAGGGATACTTCACCCGTTGAAACATGAATCTGTATTGACATTGGGTCAGTAGAAATGTGAAATACATTTTGAAGTTGGTGCCTTTTTGGCTCATGTGGATGAAAGACACCAAATCCCATAATGCACAGCACAAGGTCAGGTTTACAGACATATTTACTTCAACACATACGGCTGTTTCCTCAACTGATTCCGAGATTTCTTCCAGAAGGAATCGGTATCTTGGAAATTCTGGCAGAAAACAGACTCTATGTCTGTGTTCATAGGCAAACAGTGAGAGCACCGACACTACCAGTCTGCCCCAGCTCGAGCCGGCCCCGGCTCCTCATCCTCCCCGCCGCCGACTGGCAGGCATTATGTCTCGGCTGCTGAGGTGGCAGTGGCCGGCGGCGCACACCAATATAGCAATATAGCCGCGAGATGGCTGCTGCCAACAGGTTGGTTTTGTTTCTTGGCTGCTGCTCCCTGCAGCCAGTGGCACCAAGCGGCCAGCGGCGCCAGCAACCAAGACACAAGACCAGCCTGTCGGCAGCAGCCATCTCGCGGCTATATTTTTTATTTTTTCGCCATTATCAGCTTTCTCCATAGAGCCTGTTGGCATAGCTTCCAAGCAATATGGCGGATGTTAAGTTTCGATTCTGGGAGTGAGTTCCCACCCACTGATCTGTGATTGGTCTGTAGCTTCGGTGGTCAAAAATATGAGGAACTAGTGTTGTAGTTTCACCCCGCTAACCGCAACAGCTTCCAATGACCAAAATGACGATTTTTGCGTCACTGGAAGCTCCTTTTCAGACTTAGAAATACAAAGATTTCCCATCTCAGGGGAAAATGAGGGCGGGATGCACGACCATTCATAAATACTACCAGGTTTCTAATGATACAAAGATTAATGCAAATGAGTGAAGTATCCCTTTAAATCTAAATCGTTGTCAGACGACCACTGATGAGTGGTCACTGGTGTCGCATGCTACCTTCTTACATTTTATAACCAGTAATTAAAAAAACGATTGTCGACTTAACAAACGGTTCCAAGTTAGAAGAAGGCCTGTAAAAGTCTCGTACATAAATCAGTACACAAACATCATCAGATGAAACAACGGCATGAGGAACTAACAAAACTGAACTTCCTTTTTCGAAATGGTATAAAGAACAGTCATGTTCCCTGTAAAATAGCACAACATATCAGAAATGGTAACCTGTACTGCACCTTTATGAGACTTGATACTTTTGCTGTCGTGTTTTTAAGGACATCCAATCATTTTTAAACCTTTAACTTAATGGCCGACAGGGTACTCTGTGCACAGCCTATACTGTACGTTCACAGGTGTGCACGGTTGCAGAAACATACCATGAAAAATAAATCATAACTTTACTGTATTTTATTGTGAGCGAACAACGCGTGCTGGGCCAACCTGAGGAAGCTACAGGCGGAGTGGTTCGCTCACAATAAAATACATTAGTGTACATACGTTGTCAGTGTCCCACAGAGTTTTGATTTATTTGTAAACGTGGTTGAGGAGGTCAAGAGATCAGGAATGTGGTTTAGAAGGACATAAACTCACCTACATGGTTTAAGAGGACATTCATGCCCGAGCACCGAATGTGTGCGAGGACCCTTTTGAAATTGAAGAAATTATTATTATCAACTCGCCTTAAAACTCACAAAATTTTGCACCTAATTCAAAGTAGCTGAAATGTACGTGCGATAGAGGTTTCGTAAAAGTGCGTCGCAAAATTGCCCCACAGCGCCCCCTAAACTAAAGCCCCTGAAGTGCGTTTTATTGTCTGTACATCCCAGCCACACAAAGCAGTTAAATTACAAATATATCCATGAATTCATACCGGAATAATGGCTGAGCATGAGGCATGGAAATCAGTTACTCATTATACACATTCACACATGCACACATGCACACCTAACCCATCATCATTTGCTTTCAATTTGCATATTCCAGATAACTGTTATTCAATCTATGTAAATTGTGAGTGCAGGAAATAACCTTTTGGCTGCCACAGCGAGGGGGGGGGGGGGGGGGGGGGGGGGAGGGGGGGGGGGGGGGGTTGTATTGTGTGACTTCTCTGACTCACTCCAGCAGAAACAAAGAGGAACCATCATATTTTTCTAATTCTCATCAAATCAGTAATTATCAGTCTCGAAACGGGTTCACTCTACATTGCAGCAGCGGTGAATTCACTGCCGTGTGCTAACAATATCCTGCTACAGGTGGGAGGCAGAGGAGCAGCACAGGTCTGCTCATTCATTTGTGCTGCTCGGAGACTTTCACTGTTTCAGTAACCACATTCGTTTTCATACTGAGGACACTGCTTTAACATTTTATTTCATATCTGTTCTCATTATTTTTGTCTCTTTCAGGAGACACACATGTTTGAGATGAAATGTAACTCTGTTATACAGCTGTAACATAATGGGACACAATCACACAAGCTCTACCTGATATATATATACAGTGGGTACAGAAAGTATTCAGACTCCTTTACATTTTTCACTCTTTGTTTCATTGCAGCCATTTGCTAAAATCAAAAAAGTTCATTTTATTTCTCATTAATGTACACTCAGCACCCCATCTTGACAGAAAAAAAACAGAAATGTAGAAATTTTTGCAAATGTATTAAAAAAGAAAAACTGAAATATCACATGGTCATAAGTATTCAGACCCTTTGCTGTGACACTCATATTTAACTCACATGCTGTCCATTTCTTCTGATCCTCCTTGAGATGGTTCTGCTCCTTCATTGGAGTCCAGCTGTGTTTAATTAAACTGATTGGACTTGATTAGGAAAGGCACACACCTGTCTATATAAGACCTTACAGCTCACAGTGCATGTCAGAGCAAATGAGAATCATGAGGTCGAAGGAACTGCCCAAGGAGCTCAGAGACAGAATTGTGGCAAGGCACAGATCTGGCCAAGGTTACAAAAGAATTTCTGCAGCACTCAAGGTTCCTAAGAGCACAGTGGCCTCCATAATCCTTAAATGGAAGAAGTTTGGGACGACCAGAACTCTTCCTAGACCTGGCCGTCCAGCCAAACTGAGCAATCGTGGGAGAAGAGCCTTGGTGAGAGAGGTAAAGAAGAACCCAAAGATCACTGTGGCTGAGCTCCAGAGATGCAGTAGGGAGATGGGAGAAAGTTCCACAAAGTCAACTATCACTGCAGCCCTCCACCAGTCGGGGCTTTATGGCAGAGTGGCCCGACGGAAGCCTCTCCTCAGTGCGAGACATATGAAAGCCAGCATAGAGTTTGCCAAAAAACACATGAAGGACTCCCAGACTATGAGAAAGAAGATTCTCTGGTCTGATGAGACCAAGATTGAACTTTTTGGCTTTAATTCTAAGCGGTATGTGTGGAGAAAACCAGGCACTGCTCATCACCTGCCCAATACAATCCCAACAGTGAAACATGGTGGTGGCAGCATCATGCTATGGGGGTGTTTTTCAGCTGCAGGGACAGGACGACTGGTTGCAATTGAAGGAAAGATGAATGCGGCCAAGTACAGAGATATCCTGGAAGAAAACCTCTTCCAGAGTGCTCAGGACCTCAGACTGGGCCGAAGGTTCACCTTCCAACAAGACAATGACCCTAAGCACACAGCTAAAATAACAAAGGAGTGGCTTCGGAACAACTCTGTGACCATTCTTGACTGACCCAGCCAGAGCCCTGACCTAAACCCAATTGAGCATCTCTGGAGAGACCTGAAAACCACCAACGTTCATCATCCAACCTGACAGAACTGGAGAGGATCTGCAAGGAAGAATGGCAGAGGATCCCCAAATCCAGGTGTGAAAAACTTGTTGCATCATTCCCAAGAAGACTCATGGCTGTACTAGCTCAAAAGGGTGCTTCTACTCAATACTGAGCAAAGGGTCTGAATACTTATGACCATGTGATATTTCAGTTTTTCTTTTTTAATACATTTGCAAAAATTTCTACATTTCTGTTTTTTTTTCTGTCAAGATGGGGTGCTGAGTGTACATTAATGAGAAATAAAATGAACTTTTTTGATTTTAGCAAATGGCTGCAATGAAACAAAGAGTGAAAAATGTAAAGGGGTCTGAATACTTTCCGTACCCACTGTATATGCCAAAAATGCTGCAAATGATTATCTGAGACCATTGTTGTTTGCCATAGCACAGGTGTCGTATTATTATATTAGCCATTATAACGCGCGTCCCATGTGCAGAGGCTATAGTCCTCGTCCCAGCAGCTGTGGGTTTGAATCCGGCCTCGGACCTTTGCTGGATGTCATCCCCCACTCTCTCTCCTCCCAAAGTTTCCTGTCTCTCTTCAACTGTTCTATCCAGTAAAGGAAAATATTCACCTTTATAAAAAGGGAACATGGATCCAAACTACTAAAATAAGTAAAATCTTCTATTTGAATATTTATTTTTCCCTTTGTGATGATGCTTTCGATGTCGAGTGTAAAAAGAACGTTGAATTGCCTTATTGCCAAAATGTGTTATATATAATAGACTCGATTTGACTAAACATTGAACAGATTATCAAATTCAGAAGTATCAGGCCACTTCTTCATTTATGCTCTGCCATGTCCACAATATGGACAAACTGCAAATGTAGCAGAGTATAACAGAAAATGTAAAGGTCTCTGTGTCTTCTGAGGAGATCGTGTCCTCAAGTGATGTCACATGAGTCAGGAGTCCAGACAGGTTGCAAAGTTGTTGCAAAATATTTATTTATATAGCACCTTTAAAAACGGATGTTTAGAAAGTGCTTTGATGGATAAAGCAGAGGCAGGAACTGACAAGGTTTATCTTTGCTTCTATTGCAGTTATTTGTCCCAAACTGTTCATCATGAGTGCAATCAGCGTAATCTGAGCAATATCCTTGTTTTTACTTCTTTATCTGTAACAGTTTTTATACATGCAAATCTTTGGACCTCAACAAATCCGCATGAAGAGAAGCTGCCAAGATATAAGAAACACTTCCTGCTTTGCTTTTTTAATCTAGTGATATACTCATTTGAAAGAATGAATACAATCCTAGGATTAGTTGAACTGAAATCTGTCCAAATGTTTTACTCTACCAATACTTTGGATAACACTGTAATCATGAATTTAATCTAATGATTCATAATCTATGTAAAATTTGGGAACAGCACGGAACAGAATTAAATAAGGCGTATTTGGAGATGCTCACATTGAGCTGCTAATGGAAGCAATTAAGAAGATTCATGCTTTGTGTCAACAAAACATGGAACTGCAAGCTCCAATATTTGACTGAAAATGATTGTACCACATCTTTCTATAATTAGGTAAACAACAACAGCAAAAAAAAATAAAAAGGAAAAAAAGCCAGAGCCTGAATATGAAGTCTCTTAAATTGCTGCCATCTTTCATTAGTTAAGCTGGAAAGAAGCTTCGGCAGCCAATTATCGGAGGAGGACCGAGTGGGCAGAGACGGTGGACAAATGAATCCATTTGGCTCCATTAGTAAAACCACTTTCACCCTTAACCCAGCTGCTATTTGTCTCCGTCAACATTCTGTTGTGTGCACAAAGCAAAGCGAGACATGCAAGGCCAAAACTAAATGAAATCCTTCGAAAAGAAGAAGGTTTTACTAATGCACCAAAAAGGCAAACGCTTATCAAGTGCTCCATTATGATGTTACTGTTTTAAAGTGTTTTCTTCTTTCTCCGAGGTCCTTTGGTGAAGCATGTATTCCTTTAAAAGGAAGAATGTGCGACTTTTTGATCCAGTAGATGTCGCCGTTGAGCTCCAGAATGAAACCAAAACAATCTGCTGTTTGGCCACGCCTCCTCCATACTGAAGCCTCCGCTCTCCTCCAGAGACACACCTCCAACCTCTCTCCACTCGTCTTCACATGAAGGCGTTTAGCGCAAGAGGCGGATAACATTTTTCTTACCTTGAGTTGCAATTTCCTGTGTCCTGCATTGTTGTGTTAGCATGCTAATGCTAGCGCTCTTTATTAAGCTCGTAGCTTCATATTGCACATAAATTGACACGGAACGACCGTGATCTAAAAACTCTTTACATGACATCCAAATAATCAGTGAGTATGTTCTTCTTCTCTCTAGTCCTTGACTCAAACAGCTTTTATAAACAAGGGGAGGAGCCGGCCGTCCCGTCCATGTAAACACGGTTCTGACAACAACACAGCCAGAGGGACTCGAGCTTCTCACTCGTTGTAGACAGTCATGATTCAGAGAGACATTTACACAGGAGATACTGGATTTCTGATGTATTTATGTGTAACATTCTTCTTTTAAGACCAGCTGAGTTTGTGCTTGTAAACATCATATCCATAAGCCCTTAACAAAATTTTGAGAAACCTGATTTTGCTACCTGCAGAACTCCAAAAGAAAACAGAATACTTGGGCATTTAAAAGCCTTTCCCCTGTTTCTGACAGCTGCCGACTACCTGCACAGACGCCGCCTCAGCCAAGTGACGGACCAGCAGAACAAACATGGCGGCAGCAACATGAGCATCTTACTTCTGGAGCAACGAGGAAAGTGAGTTTTGTCTGTCAGTAACGAAAGACTAAAATATAATCGGAAGTTTAGATCAGAGAAAGCAATCGAAATGCTGAACTATTCAAGTCTGTGGAGAACAGGCTGCTGGAGGCTGGTCTCCTAACATGTTGGGTTTCTACAGTTTGTGCTGTAAAAATATAAAAATAAGCCGGGATTCTAGTATTTATCATGTATACAGGGATATGAATAGCCAGGTTTTTTCTGTGTGCATGTACAGGCTGTATCCTGAATATGATCATAACCAGGATACTCAAGTATATTGTGAACACACTCAGGGTTAAGAGCAGAGGGCGAGGCCGTTTCTTAAAGCATCTGTTTGGAACTATATATTCTGTGACTAGAGGGCAAATGACTTTCCTCTTCACCTTCCTTTGTTTCATTCACACCAATCATGCAACTGTAGAGCAGAGAAGTTGAAGTGAGGTGATTCACCTCGAGCAACAGGACCAAAGGCAATCAACTCTGATTGTTCACTGATTACAGAATCAGGCTGCATGCATCATAATGAAGTTAAATGAAACCCGAGTGTTTCTTTGCATTTGCATGACAGGTTAACAGCACGAACTGAAAGGTTTAATGTTTGTCAAGTTTTCTGTGATGTGCGTTGTAAGATCAGAGGCGTGTTGAGAAAGTGTGAATGCTCATGTGGAATGTGACATCCTGCAGTTCTGCGTCTACATCGTCTTCCCGGGGGGAAGGGGGGGGGGGGGTCACCGTAATCATCTTGGCTTTGGTAGACAATGGCATCTTTTTTTTTACTTTCTAAAGCTAAACTGATTAATGAACTTACAAATACTTACATCACTACTCCTCCATGTCAAAAGCAGCGTGTCACCATGATTGACAGCTCTGTTGACAAATGAGGCTCCTGCGGTCTGCGATCAGCAGAGTAGCGGAGGAACAGTGAGAAGATCATCTGTTCTGCTTTGGACTGTGCTGTCCTGAGGATTCTTTGCCGCTTTATCGGTTAGTTGTACCGTAAGTGTTTTGGTTTGCAGAAAGGGGGCGGGGCGTCAATACCACGGCTCCATCAGCCAATCCCTACTGTGCAGAGTGCTGACTCCAAATGACGTCAAGGACAGAGTGTGTAGGCGCCTTTCTTGGGGATATTTTGGCATGATGGGAGGAGGTGGAGACCCTTCATCCGTCCAAAGTCAGTGGTTGCTATTGATACAGTAATGAATACGATCTTTATTTCAATGTGGCTGTCAGTTAGAAAGAGGAAGCCTCTATGATTTGTTGACCCCCATGGCATCAACATCGCCTGAACTGACGCAGCAGGATGGTCCGTGCCGTTTTTACCCCGATGCGCCGCCGGCCTGTCTGTCGCAGGCGTAGACGTGGACGATGACGAGCAACTTTTCGCACTCTACAGAGCTTGTCTAGCTTGTTTGACAAAGTGGAGATGGTTGTGCCTCGTCATCTGTGTTGAAATGACTTCAACGCAACTTTGTCCTGCTCACACCGAGCCGTTTGTTGACGAGCCTTACATGACAAAACTATGATCTATGTATAACACAAATCACATTATTTTAATTGTACTAACATTAGATTCTTGTTTTCTAATTCTGTTTTTAGACAGTGTGTGTGAGAAGAGAGAGTGAACTGATGCTCACAGTGGAGGCTTTTCTTCAGTCACTTCATATTAAGTCTCAGGAAGCACTCGGGGGATGATGGGTTGTTTTCTAGTGAAAGCATCACTGAAGTGCTCTGGGTGCAGCATCGTATTTTCTGGTACTCATGTGTGCTTTTCGTCGTGTAAAGAAGAAGTGGTCGTACACATTCAATCCTGAGTGGTCGTGAAGCTGAGTATCCTTTAATCACAGTAACTTACTGATCATTATTCTCCCTCACCGTGTTCTTTACGTTGCTGCACTCTCCGCTCCATATCAATAAGCCTCAGTCAGCAAGGATGACTCGGCATTATCTCTGCTAACAGTTTGCATCCTCAACAGGAAGCACGTGGAGGGGCTGGAGGGGCTGGGGGGGAGGGGGGGGGGGGAGGCTCATTCTGGTGTGCACAGTCGTGTAAATATGGGATAAAATGCCGCCCTTAATCCTCTTTACAAAACACAAAATCAAGTGTGTGTGTGGTTTGTTTGAGTGGGCGTGTGCGTGTATGCATGCAAATCCAAGCTGTTCCGGAGGCTCGCTCTCTCTCTCTCTCATCTATCAGGCTCAGCCAGTGGATGTTCCTGCTGGGTCTTCCGCCCTGCCCTCTCCTGCGTTTGTTTACCCCGGCACTCAGTGTGACCTATATCGTCTGTGTGTGAGGCGGATGAGATGTGACAGAGGAACGAGACAGGAGAGAAGGGCCCCGATCAACCTGGTGGGCTCAGGGAGAGAGGAGGAGCAGCTGCAAGGAAAATAATCTTATGTAAGAGATTTCCTATTAAGAAGACACATCTGTGCTCGCCATGAATAATCGTTGACAACTATTAGAAAAAAGCTTACTTGCACAGTTTGTTTTGAATGCACTTCTAAATGAAATCTCTGGGTTAGAAAGTGCTTTGAAAATATTTTACAGATGCTTACTCTCATGCACATACAACCATAACTGACGATAAGGTTGTGGTGGATGTGGGTCTCCAGTGGCTTTAAAAAGTGAGCCAGCGAAAGTGGTGTGAGCGGCGTGTGAAATCCCTGCAGTCGGAGTGTCTTTAATGAAGATGAACTGAGAGGTCCTCGTAAAGTGGAGGTTTAATTAGTGCTGATTGCGTACAGAGCCGTGACTGCAGACGAGGAGCTTTGTTATATTTGGATTAACTCGACATTCAAACGGTCACAAATTAAGACAAGATGTTTGCTATGTGATCGTTTGGGACATTTCTGTTCTGATTCAAACTCTCTCCGCTGGTCAAACTGTGACGCTCATTAGCTTCACGCTGATTGTACATCTCAAATAGAGTTCATTTCAAGAGAGCGCTCTTTAATTAGAAACACTATTCCTCCTGACATTTGTCCTTTAATGAGCTTTCAGTTCTTGCTTTTTGTGGAAATAAAGCCGCTTTCAGTTTTTAAAGTGTACTTTAGAGTCTCTCTGGCGCGGACTTTAACTTTCAATCAGCTCAAAGATGTAAATGTTACCCGGCAGAGTCTCGGGCGGTCGACTGCACACAGATCCAGGAGAGGACTGTGTGCACACAGAGCTCAGCAGGAGCACGACTGGAAATGTTTCTGGCCCTGACTTTAAGGCACAGGAAGGATCAAAGCTCTCGGATCCAGTTTGTTTTTCAGCCGTGAGATAAGACCTTTAATTTCTACTGATTAGCTGACATTTACTGAGTGTGGTCAGATTACTCTGCTGTGTGTGTGTGTGTGTGTGTGTGTGCAGGCAAAGCAGTCTGCGAGCTCCACATGCATTTCACAGGATATTCAAACATTATATAGCTTAATGTGACGCTCGCTGTCCACACTGCATCTGATAAATATTTAATTCTCTGCTCTGTGAATTTCAGTTTCCCCTAACAAACGTTGTGAAATCTAGTGCTTTTATTTTGAAGGTGGACAAATGGAAGTGCGGTGCTTTGTATTTTCTCAAATCACAGCAAACAAGCCATTTACCATTACAACAGCAATGTGTGCAGTACAATAGTCATATCGCAGAACGTGCGATGTCAGTCATGTGACCTGAGGCACATCATGCTGACACTTTTTCATGCATTCAACAGAAAAGTTTAAAATGAGTGTTTTCCTGCTATCAGCGGCCTCAGCTAGTTAATGGAGCGGCCACACGTGGACATGAATGGAGCAGATGTGATGCCAATTGTTTACTTTTACTGCCAGTCTCCACGCACCCCCACAGCACCGCGCACTACGCCGCCAAGCGCTGCTACGCCGCCAAGCGCTGCTACTCTAGTCTATGCTTCTGTTTCCACAGCGAGCGCCATGACTCTCTGCTCTGCTCCTTCAACTATCAGACTGTTGAACAACTTTAACGGATTATGATCAGTTCCTTTAGAAACCTGTAAGGAATATCTGTTGATGTTTCTTTTACTGAATACATTTCTGGTAAATATTGTATTTATTTATTATTTGGCGTTATTGTTTGTCTGCTGATACCGACATGTGAATGTAATCGTCAGAATGCTGCTGTGACTGTTTTTGTTTCCTTATTATTGTCTTGGCTTCTTTTAACGACTCGGTGGGCTGTGAAACTGAAATGCTCTTCTGGGATTAATAAAGTCGTCTGAATCTGCTGCTTTTTTTTTTCAAATTAGGGATTCAAAGTCAAGATCCACATCAGTACATCAGTAAAAATGAATCTCAATAACATGGTGAGCGTCAGCAGCTGCAGAGGAAGATTTAGAAATTGAGGACGCACCACCGTCTTTTAAATCGGAGGAGTGGAAGCATTTTGGTTTCCCCAAGACAGAAAATGAAAGAGGAGAGAATATAACAGACAAAAACTGTGTGCAGATATTACAAGACAGGGAACTACACAAATAGCACAACCAACATGATGCAGCATTTAATCCACACCACGATGAGAAGCTCCAATCTCCTCCCATTGTTGAGAAAAAAAGTCCAAACCACACTGACAAGCGTGTTTGCAGCCCCTAAAGGAATCTTTTCCACTCATCATTTGTCTTCAGTCTCATTTTGTAAAATAAATCGTGAGAGAATCTTATTGTGAGTTGAGTGAATCATTACATCCCTAATTCAAATTGAAAAACATCACGTCCACACTTCACGTCATATAGTCCCCGTCATGCATTTGTTGCATGAGCGTGTGAAGAACAACTCCTGCCTCAGTGTAAGTACTTACTGTAATACCCACAGCAAACACAGCCCGGGTCCTGTCCCACACAAAGACTCTCATAACGCTGATGAGAAACAACCGACAGCACAGGAAGTTCATACCTGTCAACAAAACCTCCTCGTCAGAATCTAGCCTTAAACGCATACTTTGCTGTGTGTTCACCTGTCACAGACTAATCCCTGGAACTCTTTCATTCAATCCACAGGATTAACGGGTGACTGTGCGAGACACAGCGAGCTCTCGGCGTAAACCTGTTAAACCCATTCTTTCAGAGCCCATCAGTGAGAGGAGAAGAGAAAACTGGCAGCTCTGCTCCTCAGGACAGTCAGCGGATACCGGGTCCATGAGTGGCGATCAATCTGACTAGACAGAAATACTCTCGGGGACAATCCCAACCAAATCCAGGGCCACACTCTCTCTGAGGATGGCTGCCTCAGGCAATTATAAGCCCAGGATTACACAGGATATAAGACTGCAAAGTGGCAAGTTGGATGAGCCAATTATTTCTTCTCTGCTATTGCTGACAGTCAGTCTGCAGCAGCTTCCAGCATGGCTGACCTTCCTGGAATCCAAAAAATGTCCACAGAAAAAGGGTCTCTCTAACAAGGAGAGACCGCCCAACCTCCACGCAGCAGTCGAATAAAAACCAGCAGATTTGGACTCTAAAACATTCTCAGGTAGGATGGGCCTTGAAGCCAGTCCCACCCTGTCCTTGTGACCCCGCTTAGACTGCCTGGTATCAGCTGATCTATTTGTAGAAGGAGTTAGTGGTCTGGTCTGAGTCCAGTAGGTATAGCAAGAAAGTCTGGAAGAGTTACATGAAAGAAACAGAAATCCATTGACCTTCCACCCTGAAATAATCCCATTCAGAGGTTTCAATATAGCCACGCTGGAAATCTGTGATGATGTCAACCTGCGGAGGATTATCTGCTGAAAATGAGAGCCATCCATCTCTGCCGTCTGGGAGTGCTGCTCCGCGCCCTCTAAATCCCTCAGAGAGCCAGAGCATCCCAGCAATCTCTGTCCCTGCACATCACCGTTAGAAACCTGAGGGAAAGTGGCGGGCAGGCTGCCAGGTCAGTCCTGATGCAGCGAGGGCGGACACAGTTTAGATTTGTCTCGCTGTCGGGAACAAATGTAGCCAAAAAAAACAAGGTCAGCATGGAGTTTTTATTACAGACCCGAAAAGAAAATGGTGCATTGTTTGCTTTCCAAGACGAAAGAAAAACAGTTTGGCACACTGTGGTATAAGGTTAATACGTTCTAATACGATTATCATTAGCCTCTCTAAAGATTTACATGTTTTATATTCTTTTAACAGCAGACTTCTGACAGAAGAATATAGCACAGCAACTGTCAGTTTACACATACTCCATGCTGCGCCCCTCGCTGTCACGCTCAACGCTCCTGTCCGTCTTCGGAGCGTGCCAGCAGCACCGCTATACGCTCTGTTTCGTTTAAAATATGTTGCAAGCCTATTTCTCGACGGAGCACGCTGCAAGCATGCGTCAAACTGGACAGAGTAGATCAAGCCGGACAGGAAGTCAGACAAGGCAGCGCACAGAGCATCTGGTCAATTTCAAAATAAAACACAATATACAGACTCATGATTGGAGTTTTCATCACTTTATCAACATGACGTCAAAACAGGCTCCAAACGAACAACAAATCATCCTCAGAAAGACAAATCAACATGTTGTTTGCATGTTTTCTTTTTATTCCCGTGTGATCTTGTAGTTCTCCTGTGATGTGTGTACGGCTGATTACGGCTACGCTCACGCTCCAGAAATGGATCCAGTTGGGCAGGGACATCCAACGGAGCAAAAAACCTGTGGCGCTGACGGAGAACACTATGCACAGACTACGTGGAAATTGGCAGAAAGAGTGAAGGAGAAGAACAGACTTCAGATAAACGATCATTCTACACCAACAGTGCAGTGTTGGCTGCGGGTTTCAAAGCTAGCGAGCATTCAGCATTCATTGATTTCCCATCCCAACGTTTTAAAACTGTACATTTTTTATATAAAGTCGGGATAATAAGAATCTGCAAAAACACAAAACAATAATTCTGTGTTAAATTTCACGTTTTCTGTGAGTCCCTTTGGGGAAAACAAGCCGGGGGAGGGGGCCACATGCTGATCTTCTGCCAACGTCTGTGCAGCTTTGAGCACATTCAAACATTGTAGCAAACAGCTGTAAAAAACAAAAGAAATCATGTGTATACTTTTTTTTAAACTGCACAATTAATTAGCACAATATTTAGTCTAGCTGCAAAAAAATGGAGTAAATTGTAAGAGACAGATCCACCCACAGCGGGCAACAATGCATACTTGCAGAAAAAGGAAAAAGGTCGGCGCACTGTTCAGCTCCCAGTGGGCGACTTCATTTAACCAGGGCAGCATTTTGATCCACAAGATCTCCCTCAGGCGGTTTTCTCTTTTTCACAACAATGAACATTTTCCAGGACATTCTAAATAGATTAAAAAGCTGTTTCCAGAATTTCCACTTATCAAGCTAAAAAGTTCACATTCATGCCCTAACTAAAGTTTCACAAGCATGTCAGTAACATCAGTTACTTTATTGCACAAAGTCCAGAAGGAGAACAGGGCCTCACTTAGTGAACCCAGAAGTCTTCCTCGCTCAGCGTAGAGCCACAGGTGTTTTACATCGCTGCGTCTCTACACCTGCTGTGTTTATGATCTTTAGAGTTCCACCTCCGTCCATCCAGCATGCTAAGCAAGTTGCCCAGAGACGTCCCTCTCCTCAGAGATGTGATCGAGCTCCTCCTGGGTTGTCCCGAGGCCAGTTGGGATATTTAATCCCTTCAGCACGTTCAGCGTTTACCCCGGGGTCTCCTCCCAGTTTGACGTGCCCGGAAGACATCAGGAGTCAGGCGACCAGAACGCATCCTAATCAAATATCCAAACCACCTCAAGGGACTTTATTCTATGTGAAGGTGCAGCGGCTCTACTCAGAGCTCCCTCCTCCTCAGTTCCGTTCGGTACGGTACACATTTATTGGCTTTTCCATCGTCAAAAGTTGGGAATGGTACCAAATTAAGGGATCTGTACCGTCCTACTGTTTTTTTGTTCCCTTCTGTTGGGGTGCCAAGGGTACCGATCCGACTGTAAAGGGTCCCCTGTTCACTGTGTACCTGTTCTTCTATTGAGGGGTGTGTCCAGACTTTTTGGACTGGGGAGGCCCAACTGGGGCACGGACTTGTGCAGGGGTGGCCTAAAGTTTGGGTGCACACACATGAATAAAGTCTGCACTAATCACATCGACTTTTGAGTACCAGAAGATAACGGCAACATTAACATCTTCTCAGCTCAAATCAAAATGTACGTCCAAAGTGACAATTTGATGTTTTTTAAAAGCTGCAAACAAACTTCTGCACACTGAAAACTACGAGCTGCCTGTTGCAACACATCCTGAATAGTGAATGTCAACATAAGTCCCACCTCTGGCAAGGGAGGCAGCCAATCATAGTTAAGGATTTTTGGGGTGGCCATTAAGTTTTCAAGGGGGACCCATGCCACCCCTCTGGACACGCCCCTGCATGTATCAAAAACGGCAACATGAGGATGATGATCACGGCCTCTGACTGAGTCTAAAGATCTAATGAACACAATCAGTCACATCGTTACACGTGTGTGTTATGTACAGCTATTTTAAATGAGCAAGGACAGCAGTCTACGGTTATCAGACTTGACAAAGTGATTCCCTGTGTGATGTAAGATGTAACACCCAGTAAGTCACATTTGATCATCACTCAGTTTTTTTCTTCCAGCTCGTCCTGGACTGTATTTCAGAGAATCCTGACTGTGACAGAGGATGAAGAGCTCGTCCCTCCAGCTATTCTGTCTCTCGCTGCATTTTGAACATCAAAAAAACAAAATGCAGATTTATTTTTTTGCGCTCTTATCTCTCTGGAGCAGATTTCTAAATGTGCTTTTGGTGGTTTAAAAAAGAAAACAAATCGAACTAACTCAACTCTCTGGGAAATATAATCCGACATGAGGTTGTGTTCTGTGTGTTTGGGGAAAAGGTCGCAGTCAGAGGAGTTCAGAGGCTCCAGCATTAACAGGCTGCTGGTATCACAGCAGCCCATGTTTGGCCCTGCAGCACTTTAGTGACTCATCCTGAAAAGGGATCCTTTTTACAGATCATGGTAACACTTTAAACCAAGGTCACGATATTCCCTAGTCACTTATTAGCATGCTAATTAATATTAGTATTAGCATACTGGCTGCTTATTAGTCATTATTAAGCGCATATTAGTACCTCACTCTACATGACCATAGTCTATAGCTAACAGGCCATAAACTAAGAGTTTGCCCTCCTAATGACTGCTTATTGATAGTAGGTTAGGAAGTTGTTGAATGTGAATTATGATCTTAAAGTCAGGGTTGGTAGTTTTCTCCAGATCCACTTTTAAAGATTTTGGTTGAAATTGTCTTTAGGTCCTGACAGAAATTAATAACTCATGTGCTCTGAAAAAGGAACAAAGAAAATCTGTCATCTGTATCAGTTGTAAGTCTGTAAGAACTTAGACCAATGTCTGCCACGAGGTACCAATCTGATGAACCAATCACAGCCTCCCTGTCTCCCTGCTCGCTCTCTACCTTTTGCGTGCACGAGCCCACACTCAAAGCGATGAAGCTGAGGTCCGCTTCTGGACCAATGGCGCTCGTGCATGTAAGTGAGGGGTGTGGCTTTTGAGGGAGCACAGAGGGGAGGGGGTGTAGACGCAGCACTGAGGGAATGCTACTTTCAAAATCATGCTAGTTTTCTGAAATGACCAACCCTGCCTTTAATATGCTTTGCCAACTTCTTTTTTTGAAGATATATTTATTAAATCGATAGGTATCAATATGCCGCTTAGTGTCAGCATGATGTCAGAGCATTCTCCTGATGCTGGACTGGACTACACTTTTGTCCGCTCCAGGCCACCATAGATCAAAATAAGCATACTGCAATAAGAGAACCACAACATTGCACAATAAGCACGTCTCGTAATGCTCTACACAGAATGTTCCAGTTAGGATTCTCCTCCGACAGTACGAGTGCCAAATGTTTCGAAAGTAACACGAGAGTTTGAGCCCTCCGAGCTGCGAGACCGCTTTCTGCCTTCATCTTCAACGTTATTAGCCGCATTGAGGAGTCTTTTATTCTGCACCCTGGTGTCAGCTACAAAGAGAAATTTAGATGCAGGAGCCAGGAGAGCGGCGCCGAGGTTGGTCGATGCAGAAGGCGAACGGTTTGCTCACTAAAATAGGCTGCTTTGTCAAAAGCAGAGCGCTTGAGTCAGCTGGCCCAGGGTCAGATTCTTCTTCTTACTCCTCCAGGATTTCATCAAAAGGACTACCGGCTCTGTTCTTTCTTGCAGCTCCATCATGCACACGGGAGGGATATTTCTACCAGTCCTTCTGTAAGCAGACCTGAGCAGCAGGAATAGTAAATCACAGTGCTATAGACGCTCTGAGAACATGGGGTACTGTCAGCACAGATCTTTGCTGAGGTTTAAGCTCTTCTCTGAGGCTGGCAGAACTCACTGAAATCACAAACCTGTCTTTAGAGCAGCGAGAGCCGATTCCTCCCCCGGCATCGTTGTCACTGCTAAGCTCTCGTAGACAATGTGCCAGAGCCTCCTCTGCCACCAATGCAAACGTAATTATAGAAGCAGAGCAGGGGGGGGGGGGGGGGGGGACTTTCTAAACCCATTTAATAAAGAGGTTTTTTTACGTTGGCACAGCACAGTAAGCACTTGAGGAATAGTTTCTCGTCACAGCTGGTGAAATTAATTAAAGCAAAGCCTTCCCAGGTGCTTAAAGGGGAGTTCAGGTCCTGTTAAACCTGGACCCTATTTGTCGAAATGACTAATAGGTACTTACAGTTTTTTAATTTATCTGGTAGATTTCAGAAATTTAACAAGAGCTGTTTAAGCTGTGACACAAACAAAAGCAGTGAACGATCATTGTTGGTGTCTTAATAAGGATGTTGTTCCTCCAACATTTGGCTTCTGCTGTGATGTAATCATTGAGGCATAAGGATCTGATCGAAGTGTTTGTCTAAAGTGTTGCTCCACTGAAAGGCTGAGATTGTCGACTAAACTGTGGATCAACATTACAGAAAGGACTGCAACAGGTAGAGACCCTTTAGTGAAGGTGAGACCCCCTTTCACTGCACCTGAAACTCTTTTCAAAACCACCTGACTTCACTGAGACAGTTCACCTCGTAGACCAATGGGGTTTGTTGATCTACCCCTGCCTGGATCGGCAAGTGTCTTTGTGTTATTGTGTGTGTTTGGTCAGACTTTGCAACTAAAATAAAAGTCACAACATGTTACTGAAAAAAAACAAGACGATCAAGCAGAGACAGACCTGCAACTACTGTTTTTGTAAAGTACATTTAATGTGTGCTTGAGTCTGGTGGCTTCAACAGAGAGCCGAGCTGCTGTATCTGGTTAATATTAGATGTCCAACGCTTTATAAAAAGATCCATCCCTGCAGGGAACCTGTCTGTAATGTTGCAGACAGTCTGCTTTCTGTTAGAAAAGGCATGTGCCAAACACCGGCGGTTAGCTTGTGCTAGCTTGCTAAATTATCAACATTATCAAACAGCTTGCAGTGTAGGTACAAACAGTTAGCGTACACGCTAACCCTGCAGTGAGTGTGCACTTCTGGTGGCGATGAGCCCAGGAGGAGGGGCCCAGTTTGAATGATGTGCACTGAACATTTCGACTGACGCCACCTTTAACACAAACTCAGACAGAAACTCAAGTTCAAAACTTTAGGGATGAGTGCTTTGATTCATTTTTGGTATCAACGCAAAGATTACTCTCCTCAGGTCAAGCATAAAACTTCTTATGTTTGTGTTCGTTTCCTTTTCCTGGCACCTTTTTGTCGATAAGCAGCCAATGGATAGGAAAACAACCATGTGGCTGTGACTATATTGCCTTAACTGGTCCGAACTTTACACATGTGATTGGTCAGCATATTTCCTTCTAGCTGTAATTTGTAGGGCCGGATCGATATGGGATTTTTGGGGCCGATACAAATATCGAAGAGAAAAATCTGGTACCGATATATCAGCCGATATCTTTCTTACATCTCTCTTCGATCTGTAGAGATAAATATACACATTCATTGAATTGATCCCTCTAATGCAGTTATCAAACAATTGTGGAAAAGATTTATAATGAAGAGAAGATGGTCACTCATCTGGAAAGTAACTGAGCATTAACATGCATCACCGCTTAACACTCTGCAGAGTGATGATGTTTGTTGTAATCCATATAGCGCCCTCTGCTGGTGACAGAGAACTGCTGGTGTAATACAATGATACTCCAATGAAAATACTATTTGACTGGTGAAGAAATCTAGTGGCACCAGCGTATATCTGTGATGAAATTAGCTGATACTGCTCGTCACTGAATACACTAATATCGGCTGGCTGATTAATCAGTCAGGCTCTAGTATTTTGTTATCAAGGTGGGTAACATACCATTATATATTTCTCAATCACACAATTGCAGCGGGTTTAAGCACCTCAGAGAAATGAATAAAAGGAAGTCCTTTCTTTGCATATCTGACACCTTCAGCGACGTGGAACTAATCCACATTTCTTTATTTAGAAACCTGTGTTTTCTGCACACCCCATGTTGTGGCCAACACACACCTGTTCATCACCAAAAGTAACACAAGAAAAGCAGCCGTGTTTCACTGGAATCTTAAGTAAACAACTAAAACACCATCTGTTGGTGTACATCTCATTACTACTGAATGTATGAGCACGCTGACACACGTGGGCTGTGTTAGCCTCTGAGAGCGAGTGTGTGGGCTTTCACTTGAAATCACACAGAAAAGTATCAAACTATCTTTAGCCGTCTATTGCCCTGATCAAAAATCTATTTCAATCTGTACATCGTCATGCCCTGCAGGGTGAAAGGAAATGCTGCTACAATTCTACAACTCGTTAATCCAAAGCGACGAACATCAGAGAGTAAGAACAACACGAGGCGAGGATCTGGAGAGGAGGAAACAACGGACAGCTTTCAGTCAGCCGATCTGACGCACAGCTGCTGACGGGCAGAAAAAGATGCTAAAAGATGTCAACCTGGTAGAGAGGCAGCCATTAAGGCAGGACTCTGGCTGTCTGAGGTAAACCCAAAGGAGTTCACTGTGACAAGCAGACACAGGGGAAAGCTGTGTCAGTGTTTGTGGGTGATTTCTGGACAGCAAGCAGACAAGCTTCTCTGGAGGACGGACATCAAGTCAAACAGACAACAATTGTTGTAAGTTACCCCATCAACAATATGGGGGGGGGGGACTGTTTTTGTCAGTTGAATTTCTTCACTTGGTTTTGTAACTTCCTCATTGTAACCACAGCAAAACAAAAGAGAAACAGCTTATTGGGATAAAAACTTTAATAATCAATTCTTAAAATGACCCATCATTAGGGATGTAAAGATTGATCGTGATAAATCGATTAAAAAGTGTCATGGTTCACATCAGTACTCTGAGGAATGAATCGCAGTAACATGGTGAGCGTCAGCAGCTGCAGAGCAAGACTTAGAAATTGAGGAAGCACCACCATCTTTTCAATCTGAGGTGTGGAAGCTTTTTGGCTTCCCCAAGACAGAAAATGAAAGAGGAGAGAAGATAACAGACGAGACAAAAACTGCAGCATTTAATCGACAAAGGTCAATGTGTGATGTCATAAGGTCAATGTGTGATGTCATAAGGTCAATGTGTGATGTCATAAGGTGGATATTACTTTGGACTCATCAGCTGAGCTGTCTGAGAGTTTGTTAAAGTGAAATGAGACATTCAAAGATGCAGCAGTGTCCTTCTTTTACATCACTGAGACTACAGGGAGACACTGAGGACGACTATCTACGGAGAGCCTGAAGGGACAAAATACCCAATCTACCAGTGTGAAGAACGCAATCAAGCGAAGGAACACTTTATTTCCTTGTTTTGTTTTTCACTTTTAACTTCCAATAAGTCTGCCTCACTCTCCACTCAAACATGCTCAGATAAAAGGAAACGTACTGTGGTAGGTTCCCAGTGGGGGTCTCATTCACGCAGGTGTCTTTCATACACGGACTAATAAGAACCGAGGTGAAGTGCAAATCGTTTGGAGAGCAGGCTACCTCTTGAATGAGCTTAGCTTAGAGATCTAAGAACCCCCAGAGTCCTTCCTGGTTGTGCTTTGAATAATGAGCACTAATAAAATGCAAATGTGTTCTTTGCCTCATCACGCAGTAAGAACTAATGAGGACATGTGAATGTATTCATATCCACACGCTGCAAAACACCCCAAAAACACCCCAGAACAATTTGTAACTGAATTGTTTCACAAAATTCAGAATTATAAACGTTTTCACACATGCACTCCTGAAAGTTTCTGCAGAATCTTCTGCCCCCTGAAATCCTCCTGACTTGGTCGTCTACAGTGGGAGAATTTCCCTGTCAGATGGAGAGAGGGTGTATAGTATTGACAATTAAGTAAATTCAGCTTTTTCCGTTCACTCATGCAGCTCACCCCAAACACTTCAGGAGTTTTTAGGAGTTTTGCACAAATCGAACAAGGCTTATGTTCCTTCGGGGTAGCGGACATTTGAGTCATATTTGGAAAAGGCTGCTGATACGCAACATGGAAGCTAACGCTGTATTAAACAGGATGTCTACTGCTGCTAATGCATTTTATTCAACACATTGTACTCTATCTGTACTCTCTATATATTCTAACATAAATAAAAGTCTTTCGCCATGTTAGCAGCTCTGTAAGACCATACAGCGCAGTGGTTCTCAATTGGTGGGTGGGGACCCAAAAGTGGGCAGCAGAGAAGTTTTTGGTGGGTCGTGAATGTGCAATGTCTCTTTGTTCTGTTACAAGTTTGATAACATCTGAGGTCCAAACTGCGCTTCTTTCATTATTTAAATGTAATTGATTAAAAAAATATCCTCATAACGGAGTTGGTGGTGGATCCTGAGGCTAGACCACTGGTATAGTGCACAGTGGTCAGCTGTGCTAAATGCTAACATTAGCATGCTAACATACTGTATGCTAACATACCGTATGAACAAGAGCAATGCTCAAAGCTGACAGTGCTAACATGCTTGTCTTTAACTTATGTAATGTTCTCCATTGTTTGTCCTGTAATATATATTTTATTTAATTTAACATGGTAGCATCTAGCATGCTAACATTCGCTAATCAGCAGATAAACAACAAGGGGAACAATTGAGTCTGAAGTGAGATATACAATTCAAGATGATCATTTATTGACATTTCAGTAGGTATAGCATTTCAAAACTGACACGATTTCTTTCCAACTTCCACCAATTTTTGAGTCCGAAATTTAAAAAATTGTTGTACAGGTGACTCGCGAGAAGAATGCCAGTCAGCACATAGCTGACGTTTCCATCCTGTGTGTTACCATCGCATGCTCCCTAAAATAAAGCATAGCAGATGAGAGATGCATGATACATGATGCAAGCTGTTTCTGCTCCTAACGTCACGCCATGAGGTCAACCGCTCAACATTTAACATTCATCCCCGAAGCAAGAGAACGATTTAAAGATAGCAGGCAGCAGTTTCTATTATCTCAGTCTACAAATATTGAAAACATTGTCTCTGGTAAAGCTTATGAGGAAATAATAATAATATGTGGACTCAACCCCCCTGTAACTCACATTCCTGACATCTCTCCCTCACCACTTTTTCCTTTACTTCCTGGTTTCTCTTTGGCTGCACTGAGGGAAAAAAAAGAGAAACTCCCTGCGGCTGGAGCATAAATCCTTCTCCCTGTGTGCAGCTGCCCCCCGAGGGAAAATCATCCAATAGTTTTTCAGATATGTCAAGTCAAAGTGGTGGACCAAGAGAACAACATCCCCATCCCTAGAGTCACACTGCTAGCATGGCTAAAAAAAAAAAAGTGAAGGCCCTAAACGTTCTGCTCCCTATAATGGGTCCATACTAAAGCTGTAGTGTCAGAATGATTCACCCTGCAGCCCCTTAATCATAAGGGGCTGCAGGGTGGAGCAGTGGTTAGCGCTGTCGCCTCACAGTGAGGAGGTTCCTGGTTTGAATCCCCGTCTGACAGGAGCCTCTCTGTGTGCAGTTTGGGTTCTCTCCAGGTACTCCGGCTTCCTCTCACAGTCCAAAGACATGCTGGTTAGGTTCATTGGTTACTCTAAATTTCCAGTAGGTCTGAACGTGAGTCTCTGTATGTCAGCCCTGCCTCTCGTCCAATCACAGCTGGGATCGGCTCAAGTCCCCCACAACCTCGAACAGGAGCACAGCTCGCACAAACGATGTGGAAACTGTGGTTTAGCGGTAGCTGGATATACATATACTATTATATATTATATACTATTATTATCGAGAGCATCCTGACCAGCTGCATCACTCCCCTCTCCTCTGGACCTCTACGGTACCCGCCTCACCCGCAAAGCAACCAGCATTGTGCGTGACCCCACCCACCCCTCACACAGCCTCTTCAGCCTCCTGCCATCGGGGAGACGGTACCGCAGCCTGAGGGCCGGCTCCACCAGACTGGGAAACAGCTTCTTCCACCAAGCTGTCAGGAAACTTAACTCTCTCCCCTCTCTTCCTTCCCCCCCCTCTGCCCCCACGAACACTGGATGTTGAAACCCCCTCCCGTTTGCCACCAAGAACTCTGGACTAAAAACTAATTATCAATCCGTTTAATGCACACTGCACATATTGCACAAGTTTACTTTTTCTTAAAATTGTATTTTATTTACCATTTTGCACAATTTAGAATTTATTACTGTAAATATTATTTATCTTATTTTTACCTCATTTTGGTTGTATTGCACCGCGGGTCGGAGACAAACGCAATTTCGATTCCACTGTATGTCTGGCATATTTTGAAATTGACAATAAAGTTGACTTTGACTTTGACTACTACAGTGTAGTACCGTAACTGCAATTACAAACTACAAATTCACCAACTGCTGAGTTCCCTTAATAAAAACACGTGTCAGACGTTGACGAGAGCCGAGGGGGCGGCTACCGATGAACCCTTAGACATATTGTAAGCACACGTTGCCGTGATCGCCTCTCAGTGTGTACGCCACAGCGCTGCCGAGCGCCTTAACACTCCAAAACAGGAGACAGGATTCAGTCGACCTGACAAGACGTCTCCAATCTCAGAGGGAAAAACACCTTTCTGTGAATGTTTTTCACAAGAAATCAAGAGGAAATGAAGTTGGCTTTTGTTTTTATAACCTGCTTTTAGTGGTGTGCTATTTGTGAAAACAACAACTCAACCTCTAATGGATGATCAGATGTAGAAATGTGGAGGTCAGGGTCACGCTGAAATTTCAATTTTCATCTTTTCTGAGTGCCTGTAAATGTCTGTGACAATCTCACACACCAAGAGGCACATGGAGACACGACAGGCAGATCATAACGCACTTCACTTGTGAGATACGTCACTCAATAACACATTCAACGAACGTTGGAAAAAGCACTTTTTACAATAGAACTCAGCTCTATGGTGATTCAGTGATCACAATCGATCAGGAAGATGAATGAAATCGCTACAATAAGAGAAGCAGGACTCGACCCTTCCAGTGAAGGAGGCGAGCTCGTCTCTGTTTATTCTCTCACTGAGCTGAGTCTGACATAATACGGCTGAATGCTGTCCAGACCAACTTGTAAAACAGTTTACCAGATTTATCAAAGACGCTCATATAGCAATAACAATCCACACACACACACACACACACAATTCTGTCTCCTCTGCCTTTCTCGAGTGATTTCCCCGGGGTGCTGGAGGAGCTGGAAGCTGTTGACGTGTCCTCTTTTTCAGGAGCTGGGTGGTAGCTGTGGCATGATTACCAGAAGCCCACACGAAGAAGTGTTGGGGGGGGGCTACATGCGTCAGCAGCAACAAAAAGTGGCCACAAGAACAGAAGTGATACTGACGATGCTAATTTAAACCACTCAAAACTCAAGTTAGCCTTAAGAGACATCACAGTCATGCGGAGCTAGCTTTGTCTTTGCAGTCAAATTAAATTCTGATGTTTGTTTTTCAGGATCCCTCAAAGAAAGGTCAACGGGATAAAGAAAGACAAACAAAACATTAAAGAGGGTATGGTATTACATGGTTACACTGACTGATTGCTGATATCCAATTTGGCATTTTATGCAGGATGAGTGCATTCATGATTCTGGTATAGGAATCGGAACAACTCGGGGAAATACTCAGTTCCTGTTAATGTTCGGCACGTTTGATCACATTTGTCACTCTCTGTTCTCATTCCACTTAACCGGCAAAACCACAATTTTGCTGCAAGCCTGAGGGACTGAACAGATAAAGGACACAGAACATGGCCTCTGAATCCTGGAGGTCATCAGGCTCTGAAGTCCTTGTTTTCTTTTTCCTGATATAAGCTTGTCACACTTTGCATGACATGTCCTATTTCTGCCGTTTACTGCTCACACAGTTGCCTGCAAACCATAAAGTAAACCCTCGACACGCAAGTGGAACTGCTCAGCAAGAAATACACACAAAACACATCAGCACATTTGCAATTCAGCCTCGGGCCAGCTCAGCAGATCTTGTTTTAAATTATCGTCTGGTGAATATATAAAGTATCACCAAACTGTCAAAGTCTCCCAGCCTAAAGTGAAAGTGGGTTTCCTCTTTGCTGAGCAGACACTGTGCCGACTCTCTGCCGAACGTCTTTGATGCCTTCAGTGTTTCAAGGTGCAGAAAACACAAAGATGATTCAATTTGAAGTCACCTTTCAAGCAAATCAAAAGGAACGATTCAGCCCCGAGCCGCCAGGAAAGAGGGATTAAACAAGGGGCCTACCCGGGGAAATGAGAACCACTTGAGGCAGACATGAAGCCTTGGCTTTTGTTAATTGGATACCAAGTCACCGTAGAGCAGCGACAAACGATTTGATATGCATTTGTGACAGAGAAAACATGAGTAACTTTGTGCTGAATGAGCTGATTTGACAACAAATGCCTCATCAAAATCACAAATGTAGATATTAATGTCAACATATGTAGTGCGGACAGGTTAACCTTACACAAGAGGTCACCAGCTCTAGTTATTGACTTAAGCCAAAATGTTGGAAAATAGCCCAAGAGGATTTCTTTAAAAAGCAATTTATTACTGATATTTAATCTAAAATACAGAGAGCACTGTTTAGAATCCCAACATTTGAGAAGCTGTAACCAGGAAGCAAACAAGGAAGCAAAAAAAGATAATAATCAGTCCGTAGTCACTGACATGTAAATCAATCATTTCAGCACCTCTTCCCAATCCCATGTCGATATTTATAGGCAGAGGGGGAATCCTGTGATCAAAACATCCCTGGAAATCAATGTGCAAATCCTTGTTTTACAACTCGAGGGAAGACCTGCTACACTGAGGACCACTTGGGTCCCTGATGAGATCCCGCTCCCCTAAAAAAAAAAACTTCTGTTGGGGTGAGGCGACAGTAGAAAACGACAGGTGCACGACACGGATCACTGGCACAGAACCTGCGTTGCGTGCATGCTTCGTTTTAGTGCAGCTTCCAGTTTCATGGTGCATTGTGCGTAAAGTGGTTCAAATCCACAGCAGCTGCAGAGAAGTCAATATCCTTCCGAGCAATTCTCCAAACAATAAAACACGTGCATTGTTGCATCTGCACAGAGCACGAGAGCGATATATTCAGCTTTACTTCACCTTTTACACACACACACACACACACACACACACACACACACACACACACACACACACACACACACACACACACACACACACACACACACACACACACACACACACACACACACACGCTCTACAGATGGGATGATCGTAAAAGTTTCACTTACCCAAATTGCAGCTCGGGTGTGTTCGAGCCCCTTTAAAGCGTTCCTGTTAAAGGGATCCAGAGGCGTCCCGTTTGGACGCACGGAGTCTGCGTGATTCCGTCCACCGCAGATTATGAACACGCATACAATCAGGAGGGCGTCAAGGCACAAGCGAGCCGCTGAGCTTCATGTGTGGCGGGCAGCTGCTGACCTCAGATGTGTCCCATGTTTCACACCTTCTCTTCCGGAAAACACGGACGGACCAGCCCGTCAGAGCGCGCGCACACACATGCACACACACACACACAGCGGCTTAATGCACACACAGCCTGCAGATCAGCCGGCTGTTGTTGCACCGCTGCCTCACACACACTTTGCTGGCTGCTTTGTGAAGCGTCGACAGCACACGGTTAACCCCAACTTTTATTATTCTACAAGACATGAAGCCACGGGTCCTAAGATCCGCCCTGTTCCTGCAGCAGGAGCAAATGTGTGCCATGGTTCACCTCACCTACATATCATGCAGTGTCTTAACTTCCGTTACATCACGACACATACAGGGAGTATAGCCCGTTTCAAAATGTAAACACGTTGAACATTTTCAGGAGCTACATGTGATTTTCTTCATTGCTCCTCTATTGAATCTTGACCACATAGTGTTTTCAGAGCAGAAGTGAAGTTAGCGCCTCTACTGGTCATATTTCTCATGTATCCCCAAACTGACAACTGGAATGAACGTCTGATCAATTAGTGAAGATAAGCAGAGCAGTCATTTCTCTTCAGAGGGGAACATTACAATCAATTACTGCTCTGTATTTTCCTGTAGGAGAAACATTCAGCAACTATAAACATGAAAATCACTTCATTCAGAGGATATACTTTAACCCTTTATTTCCCCTAATCATGTGTTTACTGAACACATGTCATGGACATCCACATAGCCTACATACACACTCACTGTAATCTCCCAGTGGTAGTCAAGTCAAGTCAAGAAGACAGAGAGATATATACATAGAGGGACACACACATGCACAAACAGGATCCTGTGGACATGCACTAATGGAGAGATGTCAGACTGCCCACAGCGAGCGCTCCTGAGCGGGTGGGAGGGTTCGGTGCCTTGCTCAAGGGCACCTCGGCAGTGCTCAGGAAGTGGACTGGCAGTGGCACCTCTCTCAGCTACAAGATCAATTTCAGACTGAGCTACTGCCCCCCTCCCATGTGATATATTTTTTATGACACCATCAGACTGTTGTTGGTATTATCTATTGGAGAGCAAGAGATCCAAATATTATTAGCAGGAATAATAATACAGATGGAAAAGAAATGGAAGAATTGGTTGGATACAAAGTGAAGATGAAGCTTGTTTGTTGTCTTCTCTTTGTTTTTTAATCCGTCCTCTGTTGCACTGATGTTTTTCAGTCGCAGATCCAGACCCCCCCCCCCCCCCCCCCCCCCCCCCCGCCCTCCCCATCACCCTTATTCAGACGTCTAAGAAGCCACAGGGAACCACACAGTTAGTGTTATCATTGTTGTTATAGAGTGCAGTGCATGCTTCATGGTTACCTAAATAGAGAGATACGTGTCTTCTTTCTTTAATGAAACATATCCCTTTCCTGTGTGTTCTGAGTTTGACATGTAATTGAACGTTGTCTGAGCTGGATGACAGCAGGCACACGATGACATGCTGCTGCACGCTGTGATAACTGAGGACACTCTGTAATCTTTACATGCATACTATACGCAGCACATAATCACCACACCCTCCACACGGTGTTCACGAGGAGTCAGGCTGAGGATGGATTGTGTGTCAGAGGTAGAGTAAGACATGCAGACGTCACATGATTCAGTCTGTCTGGATAAAACAATCGACTGTACATATACTGCTTCCTGTTGTAACAGAGAGGGATTGTTGTGTTTTCTTGTAGCTGCATGGCTTTGAAGAAAATGATTTACTGTACTAGCAATCTGTTTGTTAAAGTTGAGACTGTTACAACTTAAGGCAGATTAAGACGGATCTGGCTCTAAAGTGGTAACCACAGTGAAAACTGAATACCAAGTGATTGTTATGCATCAAGATATTTTTCGTGTTAGCAGGAGTTAGCTAATGACACACAATTAAAACTGACGCCTATTTGAGAGCTACAAATCCAAACATGAACATTGCAGTAACAAACAGAATCGACAAGGGGAAACCTCCAACCTTCAAAGTCTGTGGCCAAGGTTCTCTGCCAGGAAACAGTGGATTGTTCCCTCCGGGTAGAGAGTGGAGGAGTTTAAGTTTCCTGGGGTCCTGTTCATGAGTGAGGTTCAGATGGACTGTGAGACTGACAGGCAGATTGATGCAGGGTTGGCAGTAATGTGGGGGCGATGCACTGTCGTTGATCTTCATTCAAATCTTCACCTGCGGTCATGAGCTTCGGGTAGTGACTGAAAGAATAACATCACGGATGGAAGCAGCTGAAATGAGTTTCCAGAATCCCCCAAGACGAGCTGGAAAACTTTAAAGACAGAGTTGAAGTCTGGGTTGACTTAGGGTGCATTCACACCTGAGCTGTTGGGTCTGTTTGAAACGAACTCTGGTGCAGACCAAAGAACCCAACTCTAGTCCGCTTGAAGATGTGGGTCTTGGTTCGCTTCCAAGTGCATGGGCATTGTGTTGTTGAATCTGGCCAGATGCTTCAGAATGAACAGCAAAAATGTCAATTAAGTTTGCGGGGCTAAAGTTAGCATTGCTAACAACACCAGGCTTCAGTCCTCCTTGGAGGTTAACGTCCAGTTTGACTTGACACAGCCGACATAAAACGTAATCTCCATTTAATAGATCAATATCCTGACAGACTGCGCTGCGGTTCGAGCTGCCATTCTTCCACTGTCCCTCTGTTGTCTTCGGGGTCATAGTGCAGCGTTTGGCTCAAACAAATTAGCCACTGACCTGAGCTACAGCCCCAACTAGGCGGGGGTTAAACTGTTACAACTTAAACCCTGAATCCCACCGAATCATCCCGACTTCATATGTGAAACCTCTGATGAGGGGATGGAAATGATATTGGATGGATGGCTCTATGTTGGCAAAATCACTGATTGAGTGACTTTTCTAACTGCTGAATAATAAGTGATTTGAAAACTGATATATACTACAATCCTGTAACACTAAGACTTTTGTTATCTGTTAAACTGGGGTAACGGATAGACAGGGACAGACAGGCTTTAGGGGCACTTCCCTGTCGCCCTCGTGTATGGGGGAAGTTCATTTGAAGTTCATGTAGTTTCTTGGCAACAGTTTCTTCCTCGCAGCACAGCACTGACACTGTGGGATAAGAGGCCAAACTTCTCTCTCCCCCCCCCCCCCCTCGACTCCCCCATCTCAAGTGCTTTTCTGCCGTTTCTGTCTCGAGATGCTGCTTTAGATGTGTGTCCTCACGGCTTCTGTTTATTCTCTCATGAGTCACAGTTAAATCAGACTGAGCACAGCCTCACATGTGTGCAGAGCGAGTCCAGACACATCAGAGTGAAAGTATAAAAAATGTAGGCACAGAGCAGGAGCTGATCTTTATCAAACATCTGCGACTGCTGCCCGGGTCGAGGCTTTCTCATGATGTATTTAACAATGTGTGGGAGGAAGAAACAACAACAAAGTATTTTCTCTGGAAAAAGTTATCCCACTGGTTTAACATTATTTAATGTGAATCACAGAGAAGAAAAACATGATTTCATTCGCTTTCGACGTCAAGTTTTTTTTTTGTCCCTCAGCCCAGATTAGCCTCTGTTTGTGTCTTTTCTGGAGTTTTATCACCGCTTCATCAACACGTCCAATTGATTTGTTCCTTCCCTTTCTCTCGAAATAAATATAGTAAAAAAAAAAAACAGACTGAAAAAGTCCTTATCGCAGATATTTGTCATGCTTTTTTTCATAGGAGTGCTCCTGTCCTCGTATGATATGCTGATTTAATCTAGCAGAGCATGCAGTTCATTCAGAGGAAGTTTGATTTGAAGCAGATTTGATGCTGTGTGATTCACTTCAATTCAACTTAAGACGACAAGAACACATTTTCTATTTTACACTTTTGTACCTGTGTGACTGATCTATGGCATCAATGACATAGGACAGAGGACATATGTCTCTGCAGACACAGTCACCACCACACATATATGGAGGCCCAGAAGGGACGATGGAGCAGCTTTACTTATGAGAAGTCTGTATTTTATTTTGTAGGAAGAAGCTGCTGACTCTGTCTTTAATGAGTTCTCCTGCCCTTTGTCGTGATGCTCTTGGTGACATCTTGTGTGAAGCTCTTTGAATTTCCTTGTTGTTGAAATAAACGTGCCTTGCCTAAGTTGTTCTTCGGTGGTAATGGAAGTTGACTGTTCGTCTGTCTTTATCTCTCAGTCCTGTGATCGACTTCAACTGATATTCTGTTGTTTACATTTTTCCATGTGAGACACCTGGGCCTCCATGTTGGGTTGTACGCTGCACTCACCTGCCTGAGTGTGTATCCTCCTCTAGGACATCTCCCTGGCTGTCCTTCCTCATCCTGCGTCCCTCTGACGCTCAGGGATGGAAATAACAACCTTGATACTAATTAGTTCCTCTTCTATTTTCCCAGCAGCCCCTGGGACCCCACTTTCATTCAGAGAAGCTTCCCCTGAGAAGATGACGTGTCACTCTCTCTCATGAGATGCGAGGAAGCACGACTAAATAAGCCCTGGCTGTGTGTAAATTGGTTGTCACGCAGGTGTACAGAAGGTGCGTTGGGTTTTGTTTAGTCAGGTCCGGAGTGATCGCTGTCTGTGTTTATGGAGGAGAAGAGGATCTGTTTGTGTAAGCATTAGTGCAGACGACAAAAACAGCAGAGACTCCTACAAAAACAAAAATGTGTTCTTTAGTAGAAGAAAGGTAAAACATCCTGAGATGACCTCAAACCTGTGCCGACAGAGTGGTGCAGCATCTCCCCCTGCTGGTGAAAAAGGGTCAATGCACACGTGGTGTCGCCTCATTGATTCATGCAGTTCTATCATCATTTTTATTTCAGATGCTCTGAAGTAGAATCCATTAAGATGATTAACAATCAGTCATGTGGGGATGTGATTCAACATGTCACGTGTGTAGCTGTCGTCACAAAGTGAAGTGAGCTCGTCAGTGGAAGCTCATGATGTTTAGTCCAGTTTTGTAGAATTGAGTGGGCTTCAGTGTGTGCCAAACACAAGCAGTGGTGAGTCTAGAGTCTGCTGGGGCCCTAAAAGGCAAAAAATCATCGGGGGCCCCTCCAACCTGCATCCATCACCATCATGTCTGCCAGTGTCCCTCCTCTTCCTCTCTTTCTTTTTTAAATCCGAGGCAGATATTTCCTCTCCGTTTCCCTTCAGATCTTTCATTGACAAATGTTGGTTTTCAAAGGAGAGTGAGTGCTGTCAGATGGGGCCCCCTTTAGGGTTCCACAGTTTGAGCGACTGCTGTGGTTTAAAGTTTGTCAGCCCTTGGGGGCCCCCTACTGGCCTGGGGCCCCGAGCAGTTGCCTGCCTTGCCTATTGACAAGCAGCACCTCTGAACACATGCTTACTTTTTATTGTGTTGTACGTTCTGTCATGTCTGTTCTCTGTGGGGGACATAAATCCCCAAAGGACATTTCTAAAACCTTTTCAGATATCAAACTGAAACCTGTTGTGCCCTCATAAAGGACGTCCCAGGCTTTCTATGTTCTGCAATTTTTTAAATGGCTGCCATCTTGACAGACACATTTGATGCGAGCAGGTTAGGAGTTGAAAAATACAGATTGCACAAACAGCTGATGTGTGAAGATTTGAACAAGCTTTTTAAAGTCTGTTTTTTAAGGATAGTCTGAACATTTTAAACACCTACCTGGACGTGTTGATGTCCCATCGATGATTAATATGCTTTTTTATGAAAGAGACGGAGTCACAGGTGAATTTAACTGAGACAGAGAACATTTAGCAAAGGATCGCTCAGAGTCTAAACTCAGACTCTGATCTTTCAGATGACGATTAAAACAGCGAATCAATATTCTAAGAGTATTTTCAGTTCGCTCGTTGTTTTTAAAAGTATTGCTGTGGTTGCTTGGGCTTCAGTTTAAGTAGTTTGACGTGAGGTACCATCAGTGGCAATTACTGACACAAGCTTATCTGGTGTAGCTAAAAGCCACAGTGATAACTAATAACAGTACACGTTTAAAAAAAACTGTTAAAGTTATTATTTAGTTAACATAAAGTGTTTCTGCTCAGCTTTACTAAAACTGTTAAAAGTAAAAATTAAGAGCACGGTCAGTCCGACTATGACTCAATAATATTCTTCATTCAGAGTTTGGAGAACATTTCTCTGTTCTCTTCTCCGCTTGAGAAACTCTTCATCCTCTCTGACGAGCTGAGACGCTTTGTGAATAACTTTCATCTTTACAAGGATCCAGTCTGAGCTTCAAGGGGAAATTCTGAGAAAGAGTCATGATTCTGAGAATTTAGTCACAAGGAGAGCGACTCCCGGCACAGGAAGCTTTGTGAATACGACCCCTGAAGTCCACGACGAAAAACCTGGAAGTGTTAATGAAGACTTCATTTACTGTGGCATGTTTTTTTTTTCATCCTTTGTACTTAAATGTATCCTGAACTTACTACAATTATCTAACTTCAATTCTCCTGCGTCTCAGCAGGATCTATGACGGTTGTATGAAAATGCATGATGGGGCACCGATGGCCTAGCGGTTATGGTGCGCGCCCCTGTATGGAGGCAATAGTCTTCAGCGCAGCCACCGTGGGTTCAAATCTGACCTTGGCCCTTTGCTGTATGTCAGCCCTATTCTCTCCTCCAGACATTTCATATCTGTCTTCAGCTGTTTGATCCAATAAAAAGGCCCAAAGAATATATATTTAAAAAGAAAATGCAAGATAAACGAGATCTGTTGTCTCCGTTTGGTTAAGAAAACCACTGCTGAAGTGTGTGTGTGTGTCCTGCATGCTTTTTTAAGATAGTTGAGGTTCTCTCTTCTGAACTCTGGCTGTGAAGCTCCGTGTGGAAGTGATGGTCCTGTAACGACACTTCATATTCTTACAGTGTGACGATCTTTCAGCTGGTGTTTCATTTTTGTATGTTCTTAATTTCTGTGAAACACTTTGGTTTGTTTTTAAAGTGCTTTAGAAATGAAGATGACCTTGAAGTTTCAGGTTGTTTGCGTTCGCTCTGTCTTTTAATGGAAATCGTTTTTGGGTCAACCAAAGTCTTGTTTTTTCATGTTTCTGACGGTTTATCAAATTAGAGCTTAAAAACAGAAACTCCTTTTAGCTTCTGATCATTTCCTGAAAGGATACATCTGAACCAAACTGCACAAAACCCAGAAGTTAGCATCCATGCTGAAATGTTCAGTCTACTGAGGCAGACCCAAAAAAATAAAAGGGTTCAGTCTACTGAACAGTCTGCACTCCATACTGAACTGTGGCTTTTCAGAAAGGGCCTGTATCATTCAAGTAAACCAGAAAGAGGCCTTGTCACGGCTACGCAGAATAATAATCATTTAAAAATAAATCTCTCCATCCTCAGTTTTGATTTGGAGTTTTTCCTGTTCCAGAGAAAAGTGCAGAGATATTTAAAAGGCCATGAAAAGAAGACAAGCTCTGAATAAATAACAAGATAAATTATCTTTATTTTCCACGTCTTTGTCATTTATAAAATTATGTGTCCACAATTAATATTAACAAGGCAATGCAGAGAATCCTTTAAATTACTCAGAGGTGGATCTCGGGCTCTAGAGACTGAACGAGACAAAGAGAGCACGGACCAGAACGAGCCGGATGGTGCTGATACCAGCCCGAGCACGATCATCAATAGAGGTTGTTTTTTTATTTGAGCAGATGGTAGAGGACTTTGAGTACCATGCTGGACTGAAGAGGATTGTCAAAGGGGGTCTCTAGAGCCTGCATCCACGCCGAGCCCTTCAAAGTACAGTCAGAAAACTTCATATCCCAGGATTCATCACTGCTTATCGCTCAGTGTAAACCAGACACAGTTCATTCACAAACTCTTCCAACATCCTCTCACCGGATAACCATCACTGATCATCATCATCATCATCATCATCATCATCATCATCGTCGTCATCGTCGTCATTTATTAGCGTAAGCATGACTCTTGTCTATCTTAAACATATTTATGACGTTTTCTTCTACCTACAGTAAAAGACACAAAACCCCAGGAACTGTAAAAACCGAAACAATGAAGAAGAAACAAACCTCTCTACTCTACAAAACAAAAGAAAGAAATGAGATCCTTAGATGCCGTGTGCTCGAGGGGAAATCAGAAAACGGTTACTGGTGAGTCGGACTGTGTGGTTGGCGAGCAGGTTTCACTGATGGAAGTTATCAAAATGAAATATCATATACTGTAGAGGTTATTATTACAGTAACAAGGTTCCATGCGGTCACACTCTCGTCTTCTGTACAGAGCTGAGGATTCAGTAGTAAATAACAAGGCTATACATACACACACACACACACACCTATAGTGCCCGTTGGCCGGGGGCGCCAGCATGTTACAGAGCCGTGGAGAGCCGGGACGGGGATGGGGGGTTTGGGGGGGGTCTCTGCTGGTCTGGACTACGGGGTACCTTTCACTTCATGGTGGTCAGAAAACCAATGTCAGACCTGGACGTGAGTGCGATCTAATCAGGCTGGTTTTTTGTTTGTCATTTATGACTAAATCCAGCTTCTTATTTTAAATGTTCTGGAACGTTCCACCCTTAAAGCTTCGGACTAAAAGTAAACATGACCCGGATTAAAGAAAACAATCTGGTGATTCCATTTTCAAATTCTTATTAGAATATTTGAATCGTTTAATTTCAGAGAGAACAATATGTGGTGGAAGTTTAGACGGCATAAACTTTCTGGATTTATGTATTTTTTTGCCTTTATTGGATCGGACAGCTGAAGAGAATCAGGAAATGTTGGGAGGATTTGAACCCACCCCCTGCTGCGTCGTGGACTATAGCCTCTGTACACGGGGCGTGCAACATTACCGCTAGTCTATCTGGCTCTCTCTGGATTTATGGATTCTTTTTGTCAAATGTGAAAACAACTGTTGGGTGATCCAGATGGAAACAAATCATTCTTGGACGATTTTTCTACATTTTTGTGCAGGTGGACAAAGAGATTTTGGGTTAGATATTTCAAAATGCTTGATATTGTAATGCCAACTCCAACCACTAGAGGCTGGAGAACGAAAAAGGAGAACTACAGGTGACAGATTTAAAAAAAACAAACGATAAGAAAGGATTGTTTTGTCTTCGTTCAGTTATATTGATTTAAGCTGCAGGGAGATGAAGTGCATGGATGTTCCTAACAGCACTTTCTTTACATAAGTGAGCTACAGTCTTTTTTTTTTTTGAGTGTAAGCAAGTTATCTACACGATCCAAGAACACAAAATTAGAAATACAGTGTCAGCAAAAACTCATTTTTCTTCACCTGCTACTTAGCCATGAACTCCGAAGAGAAAACTATTTGGACCAGAATAAGAAATCGGATCACCAGATTTATTTCCACTCTCCTCTGAGGCGCGTCCACAGTGATGAGGCTGTGATTTATAAACTGTCAGTTCTTCTGTGTGAGTTTATTTCTTGCTGTGATTTCCAAAAGAAATGACTCCAGAGAGAGTGAGGGGTTGGAAATATGACGAGGTCACGCCATCTTAAGTTTGTCACTGACCGTGCACTGAATCTGAAGTGTTTAAGGATGGATTTGTCCCTCAGATTTAAAGTAATGCTCCACGTCACTCGGCTGGAACACGTTTTATACATCAAGTCTGGAAGCAGGAAAAGGAAGAGAAGAAGAAGAAAGTTCTGCACAGTCTGTTGGGAACTCAGAGTGAGAGTAACTTACAGAAAGATCATTTCAACTGTTGTTTTATCTTTTTTTTTATTAAAAAATCTCCAAAGGGATCGACCGAGTGTGCATCTTTCTTTCCTACTTTCTGTTTCTCTTCTTACTAAGCCGTTTACTGAATGTGCACGCTCCTCTCACGCACACGGAAGCAAAGAGAGACCTCTGACCCAGTCCACGGAGCACCAGGGCCCGACACACAAAAACCCATAATTAAGACTTAAAGACACAATCCAAACCCTGAGGGCTCGTTCAGTCAAATACATTTCTATTTAAGTCATTATAAAACGATACCCAGGTGAGTCGCTAAAGCACTGAGAGAGCAGGAGGAGCCGAGGGAGCAGCGCACAAAGCGACAACGGAGAGAGGGTTTCCTCTCACACACACACGCGCACACACGCGCACACACACACACACACACACACACGCCTCACACTGAGCGGGCATTCTTTAAGATCTCAGTGATCAGGGTGGACGTCTCTGTGGGGGCGCGTGTGAGAGGGCGGGGTCATTAAAGGCTTGCAGAAACACATTCATTTGGACCACATGTTTAATGTGGAGGTGCAGTGGGCGTTATAAGGCATGGATGATGAGACATGTGCTTAAGATTTAAATGAAACATCAGCAAGTGAGACGATCAAGCCGTTTTAGTTGACATTCCTTAACTTAATTTAACTACATTATTTGTGCGATTCAAAGACTGTAAAGCTAACCGAGTCAAATCAATTCAAGTAAGGCTAAATGCACGCGCACACACACACACACATATACACACACACACACACACACACACATTAGAGCTGGTGCAGGGTAAGGAATAACTACAACCACCTGCCTAAGATTTCACCCCCCCCTTGGAGTTTTTCCACGATTGTGTCACAACCTGGATTTAAAAAAAAGTTAAGTCCATGAAGCAGACGTTTTTCTGATGGAAACTACTGGTTGCACCTCATTTTAACGAGCAAACTGTTTTAATTTCCCCCTTTTTTTTTTATCATTTTGTTTTATTTTTCGGTCGTTTAATTGCTTACAAACCCGATTAAAGTCTTTTCAGAGCTGCAGTTGTGACATGACCAAATGTAGAAAAAGTTCAAGGAGGGTAGAAACTTGTGCAAAGCACCACAAAGAGGGATCAAAAAACATGAAGCTCCTGGA
The DNA here is from genome assembly GCF_963584025.1 of Labrus mixtus. Lineage (NCBI taxonomy): Eukaryota > Metazoa > Chordata > Actinopteri > Labriformes > Labridae > Labrus > Labrus mixtus. Next base: position 23,356,326 of record NC_083625.1, on the reverse strand, counting down.
CGGTTAGTCTGCACAAACTGTCCCGGAGCTTCACGCTCTTGTCCAGGTTTCCCTTTAAAAAACAGATTCTTGACAGCTAAAAGTCAGATAGCAGCACAGCAGACGGACGTTACAGTGAGGCTTAACAGGACCAGCTGGGTGCACTGGCCGACAACTACACTACTGATATGCTGGTTTGGTTTTTATTTATTTATATATTATATGTTTTTTTATTTGATTTCTGTCTGTGAGCTGACCTCAGCTCCTCCAATTAAGAGCAGAAGGAAAGGGCCAAGCAGCGTAAAGCTATTCACACACCTTCTAGACAGAGCGACATCTCCATACCCGGACATAAGAGCCCGACAACATCACAACGCCAACCCCCACCCCACCCACCCCACCCCACCCCACCCACCCACAGCTGCCTCTGAGACAGAGAGAGAGAAAGAGAGAGAGAGAGCAAAAGGAGAGTCATTCTGCAGCGATACAACAAAGCAAGAGGACGAGCAGTGAACGAGCTGCGCTGTGACAAACTGGCCGGAGATACGGAGGTGTTGAGCTGATAATGCCGGTGCCATCACCGTGGGCGCTGCCTCCGCATAATGTTTCTGCAGGTACGGTGGCTCTCTACGCAGTTCATCCCGCCTCCAGAGCTGGCTGTTTTCAACCTCCAACGTTCCTGCTGATGCTCTTCTCTTTCACCAGCGATTGTACTCTCTATGACGTGCCTCTCAATCTCTCTTTCAGTCTCTGTGATAAGTTCAAAGACCCTCCCTTCCCATCCCAGATATTATCAACCTTTAGTCCCCTGTCCTCCCTCTCCTTCCCTCCCTGAAAAGTCTGCACCACTATGTTTGTACAGTTGAAAACCCAATGAGCAGAAATCTTTAAAAAGCAGAGCCTGGGTTGTTTTAACTTCTTCTTTTTTTTTTGTCTGCAGTTGTTTCTTGCTCTGGAAACTATAAAGACAGGTCTGCATCTGCCTTTTCACACACACACACACACACACACGCGCGCACACACACACGCACACACACACACATTACTCTCATTCACTCACACACTTTTACAAAGCCATGCTCGCAGTAACACGCATGCTCTCTTTCTTTCTTGCACGCTCGCTCACATGCAAGCCCTGCTCGTTTCTAGTGGCGGTTGGTTTTGTCGGTCATGCAGGAGCGGGGAGCGAGGACAGGGGAGAGAAAAAGGTTCCGAGCTCGTAAAGGGAGGAGGGAAGGCATGTGTGTGTCTAAGTGTGTGAGTGTGTTGAGGGAGAGGTCTTAGTTCAGCTGCCATCTCCTGCGGTATTTCTTGTCGTCACCACCTGCCGGAGATAAAGAGAAAAAAAAAACACATGAGTTAGCATACGCAACAGCTACTTTCTCCAGTCTGTAGGTGAGAGTTTTACTAGAAAGATAAGGAGGCATGAAAGGGTTAAGAAGAAGTACCTTTTCACAGAAGGTGAGATTAAAAGAGTTTAGGCTGAGTAAGGAAAGCAGCAGAGAAAAAGAACAGATAAGACGTGTCAGGAAAATCACTTACTTAAATACATGTTTAATATTTCAAACTGATAGCATCACTTTTCACTGCAGGACGGGCAGAGACCAGTGGCTGTGCATACCTTCTAGATGGTTCCTGGACATGTATTTCAGTGCCTCATCCAGAAGGATGACTGGGATGGAAATCTTGAGGACCACAATCCACTGGGACCAGCGCAGAGGGGTCACCTGGAAGATCAACTGAAGGACACAAGGAGTCCAGAAGTCAGAAACCTTTCTTCAAAATGTATCAGGTGGTAACAGAACTACAGTTAAAGACGTATTCAGTAGTAGGATTTTTTTTCTCCAATGGTCCAAAAGCTGAGAACTCACCGGCAGAGGCTCCACGTAGAGGATGACAAAGTGGAGGGAGAGCGAGAGGATCATGGCGCCCAGCAGCCAAATGTTGACCCAGGGAGGCATCCTGATCAGAGACTGGTTCTCTGACAAACTGAAGGGGGGAGAAGAGTTCAGAGATGACAACATGTTGACCATGCCAGGTTGAACTTTTACACCAGGGACTTAAATACAAGTTATTCTATCATGTTGCAGAGTAGAAACAAAGACCATTGTGTTACAACTTTACTACAATTAAAGAAATAATCCAGGTCCCTAACGACCCTTTGATCATTTAGCATGAGACGCAGAAGGGAATTCAAAAAATGTAGACAAATGCAGGAAACGACTGAACTTGCAGGTGTTTATTTTAAGTCTTATTCAGATTGAAGTTTCGATGTGTGATATTTACGTCCCTGTGATGTTTCCCCCTCTACTATGAATGTCATGGAGGGGGGAGGGGCGGCTCCGTTTTAAATCGTCGTTTTATTAGCCAGCTATGTAAGCCATCGATTATGGAAGACTTCATTACATTATGGTGTTCATTCAGACAAACACTACTTCTGTGAAAAGATTAGAAATGTGCATGTAAACACATTTAAAGTCAAAGCTTTACAGATCAGACTTAAATATTAAAGTCCGGATGGCTGACCTTTTTTAAAAACATTTTTTTTTTATCAGAACTGACCGTTCTAAAAAAGTTAAAAAAAAAAAAAAAGAGTCCTGACATAAACTGACATTAATTTGAATATCCTTGGACGAACTTGAATGCAACACTAAATGTTTTTGTCCTCTGATGGCTGACAGTAACCATGTTTCTCCTGACTGTGCTGGGTCTATGCAACAGTTTCCTTGGTCATGAATCTCTTTATTGTCACGTTTCCCATCCTTCGGTTCTGTCCTGAATGAGACAGCGGTGTTTGTTTCTACAGGGAGCCTCGGGCAGACTCTCTCCATGAGAAAACCTGGCAAAAACACACGGGGAGTTTCCCCCTCATTCTGCCTCTTAAATAAGCATTCTTCCATTCCCTCACGTGTGTGTCTGAGCTTTAATTCTTCTCCACATTCACTAAAAAAGGGAGTCGATGTTTGTGATGGAAGATTTTCTGTCACGTTATTGCTCACAAAGCCGCGTGAAGAAGAAATGTCTCGTTTGATGACAGGGATTTCTTTTTTAATAAAAAAAAAAAACAGACAGCCGTGACATTTGAGGAGCGGCCTCAGAGATGAGATGACTGACCTGTTGAGCGCGTTTAACATTTCAATGGTGACCAGCACAGACAGCGCCATGGTGGTGGGGTAGCGGGATTCAAACACCTCACAGTCTATGCCCTGGAACATGGGGTTCTCCTCCGTACACTGCATGAAGTGTCTCTGCAGAGGGAAGGACAGAATGGTGGGGTTAGTGTGTGTGTGTGTGTGTGTGTGTGTGTGTGTGTGTGGACAGGATGTGAGCTGGACCTCTGCGACCTGTTTTGATGGAGCTCAGGTCTGATGGGGGAACAGCTGCAGAACCCTGGCCTCACTCCCACCTCGAGTGCAATCAAACCACACGGGTCTGACTTCACTTTCTATTTATGTACACCGCTGGGATCTCCAAATATCACTCTGTCCAACAGCAAAGAACTCAAAGAAAGGCTGAGAGAGGGACAGTTAATGCTTTAAAAAAAAAAAAAACCTGATTAATCTCATGTTATTTTGTCCCTTCAGGCTCTCCGTAGATAGTCGTCCTCAGTGTCTCCCTGTAGACTCAGTGATGTAAAAGAAGGACACTGCTGCATCTTTGAATGTCTCATTTCACTTTAACAAACTCTCAGACAGCTCAGCTGACAAGTCCAAAGTAATATCCACCTTATGACATCACACATTGACCTTATGACATCACACATTGACCTTTGTTACCGTTCCTTTGAGCTGTTTGACTTCAGTTTGGGATCCCTAACCACTTCCTGTTTCTGTGCTTAACTTCCTGTCCTTACCTTCCATCTACAGGAAGAGCCTTACTTTATTTTAAAATAAAAGCACACAAACTAAGAGTACTTTACTTCCTAAGGCAGCACAGACTTAAAAAAAAGAAATACCTTTATTGTTAAATGCGAACTGATGACTTTTAAACATGCAATAAAATATATGATTAATAGTGATTAACAAACAAAATGTAGCGATGAATCGTGGTTAAATATTTGAATCATTTAACAGCTCTACTACAAAGATATCTGATGCTATAGACCAGGCTCTAACTGCAGGTTTCAATGACCTATTTGTTTAGTGGAAGAACAAAATATTTAATAAAATCATTTGAGTCAAATTATTATTAGTATCTGTGTAATCAGGGGGATGAGGTTCAGTGAGCAGGTTGTTAAAGCGAAGATCCTTTCCTGTAGAACATCCTGCGCCGTGTTTATTATCCATAAATACAGAAACATAACTCTTATCTCAGGACAAATAGAAGGTTTCACACTCACCAGCTGATAGAAAGACACTTGTGGTCCCTCATCATCAAACAGGTACCACCATGTTGCAGCGCTCACTGTTCCAAGACCCACGTAACCTTCAGGCGACACAGAACAGATGTTGTGATGTTAAAGTCACAGACAGGACAGCTTTCAAATGCTCTTAAATAATACACACATTCATAAAAACAAGAACAAACGATGAAGTTTAGGCTGGCGGGGAATCATGGGAGTGATTATCTCAACTTTCCCTTAATTTAGATATTTTAGTGTAAACATTTGAATACAATTCTACATATTGTACCTTTAACAAAAACAATGTTCTGCAAACATTTTCTGATTCACTCATCCTCCACCATTTTTTTTTGGAGCACCAGCGTCTTTTTTTAAATTGTTTCCAATGAACAGAGAGTCGCCGTACAAAAAAAACACAACACTGCACATTTTTTCGGAGCACTTCTTGTACCCATACCCTCTTTGCTCCATGTGTGCCTAGGTAAAATTGACTGAAAACATACAGTTCAGTAAAAAGAAACGGAGCAGTGTCGGTACAGCGGCTGTTGTCAACACACTGTTGTCATAGAGACAGGACGGACGTGCAGCGATTTAACAAGTTTTCTGTTAGCTAGTCACAGATGACAGAGTGAGTATTAAAAGTACAACACTGTTTTCTAAGGCTGATAGCTCATATACGGATGTGAATGTGAAGTCTATTAAACACTGAAAACAGATGTATAATGTTACTGTTCTACCTCCGATAGCCAGATATCTGAAGAAGAGCCAGCCTGAGATGAGGGGCTCTTTAGGGTTGCGGGGGGGTTTGTCCATGATGTCCAGGTCTGGGGGGTTAAAGCCCAGAGCAGTGGCTGGCAGGCCATCGGTCACCAGATTAACCCACAGCAGCTGGACAGGGATCAGAGCCTCGGGGAGACCCAAGATGGCCGTCAGGAAGATGCTGCAGGTGGACAGAGAGAAGAAACACAAACGTCAGAATGAAAGCGGAGTGAAGAAGGCGGCTGTGTCTCCGCGTGTCCGCAACCCTCACCAGACGACTTCTCCCACGTTGGAGGAGATGAGGTATCTGATGAACTGCTTCATGTTGTTGTAGATGGCTCTGCCCTCCTCCACTGCAGCCACGATGGTGGAGAAGTTATCGTCAGAGAGCACCATCTCAGACGCAGACTTTGCCACCGCCGTGCCGGAGCCCATGGCGATGCCGATCTCTGCTTTCTTCAGGGCGGGGGCGTCGTTCACTCCGTCTCCTGTCTGCGGAGAGAAACAACTGACTGTGTCATTAATGCATCAAAACTCCATTTAAAACTTCACATTTGTATGAAAAGTGCAAAAACGACTCAAGACTCAAACATCAAGATCCATTATTCCAAAACGATAACTTTTCTGACACGGCAACTGAACAAACCGCTCTGAAGAATGTGATTTAACAACTCATTTTAAAGGAGCAGTATGTAACTCTGACCCCTAGTGTTTAAAATGGGTACTGCAGTCCAAATTCTAAACATTGTAGAGAGCTGTCTCTGATTTACTGATACTGATTTAATTCAGTAGATATCTCACATATTGCTCCTTTAAAGTTTGGTACTACTCTTCATTCATTTTTTTAATCTTAAGATATAAAGTGCCCACATTACATTTTTAGTGAAGATCATTATTTAAATAGAAAATGTTCTAACAGTTTGTTGATGATGGTAAAACAAACTGCTGTGTCACTCTGCTGGGCCTCATTATCGGTTCAGATCCAGAGAGGATCAGGTTCAAGCTGAACAACAGAGATACACGAGTCCGTCACGTCTGGGACTAAAGCAGCTTTAGACGCTGCTGAATGGTCGGAGTCAGTCTGACAGCTAAATGGCCATATTGTTGTCTCCTTCACTCCCGTCTTTCCCTCAGATCAACGCCTCTTCTGGGGCTCGTGTCAGACAGGAATCAGCCGAGCGGGATGGCGATGACAGCCTCTGATAGCAGTGTCTGAGAGAGCGGCTCACACAGACCTGAAACATGTCACACCTCACTACACACTTCTTCTTCTGCTTTGTCTTTCACAGAGCGCAAGGGCAGAAGGAAAGGCAGAAAGGCAAACAGGATGCCAAGTGCCAGAGGGATGGATTTGATTTATATTCACTCTACTGAATTCAAACACTCTCTGTTGAAGTGTTTTCTATCTCTCCAAACTGTGTCCTGAACTCATGTGAAATCATCATCATGAACTCGTTGCCATCTCTCCTCCTCACCATGGCCGTGATCTCATCAAATGATTGCAGGTATCCCACGATCTTCGACTTGTGAGCCGGCTCCACGCGGGCGAAGCACCTCGCCCGTTTCACCGCCTCCCTCTGGGCCTCCAGCGGCAGATCGTCAAACTCACGACCCGTATAAGCCTTTCCTGTCACGTCCTCCTCTTCGCCGAAGATGCCAATCCGTCTGCAGATGGCCACAGCTGTGCCCTTGTTGTCTCCGGTGATCATGATTACTCGTATGCCCGCCTCGTTGCAGAGCTTCACTGAACCGATCACCTCCTTCCTGGGCGGGTCGAGCATGCCCACGCAGCCGACAAAGGTGAGACCCAGCTGAAAGAAAAAAACACAGAGAGAGAAAGAGAAGGAGAGATAGAGAGAGAGGAGGATTAGAGTGCACAGAACCATATCTGAAAACACAAACACTTCTATTTCACAGACATGGAGTTTGCCTTTTTTCATTAGTGTTGCTGCTGAAACATCAAACTGTTTACAACACAAAGAGAGACCAGGGAAGAAGAAGAAGCTACAACTTCGTGTGTGTGTGTGTGTGTGTGTGTGTGTGTGAAGCTCCCACTGTTTCTTTGCACGCCATCCCTTTTTGCGGTTTTGCAACGCTGCAATGCTTTTTCATATCCCGACTTCATACTGAGCAGATAAAAGTAAATCTATTTCTTATTTCTGAAGTGTGCATCATTTTTAATAAAAAAAAATCAAAAATCAAGACTTCTTTCAGGAGCACTTTGGATAGCCATGGCTTCTTAAGCGTATCTCCTCTTTTTTTTTTTACCTCGTACTGAACAAACTTGGTGGCGTTCTCCAGGTCCATGTCCTCTCTGCGAGGCGGGCTGTCATGTGTTGCCAGAGCCAGACAGCGCAGAGTGTCCCTGCCTGTCCCCCAGTCCCTGATCTTAGACAACAGCTGGTCCCGCAGAGCCGGGGTGAGCGCCACCTTCCCCGTTCCCACCCGCAGGTACTGACAGCGCTCGATCACACTCTCTGGGGCGCCCTGAGGAGAGGAAGGATAAACATGAACACAACGGCGACGACATATAGAGTCCTTCTACGTGTCGGTTATTTCATTCATACACACCTTGATGAACATCTTGCTCTGGGATCCGGGCTTGACAGGAGTGCAGAAGACGGACATGGACTTGCGATCACGAGAGAACTCCAAGGTGAACTCCTTCTTCATCAACTGCCTGATCACCTGATGGATGAAACGCGGCGAGAAAAGAGACAAAGAGTCAGAACTGGAGCTGAGTAGATGGTATTTGTGTGCAGCTGTCAGGCCTGCAGCCGGGAGCTGACTGAAAGCTTTGACTTAGTCACTGACATTTGAAGGATGACACTTTGAAGCGAGCACTCATCGATCTTGTCTGGATGTCTGGCTGCAGCCTCGGACATGAATGTGCTTCGTTTAATAGCACACGCTGCTGATGTCTATCTAGGCCTTCAAGAAATCCCTTTTTTTATTCTGCATTATCCTGGTTTAGTGTGAACTTTTTAAACATGTTTAAAACTTAATAAAACAGGTGTCGATTGCAAAGTATAAATAGGAGTCATAAAAGTGGATCTAAGTGTAAACTCTCTTTCTGCCAGTAGGTGTCTCTCTAGTTCAGAGTCTGTGTTGAGCTCAGTCCTCGTAAAAGTCTCCAGAGATGAACATTGATCTTGCTCTCAGTCCAGCCAGATGGTGATGATGTACACACACCCCGTCGGGGGACTGCAAACATCTGACGGATGTCCTGAAATCTGTCATTGTGACGAACTTCTCCCCTCCATCAAACCAGCCATGAGTTTGTCTGGGCAAGGCATTCTGGGAAATGATTGTCCCACAGCGGAGATGTCGAGGATGCAGAGGATGTATCTGTTTGTTCATCAAGCAGAGGTTGTGATTTCAATTCAGATGACGTTAAGTCAGACGTCTGCCTCGCTGACTTCTGTCACTACGGGGAGAATCTCATCTCAAGTGCTCGCCACTGACGAGCTTTGTTCCTCCTGAAAGCGAGCCCCACGGGGACAGTAATGACCTTTATCTACAGAGGTGTGAGAAGTCTCTGAACCATGGGTGACTGGCTCCAACACGACAGATGACAGATCCCTCAGCAGCCACAGCTTAGTGAACCAGAGCTCTTAAAAACAGACATTAAGAAATACTCTGACATAATAATATAATAATAATTACATACACATATACAGCAGGAGACTTCCCATGCTGAACTCTCATCTTCTTAAACATTTAAACAGTGATCATCTGCAGCTTGTCTTCATGCTAAATGATGTCATGTGGATGTGGATAAAGGAATGGTTGAGGCAGGTTTGTCGTCTTTACAGCTTATCTAAGCTAAATGTCAAATGTTACGGCGTGTGATAGTTCACACCCTGAAGTCAAACATTCTGGACGAGTCTGTCAACAACCTTGTCCTGGAGTGAGACAGTGAACCTTACGCTGTTTACTCACCACCTGTCGCTGGCTAAAGAACAGGACTTTAATGTTAAATATTATGGGAAACAAAGTGAGGCACACTTGTTACTGATGTCATCCTCAGCAGCAGGCTGAGTAGAGTTAAGACACTCTCATTGATGAGGAGTGGAAAAGCCTGCAGCAGATGTTCCAGTTAGTGAAGCAAAAAAACTGAAATCTCTTGACAAATGACTGAATTAGGATTCAGAAAGTCTGTGGATGTGTGTGTGTGTAGACTTCAACAACAACAACTTTTAAAGAATCTGTTGGATGACGGAGTCCTTCAGTGATGGAGCATAAGAGTCTGATGTGAGGAACCAATAACGTGTTTTATAGTGAATGTCAAGAGGTGCAAAGAAAGCAGTTCTCATCTGTGACGAATATGCACCAAATCCACTGATAGTAACCAGGAGGATGCTTTCTTAAAGGTGCCTTATTCTCCTCATGTTCACCTTTCATTTTGTCCGTCTGTGAAACCTACCGAGCAGCTCTGCAATTCCTATTTATCTTATTAGTTGTGTTTGTAAAAACCTAATTTCAGCTACTGTCTCTTTAAGGCCCCCCTCCCTACATACCCACTTTCTTCTGATTGGCCAGCTCTCTGAAAGCCTTCGGGAATACTGCAGGGCTGCCAGGGGAAGTAAGAGGTTACACCGGCTTACGTAGAGGCTTGAAGACATCTCGGGAAATTCTCGGTTTCATTTGTCGTGATTTGCAGAACAAGCCGCTTAGCGCCCTCTGCAGACTCATCCTGGGATTACTCCAACATACGTTTACCTCATGATCTGCTGAAACTTCCAGCATTGTTACACTATTTGTGAGTTTTAAATTCTGCATGATAGGTCAACTTGCTGGATTCTGTTGCTCTGCCACATTCGCTGAATTGCCCCCCGGGGACAAATAAAGTTTTTTGAATTTGAATTTGAATTTGACACTGCAGGAGTATCACGAACTTACAGGACTGCTTCTTCTCTGCTAGACAAATTCAAGCGTTGAGTTTCTGGATTTTATGATCTGGAAAATAATCTTCAGTGATGCATTTTCAAAAACAAATGCGCTTGATAACGATTTATATCTGTGAACGGCTGATATGGGCGGATAATCTCGCCAAACAGTTAAATATCTGTCCGGCTTTATTAAACCAGAATTATGTAACACTGTGAGACTCAGACATCAGCAGCAGAACCTAAGATGACCTCTTTTTTTGTGATTTAACAAACTGTTCTTGGTTAACTTGGTCACAGAGGGTTGTTTTATACAAAAGGGCTCGTGTAGTTTGAGTGTCTCGTTTCATATCACTTTTTCCACAGATGCATTCCTAACATGTGTAAACAGGGTCATATCTGAAAAGTCGGGGGACTTCCCTTTGAAGACAGACGATTCTCACACATCCACATGTTCTGTATCTTACCCCGTTGCATGCGCCGGCACGCTCCACCTTGCTGAGTCCGGACACATCGGTCTTAAAAACGTTCATCTTCTCCACCAAGGTCGTCAGAGCCGTCTCTGTGGCTTCACCCACCTTCTCGTAAACTCCTTTGGCCTATGAGAGAGACAGAAACACTCAAGACATGCGGAGGGACTGCAGACCAGTGACACAGTTAGCATGCTAAGAGTGAAAGAGTTGTTAAATTCCCTGGGAAGGTTCAGAGGAGAAGCAGCTTTAAACCCGTAAACCGTCTACTTTTGTTAAACATATACGACTCTCTTCAAAATGCCTCGTGAGCCAATCCGCAGGTTATTCACCTCAGCCTCTTCAAACGTTGAGTCACACATGCAAAGTGTTCGCCCTCGCCAGCTGAGATCTGGAGTGGGTGAGGCAAAGCGGTAATGACGTAGCACACATCATTTGTTTGTGTGACCGAGAAATGACATCAATAAAACACCTGGCTCCCTCCTCCTGCACTCTGCAGCTCTTCTAACTCTCTCTCTCTCACTCCCAGTTCAGCACATTTCGATCCCACTCTAGGGCTCTTTACTTGAAAAACGTTCTAAATTGATGACTAAACGGCCGTTTAAGAGAGCAGAAAGGAGAAGAGAAGAGCCTCATCTCGGTCTCTTCCCCTCGGCGTGGTTACCATGATACCGGGGAGATGACAAAGAGGTGAGAAAAGCAATCCAAAGCAGAGAATAAGATCACACTTCAGGGCGAAATGAGCTGCACTGATGAAGAGAAGAAAAAAAAGGCCTTTGTGGTGTTTGTGTGTTTTGCAGTTCTACCTTTAACCACAGTCTTAAAGTGTCTCTATGCTGAACAATCAGTAAATACACGAGGACATCTGAAGAGTAACCTTGTGTGAAACATACAGTATGTCTGCAGAGACCGTCTGGATTTTACTGTTCTGGTTTGTTCTGGTTGACTCGGGACATTTCTGGGCGGGGAGCTGGTGTGTTTCCTCCAGCCAATGACAGCGCAGCAGGTGAGTTTAGGAGTGGATACAATTCAGCGATTGGACGCGATTCAAACCAGGAAATATGACCGACGTTGACTTAGCATTAAAGAAGAGAAAATATAATCATAGTGAGACGCAACGCCATGCGGATAAAGCTCGAGGGTGGACCTTGTGTTGGCTTTCACTCGTGGACGTGGAGTTGGTCTGCTTCCTGTTGGACAGGCAGGTGAACTCCACAGGCGGTTAGCTTGCAGTGTAGGTACAAGCAGTAAACATACACAGTACGTCCTGCAGTGAGGGTGAGCTTCTGGGGGGCGATGAGCCAAGGAGGAGGAGGGGCCCAGTTTGAATGTTGTGTTTAAAAACATTTCTACTGACCACCTTTAAACGTTAAATTAAAATGCAAAAGATATGATTGCGGTTACATGAAGGCAGAGTTTGTTTCTTTTGACTGCCGTCCCTCTGGAACCCAATTAACCACAGTCAGAAAACCATGATATGAAGTTGAATAAGACTAGAATAAAGCAGCAATTAGATATGACCAAAGGAATAATTCACGAGAGGCGGAAATGGACTTGAGCTTGTATAGCTCTTGTGATGACTCAAAGCGCGTTTACTCCGCAGGTCACACCTACACATCCACATCCTGCTGGTAGAGGCTGCTGTGTAAAGTGACCATCAGTATTAACTCATCACATTAATACGCCGCAGACGAAGCAGCGGGAGCAACTTGGGGTTAACCGCCTTGCCCAAGGACACATCGGACATGTGGCTGCAGGAGCTGGGGATCGAACCCACGGCCTTACAGTAGAGAGACGACTGACTCTACCAACTGAGCCACAGCCATCCCAGGTGTCCAAGATTAAGGTTTAAAAATGTATCCATAAAATCATGCATTGAGAGCCTGTGTGTGTGTGTGTGTGTGTGTGTGTGTGTATGTGTGTGTGTGTGTGTGTTAATGACCTCATTGTAGTCCAGTGAGGAGTCGTTGCACATAGAGCACACAGTGGCCAACTCCAAAAGTCCATCATAGTCACCACACTGGATGGGCCGGTCTCCTTTTAGTCTGGAAGGAAAATACACACAAACAAACAAACAAACAAACAAACACATATGTCACTCACAAACAGCAGCAACACACCAGGGAGAAACACTTCACAGTTCACTACACCTCAGATACAGTAACCCATCCATATGCATAAGCGTGGCAGACATTCAGTTGTTCAGCATTCAAAAGTTGAGAGAAGAAATAGTGCTTGTACAGTAGTAAACAGTGTGTGTGTGTGTGTGTGTGTGTGGGTGTGTATCTGTGTGTGTCCCTGACAAGCAGTTCTGACTGCATGACAACCATGGATCTCTTCCCAGTAGAGACTGCCTCGGTTGCTAGCGAGGCTCCCACACACTAACCCACACTCTGCTGTTATGAAATCGACAGGTTCGTGCAGAGTCACTCACTAAAAAAAAACAAATTAAATAAACAACATGTCTATGCAATGAACCCTCTCCTACCTGATGACTGGCCTCCTACCTTTAATCCTACACCATCGCATATTTACCGAGATAAAACAGAGGCAGCTGAAAGAACCTCAACACTCAAAGGTTGTTAAAATAGAGTTCACACTCCACTTCTAAACTTTCAGAACAAAGAAGGTGTGATGCACCAAAAATACAGAACAGCTGAGGCTAAATGGTTTATGATGGTACGTTATTGTTACTACAACTACTTCAAGTTAAAGGCAAGGGAATGATCAGAATTTAAAGGTCACATGATGCAAAATCCACTTCACCATGTTTCTCTAACACTAATATGTGTCTCTAGTCTGTTTACAAACCCCCAATGATGAGAAAAGTCCATCCTCTCCGTCTTTTGCCTGCTCCACTTTTCAGAAAATGTATGCTCAAACAGGCAGTTTGTAGATTTTCCCTTCATTACATCACAAAGGGCAGTAGCCCCTCCCCCAGGTGGGTGACACTCCCACAGCTAGGTGTTTGTTCTGCCCTCTGAGTCTGACTTCTCACCGTAAACAATAGGACATGGAGCGAGAAAGCCCGAGACACCCAAGTCCTTCCAGAGAGGGGGCGTGGTCAGACACAGCTCATTTACATTTAAAGGTACAGACACAGAAACAGCCTGTTCTGAGCAGGGCTGAAATAGAGGGGTTTATAGACATGATCAAATACAGGATCAGAGTGGATTCAGAACAAGAAACTTCACACACATGTTTTGGGGAGCTCTGAGTGACCACTGAAAAGTGTGCATGACAACATCTAGATAATAAATAGAATTCAAATAAATCAAATCAAATCGGTGACCAGTATAAAATATAATGAGGTCATGAGGCGGACAGAACTTTGCAAAATATCAGTCATGCACTTTTAAATTGTGACACTCACACTTGTCCCTCGGGGGCATAGGTAGAACCAGTTATAGAGAACTCATGAAGGGTGCAGTCGGAGTCTTCCACTTTGTCTGTGACGAACATCTGGAGAGGAGAAAATACAAACAGACAGAGGCAGAAAGGAGAGATAATGTGTCAATACAGTGTTTTACAGTGTAACTCTGACACCTAGTGTTTAAAATGGGTACTGCAGTCTAAATTCTAAACATTGTAGAGATCAGTCTCCCCCCCCCTCCTCTCTAGAGTTGATGCTCACACAGGTCACCATGTGGTGGACACTGAAGCTTCAGTGTTTATCCAGCTCTGCATCAGTCTGTAAACCTTTCTGTGTTCTAACCTCTCTCCATTTTTCAAAAGCATCTCCAATATTGATCCTAGTTTGAGCACGTTTCTGCTCGTGGAGCTTATTAGAAACATGCAGAGGCTTTTTAGGTCGGGTACAATCACTTCTATCTGAACCACTTCTCTTGCCCGCTTCCATCACTGCAACACCTGTTGGTTTGACCTGATAACTGCTCTCATATCTGGCAAACCGAGGGGCGTCTAAAACGGCCGTGTGGGGGTGTCTTAAAACCGCCTACCTTCTCTGGTCCAAACAAATCCAGAGCATTCAGGACCAGAATCTAAAGTTAGAAGGAGGACATACTGGCTGCTGCATTGTTGTCAGAGAAACCAGCACTTCAACATAGCATGTTTCCTTCCATTATCTTTTACCACTTTTTCCGTTTGGGATTGCAGGGGGGCGGGCGCTGATCCCCCCAGAGGACCTAATCGGGCAAGAATGTATCACTGCAAAAAATAAACTTTTCATTTGTAAAAGAAAGAGTGTTTATTTTTAAGCTAAACACCTTTCATGTTATTCAAACTGTTCCTAATGAGCAGCTCTGCGGTGTGGGCACACCCTTGAGTTAGTGTGTACACACAGGTAATAAAACACCTTTGTTATCACAGTATGTCATCCTGGATTTGTAGTAGAAATGTTTGTTCTTCAACAGTCACATTTCCTGCCACAGTAGTGTCAGCTGAACCTCACACCTATACAGTAGCTCCATGGTGTCAGAGGCCCTTTAAACAAAGAGTCAAGGCTGCATCGTGTCAGTGTTCAGGAGCAAAACACAGCTAACAGAAGCCCAATGATTTTCCACGTTCTTTTGAACTTGTTTAGCATAAATTAAAGGCTGGGGGGCATTGATAAAATCAAAGAAGTAGCTGTAAACACAAAGTACTGCACAAGCTGAAATCTGGTCACTGGAGAGGTTGAGTTCAAACGGCCACAAAGAGTCAAGAAATCCCCTCTCACTATCAGTTTGTGCAGCACTATTACGCCTCTTTCTCTGAGTTTCTAAACACGCAGGCGACATGGGAGTTGCTCTGCTTACATGTCTGGATGTAAGGCTTCATCAGTCACTCAAACTGCCACACACGCTCCATTAAACCGCTGCAAAACAAAGAACGAGTCAGAGAGAGTTTGCGAGGGAGCCGGAGTCCCAGAGCTGTCCAAGGATCTGCTTTGTTGGCAAATCTTATTCCTGAAATTCCCCCAGGGAGGCAGCTTCATGATGCACTGCTAATACTAATTTATTGATAAAAAAAACAAAAAAACAAGGAGGGAGTGTGGAGGCTGGTGGTTCATAAGAATGAGATCCACTACTATTCCACAAAGGCGTCAAACACAGAGTGAAGTTCAGAATGAAGCAGAAACAAACATGCAGAGGTGAAACACCCCTGTAACTGATTCCAACTCTATTTGAGACTCAACTCAGTCAGACAGATTGAAGATTTAATGAAGCCGCTGTCTGGTTAAACTCGTGTTGATTCTCCTGTCGGTGTCTTTGTTTGCCGACTAACCTCTCATTTAAAACAGACAATGAGTGGCAGACTGCAGACGAGACAAAGCTTTTGTACCTCTCGTTCAAAGGTACAGTTTAGCCTTTTCACAGAGAAATTATTTCTTAAAAACAAGTCTAGTCCGCACAAGATGAATAAGTTAAAAACAAATGTTCTCTCCAGAGAAGGAGATAATAATAATTTATACTTTATTGATCCCGCGAGGGGAAATTAGTTTTTACACTCTGTCTAGTTAACGTGCTACACAAACATAGGCCGGAATACACACATGCACAAACAGGATCCTATGGACATGCACTAATGGAGAGGTCTCAGAGTGAGGGGGCTGCCCACAGCGGGCGCTCCTGAGCTGGTGGGGGGGTTAGGAGCCTTGCTCAAGGGCACCACGGCAGTGCTCAGGAAGTGGACTGGCACCTCTCCAGCTACCACACCAATTTCCGGACTTGGTCCGTGCCGGGACTTGAACCGGCAACCCTCCGATTCCCAACCCAAGTCCCTACAGACTGAGCTACTGCCGCCCACAGAGATTAACACAAGGGCCCGACCGACACGGGGTCTCTGGGGCCTCAGCTTAACCTCTTTGTCTGTTCCTAGACAAGTCAAAGTTGGACGGAGATACCATTTACAAAATGGCAACAACCCATCACTGGCTTTCATAACTCCTCTTCAGAAACCAATGGGTGACATCACTGAGACTACGTCCATGTTTTATGCAGTCTTTGGAGACACCATGAGCTTTAGATTTGCATAGCTTTGCATAAGGAATTTAGAAGAAAGGAGTCATCAATACAACCAAACATTGTTCTGTAGCTCACCTGGTAAATAGACTCAAGCTTGTACAG
Source organism: Labrus mixtus (assembly GCF_963584025.1). NCBI lineage: Eukaryota > Metazoa > Chordata > Actinopteri > Labriformes > Labridae > Labrus > Labrus mixtus. Next base: position 23,339,819 of record NC_083625.1, on the reverse strand, counting down.
AGCCTGTCTAGTCTTCTGACTACTCGGAGTGCTTTTTACACGGCAGGTCACACCTACACATTCACACGCTGATGGCAGAGGCTGCTATGTAAAGAGTCAATCAGTAGTAAGACTCACCAGCAGAGCTGCCTTAGGTCACAAGACTAGCACTGATACCAACAGCAATGTAGTTTCAAAAACAACTTTTTATACCTCAATATTTTTTGCTTAAAGAAATGTGTGTGGTTAAGGAAAATGCAATTAAATGCAATTTCATCATAATTGAGTATTTGCATCACACACCTCGCACAAGTCCAAATTACGGCAGGGTTGGTAATTTTTGAAAACTAGCATGATTTTGAAAGTAGCATTCCCTCAGTGCTCTGTCTACACCCACCCACCCCCCCCCCCCCCCCCCCCTCTGTGCTCCCTCTAAAGCCACGCCCCTCACTCACATGCACGAGCGGCATTGGTCCAGAAGCGGATCTCAGCTCATGATTTGAGTGTGGGTTCGTGCACGCAAGAGGTAGAGAACGAGCAGGGAGACAGGGAGGCGTGTGATTGGTTCATCAGATTGGTACCTCGTGGCAGACATTGGTCGAAGTTTTTACAGGCTTACAACTGATACAGATGACAGATTTTCATTGTTCCTTTTTCAGAGAACATGAGTTATTAATTTCTGTCAGGACCTAAAGACAATTTCAACCAAAATCTTAAAAAGTGGATCCGGAGGAAATGACCAACCCTGCCCTTAACTGCAATAAAAACTGTTATTTCAAGTCAATTAGCAATGTCTTTTTTCACTCAGCATTCGGGAATTTCACCTTTTGATGGAGGCCTAGTTATGATGTTGATGCTTTCACACACTTGTGATGCAGTCACATGAAGCACAAGCACCTAAGAGGTTCAAACCTATCGTGTTATAAGAAGTGCTTTTTGGATTTATGTTGGATTCAGCAGGGACGAGTTGTAAACACGTGTATAGTTAAACAAGAAACACAGAGTGATAGCAAATATTCTCTCATCATGACATCATAAAAGCTTCACTAAATATGCTTCTAAAATGTACGACACTGTTCCCTTTGGACAGTTTTTGGACAGCAGATCAGTTTTTTTACCGTTACATCCTTTAGACGAAGAGTTGCATGAAACATTCTGCAAACCTCCTCCTACCTCTCTCAGCTAGATAACAACCTTTACTGCGTCCTCCTCACACTCTTAGCATGATGTAAAAAGCCAAATTATTCACCGATTTGTGATCAAAACCATGTGAGAAAGTTTGGCTGCAGTGAACACAAACACACCAGCTGCTCTTGTGTCCTGCTTCAAAACCAAAGAGGGTTCATGCTGTATCAAAGCGCACTTACTTTAACCAACAGCAAACATGGAAAACAAAGTCAAACATGACTTATTTTAAGCTCAAGTGTAAGAGCTGCATTAGGGATGAGTTGGCCATTCAGATTGTAAACTTCATGTCTGCCCTGTAATACAACAATGCCATTTATCTTGGTCAACCAATTCCTCGTTGAAATTCTGGATGTACTGTCCCTTTAAGGAGCTTCTGCTCGATTCTTAATTACTGCAAGGTCATCATGCTTGTTCACTTTGTTTCCATTCTTCTTGACTTAAATCTATAGTAACATCTCAGGGAGCCAATAACTTTCACTAGAACACAGACACAGACACACACAGCGAGGCTGAGAGAGACTAAATAAGGATTCTTTCATCTGAGGTCACTTTTTCTCTCTCTTTCTAATCCTCTGCAGTCTCCAAGGAAACAAGGCACAGTGTGATCCATGTGAGTGAGCCGTAGTGGAACAAGTTTGTATTCTTACACTCATTTCCCTTTGAGCTTATGTGGGGATTAATGAGGAGTAACCCTCTTAATGTGTGCATGTCTATTTGTGTTTGCGAGTGTTTGTGAAGGGCAAAAGGGGGAAGTGCAGAGTCACTGTCAGCAGGATGCAGAGGGGGGGAATCCTTGGAAATCCTGTGGATATGGGACAAACCCCTGAGTCAGGGGAGACACATGGAGCAGGACCAGGAATAAGCACAGGTGGACACGCCTGGGTAAACACTCACATGGCCGATTGAAACCTTTACACAAGAAAGAGCACAACGGCAGCGTGAAGAGTTAAGCAACAACCAAAATTACTATCTCCAGGAAACACCCTGCTGAAAAAAACGCAAAGCGGAAGTTCGATTTTCTCCAGGCGAGTGTGTATTTGCAGCCTTATCTCCCTCCAGAGAGTCGAGGACAGCCTGCCAGGGCACAAAGAGGGAAGCAGAAGGTCAATATTTACCCGCGTCAGCCCGCCTCGCTCTTTTTCTGTCTGAGAGGATTTCAGGGTTGCAGTGAGATCACTGCTCCGTGCCCCTCCTGCTGCAAGGAAGTCCCTGCTGCTCCGCAGTAATCAACACACACACGCACACACACGCTACAAGTCATCTCAGCGTTTACTTCACACACACATAATACAAGTGTGCTGTGCAGGGAATGCACCGTCCTCTGATTCTAAGTCCTTTTTGAAACAGCAACTAATTAAAAAAATGGTAGACAAAGAGAAAGAGAAAAGGCAGAGTTATTATTTCTCCCTTTTTCCCTTCATGACATCATAAAGGGCAGTAGCCCCTCCCCCAGGTGGGTGACACTCCCACAGCTAGGTGTTTGTTCTGCCCTCTGAGTCTGCCTTCTCAACGTAAACAATAGGACATGGAGCGAGAAAGCCCGAGACACCCAAGCCCTTCCAGAGAGGGGGTGTGGTCAGACACAGCTCATTTACATTTAAAGGTACAGACACAGAAACAGCCTGTTCTGAGCAGGGCTGAAATAGAGGGGTTTATAGACATGATCAAATACAGGATCAGAGTGGATTTAGAACAAGAAACTTCACAGACATGTTTTGGGGAGCTCTGAGACTTATTTAAACTGGTTGAAGAGGAGGAGAATATGTGACCTCTAAATAAATTTTAGTGTTCAGGGAGTTTTTCTGCAAATTCGTGTCTAATCGGGTCCTTGTGATAGACCAGTGAAGACCTGTATCTTTGCCTTGCCTTTTTACGAAACGATCAACTCTAGCACCTTTTAGATCCCTCCTCTGTTGTGATAAAACATAACTGAAAAGTTAGTAGATCCTAATAGCCCTGAGTCGTCTCTCATCACGGTTTCACATTCTTAATGAATGAATGAGCTGCCAACAGCTCCCTCGCAGAAGTGTTGTCTGTGCTTTGCTTCAGAGCTGGCCTGTTCATACCTGCGGCACCTGTGAGATCATTAGCTGAGGTGAGAGGTGAGGCGGAGGATGTAAGGACAAGAGGTGTTAACTGATTAGGAGTGTGTGTGTGTGTGTGTGTAAAGCCTTCCTTTTAAACAGGAGCCAAGACAAACAGCAGCTCTGGCATTTACTCTGTGCTTGGAGAAAAGACTCCCGGTAAGCAACACCAACACACTCATACTCATGAAAGGTAAAGTGAGGGTAATTACTGGAGAAATACTCGTGAATAGTTGTGGTTAAGATGTGTTGTCGGCCAAGTTAAATACAATACCCTGTAAAGGCCATTTATACACTAAAACCTGCAGGATAGTTATGAATATGACTCACTGTCAGTGTTTCCCCACACCTAGAAAAAATACTCTGCAGGCTGCCAAGGTCAATTTGCTCACTAATTTCAGCATTATTATTTAAATTGTTCATATTCTCCGACATGTTCACCTCTCATGTCGTCCGTCTGTGAAACCTAAAGAGCAGCTCTGCATGATTTGCATCTCAAAAAACTCCCAGGAATAAAACTAAATATCTAGATAACTTCAGGAAGACTGCTCCTGTGATTCAGCTGACCAGGCTGTTCACATATCCACCTCACAGTTGGAGAATATTTGGCTTCACATTTGTACAGCAGGAGGAGATGGAGATGCATCATCCATCTTTGTGGTCAATGTGAGACACTAATGCCTGGTACACACTACACGATTCTTAAAATCTTAAACGATTTCGATAATGTGAGAGACCCCAAACATGACAACAATCCTGACTGATTAACAGTTTAGTTTTATAGTGTGTGGTGTGCAACGAGACGATCAACTCGGCACACCACACACTGACCGATTCATTCAATGACAACCAGAGTCTCGACTATCACAACGTGTAATGTCGCACGGTCAGACAGGATTTAAGAGTAAACAAACATGACGGGCAAGCTAAATGTGGCTAGCTGTTAGCTGGTACATCCATTACTGTAAACATTTTGGTCAAACTCCTTTCCTTGTCAGTTGGATTGTGGTTTGTTTTACAGGACTCGTAATATAACTCGTGTTGTTGCCACAAATCAAGAAGTTGGTCCTGAATTCATGACATCCATTTAACTTTATGCTTCGCCATGGTAATGTTTGTTGTGCTTCCTGCTTCAGTCAGCTTGCTTCCCTATTGGCTATTTTTCCGTTCCACGTGACAATTCACGGAGTCCGTGCTCGGCCGTCCTCGGAGTTTTCCCCACACCTCAGGATTTCTGATCGTAAATGTTGAACACGTTTAGTATTTACGATTTCAAATCAGGGCGGACTAGATCGGGGAGGTTAAAATCACTCTTAAACACATCTCACACCACAGGAGAATCTGGCAAGATAATCTTTGGAACATCAGATAGTCGGGCCTTTGCTGACTTTGGTCGGAAAGGGGGGAATCGGGCCCAGAATCGGGCCAAGTTTAGTTTGTTGAGTGTGTATGTGTGGATCACAGGAGATTATAGAAGATAAAGATGACTCTATTGAAGCAGTTATAAACAAACAACCTACAGCTGATGCCAAGGCGATCTTCAAGTAATAGATGAGATGAGGTTTATTTTTCATAACCTTTGAAATGAGGACATTTCATCTGAACAAAGGGAAGTATGTAAGACGGAGATGAGATTTATTTTTGTGAAGTTCTATTTTATAGATCTTTAGAAGTATGCAAGACTCACAGCAGAAGTTGTCCCCTTGCTTTTGCTTACCCACACCGGAAGGTACATTTAATTCAGTATGTGTAGTGTTATAGTTAACGGCCAGACAACCAAGGATTAAACTAATTATCAACATCACCAAAGAAGTGCTGTTACACTGATGGCCGCAGGTTTGTGGACTGCAATAATTTTTTTTTTTGCAGAAGAGTTGCCAGGGATTAACAAGCTAGCTACATGTGCTCCGACGCAGCATTGTTTTCATTTCTCTTCACCGTGACCTTGCTCGAACAAGCTAACGCTAAGCTAAGCTAGCGACTTTGTGATACTAAGTGAAGAAGAAAGGACATCACAAGCAAAGCTCCTCTGACCCAGGAGCCGCCGTGGACAGGGTCTCGAAGTGCCCAATGTTAAGGTCCAATCAAAATGAGGAAATAAGAAACTAAATACTATTAATATGGCACAACGTCATTCTGTGTGGAACACTGACTGCATTGTGTTCACTCAGGTGATATGACATTTTGGAAACCTTCCCGTGTTTGTGTGAGCTGATCTGGTCCCCTGATATCGCTGTGGGTGCTGCTGGGTCATGTCAGCCTGCTTTACTCCACCAGCAGCTTCCTCAAACCTGCCACACTGAGGTGAACATTACAACAGAGGAAGGATTTTACACTCCTCTATGAGCCTCAAAGGAGTGCAATAAAGTGTCGGCCGTTCCTGGTTTGCACTTACTCTGCAGACGGACATCTGGTTGGTGGTGAGGGTCCCCGTCTTGTCAGAGCAGATGACAGACGTGCAGCCCAGGGTCTCCACTGACGGCAGACTGCGAATGATGGCGTTCTTCTTGGCCATGCGTCGAGTGCCGAGGGCCAGGCAGGTGGTGATGACGGCGGGCAGCCCCTCTGGGATGGCGGCCACGGCTAATGCCACGGCGATCTTGAAGTAATAGATCGCTCCTCTGACCCAGGAGCCGCCGTGGACGGGGTCTCCGAAGTGCCCGATGTTGATCACCCACACAGCCACGCAGATCAGAGAGATGACCTTTGAGAGCTGCTGGCCGAACTCGTCCAGCTTCTGCTGCAGCGGCGTCTTCTCCTGTTCTGTGGCGGCCATCTGGTTACGGATTTTACCGATCTCTGTGGAGACGCCGGTAGCGACGACAATCCCTATAGCTCGGCCTGCGGCGATGTTTGTGCCCTGAGAGGAAACGGAAGAGAGAGAGAGAATTGAGTGCTGGGATGTGAGGAAGAAAATGAAAAACACAAATTCTTTGTTGGAGAAAATGTACATCTCTGACAGAACTACCACATAAAGTGACTTTTCTGACAATTGCAGGAACTGTTTAAGTGTCCTAATCAAATCCTGATATAAATGCTTCATTGTGAGGCTCATCAGGTGCTCGTGTAACTTCAAGGTTTGGAAACAACAAACTGAAAAAGCAATCTGATCATACTTCTCCTAAAAACAGACTTTTGCACCAAAGGACATGAAGATAATTCAGATCTCTGTCACTAAGCATCAAGATACAGTCATGATGTTCACTGTACTTTACACCAGTGACTCTCAACTGGTGGGTCAGGACCCAAAAGTGGGTCGCGGAGCCGTTTTCAGTGGGTAACGAAAAGTGGGTAACGCCTGTGTCAGAAAGTCCAAGAAGCTCTTTTCAAAGATGTTTGTTTAGTTCTGTTTCTTTAGAAATTTCCAGAAGTGCCTGTGTGAAAACGGCTATGGAGTGCTTTTTGTTGTGTGTTTGTTATTTGTGTTATTGCAGCTTAATTGTTTTAAAGTCTTTATTCATACTAAAGTCATGTTTTTGTTCCATCTCTAGTGTCTTTGATATTCATTTTTCTGTATTTTAAAAAAGGTCCATATGATGAAGGTCACTGCAAACGGTCTAAGGCTTTAAACGCTGTGGTGGTTTGGCTTCAGACCACGAGCTTCATACTGGCCCCTGGTGCAAACAAACATGAAATAAATAAAGAGTAGATACGTGTGAGTCAGCCAGCTCCGGGGAGAAACACTTACAGAAAAGAGCATGTTCTTCTTGTCCTGGTTGACGGCTCTGGGGTCAGGAACAGGGTCAGTGTGTTTGATGACGGACACAGACTCCCCTAAAGGAAAGAGTGTACCAGACAAGTCAGCAAGATTAGATCTGCCAGAGTGACAGGTGATTATTTGACCAACAATGGGATTTCTCAGCAGTGACTAAGCTGAACAAAGTTCACACTCGCAGCATAAAGGGTAGAGGATCACAGAGACTAAACCTGAGGTCTTTTAGGTTCAGGCAATAAAAGAAGCAGCGAGCAAACTGTGTCTGGATTATGTGAAAGTCTGTTAGTGTCCGATATGAGACGAGACGTACCTGTGAGGATGGACTGGTCCACACGCAGCGTGGTGGACTTTATAGAGGTCACTCTGATGTCAGCGGGCACCTTGTCACCAACTAACAAACAAACAAACAAACACAACAACAAATTAAGACACAATGATGATAGACTCACAAAATCAACAAAGTCAGCTAAGTGACACTGTAACATCCACCGCCCGACAGATATGAGATTAGTGGGACCGACACTGATAGATCTGTAGAGATAGATAGATATAAACATTTATTGTGTTGGTCCCTCAAAGTCAGTTATCAAACACTTGTGGAAAATATTTATAATGAAGACAAGATGGTCACTCAACTGGAAAGTAACTGAGCATGTACGTGCATCACCGCTCGACACTCTGGAGAGTGATGATGCTTGTTGTAATTCTTACAGCGCCCTCTGCTGGTGAAAGAGAACTGCGAGTGTAATACAATGAAACTCAAATGAAAATGCTTTTTGACCGGTGAATAAATCTAGTAATTTCGGCACACATCTGTGAGAAAATTAGCTGACACCGATAGACACTTGATATGCTAATATCGGCCGATATGATCACAGTCGGTCTCTAGTATTAAGGCATGGTGGTGGCTACATGGGTTAGCAGAGGTAAAGTAAGCAGGACAGCGAGGAGGACAAGACAGCGTAAATACGTTTTCCAATGAAAGTCTTGTGCTTGTAAGTGTAGCTGCTGGTGATCAGTGGTTTTACATCCACCACTGAATACGTGTTCAAACAATAACAGAGCTCATGCTTCAGCTGCAGGTAAACAAGAGCTTGATAGAACCTCAGAGTCACATTCCTTTCTAAAAAATAATCGATAACTTCCTCTCCCTTTAGCTTCCTCTTCACTTTCTGCAGCTCTCCGTGTTCCTCCGATACACCACGACATAGTTTATCTTCTCCACCAGAGCCCACGAGTTATCAAGACCTGCATATTAAACTCATGTATCATAACCAGAGCATTTATAGTATCTAACGCCCCAAAACAAAATGGTTATTGCTTCCTCTTTGTCAAAGCCTGACATTGAACTGAGCCAGAGCCAGATTGAGAAAAAAGGGATATTATGATGTAGTAGCATCAGTGGATCCTGGACGCCTCCCTTTGGAGGTTTTCCAAGCACACCCAACTGGGAGGAGATCCTGGGGTAGACCCAGAGTTTGCTGGAGGGATTATAAACCCGTCTGAACTGGAAACGCCTCGGAATCCCCCAGGAGGAGCTGGATAATGCTGCTGGGGAGAGGGACGTCTGGGTTGATTTACTTCACCTACTGCCATCGTGACCCTACCTCAGATAAGCGGAAGAAAATGGATGGATGGATGTGATGAATGGATTGATGGATGTGATGAATGTGATGGATGGATGGATGTGATGGATGTATGTGATGGATGGATGTGATGAATGGATTGATGGATGTGATGAATGTGATGGATGGATGGATGTGATGGGTGGATGTGATGGATGGATGTATGTGATGGATGTGATGAATGGATGGATTGATGTGATGATGGATGGATGGATGGATGTGATAAATGGATGTATGGATGGATGAGTGTGATGGTTGGATGTGATGGAAGTATGGATGATGTGATTGTTGGATGGATGGATGGATGTGATAAATGGATGGATGGATGGATGTGATAAATGGATGGATGGATGGATGGATGGATGGGATGGATGTGACGGATGGATGGGATGGTTGGATGTGATGGATGTATGGATGATGTGATTGTTGGATGGATGTGATGGATGGATGGATGTGATAAATGGATGGATGGATGGATGTGATAAATGGATGGATGGATGGATGTGATAAATGGATGGTTGGATGGATGTGATAAATGGATGGATGGATGGATGTGATAAATGGATGGATGGATGGATGGATGTAGGGAGTGGCAGTGGGAAGTTTCTCTAAACACTCCAGACAGATGTAGATGCACAGACAGATTTTCTTCTGTAGCACATTTCACAGTAGAAACTTGTCAAAATGGTTTCTCGCTGGTAAGTTGAAGTGTTCACTTTGGATCATTTCACTCATACTCTGAGACGAGAGAGGCTTTTTTCCATTCCTGACAGGACAGAAATAGTGTAAAAAGGGAGAAGAAGAAATGAAGAGTCTGCGGTATTCAGCTAAATAGCCTCGACTTTTCTCTCCATTTTCTGCGTCTGACACCCATGGGCTGGTAAGAGAACAGGAGTGGGAGAGGCGGAGGGGGAGAGAAGTGTGTGTGATGTGTTTGTGTGGGAGACGGCAGGGGGCTACAGGTTCACTGTAGCAGGACTGGCCGAGGACAGAAAAGATAGGATTTTCAAAACGCCTACCCACAGACTCCTGCTCCCCGAACCAGCCTCCCACAGATACTCTCCATCTGCTGGAAGGGAATATTTACTTCTAATGTAGACACGCAGAGTGCAGATACCCAGGACTTTGAATATTTGTCTGACTATTATCCAGAGTTCGTTTGAAAATTCAAAAGGCAAGAAATAATTACAAGAAGTCAGGAATACGTTTGAAGAGAGACCGTTAATGTTTGATTAGAATTAATGAGAGGATCAGCTGCTTTGGCGAGCTACAATTCCCCTTCCATTTGGTAAAAATGGGCTTGAATCAGAATCTTAATGTGTTGCATAATATCCTGGCGATGAGGTCTCCCTTCACATGCAGTATAACCGTGACTTGTTCCCAGTGAATATTTGGGTGCAGGTTTCCATCTCTTCAGGTCCTGACAACCCGACCGCTGCAGTCACTCCATCTAACAAACCCAGGAAAGTTCCAGCGGAGGCCCAAAATCACAACTGTGTCGTAACCATGCCTGGCATCACCGGGACTGGACCGACAAGAAGGAGGCAGAGGCAGAGGCAGCGGCGGCGGTGGTAGTGGTGGAAACTCGAGTAAATACATTCATGTTGTTTTCTCTCCTCCAAAGCACTTGTGGTCAGCAGTGTCCTTTTCCGATACCTCCACACAGCCTCCAGTTCCCATGGAACAACCGGCAGCTAATCTGCTCTACAGGAAAGCCCAGAAAAAAAAATCACTGCAGGGAAGGAAAATATTGACGTGTTTTCTTTGTCACCGTACACCTCAAATGTTTCAGTCAGAGGAGGGTGTGTGTGAAGATCCCTGACACACGCTCTCTGAGTGAGAGGAGTGTGTGTGGTACGGTCAGTGCCCACCTCAGCTGTTTACTCATGTTTGAAACTGCTTAGCAACGAGATTATGTCAGAAAGGACGAAGCAGCTAATACATGACTGTGTGTATTTGAGAAGAATGCAGCAGTGTGCAGAACGGCACCGGGATAACTCTCCTTCATTTGACAGTCAGTGCGGTCTGTACTTTAAACAAGCTGGAAATCCAGTTTACTAATGCCTCGATTTCAGCTCAGACTTTCCCACTTACGTCCACATGCAGACATCTCCGCTGGCTGTGAAAGAAATGCTCTCACTTTGGACACCATATATGGTTATTGAGGGCAGTGATGAAGTGCGATCAGAAGAGAAGGCATAACACAAACAAGAATCTAAATCACAGGTTCCTAACCTCGACTGTAAATATCACTGGACGAAGCCTGAGTGACGTCACCCAGCTGTTCCTGCAGGGGGGCTCTGGAGTCCCATCGATGGTGGTCTCCATGCTGTCTCAGCCTAACTTTCAGTCAACCTAACGACAGGCTGAGAGCTGGAGCTGAGGCGGGTTTTAAGCCTCCTGACAAACCGTTACACTGCGCCCGCCTATCAGTCAGGTCTTGTTGTGAATAACTCTTGGTTAACGGTAAATGGACTTGAGCTTGTATATAGTCTTCTTCTGTGGTTGACAAACTACCTGCAGCTCCCAGCAGCAGCAGTGACATCACAAGCTCTTCTTCAAACCGTCTCATCTGACTCTGCTCTGCACGGTCATCATCTCCTCATGAACTGCATCGTCACGGAAACGAGCTGAATGGAGCATGCAGCATTGTCATGGTAACACTGTTGGTGTTGACAGTGACGATGGTGGTGGTAGGTGGGGGGGTGGGGGGGGGTGGGGGGGTGGGGGCGGTTGTAGAGTACTTTTGGTTCTTTCCACCTGTGTGGGCTTGTCTGAGTCTGTGTGAATGAGGACACCGGCTGAAACAAGCCCGAATTCCACAGAAGAGCTACCTGTCATATTAACAGACACACACAACTCTACACACTAACACGTACACGTACACACACACTCACACACACACGTATTTGCCGCAACATTTTAAGGGAAATCAAATCCAAACTTGAAATCAGGCTGTGCATAAACCAAATGATGATTACGAGTACAGTAGGAGTTGCAAGTCATTAACGACCCGATGCTGCTTTCAAGTCAAGGTCAAAGTTCATGAACTTCATCCCAGTGCTTTTGAAAAGCTGATCCTCATTTATTACTGTATATAAACAAGTATTAACTTCATTAACTGACCGTGATGAGAATAGTACCGACATCTCATAGACAACGCATTTTCAGGTTTTCCTTCAAATGGCGTCGGCTGCTCTTGGCGTCTCTAACTGTCATTGATTGAAGTCATTTTCTTATGGACAGATTGTACATGACGCTCTTTGTGAGTTAGGTTAAGTTAGTGCTCGGACTGCTCCGAGCATCTCTAGGCGAATGCTACTGTTGACCTTACCAGCACAAGCTGAACAAAGTAGTTAGACGAGGAAGTGCATCCGGTTAATTTCAAAATAAAACCCCTGATTGTGTGTGCAGCTGCTCACGGCTGGGCTCCCGCTACAAAGACAGACCCAGTGGTGCAGGGCCACCGTAGCGGAGTAAAACAGTGGCGCTGATGGAGCTATGTGGAAATTCCATGTGAGCAGTGGTCCGTCAAAAATCACTATTTTATACTTATTCTATTTCCTCCCTACTGTGGCCGGCAGGTTGAGCTTATGGTGTCGCCTCGTGTGTACTTAAACCGGTGGTGACAGCATGTCGTTGCAGAACATAATACCCATGCAGGTATTGATTTACAGTTTAACACCCACCTCTAACATATTCATGAGGTGAACAATGAAAGTGCTATTTAAGTTGAAGCACTAGTTCCCATGGTGAAAGATGACGTGTTACCACTAAGCCTCGGCCATCTTCTCCTTTAAAAAAAAAACAAAAAAAACACATTTATTAAAAATCCGTTTGAAACACCGGCAGAAGTTGTACTTTAAGGAGCGCTGGTGTGAGGAGCCCTCAGTGACGGTTATTTGGATGAATGATCCAATTTCCATTTTTGAACCCTTGAGCTAAAATCGAAACGCGCCGAGGCTTCACTGTAACCACCGAGGCATGGATAATCCCTCTCCTTCATTCTGCATGCGGTGGTTATGAATGAGCGCTGTGATTTCCCCACCTTCCCCGCAACATCACTCGCAGCCATCCAAAGTCAAATCACAAACCACGTGCAGCCAAGGATTACACTCTATAAAGGCATGTTAACCGTGAAGTGATCTCCTTGGTTTCATGGCACACAGATGCTCTGGAACCACAGTGACAACAAGGCTATTTTTAGACCAAGCTGCCCACACATGGGCGAGTGTACAGCGGGAGGATTGTGTGTGTGTGTGTGTGTGTGTGTATGTAACATAGGGGAGTGTGAGTGAGGAGCTGACAAACATCCAGCAGCGTCCAGGTGGTGGGACTGAGAGCATGGAAAGCAGAGGGAAATGGGGGGAAAGCTGCGGAAAATTAAACTGGGCTTTAAATACGAGTGGTGACCACAGCCACTTACACAGACACACAGACACACACACACACACACAGCTCTGGCACCTGCCCATCCAGGGGAAAGACTCTTATGTAATCCAGTCAGAGATATTCCAACCGTGTTTCCAGACTCATGAATGGGTGGCAGAGGCTGAGTGAGGGAGCGTGTGTTTCTGAGAGTGTCGGGGAGTCCTCTGAAGGTAGACGAGTCATAAATTAGTCCCAGTGAGTGACGGCGAGAGTTTGGCCCGGGGGCTTACCTGCCACCTCCACTACGTCCCCGGGGACGATGTCTCTGGCTTTGATCCTCTGGACGGCTTTGCGGTTCATGCGGTACACCTTCCCCATCTCTGGCTCGTACTCCTTCAGAGCCTCGATGGCGTTCTCAGCATTTCTCTCCTGATGTGACAAAGTGAAAGTTATGCCAAGGACAGTTTAAAGAATGTCTATGTTAATAGATGTTTAACAGCAACTTAAGTGTTACCTCTTGCATTAAAAGGTTATTTGGTGTTCTGAGGTCATAAAAACACGTAGACAGCAAACAGAAAGAGCCTCGTTCAGAACTCATCACATTTATCCTTTTAACCAGCAGAGTGTGTAGAAAGTATAAATGTTATTTCATACCCTCACTCTTCACACAAACTCGTCCAGAATCAGAAAACACAAACTAATATCTCTGCAGAGGTTCAAAACATGTACACACAGAGTATTCCTTATTTCATTTCTAAGAGCTTTCCCACTTGAGCTTCATGTGTGAACACAAACAGCTGAATGTTTCTCTCTTCACCCAGAGTTTCTCCTGCAGCCTCCTCGTATTTATTCTGCAGAAAGTCAGAGTGAGCTGATGTGAGAACGCAGCAGGATATAATCAGGAGAATTCACCTGGAGCGAGTGGGAGGGGGTGCTGACCTTTATTCCCTGTGATCGCTGCACGACCATAGACTGTCTGCACGCCACCGTCTGCTACTTCCACGTCTTTTCTTTACGTCATGTCTCGCCTCGGGACACACAGACTGAAGAGCTCACCTTGTTCCATTGCAGCATTTTATTCAGCTATACAGATGTCGAATAGAGCATGGATAACCAGACACTAAAGGTGAATCTCTGTTCCCTCTATCACCTGGAGTACAGGCTAGTCCTTTGTTAAATGTACAGTACGCTCAGGCCGTCATTAGCCTCGCTAAGCGTGTAAACACTGGTGTTGAAAGAGACAATGTTACTCCTGAGTTTACTATTTACACAGAGAGACAGGATGACAGGTGTTTCTCACCTGCCACACTCCGATAACAGCGTTGGCGATGAGGATGAGTAGAATGACAAGAGGCTCAACGAAGGCGGTGGTCGTCTCCTCTCCCTCCTCAAACAGAGCCAACACCTAAGAGACATAAAGAACACCGAAAACTCAGCAGACATTTAAACTGTGGTGGATCAAATCAACACAGCGTCACGATCCAACTTCTCTGAAACCTGTTCAGGACAAATTAGAAACAGAGCTCGTGTGTTATTGGGCAGAAAAGCTGCAGCTTAGTTTGTGTGCGTGTGTGTTAACCATAGCAGTGTTTCCCCTACCATTATATTGATCTAGAAAATGGTCAGGTTAGACTGGCATACTGGCCGGAGTGGTGTGTAACTGACCACATCCAGAGGCTGCTGGTGCCAACAATAATAACAGAAATACATCTTTAAAAACCTTTAACTTTCTTTCTAAAGGACAGGCCTCAATGACACATGCTCTTCTGTTGCTATAATTTATTCACTCCTCTATCACCATACAGTAAATATCACGTGAGGACAGCTAAGGTTGTAATGGATTCTGAGAAGGCATCTGCTCGATCTAATACAAAGAACATCCTCGGGCGATCCTAACAGGAAACAATCTGCAAGACAGAAAATGACTCCATACTCTGTTTGTGAAAGGAAAAGAACAGGAAAGTAAAGTTACATCACAACAAAAGCAGCAGAGCGAGAGAGAGGGGTAGAGATAATGTGATGGGGCTTATCAAATGATAAAAGAGTATATTCTCTGCAGAGTATTGAGCAGAGGAGAGAGGACGTCACGCAGCCTGAGCCTGGTCGATAGCTCATCATTCCACATCATTTGGGACGCTAAATCTCCCGCTCCGACTGAGCTGAGGGCAACAAAGGCAGGCCTCTGAGCGAGGGCCGTTCTAAAGACTCGTCCTTTAGAGAGGGGGCTTCAATATCCAACTCCTACTCTCACACTGAATGGGAGTTTAAATCGAGAATTTCTTTTCGCTTTTGCAAGACTCATCACAGACGAGGAAATCTATCTCCTTGCATTCGGCAATCCGAGGCAGAGCCGAGCAAAGAATCGACGCCTTGACTCAGAGCTTCAGCACCAGAATAAACCTTTCCTCATAGATTTAAACATTCCTGTCCTCACAGCTTTTAATGTTCCTCTCCTCACACTCAACATGCAAAACTGAACGCTGAGACACACGCAGACAGATGACACATTATGACTGAATACCTCAAGAGTTTTGGTACATCACTCGGTGATCAGCAAAGTGAAAAATTCCATTTCAAACTGATCAGAAAGAATACTTTTAAGGTCAGCTATTGAAAGAAACCCTCTATAAACTTAGTGGGCTTGTGGTCCCATTCCAGCGTGACTCGTCCTTTAAGCCCTTCCTGTGCTCTCTTCTTGACCTCTCCAACATCGGCTCCACTTGTAGAAGACGTGGCAAATCAAAAGAAGAAGTCCAGCCCTGATTCTATCAATAGCTCAAAGGCAGGAAATGCGCCGATTGTTTCAGGTGGTTGCTGTGGCTTTCTCTGAGACCATGCTCTAATAAAACCACACCACAGGCTTTTTTTCAACATCAGCTTGTAGTCTGACCAAAATGAAAAGAGCAATGACAAAAAGAACGAGAGTCACAGGGTATGCAAAGGGTTTTAGCATTAACCTGTTTCAGTTCATCTTAAGTGAACATTTAAGAGCTACAGCCTTTTACGTTTTAACTTTGCACATTTATCGATGACTTCATTATGTTATGTTTAGTAAAGGAAGCACAGTTGGCTTCAATCTGTCTGTGGAAGATATGTGCTTGCATGATTCAGTTGATCCGAATTAACACCCACTAACGTTCAAGAACAATTTACAAAACGTACAAGTGTTGTGATGTACATGTCTTAAAGGTCACATATTCTCCTCCTCTTCAGTCAGTTTAAATTAGTCTCAGAGCTCCTCAAAACATGTCTGTGAAGTTTCTTGTTCTAAATCCACTCTGATCCTGTATTTGATCATGTCTATAAACCCCTCTATTTCAGCCCTGCTCAGAACAGGCTGTTTCTGTGTCTGTACCTTTAAATGTAAATGAGCTGTGTCTGACCACGCCCCCTCTCTGGAAGGGCTTGGGTGGCTCGGACTTTCTCGCTCCATGTCATATTGTTTACGGTGAGAAGGCAGACTCAGAGGGCAGAACAAACACCTAGCTGTGGGAGTGTCACCCACCTGGGGGAGGGGTTACTGCCCTTTATAATGTCATGAAGGGTAATCTACAAACGGCCTGTTTGAGCACACATTTTCTGAAAAGTGGAGCAGGCAAAAGACAGAGAGGATGGACTTTTCTCATCATTGGGGGGTTTGTAGACAAACTAGGGACACATATTAGAGTTAGAGAAACATGTCATACAGACCTGAATCTAAGGAAAAGTAGCCTAACTCGCCGTGTTTGGGCGGATGATGAGTCTCGTGTTTCATGCAAAGGAGCGTCTAATCATCTCAGTTTGAATAAATTCAAAGTGTCTTCCAAATGAGTCCCAGGGTGAGGTTCAACTTCCCCTCCAGTTTGCTCTTCTTGGCTGCCCCTCCCTTTTTATACACCAGGCGTACAGATCAGAGAGCAAACAGAAAAGTTTCAACGTTTAAGGGCATTAAAGGAACGTAATGATCAACACTCAGGATCCGCAAACCGGAGAGGGATGCATTTCAGATCCTGACTAAAGCTCCTCCAGGCAGGGAGGACATTTTAGGGTCTGCAGGAGTGAAAACGAGGTCTTATTCCACTATAAACAAGCTTTTTGAAGTAAGGACAGCCTGGTTTACACGAGGAAGAGTGAGCCCACACTGCTCAGTCCTGCAGCAACACGCCGCCCACACCTCGTCTAAGAACCTCTCACCAACAAGAGAGCGGCCAGAGAAGATGTATTGTGTCATATACATTTTTAGAGCAATTTTCCTACTTTCAGAAATAGAAACAGCAATTCCACCCTGAGACTCCGGGGACATGCTGTAATAGATGGAAATAAAAGTCATTATGCAGGCAGGATTCCCCCACTCCACCCCTGGACGACCTTCACAGAGCAGGGTCACAGTATGAGCCGCGGCAGCAGCAGATGGAGTCATGATTGATGCTTGTTTTTCCAGAAGGGACCTAACATGTTCCCTGTCAGCAGAGATGGGAAGTTAAAAGGAAAAACAACTTTCCTTACTCTACCTAGGTCCAGTTTTGGGCTTTTTACTTCAGCTTGAATCTCTATTTACAGATTGGACACTAAAATGTAGAATCTGTAGAAACACTTTGGAATGAGAAGCGTTCTGGTTGATAGTCTCCAGTACGTTTGTAGGGTTAGGGTTGAGTGGTATTGCACAATCACGTACCAGCAGGCCTCGGTGCATGCAGGTAAAAGGTTCATATGGAGGGCAACAACAGGCGCTTTCCACCTGAATGACATCACAACTCCCACTCACATCTCGTTTCTCTCTACTCTGGGCGATAAAAATCTGAGAGTGTCATGAATGTGACTTAAACTAACATTAAAGGAGCAATATGTAGCTCTGACACCTAGTGTTTAAAATGGGTTCTGCAGTCCAAATTCTAAACATTGTAGAGAGCTGTCTCCTCTGGTCCAAACAAATCCAGATCATTCAGGACCAGAATCTAAAGTTAGAAGGAGGACATACTGACTGCTGCATTGTTGTCAGAGAAGCCAGCACTTCAACATAGCATGTTTCCTTAATGTCTGATCATATAGTAAGGTCACTTTATCATTTCACTCACTACACATCTCACTGATTGGGCCGTTAATTAAACTACTAAAATATGGCTGACGACTTTGGAGAAAATTCAAAGCAGCAACATTTCCTAACCTACGAATTTGCACACTGGAGCAAAGTTGTTGTTCAATGTTTTTAAGTAAGAATGATTCAAGTACTTCAATTCTTTAATACATTACGTTCAGTTACTTTGAACTTATAACAGCTGGAATAAATATTCTCCAGAGGCTTTCTTTTGACAAGATCCCGTAACATTTCACTTTTACTTCAATAAAAAAACTGAATCAATATTTCTACTTTTACCAAAACATTTTAAACCCCATTATCTGTACTTCTTCTGACACTTCTTCTTGTGCCCATAAACCCTGTGTGGAAAAGCCTGTAATACACAAGTTTGAACAGGGACGACTAACTAAGCCATGTATCTTTCTATCAGGGGAGTAAGTGCTCCCTGAAGCTACTGGAGGAGTCTATTAGGTGGCAATTTCCTGACCAACGTCTAATCTGGGTTCCAGGTCCCACAGGAGGGATTACATCTGAGAATCAAGATCAAGAACAAATAAGATGAGGGCTACTAGATGTTTAATGAGCTGTGTCGCACTTACAAAGGAGACGCAGGCAGCCAGCAGCAGGATCCGGACCATGAGGTCCTCAAACTGCTCCACCACCATCTCCCACAGGGACTTCCCTGGAATAAGACAAATACACATTATGTGACTTTATGCATGACAGACTGTAAAAAATGATCAGGCTTTCAGAGCGAGGACTCAGAGTTAGCTCAGTGTTTAAGGAATGAGAAGGATCCGTGAAATATATTGACTTTATTTGCCTGCTGCAGACGAGCGGTTGTAAAGAAAGACAATCCCTGTGTTTGCAGAAGAGTAAGGATGTGTGTGCATGTGTGGAAACCTGCAGCCGTGTCCCCTCCTAAAGTTTAGCCCTCAGTCTACAGAGAAGAAAAGCCCTGAGCGCGAGACACTTCATCAGGTAGTAAAAAGGGAGGAGGACCCGCAGTTCACTGGAAAAATCAATATTTACCTTCTTCAGCTGGGAGCTCTGTGTGGATGTCACACCACCACAGTGGTAAAGGAGTCGACATCGGCCGGACCGAGGAAACAGGAGAGGAGAGGAGATGAAAGGAGAGGAGAGGAGAGGAGGAGAGAGGAGAGAGGAGAGACAGTTAATACATTTGATTGCATGATGCATGGACATGAACAAACATCTCTGCACATTAAAGAAAAAAACACACAGGACGGCCGAACAGAAACACTGCAGTCTTCCATCTGAAGGTTATATTCTGAATTTGGAATCTTGCTGCCTTTGATTAACTACCAATGAGAGGCCATTGACATGCTACTCACACAGTTTGTGAATGCCTCAGGCTGACAGTGTAAACTCAGCTGCAAAACGACTCTGTGAAAGAAAGAAAACGTGCTCCACACAGAGCGTGTAATAACAACCAGCTTTGTAAGATCGAACCAAAGCCTTTTTTGATTCTTCTTTGATTGCTCATATCCTGCTCCTGTAAAGGTTATCTGAGATCACTGATGGTCCATCAAGTCTGTGACTGCTCTCTAACCATCGGTGGGATTGGACTCGATATTTCAATAATGTGGAGAGAGTGTGTTTGTTCTCTTTGGTAAAAAAAAAGAAAAAACAGCCTCAGTCAAAGGGTGTCAGAACCCTTTTGGAAATGGAGTGCATGTTTAATCTAAATCTGGAAATCTTTAAGGGCAGCATCCGAGTCATTTTTATCATTGATAAAACGTCAAAAGAAATGCACATCATAAATTACCAAAGGCTAATTTGGGAGAACGTTTTAGGAGGCTTTTAATTATAAAATCTTCACGTTGGAGAGGCTGGAAGCGGAGAGGTTTCTGCAGTTTCTGCAGTTCTTTATAGAAAAGGATTGTTTGAAAGACTTTTATGTTGATCAAGTGAAGTTACACGCTTGAATTATTCCCAATAGTTTTGCATGTGAACACCAGCGGTCCATTTTGAAGATATACATTTGACCTGAAGTTGGAATAGGTCCGAGGGCTTTCTATTGACTCCATGTGTCTGACATTCAGAGGGTGAGGTTAAAAAGTTTGACAGCCACAGGCAGGAATAACATCCTGCTGAGCTCCATGTAGCATCGATATTACAAAGGCTGCGAGTATTTTTCTTTGCATGAATGCAGCATATTTTCTTTTGTTTGTACTTTAAATTATGTTATTTCTCCTGTGATCCGTAGTTAGAATAGAATGTCTTTATTGTCATTATACAATGTACAACGAAATTCTAAAGCTTCACCTTAAAGTGCACACACATACAATCATCCATAGCTAAAAAACAACAAAACCTCTCATACAGGTAAGATGGATAGTGTATGTGTAGATGTATTTACAGTTGGTGCCCACACTGAAGTTTTTTTGGACAACGGTAAAGTTTGGAGGCTACCAGGCAACACTCTGCCTCCGTCAGACGGTGGTGATGTCATTGACATTCATGCTGCAGACTCTGCTACTGGACTCCATTACTCTGCGATTAGAGGCTCTACACGTCCCTTCTTCTAAATCAGTGTGTGGCTACGCTCCCTCAGTAAACACAACATGTGGCGTTTTCTTACACATTATCTCGTCATCCCTCGTGTGTCATTTCAAATGAAAGGCTGTGTTTTGGGGCCATTTTGGACACAAAGAGCGTTTTCTCCTCTCTCTCTCTGCTGGTTTGATAAGCAGAACACAACAACACCCACCACATGAGTCACTGGTGTGAGTAGAAAACACATCAGTCACTTTCTAAAAACATTCCTATTGACGCGTACTGCGGCACCGCGACGAGACACAGATGTGATTAATCACTGCGTTTGTCAGAGGCCCATCAACAGGTTTTTAACATCCATCTCATCTGAAGAGCTCCACGAGCGGTGACATAACTATGACAAATCAAATTCAGTTTTTTCTGCCTTGAAGATCTTTGTTTTTGTTCTTTGTGGAAGAATGGGAGTTCTCCGTTCAGCAGTGGAAACCTTGTGTTCCTCTGCATGTTTTGAGCGAGCCGCGCTCCACGAGTCTAAAACGTGACCCCTGTAGAGAGAGAGAGCGCCTGGAAAGAGGAAAGGCCATGACGTGAGCTCGCAGCCTCCTTCCAAAAGAACGAAGCATTCGCAGCCTCTTGCATTACACAAATACACAAGCCACTAGCGGAAAGACATTTATTTCACATTAAGACTCCTGGGATTCCTCCAACACTTGGTGGTTAGAAGAGTGCAAACTTCGCCAGCAGTAATGAAAAAGTGTCCTGATAGATGGAACAACCTTCCTAATTTGGTTGGTAATAAAGCCAAGGCGAGAGAGACAGATTGTTGCACTACAAAGATCTATAAAAGAGCACAGAAGTTCTTAAAAAGGCATTCAAAGCAATTCTTTGATTCGATTACGCCTCCGTAAAACATTCTTTTTTTGGTGAAGATCGACCCTGGTGTCAAGGTCATGTCTCAGCTCCACGAGAGACCGTCCGCCTCCTGTAACAAAAGCCGATGAGTCATTGTGAAGAGCTTTTCAAACTTGCTGTCTGGAAGCTTTTCAGAGTTCAGGTTGGACACGGTTGAACTCACAGGGGACTTTTGGCTGCACTCTGCCTGCAGAGGCTGCAGAAATAGGTTCTGCTGTTTTCCACGCTCCACCAGTCTGACATAAGCCGGTTTCCCCATTACTGTGCCTCCCTTGTTGTATAATGTTTTTATGGCAGACAGGCTGGCTGAGGGCTGCAGACAAAGACGGATTGAGTGAAAGAACGAGACTGACGAGAGGGGAAAGAGCGAGGGAGGGAGGGAGGGAGGGAGGGAGGGAGAGGGCTGGAGGTGGTGAACGGGGTTCCCCGGCTTCCCTCTGCCAAAGGATTCCCTCACAGTCATCTGGGCTGTGTCAACCCGAGGGCTTGCCCAGGCACATTCCTGAATACTGACTTCACCTCCCTCGCTCATTCTCTTGCGCTCCGTGTCCCCACAGCACCTCCCTCCGCCTCCTCCTCCTTCTTCCCGACCCAGACAATGAATAAAAGAGCTTGTTTACAAGCAGCGCGGAGCAGAGAGGGGAGACACTTCCTGGAGACGGTTGCCAACAACAGCATGGGGCTGGTTTGTGTGTCCAGAGAGGCCAGAGAGGAAAGCAGGAAACTGGACATGTATCTGCATCTCTGCAAACTGCAAACAGACTGCTCGATGAAGTAGATTTCACAACAAGCTCCTCTTACAGTACACTCCTCCTTCTGTCTAACCGACGCCGTCAACAGACTCCAGCTTAGATTACCTGGACTCCCGGTAAACATCACATCACTGTGTGGCTGGAGTTGTATTGTACAAGCTCGAGTTCTTCAGGCCCCTCTTGTGTAAACATGAGAAAGTTTTCAGCAGTTACCATGGCAACTTGGCTCATGCAGCCTCCTTGAAAAACGTTTCATGTGCCAGTGTTTGTCAAAATTTACCAAGAATATTGGTTATGCAATCGGCAGGGCCTTGACACAGGCATAAAAAAAAACTTTTAGATGTGAAAAAGCTCATTTCAAGGCTCGGCAGGATGCTAAACACAGCTAGCATGAGCGGTAGCACGCAGGCGAGCAGACACACCCACAAATTAGCAGCTAGTTAAGTGTCTGAAAAACAAGTCGAGAAGAGAAATGTTTTTTTTTGTTATTTGGTCAACACTTGTTGATGTTTGTTCCTGAGGAGAAACTGTATGTGTTTGTTTCTGGTCAACATTATTATGCTAGCTAGCATTAGCCTCAGGGGCTCGTGTGTTTATCATTGCTTGGAGACATCATCAATGGCGTCGCCTCCCTGATCTCCCTGTGGTATTAGGGTTTAGCTTGGAAGTAGGGCTGTATGACAATATATCCTAATGTAGTCCTTACCAACATGTGTATCGAGGCAGATGTTAATAAATCAATATGGCCGCAAATGCTGTGAAGGAGCATGCACAAGAAACTCTAGCCCACCTAGCAAAATGGAAAGCAAAGACACGGGAGCATTTAGCGGTTTCGCTAACACCAGGCAGTCAGGAGTTGGACATGAGTCATGCAATATGCAAGCTTTGCAAAAACCAGATAAACTACTGCAGCAACACGACCAACCGCCGTCTGCACATGACAAGTCGCTAGCAACAACAGCTAGGTCCGCCGTAATCATCTACAACAAAGAAAAGCTGTTGAAGGGAATTCTGTGTCAGACACAGCCATTTTTATAAATCTATGTCTATTGCAATATGCATGATGTCGTGACCTCTGTACTGTGATTTGTATAGTAGGTTGTAGGAAATACATTACCCTATTTGGAAGCCATGACGTTATCATTGCATTATAATACTGAATATCAAACATGTCTGAAGTCATAGGGACAAACTGTTGAATCTGCAAATAGTTCAGGAGGTTCAAGTCTGGCTCAGTAATCTCCTCACATTAACAGATAATCTGTGTCAAACACTGATACCGTCAAGGGGCGGAGCTAAAGTGTCTTAGAACTTCTGTAGTTTGAGTCCCGCTTCAGGATCTCATAACATCAACAAACCACGAGAATGTAAAACAGGCCTATAAATATCACGACGATGTAACCCCTAATAACAGTCTACTATAACTTCCTATATCTGCTTTCTCTCCTAATGTACTCTCCCAGTGGAAACAGTCTGAATGCATTAACAATATTAAATGTGAATAATACATGTTCCCCTCTCTAACACTGGTGTCTCTGCTGCAGGAGGCATGGCAGGTAACAGCATGGGGAATGAGTCGATATTTCCGTCATTTACGTAGATGTCTAAAGAGGACTTTCCTTCTAGGAGGAAGTGATATACCACCATGTCAAGAGGCTAAGTGTCAGCAGCTATCTTAAGGAGCACCCGACCTCTGAAGAGTCAACCAGAGGAGGAAGTCTCAAATCACTCGTCTGCAGTATCATAAAATGATGCCCTCACATGCTCCTTCTCCACAGCCATCAAAGGACCTGAAATCTCTCATAGTGGATCAAAGATGCTGCACTCAAACACAACAATACAACAAAACCAGGATCCTATAGCCATGCTTGTAGTTTGTGGAGGATGACAGTTCGCTTTGCTCTCAATGCTAAAATGCTCACATTGGCAAAAGCCACATTTCCATCACAGGAACTTTCCCCAGGGACCAGGAACCTCTAAGCTTAGTTTCCAGGATCTTTATTTAACCTGCCCTGGTGGTACTTTCCAAACTAGAAGACCTCTGTTGCGTATAAAAGAAGGTTTTTAAAGACATAGGACTATAATTTAAATACTGCATGGGTCTTTAGACCGCAGTGACTTCAGGGACTAAAGGGACCTTGAAAATAGTTCCTGGGAGTTAAAACTCAAAGTGGAAGCATATTTAATAGGAACATACTGAGGTTTGAAGGTTTACCTGGCTTTTACAGTTTAACATGTTAGGGTGGAATAACGGGACAAGTACTGAATACAATGTAGGAGGCTGATGGGAATGGTATTATTTTTGCAGATTGGACATAAACGAGAGTATTGGATAACAAAGAGAAATATTACCATGATTACATCACCAAAATGGAACCACCAAACCATAATTGTGTCCTCAGTAGAGCTGCAGGGTATTGAAAATAAAAGACTCAGTTATACTGTTGGAGTGTCTGATAGCTCAGTTGGCGGAGCAGGCATCCCGTGTACAGAGGCTACAGACCTCCAAGCAGGTAGACCGGGTCAGAGTCCAACCTGTAGTTCCTTTCTGATATCTGATTTTTTATAAAGTGTTCGAGTTTAAAGCATATTATTATTTATTAGGGGAACAAAATGACTATTCTGCAAAGTCACAAAGAGTTTGTTGTAACAACTGGTGTAATGTTTTGTGAACGTTTTAAGATCATCCCACTACAAAGTGAACTTCGACTGTCTTCACTCACTAAAACAGGATGAACTGTGAGCCGGAGCAACAAACTGAGCCAAAAGTTGAAAATCTGCTGACACACCCAGAGCTGAAAGGCTGAAATGACTTTGTCAATGACTTTTGTTCATTGAACTTTGGACAAAGAAAGGCAATAATGGTCTGATTTCATTGACAGGCGAGAAAAGACCAGAGAGGAGAGGACTGATGAAATGTCCTGCTTAATACAATTTCAGAGCTGCTATGTTTGATAAGTCGATCCACCTTAAATTCCCTCCGTGCTGCCGACACACAGAGAGAGAGAGAGAGAGAGGAAACACCATCAGCTGTCGGAGCGGCACTGAGATGAATTCTTTTTATGAGTCTGCAAGTGGAGATTTGATCTTTTTAGCCAATTAAGAAAGAAAATGACGAGAGATTCGGCTCAATGGCTGCTGAGGCTGCTGATTGGCTGGGTTGGTTTTGATGTCATCAAGCTGTGGTTGGGGTAAAAGAGAGACTCCTGCATGATGCTGCATAGCTCCTGACTTTACACTGCAGAGGATCACACATTCTGTTTCCTGTTCATCCTGGCTCACACGACAGGAGTTTTAAATCCCATCACACACATCAGGAGAATCTTAACAGATAATCTTCTCTGTTATCTGAAGCATGCTCGCACTACAGAGATATGAAATAATGACACATCACAGACTACAGGATTTTACTAAGACGCCCGGCGGTGCAGAGAGGACAAAAACATTTTTAAAAAAAGGTCTGTGGAGACATGGACAACATGGGTTGTCTGTTTTTCCAGAAGAACTTGAGATAAAATGGTAACAGTTGTCCAGCGCACCTGTACAGGTTGCATCATGCTGCAAGTCGTCACTACTGTCCACTTACAGTATTACTGTCCTCCATCGTCTCTCACAGTTATTTTATAGTCATACATGACATCCTCCAGACCCTTTCATGGCGTCATCATCAAGATTTGAAATCCTAATAATTGTCCACAACGATCTCTGAGCAGATCGGGGAGGTACAGATCGGCTCTTTATACGACTCACACTACAAGAAAATATGGGAAGGTAATCAGCTCCTAACAGCCTCAGGTCGGGAACACCCCACAGATTGTCAGGAAGGAGGAATCAGACCTCAAAGCAGCCTGATGATCCTGCAGCCTGAGCCATGCTTTAAAGCAGTGGTGTCCAAACTTTTTTTCTTGCGGGCCAAAATTGTCGTGTTAGAATCGCTCGCGGGCCACAGGTTTTGTTTTTTTAAATATAGTTGAAAAAATAGTAAGGCTTTGTAGAATCAAAAGGCTCGCTAAAGAAACCCTTTAATAAAAGGAAATCAAATATTTTGATTTCTTCGTTCTACTTTATTTGTTTTTTTCTCAGAATCAAACCTGTAACGTGGTTCATTTTTTTTTGAAAAGCTTTCTGCATTTAGTTCAGGTCATTAAATGGTTAAACAACAGTCCGCTTGTTTGCAAAATCTTTGCATAAGTTTTTTTTTTTCATAGTTTACAAAAAAATGTGGAAAATAGTAAAAGCTGTAGATTTAAAAAAAAAAAAACAACAACATACATGTTACTGAACATTTTCTATTTTAGTAATATTGTTCAGCCCTTGTTAACATGAAAAAGAAAAATAAGATAACGTGCCAATCTTAATCAAGGGGGCCAAAATCTTCTGATTCTTTATTTGAAGTCACGAGCCGCAAAAAATCCCCTCAAGGGCCGCAAATGGCCCTCGGGCCGCACTTTAGACACCCCTGCTTTAAAGTATCTACGATGCATGCATGTTTTCTTTGTATTTTGTTGCACACTTGGATGATTTTAACGATAAGATTTTATCATTTTGTGTATTGGAAAGTTCCCTCACAGCAACTTTATCTTCACACCAACACTTTTATCTCCTCATGTCTGATTAGGAAATAACCTGGTTCCACAAACATTTGCACAATAGATAGATAAAAAACTGTTAAGATATCTGCGAAGATGTCTGTTGATGCATATACTTTTTATATCTGGTGTCTCACTACACACATACACTGCCTGTTGCACTTTGACTTCAGGTTTGTGAGGGCTCAAATGTTGAACTGCACACACACTTCATCCCTCGCATTAGAGGAGGAGTTCCACTGGAGGGTTAAAGAGGAAAAAGGAAAAGGGCCTGTCAACTGCTCAGGACGTGCACGAGGTGATTAGCACAGAGCTGATATCTCGTCAGGGCTCGCAGCTTCCTCTTTAAGGTCGCAGCTGTGCAAAGAACCATTTTTTTTTAACATCCCAACAGGCCAGCGAGGAGGATGGCGCCCGGCCACACAGCAGCCAATCGCAGAAGCTCAAAGCTGTGAAAAATAGTCAGCAAAGCCCCAAACGGCGGCCTGAAATATCTGTGTTACCACCTCGCTATTTATAGGGTTTATTCTAGGTTTGGAAACCAGAGCGACACTTTTATCCAATCAGATCGCTGGTACAGAAAAAAACTTTACTTATCCGAGCCCTGCAGTGATGGAGGACTGAGGAGTTACTTTTAGAGATATACACACTGCTACTAGACGAAGATGTAGCTGTAAGATGTGGTGCTACCTACACTTTAAATAGTTTCAGTTGAAGTCTAGAAGATATAGAAACTTCTTCATGAAAATACCAATAAAGAAAAGATCCTTCTTCCATGCACAGTCTGTGTATCAACCCCCGATCTGTTGTAGCTTACTCCTCTGTGGTAAAGATCCCCGTTGTTGTCTTGATGACATTTTCCAATTATCCAGATGAACCTGGGCTCTCTAGAGAAGTGAATCTGTGGCTGAAAATATTCAAGTTATGCACAAATTAGCCTACATTTGGTTCAAACCAAGGAGCGAGGCAGATTAATGACTTAGGCCCCGTGTCCACCTAGCATTTTTTAACCGAGCAGAAAAGCGCAGGCTGTACGCTCGGGAGTGTTTGCATGAAGCGTTTGTGCTCTGAGAAGAAAAGTGCAGCACGTCCGTCCTGTCTCCATGACAACAGTCTGTTGACAACGCCCGCTGTATGACCGACACGGCTCCGTTACTTTTTACTGCATGTTTAATATTTGAGATCGTTTATTTCCCGATCAGACACGGAGCGAGGAGGACGTGGTTACAAGACACGATCCAGAAGAGGCAAAACTACGGGGGAATATCAGACATTTGGAAAGAGCGACGGTGACGTCAACAGCGCCTTTCTGAAAAATTTAAAGATTTTCAACTTGAGCGCTCGGAGCGGCCGCACTCGCTCTCTGCCTCGAAAGCTCTCTACTCATTGAAAACAATTGAAGAAGACGCTAGCGCTCAGAAGAAAAATGAGTCATTCTTCTACTGAAGTTCTGTCTCCCTTGTTCCTGGAGAGGAATGACTCAGCTTGAGTCGCAGCACCTGGGCCCGTTGCTCTAACGGCAGAATGCAGCGTTCCATTGTGTTCGGAACTCGGGAACAATGACCTCCGACTGAAGTGCAGTGGAACGGCCATTCATGTCGGAATTCCAAATCTGAAACTCGGGCAAGATCCATGTAGACCGAGTCGGTAGAATTGACTTCACAGCAATATGGCCGTGCACAAAGTAAGAGGTAAGCAGAATGAACCTTTTGTCAGTTTGAACTCAGATCAGAAGTCGGAAAAGCTGACAAGGAATCATCGACTTCCGACTTGCAATGGAACGCAGCATCAGAGCCCAAACCCAGTGCGTCTCTCGCTTTCTCTCTCTCTCTCTCTCTCTCTTTCCACCTGGACTCATCCCAACCATCATGTACACCTCTCGGTCTTTGTTCTGTTTTGTTTCACAACATCCCACACTTCATTGTGCCACACATCCTCCTTCACACTACTGACTTCACTGACGGACACCCTACTGTATCTCTGCCTTTATTCTTTCACTGAGATGGAGTTAACTTATTATAAACTCCTTGCAAGTTTCTCTATTTTATTTATCTTATTAATCACATCTTTGATGATCTTATTCTGAGGTTAAACTTACTAAAAATGGATAAAAGGCGTGGAGATGGATGCTTTCATGGCGTCTGAAGGAGGAGGAACAAAGACGAGAAAAATGTAAATGGCATGAAAACATCGTAAAGATGTTTAAGATATAAATCCTGTTTGGATTAGAAACAAAAAAAATACCTGTTAGGATTTTTGTTACTTGTTTTAGAACAGGTTCATCCATCTGATCACATGACTCCTTGTGTTTACCTCTGCAGGCCGGGATGAGCTACATAACTTACTTTACATGCAGCTCATTATACTGAACACACAGCTTATGTCTCTCTGTCTATGTTTCAGTTTACCATGCCCTGAAGGCAGACACATATACAGCATGTGCTCTGTGTACACCTCTCTCTCTCTTAAGTACACATCTCCTCAGCAGACCGGGTCGTGTTTTCAGCAGAGTTAGGGCTCTGTGACTCAATATCATCTCACCAACAGGCCATGAGTGACAGCTGCAGAGGTGGGAGGGAAAATAAGACAAGTGACAAGCTCGAACAGGATCACAGCATCTTTGAAGGCAGCCGGGCAGGCAGGCGCACACAGAGCCCACTAGAACAGGGAAGTGACTCAACACCCAAAGGACTTCAAATTACTTTCCTACGACTTAACTCTCCTTTCCTCGGCCCACACACAGCCTAACTCTCCCGTCTCGACTGGACTGTTTTCAGAACTAGTGAGAGTTTAAAAAAAAAAAAAAAAAAGAGAGAGAGAGCCTCTGATTGAGAAGCGATGAAAAGTGTGTCGCTACGAGGGAGGAGGAGCAGGAAACTATCTCAGGCATACGTTAGGCGGCTTTAATGTCAAGTTGCAGAACAGGAAGAGAGACAACGCAGAGTGAGGTTTCACTAAGGGAAGCTGTAATTACTGTTTGTGGCAGATACTACAGCGAGGACAGCTCAGCTCAGAACACCTCAACATTGTTAGCAGCAACGTCAGGCACACTTTTAGATTGCACTGAAGACAGGAAAAACCTCCTGGAGGATTATCGCAGCTCCCCTTTTAGGAATAATCAAACCAATCAAATAATTAACAGGACTTAAAGTCAAGGAGGTCGGCAGAAGCTCAGAGTGCAGCGTGAACTGACATGAGGCTTGTGTGTGTGTGTGTGTGTGTGTGTGTGTGTGTGTGTGTGTGTGTGTGTGTGTGTGTGTGTGTGTGTGTGTGTGTGTGTCATATCTGTCAAGCATCATGTTCAGTCTGAAAGTCAAAACATTCATCTAAAATTAAACACTGTATCATGCAATTAAAAGCGTTGCCAGCTTGTTTAACCTGAATCTGTTGCACAACTGTACTCTGCAGGAGGGAGTGTCAGGAGACACGAGCACTTGTTTCTAAAGGCCGTCAGGCTGAGGAGTGATTCATCTACGTCTTTCATTAATAATGCCACCAAATTTAACAACCTTTATTTTTTTATTAATTCTGAAGACACCCAGCTTTGACGGTTTATTTGTGAGATTATAAGGTCTTATTAAATTCTCTAAAATGCTCAAATAAAGGAGACCAATAAATGATCACCGGGGGGAAAAGCCAGTCATCCTACCCTGCAGACTTCTACACTTGTGTGTCAGCTAAATCAAAATAATATTTAAAAAAGGGGGGCTCTCGGTCTCGTTCTTTGAAATCTTTGAGTTCTTTGAGTTTTAAGAGCACAGGAGAACATCATCAAGCATTGCTAGCTGTAACTGCAAAAACAGTTTTTATGCACACTCACAAAAGGAGTGAGAGACAGAGAGAGAGAGAGAGAGAGAGAGAGAGAGAGAGGCCTCCTACTTCTCTACATCAGACCAAACCATTTCACCGTGAAAGTGATACACCGTCCTGTAAATCCAGACGCTCGTAAACAGTAAATTAGCCGTGTTTTCAGTGTGTGTTTGTGCGCACATGAACACAAAGTCCTGAAATTAAAGGTGTGATTTAAAGGTCAGCAGCAGCCTCGTGTCTGCAGCAGCACAGTCGGCTCGAGAGCACAAACCTTCCACATGTGGCAGCAGGCTGAGCTCATTCTCAAACATTTGAAAAGATTAGAAACTGTGACAGTGTTCAGCACGGTTGTAAACGGTTAATGGACTTGAGCTTGTATGGAGCTTTTCTGACTACTCTACAGAGTCTCTACTGACAGTAGAGGCTGCTATCTAAAGTGTCAATCTGCATTGACTCATCCCATTCATACACATTCACACCCTACAGGTTAACCCTAACCCTCTGAATTTGGGGTTCAGCGTCTTGCCAGATATTCTGACATGTGACTGCAGGAGCTTGGTATCAAACCCCCGACAGTCCTGTTTACAGACAACCGTCACAGCCTGTGAAAGTGTCGACACATGTCAGGAAGACAAGGCATCTGTCACCTTACAATGTGGCATTGAAGACGACATGTTTGTGCCTCCTAAAGAAAAAAGGATCTGAACCTCAAAGATGAAGGTCAAATCCTCCTGCAGCACACAAACCTCTGGACACAGATCAGCCTTAAGTTTGAAGGGATGTTGCCATGCATACTAAAATAGTCCAAGAAGGCCGTAACAAGGCCAAAACATCCAGTTATCTATAGAACTAATGAGACAGGGCGCTCTCATCATGTTTTAATTGTGGAACTGAGAGAGCAGAACAGACAGTTCCAGGCAGAGATGATGTGATACCATCGTTTCCTCCCACTACTGAAGCCAAAGCTTAGACGTCAACACTGAGTACACAACTGAGACCAACAATAAACCAGAGCTACTAACTAACCCTGTCCAGATGTGACATCTTTCTTTTCATGGGGTTGGGTATGGCCTAGCTCAGCTCAATCAACGAATGCTAACCTAAAAAACAAAGCACGTAGAAACAAACTAAGCTAACATAAGCCCCTGCTCAGCTCGTCCTCTCTTGTAAATGTGTCCCCCTAAGAAAGACAGGCCCTGATTCTTAACATGAAACTGCTTCACTGTGTGTTTTTTAACTTTTTAAACAGTTTTAAATTGAATGAAAAAATTCCGACTCAAATAACGGGAAAACACT
Organism: Labrus mixtus; assembly: GCF_963584025.1. Lineage (NCBI taxonomy): Eukaryota > Metazoa > Chordata > Actinopteri > Labriformes > Labridae > Labrus > Labrus mixtus. The sequence goes on along the minus strand of NC_083625.1, from coordinate 23,307,922 downwards.
GATAGCAGGCATTTAGCTAGCTTTGACGCTCTGCACTGTTGATCACTATCGTCATGTGATCATTTAGCTGACACCAGTTCTTTTTTCTCCTCTAAAGCATTAGTCGGTGGTGGCAGCCCAAACACATGTCATGCTGTGAAGACTGTGAAGAAAGAAGCTAGTATTTTGAAGGGCTAAGAATGTATGGTGCTCAATGACATACTAGTAGCGGATAGCATAGGAAGCATTGGAGGCAATTCTGGCACTGGTATCGGTACTGAAACTAGCCCACATAAAAGATTAAATAGTCCTCACCCTCGCTAGAAGCCACCAAAATTACTAATAGTTATCAATTCAGTTCAGTTAATGTTTTCTGAAACGCAGTCGCCGGCCACTAGCAGGGGCCGTAGAGCCATAGTGCTCTACTAGCCAGATATAAACCAGCACAGTCAACAAATTACATCTCCTAGCATGGAGTGGTTTGATCGAGTAAATGGAGATAAAGTTGTAGGGCTATGTAGGTTGTGTCGGGTCAAACTGGCATGCAATCAAACACCAAGAACAATGAGTAACCAGCACAGGCATGAGGACGTTCACCGTTCACAAAGGCTGGTGGTGCTAGCATTGCTAACGTTAGCCACAGTCGGCAAACCGTTTGACACTGGGATCTCAAGTTCAGACGTGTTACATAAAAATTGTGCTTAACTTTGACTGTTTTCTGAGGGTTTTCTTACCGTTAACTAGTCTTCTAATTCGAGTTTGAATATCTGTTAAATCGACTTCAAGGAACAAGCAACACTATGGACACATAGTTTCTTTGGCTCAACCGCACTGTCAACAACAAACAGTGCAGTTATACCTCCCTCTCACAGACAATGTGCATTTGTTGACATGCAGATGGGTAGTGTTGTGAGAAGCCAAAGATCCATGACGACTGACGAGTCACAGTAATATTTCTGGATTTTGCACAAACATGACTCTGCTAGTGCCTGCAGCATGTTGTAGAAACAACTTTTCGGCGCAAATTGGATTTATTTATTAATTTATATTCAAGCCTGAGACATAACTCGGGTTAGATGACTTTCTGCAGCCGGTAAAGATGAGACAACGACGACACCGATAATGATACAGCCAGAACAGATCAAGTCTCAATCTATTCTGAAAACTATCTGCAGGGATGTACGCTCTGCTTCTAGCTCACTTTTTAGCTTAATACATTACGTTCCTCTTCCTCTTAGCCTCAGCCGTTGTATCAAATAGTACAGAGAAGTGCTAACTGCCTATGGCCGTATGCACTTCTAGCGAGAGGACTGTGACCTGCTGACAGACTTACATAGCGCTATAAGCAGGCGACCAGAGTGATCTGTGGAAATGGGAGAGACACTACTCTCCCTGTGGAAAGTTGTTGCCCTGTTAGATCTACTTTGAATTGACTATTTTACGATTAAAAAGTTACATATTGTTGCTTTAAATTCAAAGATGCTTAACCTCCTTCATCCCGAGGCCCATCGAGTGTGAAGCCTCTTCAGGCCCACGGAGGAGGAGTGTGATGCCTGAGTCAAACCCATCAGTGCCTCCTCCTCCTCCTGCCGACACTTGCAGCAGTGCGTCGGCGGTGAAATGACAGCAGATCATGTCAATCTCACCTCCTGTTTGCCTCCTCTCTTCCAAAATGAGACATACGTCGACTGTGTGAGCAGAGCCACACAGGGGAGGTCTTGTTTGTGGACATGTTGATTTTAGGTTGATGATCCTGCTGATAATGAGATCCTGCTAACTACGCATCAGTGACACACAGTGCACGCATGTTAGTGGGAGCGAGGGACACATACCACCAGCAAAACAGCTTTGAAGGGACTCCACAAAGCTACAAACAGTCTGCAGTTTAGGGGGGAAGGAGCTGTTTAGCAGCTGTGCATCACTTTGCAATGACAAAAGAAAGAAAGCAAACCCAAGGCGACATAATGCAGTTTTCCCTCTTTTTTTTTTTTATTTTTTTTTTTTTTTAGAAGCAGCTGGAGAGAGGAGAGAGCCCCAAAAGTGAAGGAGGGGTATTCCCTCCCTCCTGCACGTATATCTGTATCGCGCTCACACAAGACAGGAAGTTCACAGCTAAAAGCGCGAGAGATGTTATCTGTGGCAAGACGTTGCTCTCTTTCCATGAAGTCATCACAAGCCCCTGGGTAGAGCGACTGGCTGCAACAAAAGGGCTACTGTTCGACTGGCACAATATGCCGCTCCACTCCACAGCTTGGCCACACATGCAAATGACAGGCCGGGAGGAAAAGGTGTGGTGATGTCAGGTCGGAGCTCCGCACGACAATTGATCCATAAAACACCAGCTGAGAGTCAGAGATGATGAAGACTACTGGGGGTGCTTCATGTTTTAGCAAACACTGCTAAAGAGAATCTATTTTTCTAATTTCTGGGGTATCTCCCAGATACTATTTTGCCTGTAGTGTTGTTTGATCCCTATCACTATAAATGACTTTATGTATCCTTTTTGGTCTGTTATCTTGTAACTGGAGCAGGAAAGTAGGAGCCAGTGCAGATCAACTGTGCAAAGTGAAAACAGGTTGTTCAAGATTTTCTGTTTCATTATCTTCTCTACCTCATCTTCCACTTCAGTAGCCTGAGCTTGCCCGCTCTGCACTTCCTGATCCCTGTGTGTCAGCCAATGATGTGTGTCTTTACGCACATCATGCACGCACGCACACACACAGGAGCAACATGACTGTGTCAATACCTGGCCAGGGAGGGCTGCAGGTTTGTTTGCAACGACAGTAAAGCTTTCTTTATTGAAATACTGTACCTGATATTTGACATACTTTGACATGAAGTGACCACAGGTAGAGTAATGCCATTAAAGAAAGAGTTCAGACAAATGTGTTTATCTGCATTGAGGACTCCCCTGTTCAGGTGAGCCAACTTTTCTGGTGATACGCAATGAATGATTTCAACACAAGAGCATGTGCATCAATGAATGTGCCAATGCAAGTGCACCAGAGGGAGTGTGGTTGTTGTCTTTTTACGCGCACGATTTGCAACAGCCTGACATGAAGCGGTAGTAGTTGGATTTCCTGGCAGACTAATCGATCGAGGCGTTTGTAATACATATCACCACCTGTAATAAAAGAGGAAATTAATGTATCACACTACTCACCGTTCGCTCCATATTTCTCGAAATTAACTTTGACCTGCTCCAGAGTCAGCCCAGTGTTTTCGTTCACGCCGAAGTTGTCCAAAACTTCGGTCGCGGATTTAGTGTGCGCATTTTCCATCGTGTTGGACCGGGGCTTAGATGATCAGGTCGAAATGCATGTAGTTGAGAAACATCTATTGTGGCAAACGGAGGGTGCGCACGAGGAGGTGAAACCTCGGTGATTATCAACGATGAACGTTAAGGCTGCCGAGTGAGTGTCCGTCACCTGTCCCTCCTGAACAGAGAAACCTCCGGATCCGCGGAACTGACGCTGTTGTTGCCCTGTTAGTCGACTGCTGCTGCTGCTGCTGCTGCTACTTCATCTCCATCTGAAGGTGTGCTGTGTGTGCGCCGGGGCGGACCGCCTCCTCCTCTGATGAGCACTCCCTCCTGCGCTCTCATTGGCTGCGCGTACCTGAGCGCAGGATTCAGCTGCTCCATGCAAACGTCTTCCTCTGAACTGTGATATGTACAACTCTGTCCTTCTCATTCTTTTGTGCTAGTAAATAGGGTTAAAGTAAATGCAGCCAGATGACGTCATTGTCTCTCTCTTCATTGGAGTCACATTTGGGTTTATTTGTTTCAATTGTTTGTTATTCCTTGTTCCCTTTTTAATTTATCTTCCCTAACATAAATTATCTTTAAACATTTTCTCTTAAGCTGCTTGTGTTGTGTGTTTTGTATCCATAATGTTTGAATTGTAAATGCTTCAGTGTTTACTGTAGAAAACTCATGAGCTGAGAGATTAAGTAAACTAAGTGTCAAAAACTGCAGTTCCACAAAGGGCCACTTGAGGCTGATTTTAAGAGCGAGTCAATTCTTTTATGCACCATTTTAAACTGTTAACACTCAGCGTTACAGCAGAATTAAATGTGTTTACAGCTGTGGCGTCCGGTGCATTTGTTCTACAAGGTGATGGGCACAATTTCTCACAGATGGACCAGGGTGTTTATTTATGTTCATTAGCTTAATGCTAACACATATAGGTTCTGAAAATGTCCTTTGACTAGCTAAAATAATTAGCATGACTATAAGTGAAATCTATTTTACTTAAAGAGCAGGTGACATTTTTATGTTGACTCTGAACCTTGTCTGACAATGGCTTTTAAATTAGTGAGTGTTTTACAACACAAAAGGGCAAAAATATGGAGGAAAAAGTGGCTGTTTTCAGGGTTTTTTTCGTGTCATATTCCTTCACAAGGGGGACTCGTGTTCTCTGACTCTGGTCTAGCTCAGTGTGCAGAGGAGGTGGTTCTGAGTCAAATCGGTCGTGCTGTGTTTACAGTTTTGATAGACTTACAGTTAATTGTACCAGATGTTCAGATGGCTCAATATTGTGTTTGTGCCAGTTGCACAATTCCTAGCTTGGCAGGATATCAATTTTCTGTTAGTATTGGGGGAATTTGGGAATGGTTTGTCCAGATGCTTAAAACCCGCCTCAGCTCCAGCTCTCTGCCTGTCCTTAGGTTGTCTGAAAGTTAGGCTGAGACAGCATTTCCAACATGGAGACCTACATCCATGGGACTCCTAAGCCCCCTGCAGGAACAGATGGGTGACATCACTCAGGCTTCGTCCATCAGTACTCTACATGATAAACACATTTTATTTACAATAAATCCTTCACAATAAAAGTCCCACATTATTTGTTTATGTTGAAAGGCCTTTATTTTAATACAGGATATAGGATGGCTTCAGCAGTAGTTTGAAATAAAGGTACTTAAGTTACATATACCTTATGGCCCTTAGTTGCAATCGCCACCAAACCTGCATTGTAACTTAAAACAACAGAAGTGTGAAAATACGAACACAGACCCACTAGCTACTAGTACTGAGAACTTGATTGATTTATAAAAACATCTTTCTCTGGTCTCATGAACTGACCACAGAGTGAGTTACGTCTCTGTGGTCTCGTGCACACACACATGGGGATTGCAGCGTGTGAATATGCTTTCATATACGAAACCACAAAATGAAACTCGCACCTTTCAGCAGTAACCATATATGGCTCTCATGACTCTCTCCTAATTTTGGCTCATATGATTTCAAAACACCGAAAGCCGCTGTCCTCTCATCTGATACGTTTACACCAATTAGCAGGTACTGCAATGGCTCACCTGGTTCGTTGGCTCCTTCAGGGTTTGCAGGCTTGTTGGATGTATTTGTTGAGGCCAGTGCAAGAGAGCTGGTTGTTGTTGGTTTTACTCAACAGAGACAATAGCCTGTAGCAATGGGAAGACTGTTTTTTTTTTTGTTACGCATTCCAGGTTGTTGACCAGTTGTCCCAATGGAGATGTTTTAGCAATGACTCCACTATGTTCCACATGTTCTGTTAGCTTCTACTTAATCCAAAACGACAAACATCAGAGAGCAAGTACAACACAAGTTAGGATCTAGAGAGGAGAAAACAACGACAGGAAGTGCACACAAACAGCTTCAAGTCTGATCGGACACACAGGTGCTGACAGGAAGTGACCAGAGGCAAAGCTGTTCTTGAGAGCTCTAATTAGTATAGAAACCATCTTAAAATATTTGCTATCAAACAAAACCATCATCATAACTATCATAATCATCATCATTAAGGTTGTAGGTGTTAATAAAGAGCTGGGTCTTTAGCTTTTTCTTAAAGGTGCAAAGGGACTCTGCAGATCTAATGGAGTATGATAGTCAGTTCCACCACCAGGGGGCGACAGAGGAGAAGAGTCTAGTTAGAGACTTTGGACCTTGAGTTTAGGTAAGAAGGAGCCGTTTTTGTAATTTTGTGAGCGAGCAGCCGAGTTTTAAATTTGATGCGAGCAGTAACTGGGGGCCAGAGGAGGGAGATGAACAGTGGAGTGAGGTGTGCTGTTTTGGGGTTGGTTGAAGACCAGTCGTGCTGCTGCGTTTTGGAAACACTAATGTAATTCTTTCACCATCTTATGAAACAGCCGTTGGAGTAGATCTATTATTTTTGATAACTTGCTATTTGCAATCCCCATCGACTCCATCTCCCCCCGTAGTCTAAATAAGCTAACATCTATCTCCAGGAAACCAACTTGGCGGCAGATAAAGGCAGAACTGGAGGCTTCATGATGGCTGCTTATAGCTCCATTCATCCAGTCCTTATGTTTACGCTAGATTTTAATGTAATATTTAATGTTAATTTCAGTCCTCAATACAGCCAGTCTGACATAAGTGCCCCTGAAGCTTAAGCCCCAAAAGTAACATTTAATCAGAGGTTTTAAAGCCGTCAGCCCCAGACAACTGTGCAGCATCGTGAGCTCAGCCCCAAGGCCAACGGCACAAAGACGAAGTTAATCTAGACAATTTATCACTAGAGTTTTAGATCTGCTCTGAGACTAGTGTTAACCAAGTCAGACACAAATAAGAATGACTAATTTCAAGCTTCGAGAGGCTGCAGCTCTACCCCGAGGCCGGCTTTCCACTCTGAAGCCGTACTAAAAGAGAGGAAACCATGGCTTGTAATTTGTGGTTTGTTAAAGAGTCAGCAGAGAAATGATGTCCCTGTAATGCCAGCCTGTAATTACTTGATATGAATTTGAAGTATGTGTTTCACACATGACTGTATTTTCCCAATATTATGACTGTTTAATTCTTGCAGTTCCTGATGGTAAAGTCTTAGAGGTGAGCAGCAGCAAACAGATATCCTACAAAGAGACTTAATGTTTACAGAAAGGATTTAGAAAGCTCCGTGCAGCCGGTCTACTGTCTGGGATTTTCCCAACATGCATCAAGCAGCAACCTCCAGTGTTGAAAAGTGAAGCCAATGCGGAAGTGCAAAATCATGCAGTTCCTTGAGTGTCCACTAGAGGCTGGCTGCAGACAAACAGGAAGTCACATACACACCCATTCAAAAAAGCCTGTCTTTACAGCAGAGATTAACATGTTTACAGCCTGGTTCAAAAAACCAAATAGGTCTGATTAGATCATGTCTCGATCAGCACACACTGTACTTGGGGTGAATTTTCTGATGACTCATCCGTTTTGGTTTGATGAACGATAAGAGTTATTCACAATAAGTCGTGTAGCTGACCTGATTGACAGGTGGGCGCGGTGTAACGGTTTGTCAGGAGGCTTAAAACCCGCCTCAGCTCCAGCTCTCAGCCTGTCGTTAGGTTGACTGAAAGTTAGGCTGAGACAGCATTTCCAACATGGAGACCGCCATCGATGGGACTCCAGCGCCCCAATGTCAACAATAAAAACAAGTATGTCCATAAATTTGTTGTATTTGTGCATGGACAGCTCAATATTGCTCAGCCTTTTCATATCACTTTGATTCAGGCTGTAACCAAAGTGTCTGTCAGTCTTGTGAGGTGTGCTTTCTTGGCAGCTAAATCTACAGCATCTACTTTTTCAGAACTGCCACTTACGTCCCAGAAGGTTATGCAAGATAAGAAACAGGAGAGACAATTTAATTTTATTATGTTCAAATTTAAAGGTAAACCTGCATGCTGTCTGACTTGCAAACAAACATTTATTGGCAACGTTTCGGTACTAGACCTTCATCAGGCAAACAGTTTGTATTGTTTGCCTCATGAAGGCCTAGTACCGAAACGTTGCCAATAAATGTTTGTTTGCAAGTCAGACAGCATGCAGGAGTTTACCTTTATATTTGAAGGTCTAGTTTGCAAGTGTTGATGGACACATTGCTCTCCTATGCACCGGTCTTATCAAATGAGTGTGCAGAAAAGTGTGTATGAAACTGAAACTGAAAGTCATTTACGGACGATAGGTTGGCGGCCTTGCTTGTTGTGATGTTGATAAACTGCAGTAAGTACAGAGAAGTAACACGAGGAGTACATCTGTTTTGTCAGACCTGCAGGCATCACTTGCAGCGACCATTCAACAACACGTTTTGACTCATTCTTTTTTATTCACAAGACACAATCGTTCGATAAATACATCAGCAGAATAAGAAATAATATAATTAGAATATGCCGTTTTAAACGACAAAATCAATATCATAAAAACACAACCTAACAGGATGGTGTTGTCGTCCTGACGGTGTTGAACACATTCAGAGCTGCACTACAGCAGCTAAACACTCTGACAGCTGTGATCTCCGTCCTTGTAAGCTCGGCAGGCTGTTCTCTCAAGTGGAGAAGAGAACAAGAACATCCTTCTTAAGTCCATCCTTGTCTCTCCCGCTATAAAGAAACGGCCTCAGAGTGCTCAGGACCAAGGCTGAATATCAAAGGATGTTTGCCGACACGAGGTCTGAACCCTGGATGGACAGCTGGAGACAGGAGTCAAAATAATATATAACAAGATTCTCAATCTCATTTAAACTCCCTCGAAATATCTCAACACTAAAGCATTTGACAGTAAATTAATTATGGGTAATTACTTGTGCACAGAAATCGAAGTCTAACTTTTAAATTAGGCATAAACAAAATATTGTATGATTGTTTAATACAACAAAGTCACTTGCCGAAGCAGCAGATTCTCAACTTAAAGGAAGAAGAATGTTGACTTTTCATCCCTGAGAAAAGTTTCCTTTTCCTGAGACGTGAATACATCCCGGTGGTGGGAAATTATACTAAAAAGAATTAACAGGGGAGTGAGTCTCTGCTCCAAGTGAAGGAGTTTAAGTAGGGGTCTCGTTCATGAGTGAGGGTAGGATGGACCGTGAGATTGACAGGCGGATTGGCTCAGCGTCGGCAGTATTGCGGGCATTGTGCCGGACTTTGTGTTGAAGAGGGAGCTGAGCCTGAAGGCAAAGCTTTCGATTTCTTGGTCGATCTTCAGTCCAACCCTCACTTGTGGTCATGAGCTTTGGGTAGTGACTGAAAGAATGAGATCACAAATACAAGCGGCTGAAATGAGCTTCCTCCGGAGGGTGTCTGGGCTCAGCCTTTGAGAACGGGTGAGGAGATCAGACATTCAGGTATAGAGTTCAGAGATTCAGAGCTGCTACTCCTTCACATCGAAAGGAGCCAGCTGAGGTGGTTCGGGCATCTGATTAGGATGCCGCTTGGACGCCTCCCTTTGGAGGTTCTCCGGGCCCGCCGAATTCGGAGGAGACCTCGGGTAGACCCAGAGTTCACTGGAGAGATTATATTTCAGGCCTGGTCTGGGAACGCCTCTAAAACGTTTCTGGGGAGAGGGAACCCGACCCAACCTCGGATAAGCGGAAGAAAATGGATGGATCAACGGATAGTTTGAGACCGAACATTTTTGCACAAGGTTGCTTTAATTGATTTGTTCATGGTGGTCCAATAGACTCACTGTGGTCCGTTCAAACAACCAGTGTCAACCTGAAATACAAGAACACACCACCTCCATGCTCTGTCCCAGTGACTTTCTGCACCCTGCTTTTTATAGAAACTGGCCCAGTTGGTTTCTCAAGGTCAGAGAAAACAAGTGAGTCTGCCATCAAAACATTTATTTGCATATCATTAACTGAGACTTGAACTTCCTCGAAAACGGTCACTTACTGGAACCTGTATAGGTAACGTCATGTGACATGTACAGGTGTGACCTGAACTGCCAACAATAAAAGTGTCACACATAAGTGAACATTCCCGCCCTTATGTGTCAATGATTACAGACAGCTGACTTTTTAATGGATCCTCATTAGCTGCTTGTGAGACTAGAAGTTCACCTTGTTGTTTCACACTGGTTTACACTTTATGAATTTTGAAACCCTGAAATGCACAAATCTGAGGATGTATTTTAAAGACGACATATTATCCCCCTTCTCCACCTTTTCATACAGTCCCCTGTGGTCTAAATGAAACATCTGTGCTGTGCTTTGGTCAAAATATAACATGAATCAAGCACCAGAGGAGGTTTGTGACCCTGTAGAAACCAGCTCTCTCAGAACGCACCGTTTTGGTGTGTGTGTCTCTTTAAATGTAATGACCCCCCCTGAGTTTTCCCCATAGACATCACTCCTTTGTAACAAAAATAAAAATAGCGGACCTGCGCAAAAGTTTTGTTCTAGGCTGGGGGTGGAGTCCATGGATGGAGATACCAGGAGAGGGGAGGGGATTCTTTTTTACCAGAATCCCACTGTGACATCACAAGGAGAGCAAATTTGAAACGAAGCATTTTTCTCTGTGTTGTAAGACTTATGCAGACCACAAACAAAGGACTGGATGGGTTTATTTCACATTTTGTGGGTCAGTAGACACTCAGGTTACCCAAATATATGTTCAGAAACACTGTAGAAGTGGATTCTTCATAATATGTCCCCTTTAAGGTCTGATCAACGTTGTGTTCTTTCCTTGTCTATGAATGATCAACAGGTGGAAGATTGTATTTACAATCATGATCTTTCAAGGTTCATTCATCTTGTGTTATGTCATCATCATCTGTTTGATGGTGGCGTGGCATCTGGAAACAAAAGGCTCCTTCCGAGTTTAGTTTCAGTCTGAATTTATTTTAGGTCGACTATATGTAAATGAGCTGTATCTGACCACGCCCCCTCTCTGGAAGGGCTGGGGTGTACTCAGGCTTTCTCGCTCCATGTACTATTCTTACTGTGAGAAGGCAAACTCAGAGGGCAGAACAAACATCTAGCTGTGGGAGTGTCACCCACCTGGGGGAGGAGTTACTGCCCATGTGTGCTAGAAAAGTCATATTTGTGCAAAATCTTGGTTTCTAACAACACTGCTTAATTTAGCCAGATTATGCTGGCGAACACTTTTTTTCTACAGGAGAGATAACAACTTGTTTATCAGCTTTAGAAAATGGCTGAGCAGAACTTTTGTTTTTTCACTTGTCAATCCAGACCTCAGTAGAGCGTGTGGAGTTTGGCCTGTTTGAGAAAAATCTGTATTTTAGTCGTGTGGAGGTAAAAGTCTAAAACTAAATTCATTCAGTCAGAGTTGAGTTGACTTGGGAGAAAAAAAAGCCAACTAAGCAGCAAGTGAGGAAACCAGTGCTCCAGATTTCATCGCTGTATCCTGAGTGTGAGGTTGCGGCGGCACAATCTCCCCACAGTAGGAGAGATCGCAGGCGCTGGACTGGGACCTCGACGTGCATAAAGTATAAAAGGAACAAGGTGCTCCAATTCTGTCCCCTCTCACAGCTGACCTCTTCTCTCATTGAGTCAAAAAAAATAAAAAATACTTATATCTGGAGCTTACGTAACTTCCAGGATTGTTGTCTGGAGGATGCTGTAGAAGCTCTTGGATGCTACGAGCCTAAGTGCCCCCTCATCGCTTCGGAGGTTCTGTCTTTGCTTCTGCGTCGATATTCAGATCCAGAAATGTCTAATTTAAAAATCCAGACCTCACTGCGGATGTCCACAGATCCACTGCAGACACTCGGGCCTCAACCAGACTCTACTTTTTCTCCTCTGCCCACTCTCCAGCACAGTCAGAGAGATTAGTGTTAGTCATCCATCGACTTGTATCCCTCTCTCTCTTTTTTCAACCTGTGTGTGTGTATGTGTGTGTGAGTGTCTCTCTGCAACAGCCCCTCGAGGTGACATACATTTCAAGAGAACCCCTCCGATGCCAAAGCCCTCATGAAAAGGAAATCCCCACCCCAGACCCCCTCTACGGCTCACTCCCTCTTTCCCCTCACACACTGGGGGACTGTGCGAGCCTCAGCGCCAGTCACACAACATTTTCCACACAGCACTGTCAGACTTCCAATAGCATTTGCCTCCCCCCCCCCCTTTTTTTTGCTTGCAGCTTTCATTTGCATAAGGGAAATGAGCCGAGACCGGCCAAGCATTAAAAAAATATATTTCCCTCCAACCTTGCACATGATGGATGACAAACCTGCTGTACTGCCATCGCTGGAGGAATGATTGGTTCAGGTTATGATAAAAAAACAAGATATTAGACTCAAAAAATAGCCCCCCCCCCCCCCCCCCCCCCTTGATGTTTTCCGGTGCATACAAAAGCTTTTTGCAGACGGCACAAAAGACTGGCGAGCTGGGGACAAACAGCTGCCGTTGACTTTGACTCAAGGAGAGGCATTGCAAGTTAAAAAAAAAAGAAGTCTGGAGCAGCTGTACCTGACAAGCAACCCAAGTGGCAACTCGACCACGCCCAGCCGCCTCACCATTAATAAGCTCCCCACCCGACTCTCCATCTCCACGTCCTCGGCTGGGGGCGCCGCACATCTGTGAGAAAGTCATCATTTTACAGTCTGGCATAGCGGGGTGTCCCACAGCCTGTCAGACCAAAGAGAGCAGTGAAACGTTTGATGTCAGAGGAGAGCTGTCTGATTTCACACCGTCTTAATACCAAATCAATTTTTGAAACCCATGCAGCTTTTGAACGATGAATCTTATCGCAGCTGTGACTGGAGATGTGGTGGATACACTCATGCATGCACAGGAACATGCAAACTCTACACTGCCTGCACGAGTTGGGATTTCAACCAGGAACCCACTTGCCGGGAGGGGAACGCGCTAACCACCGCATCACCATGCAGCTCGGTTCTGTTTGTGTTAGCATTGTCTGAATGTTGAATGCAAAAAGTTCTTCCTTTGTTTTCATATGAAATTACAGGAACACTCTGGAAGAAATGTTCAAACATTTTGTGATCAGAGGCCTTAAAACATCCTGAACACATTTTCAAGATGTTGCTTTAACAACGTTCTACTCCTGTCTGCTCCTGTCTTTGTGTGACTTTGTGATCTTATATAACAAACAGGTAGATATCAGGTTTTTTGTAAACACGTCCGTGTTTTTTTGTGTGGTGCCAGATAAAGAGGAATAAAAAGGATAAACGTCCTCATGTGGAAATCAGCGAGCTTACCACTTCTCTGCAGCCTTTCATTCTTTCACTGCCAGACCAATTTGAAAATGCAAATGAGTCTGGAACCTCCTGGTTCATTTTTCCAAAAGCTGTTATCAATGTTCTGAAACTGTAATGACTCTGCAACCAATCATAGTGATGAAATGACATAGCAGTGGGCTGCTACGTTGGTAGGTCTGCCCCTCAAATTCCCAAGTTTAACCCTTAAACACAGACGTTTGGCGTGATGAGATCAAATAGCCATCAGTTTATTTCTCCTGATGCCTCTACACAACCTGTATGAATGTAGAAAGGTCGTGGTGGAATGACAGCTCAAACTGTGCGACTGAATCTTTTTTACGACACAAGACCGAAACTCACGATTCACGTGCTCGCACTGAACGACCCGACTATCGGGAACTCTCCGAGGACACACACTGTACGAGTGAAATCAGGACGGAGCATTTAAAACGTCAATAGGCTCATGTGCACGGCTCAACTACACACACCGGCAAATATTAACGTTTCTTTCATGATCAGAAGTGGAGACAGATTAAACTGGCATGCCTGCTGTTGCCATGGTGATTTTGGACGTTGTCTTGTCAGTTTGTGCAGGCACAATCAGGAAACGTAGTCCTGAATTTGGGAAATCGGCTCTCACTCTGCGAGTGTGTGCATTTATAAGACCAAAACTTCAAACATGCCAGAAATTCATGTGACCGGTGGAGAGCAGCTGATCAGGCTGTGAGCGACGGGTGTGCCTAAGTGTACACTGCACAACTAACGACACCCGGTCCAGGTTACTCTCAATTCATGACGACCTTACATGTACTGACACCTGAAACACACAAACAGCCAACCAGCAAAACAAGCAGCCAGCAGGGTCGTCACAAAACCAAGACAAGTAAACCTACTTAGTGATACACCAGATTCTGATCAGTGACACGGTTTATTTGTACAGACAGTTGGTGTCACATTTCTTTCCCCTAAAGGTTAAGTACATTTGTTTAAACTGTCAAGTCAATCAAAAACAGGTATCTAACAGAAATAATGATGTTTCAGAGGCCGAGTGTTTCTCATTGTTCATATTTTTATGTTAAACCAGCTGCTGGTTTGAGGGTAATAAATGAAGTTACAGAATGCTCAGGTTCATATCAACATCAGCTTCTCTAATAAAACTGTTTTGTTTTCCACTGTGATACGTTTGTCAGTCGTTTTTTAATCCAAGAACAGAGCTCAGATAAACCGTCTGAATGAATGAGACTGTTTCTATCGGTCTTATTAATGTGAATATTTGTGTGCGACCTCTGACGACTCTCTTTCTAAACTTGTCACTTTACATTTTCTGTCCTGCCTGAAGCAGACACAGTGATTGTGAAAAGGCTAGCAACACACACACACACACACACACACACACACACAAACACACACACACACACACACACACACACACACACACACACACACACACACACATCGTAACATCCAGGCATAGTGTTTGCTACTCAATCATTTTGGACAGGATGAGTCACAACGCAATGACGGCTCGCCCGGTCAATCAGTCCGTCTGTAATGGAATCAAACGCTGCATACGAAGCAATTATCCCAGTCACTGATTACGAGTGTGTAACAGGCTGTCCTGTGCAGGTCTCTGCTTAATGCATGGTTCAATACACACACACACACACACACACACACACACACACACACACACAGATAACCAGATCAGATCCTGCAGGCAGAGGAAAAGAAGGATAAGCTCAACATATTGCATGATTGAATCAAACAACAAACACCAAACAGTTTACAATGATAGAATAGATTTAACAAACTGCTCTGCAACAACTGCACTGTCATTAAACATGGCGCAGTTACGTCTCCCCCTCTTAGACTTCCTGGTGCATCTGTTGACAAACAGATGTTGCGAAGCCGGCCTGCAAGCTTCCTCACACCAAGACATAACTCGGGTTAGACGACTTTCTGCAGCCGGTGAAGCTGCTAAACATGAGACAACGATGACACCGCTAACGATACAGGCTAACGTCATATCTCCATCTGTTCTGAATAATATCTGCAGGGATGGACACTCTTTCTGGCTCGCTCACTCTCTCTCTTTCTCTCTTCTTGGCTTCATCTGTCAGCATCATCTTCCTCTTAGCCTCAGCCGTCGTATCAAACAGTACAGAGACGGGCTAACTGGCTGCTTTGTAGCTGAAGGCTGCTGTGTGAAACACATACAGCCTACTGCCAAAGTTACATACTGCAGTAAAGAGGTGCCGCTGTGGGCTTAGGAGAGACGCAATTCTCCCTGTTAAGTTATTGTGCTATTAAATGGACCTTTGAAACTATTAGAGTTACACAGAGTTACACCTCAGCTCCACCTCTTATTTCTGGATTGAGTCAGTTGGAGTCAGCCATTTTGGTGGGCTTCTAAACGCCTCTTCAGAAACCAACGAGTGACATCACTGAGAGTATACATCCATGTGTTAACAGCCAATGGGTGTGTTGTCTAGCAAACAGCCAGCAGTGTACACCTGTCATAAGCTTCTAAGATTAAAAAGCACATAAAGAAAGCCGGAGCCCGGAGTTTACTCTGCGCCGTCCTGTCCTCAGGCAAAGAAAACACAAAGCTGAATAATTAAATGCAAGGTTTGTTTCCCCCGTCAAAGTGATGGATTGAATTCTGCATTCAGGGTTTACTCCACTAGCTCGTCTTTATGGCTCCGTCCCTGCTAGTGCTATTAATAGCGGTGATGATGAAGCTCTGAAGGCTCCTGTTATCTCCTCCATGCTGCTTTGACAGGTCATCTACACCAATTAACTCCAGCATGAAGCGCTGTCAACACGCGCACAGGTTTGAGAACTTTGGGCTGGATCTGACACGACTTCACAGCAGCTGGTGTAAAATATCCACAGTGATGAACTCATGTGGCCGCTGAAGGCCAACATGGAGAGGATCCCTGCCTTATATTCGGGTTATAAAAAAAAGAGTAAGAGTTACGGAATTAATGTCCTACAACTTTACTCCATGCTTTGCTCTGATACGTCGGCAGAACGTGAAGTCAGGTTCTGATGAATTACAGTCCCTATGTGTAATAATAAATGTTTCTGTTATTGTTTGTGTTCCCTCGCCGCCTCTCATGATCTACAATTCTACAATTCACTTTGAAAAAAGCAGACACTTTTATCCAAAGCGACGTACATCAGAGAGTAAGTACAACACAAGCAAGGATCTAGAAAAAAGGGAACAATGTCAGTAAGAGCAAACGATCAGCTTTGAGTCCGATTGGACACACAGGAGCTGACAGGCATTGCACAGAGGCAAAGCACAACATTGATGGCAGTTCTTGAGAGCTCTAATCAGTATAGAAACCACCTTATAAGTCATCACAACCATCATCATCAGGGTTGAAGTTGAAGTTGAGTTGAAGGTGTCATTCATTCATCCATTTAGAGATATCAGCAAGGCGAGATTCTTGCAGAGACTGTAACATCGTCTGGCGGGAATGACAGGAAGAGCGGGGTATCGTCAGCATAGCAGTGGTATGAGAAGCCATGAGAGCGGATTATTGAACCAAGTGAGCTTGTGTGTATATGGAGAAGAGAAGGGGACCAAGTACTGACCCTTGAGGTACCCCTGTGGATAAGCTGTGCGCTTTGGACACTTCTCCTTCTCTGTGGCCACGCTGAAGCGTCAGATCAGAGCTTGTTCTGCTGGCAGTTTTGGATTCAGACTCTTTTAAGCTTGGATTTTCGTGAAAAACCCGCCCCAGATTTTCAGCTTGTAATCAACAGAGGGTGTGACGCGCGTCAACTGCCTCTCCTGTTGATGCTCAGAGAATGAAACTTAAGTGCTCAGTCCAAACAAAGCCTGACAACGACCCACTATCAATAGCTACTCAAAGCAAGTTTCGATTCACCCATCTAGCTGACAAGACCTTCCTAGTTTTCAGATCAGATCTGTGTGGAGATCTCCACACAGATCTCCACCCATGACAAGCCAGGCCGTTAAAGAGGCTCAAGTGCCGGGTCGCCCGTATTTTATGTAAATCACCAATGAACACGCTTCTCCTCATCATGACAGGAACATTGGATGTCACATCCTGTCAGACGGCAGCAATCGTCCAATCAGTTACCCCAGAAATAGACGGCAAGGAGGACGGAGGGAGCAGGTGATGTACGAGAGCGCTGATGATAGTTTGACAACAGAGCCTTTAAAAGAAGGCTGAGGTTGGATTTTGTGTTCCAGTTTGTCCCCGCATGTTACAACTCGGCACATCTTTAGGCTTTAGTGAAAAACTTTTTTTTTTTCATTTGCACTAATATTTTGGTACTGGTCCACATGTTGTTTGCCTGATGAAGGCACCAAAACTTTACCAGGCAATAAATGTAGGTTTATAAATGTTTGTAAGTCAGACTGCTGGAGTTTATCTGCATGTTGTTGTTAGACTCAGGTGTCATAAAGCATTTGTGTAAGTGATTTAAACAATAAGAATCTTCATGAAGCTGCTTCTTCGACAGGCCTCAAACCCCTCGACCATGTTAAATAAAATGGGGAACAGAAGGTTCTTCTTCTTCTTCGTCCGTATCTTTCTGTTTTGTAAATTACTCTGGACTTTCATGGGAGATATTATGAATGGGTTTAAGCTGTGTTGAACTGGGTTGTCCAATTGTCTTAAACACACCGTCTCTGAGGAGCGCTGTGTCGGCTTTAAATGATGTGACAAGACTCAGGTGAAGTTTGCAGCTGAGAGAGGACCCGTACTGCTTCGAATTCAAGAAGCTACCAGACTCGACAGCCGACCCACGATCATGGACTTCAATGAAAGCAGCCTTTTATCTTGTTTCGAGATCCAACTACAACAAAAAACTGAACTGTTTGCTGTTTGCTCTTTTTCTTGCTTTTTCTGATCAATAAAACCACAACTTCTTTAAGCACAGTATTCTGTCCCCTGATCCATTCTCCATTCTTCATTCCATTCTGGTGGTGACCTCCTCACCACCAGTGGCAAACAGCGACACCAAAATCCTCCTTTATTTAATATTTGATTATTTTCATTACTGTAAAGCTACAAGGCGTTCCCTTAATGTTTCAGTAAAGGTGACAGCAGAATGCAGATCACACATTTCCCCTGGTAAGTCAGATCTCAGGGCGGTTTGACACACCATGCTGACACGCACTCCTTAAGCTGCCTAACAAGGAAGCAACTCTTATTAGTGTCCCTGCACTCCAAGTTACCATAGCAGACGGAGAGTCATCCTTGATCCAGAATCCCAGGGGAGATTCTTCTCTCACAGTGTGTGTGTGTGTGTGTGTGTGTGTGTGTGTGTGTGTGTGTGTGTGTGTGTGTGTGTGTGTGTGTGTGTGTGTGTGTGTGTCTGAACGACGACTGCTGTGTCCAGCGGTGACTTGGCTCTCTCCTCCTTCCCCTCGTTTTAATGAGGGACAGATGGTCGCTGTCTGTCAGCACCTCTTCTTCTTCTTTTTCTTCTTCTACATCACTCTCTCAGTGTGCACAACACAGAGCAGAGCAATGGCGGCTTAATAACAAAAGTGCACAGCTCTTCTTATAAGGTTCCCCCCTTCCCCCTAAAGTAAGCAGGTGTTGTTTAGTCTGCTCTGTGTTGAATCATGCTCTAAGGTTTCCTGCACCCTGACTAACAGTGACAGAACAAGCAGAGTTAGCCGTCAGTTTGAATATCAACACTTCCTCTTTTAGAATCAACGTGTGACCTTATTCAAACGAGCAGAGCGACACTCACTTCCTCTCTCTGTCAGTAGAGCGCGGCTGACACTTTGGAGACACTTTTCATTTCACTACACGACCACAGCAACACCATTTCATGACCGGGCACCCCCCCCCCACCCCTGAGTCTCATTACACTCGAGTGGCACTGTGAGAGCGAGGTGCTGCTGTCAGTTTACCCCACTGACCTCCATGAAATATTCAACACAGGGACTGGGCACCCAAAGACGAGGGAGAGTGAACATTTCAGTCTTTGAAACCATCAAACTTTAATGAATGACACAAGGAGGTACTGTGAATAACACATCTGCACAAAGACAAAGAAGTGTACAGTTTTGATAGTTCACCAAGGAGAGTAGTTTTAGAAATACATTTTTAGATTTTGAAGATTGCGTGGCTTCTTCTACCCTAACCCTTTTTAGGTCGGGTACAATCACTTCTATCTCAACCAGTTCTCCTGCCCGCTTCCATCACTGCAACACCTGTTGACCTGATAACTGCTCTCATATCTGACAAACCGAGGGGCGTCCAAAACGGATGTGTGGGGGTGCCTTAAAACCGTCTACCTTCTCTGGTCCAAACAAATCCAGAGCATTCAGGACCAGAATCTAAAGTTAGAAGGAGGACATACTGGCTGCTGCATTGTTGTCAGAGAAGCCAGCACTTCAACATAACATGTTTCCTTAATGTCTGATCTAGTAAGGTCACTTCATCATTTCACTCACTACATATCTTCCTGACAAAAACTCGTCTTGGCACGAGGTGTTTGGAAAACATCAAAACGTGGTGTATGTATAGTAAGCACATGAATGCTAACTCTTTTTGATTTGTCCTCAGGCCAAACAAATCTCCATCCCAGGTGGCTGAGTGCTGATTCAATCCTGACAGGTAAACAGGTCTGCAGTGTTTTCAGCTGCTGCACACATACATTACAGTTATGAGTTTTAACCACACTTGCGAGGTTTGTGGGCTGCCAGTCATGGCTCGACAGTTTGACGGTGAAGGAAAGAATAACAGGAAGAGGAGGAGCGAGCGTGGAGGGGAGGTGGGTCCAAGATGCTGTCAGAAAGTGTTCCACTCCCACAAGAAGTGAAGAAAATAAATTCAGTGTGGAGAGCTCGGAGCAGTCGACCGTTACAGGCAACATTTGTGGACACCAGAGGAATACTAAACTCAACACAGGGGATCCTCATATAGAAAGCACCTTAAAAAACATCCAAGAATTGCTTCAAAAGGGCCAGTTTATGACAAATGTAGTCCATCAAATGTTCTGATTATGGAGATAATCTTTATACCACATGCTTAATGTAAAGTGTGTCAACATGGCTGCAAGCTAATCTTACTAACTCACACACTCTGGCTCTAAAGCTGAAATCAAGGCAGGCTAACAGGTGTAAAAAGAGGCAAAATATAAACGCAGAATGCCTTTAACTAGACACAATAGAACAACCACACAAACCAAAATAATGCTTTCACCATGGGTTCAGGACAAACATGCAAATCAAACAGCTGCAGGCAGCCATGTTAAGTACGAGTACGACCTAAGCGCTCACTCAGTACGAGAGAAATCAGGACGGAGCATTCACAATCGTCAAATAGTCTCATGTCTCAAATACACACGTCGGCAATAACTCTCACTCTTTCACACGCAGAGCCAACTCAGGATCACCAATAAACACAAGCGAACTAACAGCTAAATCATAATAAAAGTTCCCAGTCAGCAGGTTGGAGGTCTGCAGATGTGTCCTGCCAACGTTTCTTTCATGATCGGAGGGGCAGATCAAACAGGCATGCCTGCTGTTGCCACGGTGATTTCAGAATCAGGAAGAAAAAAAAGTCCAAAAGTCGGGAAATCAGCTGGTGGTTCTGCTGCCACTGTGTGAGTGTGTGCTGTCATACGACCGAAATATCAAACATGACAGAAAATCACCCGACCGGTCGGGAGCAGCTGATCGGGGAGAGAACAGCCGTCGTGAATCAGAGTACACTGCAAAACCAACGACGGTAGATTGGGTTTAAATCGGTCTGAGATTGTACAGTGTACGCCCGGCTGAAAAGGCTGTGCAGTGAAGGCAACACAATCACTCTCCAAAATAAACAGAGTAACCCCTAGCAACAGTATTTCCCTAAAAGAGTCATAGCTTATCTGAGGAGGCCAAACTGCCAACAGACGGAGGTTGTAAGATGCTTTATCTGCTCGTCATAAATACAAACACTTTCAAAGATCGCCATGGAGACCGACGATGCTAAATGATTGACAGGAGACACTGGTCGCTCTAGGCAAGTACACGCAGGAAGTTCATGCTTCAACTGATCAAATACTGCAGAGACATTTTAGGAGACAGAGTAAGCTCTTTCAAAATAAAACAATTCATCTCTTTTTTGGCATGTTGAATGAATTATTTCTACTTCCTCTAAGTTGTTGTGACACTGTTGTGCACGTCTCTCGTTCAGATATTTGCACTTTTCGTCCTTGTCGCTGTGGTAAATAGAAATTGCTTTTCCTCTGCAGATGTTTTTCTTTCCTATTAAGCTGCTTCTCTCATCATTTCCTCTCTCACATTTAAGTCGACTCCATCCAAAGCTTTTTTTTTTTTTCTTTCTTTTTACTCTCCAAGTTCTTCTGAGGAAAGAAAGTGTTCATCTCTCTGTCAGGTCCGTCTGTTACTGCTGTATATTACACTTTAGTTCTCAGCACACGGTGATATAGTGCGCTCTGGAGCTGCTGCGTTCACCATGACAAGGACATTAACTTCACGTACACTGTGCCAGAATAATTCAGCTGTAAATCAAAAAGTCATTATTTCACAGTCCTCTCCAAAGCAGAACAAAAAAAAACCTTTTACAGTCAAAATAATCTCAAGAGCCTTTTCAGTCCACTTTCTTTCTTCATGGAGGCGTGCAGCGAGGTTAAATCACGGCTTGCTTTTTGGCAGCAGAGACACCAGAGCATGCTCAGTCCTGAATGTGTCTTTGTACCTGCTGTATTGCGCCTGTCTGGTCCTGCTCAGATCTTTGTCTCGGGATGATTCCTCCTGTCAGGGGCCTCCAGACGCACGCTGAATTTTGAACAGAGAAAGAGAGGGACCCAGAGATTATGCAGCCGTGTCATGCTTTAATGAGCTGTCACGCCGTCAGACTCAGACAGATAATTAACCTTGATCATGTGTCATGTCATAATATTATTGGCAGGCCCCCGTGTGTCTCTGTGTGTGTGTGTGTGTGTGTGTGTGTGTGTGTGTGTGTGTGTGTGTGTCTCTGTGTGTGTGTGTGTGTGTGGACTATGAAGAGGTTGGCGTTCTCGTGCATCGACATCTGCAAGTGTTACACAGAGGCGCTGCAAAGGCTTGGGGCCACAGACCAGCAGGGGGCCCCTGAAGGCTCACAAACTTTAAACCACAGCAGTGGCAAAAATGGGCAAATTTTAGAAATGACAGTAGGAAACCTCCCTAAGGGGGCCCCGTCTGACAGCACTCACTCTCGTTGCCTTGTTAAGCGTTGCATGCCTTATTGTTGTGAAAACCAAAAGTTTGTCAATGAAAGTCAACAAATTAAGAATTATCCGTCTATAGGACAGAAATCAGAAACAGGAAAGAAGAGGAAGAGGGGTACGCGTTGGCATGATGGCAGACATGATGGTGATACATGCAGGTTGTAAGGCCCCCAGGTATTTCTTATCTGTATGGAAAATACCTCTTGTAAAGGAATCACAAGAGGGATAGGGGGATTTTTCCTCAGCGAATTATAATAATACATCAGCACATGTACAGCAAAGGGTTAAATGTATGTACTTTAAAACATTGGTTCTCAACTGGTGGGTCTGGACCCAAAAATGGGTCGTGGAGTCATTTTCAGTGGGTCGCTTAAGTGTGCCTGAGGAAAAAAGTGTCAAGTTTGGATCGTGATCGTGATGATCATTAAGGAGTTGGTGGTGGGTCATGAGGATAGACAAGCTGAGGGTTGAGTTGGGGCTCTTCTGCAGCTACCTCCATGTGGCCGTTTGAGGCACTGCAGTTTTTGACACTTCTGCATTAGTTTCATTTAACAGCATCATCTGATTCCACTGCTTTGGTGGAAACAGAAGCAGTTCATCTACGACAATCAGATTAAAGTCAAGATGCCGATCACAGAAGAACTTTAATGCAGTTTAAATAAAAAGCTCAGAGGGTAAATAAACTTTTTTTTTTTAAATCACCTTCTTTGTATTGTAGCCTTTTAGCATGCTTTTTCTGTTGTTTATGGTTTTTTGTCACAAAGGCTCTTTAACCTCTGTGCAGCTACGAGGAGATGGAGGAGTGGAAAAAGGGGAGAATGAAGAGGAGTGATTGTGATGGAGGTCAGGGATTGGGACAGCGGATGTTGATTCCTCGGGAATCACTGGTCCTCTGGGAAGTCTCAGTCTTTTTATAGTCTGTGTGCTCGGGCTCCCATACAAACCACCTGACACCTTGTTTCTTTTCTCATGTCGTTCAGTCTCTTTCAGCCTCTTTCTCCCCCCTCTAAAAACAAAAATGTTTGAATTAAAAACTTGCTCAAGGACCTTTTCTTTACTTACAGCGGCTGGTAAGGTTGTGCAAATAAACACCACACAAGAACTGACTCTCACCGCAGTGCGATAAGGAGCTCAGCTTGCGAGAGTCACTGTTTATTTTGCTGTTATCAGATATAAACGGCATCCATGACGCAACACTTTAGACAGCTAAGAACATATTTCAGGAGAAAGGCTGCAGGAATGTGCAGTCAGCTGTTACGTAAAGACATTCACAAATGCAATGTGAGAAAAAAGCAGCGAGCAAACACAGAGGCACCCGTTTGAACTCTGCTGTGTGTGTGTGTGTGTGTGTGTGTGTGTGTGTGTGTGTATACTGTACAAACCATAGTACAAACACACATGCACAGAGCAGTAAAAGCTACCAGAAAGGTGAGAAGCTGCAGGTCGTGCGTGGGCGCGATGAGATGAACAAGTTGTGAGCTGAGCTTCAGATTTTAAACTATTTCACTCTGTTATGACATCTGTAAAACACACAGTCCTTTTCAAACAGATCCAATGACATGTCCAAATACTCAAAGTTGGGACTCACAAGTTTTAAAGACTGGGGGGGGGGGGGGGGGGGGGGGGGGGGGGGGGGTACAGTAGGACATCATGTAGTCTGTATGAACGTCACGAGACGACAGATACACAAAAGACAGCATCAGACATGACAACATACAGAAAGGTCCACAGCTGAAGAACAAAGGTACCTCACACTGAGCCAGAGGCTGAGAGAGGTCAGACACCGCACAGAAAAGTGCTTTAAGTCAAATAAAGTGCTTATCAGCAGGTAAGATATATATATAGTACTAATGAACAAACCACTGCTTATTGCATGATGCTTTCTCTCATCTAAACTTCAAATAATATCTTACTCTTTCTCTACCCAAAGACAAAACTCAAAAAGTTTTCAAAAGTCAGACGCTCTTGTTGTCGCTGCCATGTTTGTTTTCTAGATACGTCTCTTGTCTGAGGCTGCAGCTGACGGGGTAAGCTGTATACATGCCACAGTATTCTGCTTTCTTTCGGCGTTCTCCATGCAAAATCAGGTTTCTCCAAATCGGAATAAGGGCTTATCCCGTTTTTTTTTTTTTTTTTAAATCAAGCTAAAATAGATAAGAGAGGAATAAAAAATCAAGGTATACAATCTCAAACGGTCACCTGAAAGTCTGTCGCTTCAGCAAATGAAGTATTTCATGGCAACAGGAATAGAAGAAGCTGTGGCACGTCTTGTTTTAGTTCAAGGCGCGTTCTGTAACACACACTTTTTCACCACAGGTCACACCTACACATTCACACACTGATGGTAGAGGCTGCCGTGTGACCATCAGTGTTAACTCATCCATTCATACGCCGCAAGGGAAGCAGCGGGAGCCACTAGGGGTTAAGTGTCTTACCCAAGGACATGTTGCTGCAGGATGGGATCGAACGACCTTCTGGTTGAGAGACGGCCGACTCTACCACTGGTTACCCTGGTTCATTTTGTTTTAATGCACTCATCTGGCAGTCCCTTTTCAGACAGAACAAGTTTGCATACATAACCGTGACGAGCTTACCAAACATGAAGAACTGCTGTAGATCAAACTTAAATCTTTCTCACAGACATCGCTGCAAGAGTCTGTCATCAATCTGTCATATTGACTGTGTTTATGTGGACCTGAGTATCTCGGTTATGAGCCTGATCCAAGTTTGGATCACATTCAGGATGTATATGCAGAAAGAGAAATCTGGTTATTCATGTTCCTGTATAGTATCCAGCTTTATGATTACTGCATCTTATTTTGAAATAATGACACCACTGTTGCTTATTGCAAGATACTTTCTCCGATATCTAAACTTCAAATGATATTGAATTCTGTCATTACTGAAAGATAAAACTCAGTTGCTTCATTGCTCCAGAAGTAAGAACATCTTTGTTTTGCTGATATGTCTCTTGGCCGAGGCTGCGTCTGTGCAGGTAGTAAACATGCCACAGTATCAGTTTTTCTTTCAGAGTTCTTCAGGTAGCGAAATTGGGTTTCTCCAAATCAGGACAAGGGCTTATCCCGGTTTCGAAAATCCAGATATGACGTTTACATGCACAAACACAAAAACGAAACAAAAACTGAGATGCCTTTAAAGCTTTCTGTCAGAACTGTGTGAGTCACATACTGGGCTTTGATTTGTTGCCCAACGTGAGATGTCATCAAATGCTTGTGCAAATGTTAAACTGCGATTTCATGTGATCACAGAGGAGCAGAGTCATGTCGACGCTGACTCTTTGTGTCTCCGTTCACATGTCACTCAGCAAAGTGAACGCCAAAGTCACAGAGAAGAAAAAACACGTTTTGAACTGAGATGAGACAGAACATCTCTGGGTGTATGAAACCGTCGCTTTTGGAGGATCTGATACAGAAATACGTCACCTCAAAGTTAACAAACTCAAACAAATTTGTGCATTCAGAGAAAGTCTCCAGAGAGAACAATGAAGGCTGTTATTGATCTCCACTGGGACTCTCTGCCTGCACAGACACTGACAGAAAGAGAGAGAGAGGTTTGTTAAACACAGAGCTCTCTCTCTTCAGTCAGTCATTTACCCAGACACTCAGGAATCCTGCACTTGTGTCTGCACTGATTTAGTCTCTTTCCTGCATGGGTCAGGTAAGGTTTAAAGCAAATTACTGTTTTCACTGTGGCGAGGGGAGAAATATGCAAAACACCGGACCCAGAGGGAAGGTTCAGAAAATACTGAGTGAAAAGAAAACGGCACCCAGGATATCGAGAAAAGAAAACCGGCTGTGGTTAATGCTTTTCTTATGACTAGAAACGTACGTCCTGCAGCACAAACAGGCTTTTCAAATGAGCAGTGTACGTTTCAGTTTATCACCTGTGGTGATAGGATGGATTCAACGCACAATGAACGCGCTTTTATATTAATCAGAGGAGCTCAAACTGAGGATAAAAGAAGAATATCACAAAATCACAGAGTAATAACTGCAGAGATGGTTTTACAGGCTCATTATTATTTCATGTTATATCATCAAAAGGTGCAGAACAACTCCGTGTTAGCATCCTGTTAGCTGTTAGCTGTGTATAATTGACTCAATGTCATTATTTTCAGGTGATTAAATAACGATGCAGCCGGTCTGCAAACAACATAAATATCAATGAGCAAAAGTCAAATAATCATTTTTATGGACACGGCAGGACTGTGCATGTTCAGAGCCACCCATATCCTCATTTAAGCACCTATGACTTTTGTTTTCTTCAGCTGTGTGGCTAACAATCAGCTCTGAATAATCGGTGCAGACATTGTGTCGAGATCGCCCGGCACGTCATGGATGACAGAGCAGCAGCAGGTTTATTCCTCCAGATGGGGTTTAAGCTCTGGACACAGTGGTGAGTGTGATTAGAGGAGAAATTACTCAGCAGCAGACCTGACAGTCATCTGGTGTAGAGGGCTGGTTCAGTCTGCACGACGAGCTGTTTATAATTATAAACAATTTTACACTCTTCTTACAATTTAAAGGACGTAAAGTTTCACTCTTTCATGTTCACAGAGGTATAAAGAATGTGCATCATATGACAATATTTGTAGGAACATTTTAAAGGTCACATATGACACAAACTACACTTCACTGTGTTGTCCTAACACTGGGTCCCTAAACCCCCCAATGATGAGAAAAGTCCATCCTCTCCGTCTTTTGCCTGCTCCACTTTACAGAAAATGTGTGCTCAAACAGGCGGTTTGGAGATTCATGACATCACAAAGGGCAGTAGCCCCTCCCCCAGGTGGGTGACACTCCCACAGCTAGGTGTTTGTTCTGCCCTCTCAGTCTGCCTTCTCACCGTAAACAATAGGACATGGAGAGAGAAAGCCAGAGTACACCCAAGCCCTTCCAGAGAGGGGGCGTGGTCAGACACAGCTCATTTACATATTTAAAGGTACAGACACAGAAACAGCCTGTTCTGAGCAGGGCTGAAATAGAGGGGTTTATAGACATGATCAAATACAGGATCAGAGTGGACTTAGAACAGGACACTTCACACACATGTTTTGAGGAGCTCTGAGACTTATTTAAACTGACTGAAGAGGAGGAGAAGATGTGACCTTTAAGTAAGATCCATTCAAAAGGGACTTTTGATGCTTCTCCATTGTGTACATATGATACTGTTAACCTCTATCACTTCCCCGTCGGCTCCTTTGCGGCTCTGTGAGATTGATGCTACATAAAAAAATTATTTAAACAATTAAATAATAAACATTCACAATAGGGCGTGTAGCTTAGCTAATTGACAGTGGCTAAAAATGTGTACATTTTGCAATGATTGTAGGAAACCTCCCTAAAGGGGCCCCATCTGACAGCGCTCCCTCGCCATGCCCTGCAAAGCATCGCATGCATTACTGCAGTGAAAACCAAAGTTTGTCAATGTAAGTAACCAACAACATCTGTGTGGGAGTGAAGAGGAGAGAATGAGGAGAGGAAGGCGAGTAAGCTCTGCAGACGCTGAGAGACATAATTCAGATGAACTTTGTCGGAGGGCCCCCCATTAATTTTTGCTCAGGGCCCCGACAGACTCTAGAATCACCACTGTCGGCCACTTCCATTTCTTGGCTTCACGGACCAAGTTTGTGAAGATGACGCACTCTTCATTACATAACAGTCTTCCTTGGTGGAGTTTGTCTTTACTGGAGCTGCTCCCGGTGTGCTCGTCCAGACCAAGTCGTTGTTTTTGTTGATGCTGCGTTCACCAGGCCTCCATTAGCCGGCTGAAACACAGAGAGCTTGGCAGGACTACAAAGGGTCACAATCAGCAAACACATTTATTTGTCCACCCACGTTTCACAGCACCAATGAAACAAGTCGTTGACCTGTTGCAAACCTTCAAACAAACGTGACACATGAACTTGTATGCAGAACAGATGTCCTCCTCTTTACCTTAAATATCTCCTTTGCCAAATCTCCATCTTTCTCTGTATGTCTTGAGTAGAAACCATCTCACGCTCTCTGGATGAAGCGTCTGTCCAGCTCCAGATTGCGCTTGATTCTAAGTTGGGGGAGAAAAGGGCTGAGGTGTTAAAAGTTAGTAGGAGGTCTGATCACCTCTATGAGAGCTGTGCTGTGAGGCACCAGAGCCCCAGAGAATCGCTGCTGCCCACGTTACAGTCTTTAAATAAAACACTGGCCTGATTACACCGCTCTCTCTCTCTCTCTCTCTCTTACTTTCAGACACATGCAGCAGAAGGCAGCGTGCCTACATGGCCTAGATGCAGAGCCCAGATCAGTGCCGTACTCTGAGCTGCAGTACGACAAGACGGGGTGGTGACAACTTTAAATCTCTAATAAGAGGGAGAGTGAACATCTACCACTGCAGGGAGATGATTCACCTTTTATCAAAACAGGTAGTTTGAAAAGTTTTCTTAACTGCAAGATAATCGGGACAACTTCAGGCCCGATTCTATCCTTACGACTTAAGTCAACAAAGGTCGATTATCTGATGGTTCCAAAGATGATGTTGCCCAGATGTTCATGTGGTGTGAGGTATGTTAAGAGATCCTAACCTCCCCTTTCTACTCGAAAGACGATCTGGTGCACCCTGATTTAAAATCAGAAATCGTGTTACGTAAAGAGAACACAGAGGATGGCCGAGCACAGAATCTGATGATTGTCAAGTGCAGCAGAAGAATAGCCAATCAGGAAGCAAGCTGACTGAAGCAGGAATCCCAACTAACATAACCAAGTTCGATGGACGTCAGAAATGGAGAGGCAACTTGTTGATTTGTGGCAACACCGCGAGTGTTTACACAACGTGTCGGTAAAACAAACCACAATCCAACTGGAGAGGAAACGAGTTGGACCAAAATGTTTACCACAATGGATGTAGCAGCTAACAGCTAGCCACATTTAGCTTGACCATCATGTTCTGACTGGTTGTTGGTGAATGAGTCTGATAGTGTTTGGTGTGCTGAGTTGGTCGTCTTGTTGCACACCGTGAACTATAAGAACTGAACTGCTCAATCTGTTGTGATTTGTCGTCGTGTGTGTTGGCTCTCTCACATTTTCAAAATCGATTTTAACAATCTTTGTGTTGTGTGTCCCAGGCTTAAGTTGCTTTCAGATCAAACAGGATGAAGCTGCTTGAAAATGAGTCATAACCAACTTAATCACGGGCAGATTTATTTTAGATTTCAGGACAAACACTATTCAAAGGGCACTGCTCTTCAAGTTCAGCCCACTCAGCACATGGAGTTCTACTTAGCTGGCATTAAGTCCTCTGTGGTCCCGCTTTATAAAGACTCAGAAAATGCCCTCTTATAGTGTCACGGGGTTATCTCAGCTTTGGGCCTAGAGGTGTGTCAAGTACAGGACAAACGACAGATAGTATTCTACCTCTGCCCGTTTTATCGAGGACGCACTGGGAGCTCACTTGTCAGGACTCGGGTCAGGTTGGGACAAGTATGCAGCATCATTGCACATTAAGGCAGTGACATCGGGAGAATGAAGTCATTGGAAACCACACATTACAGTAGTATAGATTCACATTGCTCAACATGATGCATTCAAACAAACAAAAAACACTTAACACCTATAAATGTGAAACTAAAGCAGGTTATGTTCATGTAGCTGAAGTTTGGTGGACCTGAGGCTTGAGCAACATTTGCCTAACAAATGACGGCAGGTAGGAATGGACACTGGATGCAAAACCAGGCTGAGATAATAGAGACTGCGTTGAGCTGGTTTCCGCATGTCACACACGCTGGTAGTGTGTGCATCATGGCTGTTAGCTAAGAGGGTTAATAGGGCAGGCGATGAACACATAAATAATGTGTTTAGGACTGAAGCAGTGTTTTTGATTTTAAAAAGCTCATCATGTATGAGAAATATGTAACGCGTGTGCTGATATATTTGGATACAGCCTTATAGCTTCATTTTAACACACTTTCAGAAACGTGTGCTAAGCTCATTGTTCCTTTTATGCAAACCTGCAACAATCCCACACTGATGATCCGTCTGTTTATCTGCAGCCTGACACTTGAGGCCGAGATAAGAAGAGTCGAACAGAGAAAGGTTAGAGACTTATCAGGCCTTCATTTAACGTTGGAGTTATCAGCTTCTAATTGTGAT
The DNA here is from genome assembly GCF_963584025.1 of Labrus mixtus. NCBI lineage: Eukaryota > Metazoa > Chordata > Actinopteri > Labriformes > Labridae > Labrus > Labrus mixtus. Next base: position 23,277,658 of record NC_083625.1, on the reverse strand, counting down.
GCTAATGAGAAGGTGCAGGCGTTTCATTTACAGGATTAGCCTTCAGACGAGGCTCAGCTTTTGGTCTGATGTTTGAGTTATAGAAGCTGCTCTCCTGGCACAAAGCCATCGGGAATAAACTCATCTCTGCTAAAGCCAGAACACATCTGATGCTGTGATACATTAAGTCAGGGTGGAATGGATACCTTCAAAAGATGTGTCATAGGAAGTTCAGTGTAAAGATGCAATGACAGGAAGTTTCCCATCTGCACTGTGTATCCCTGGATTCCATTATAGCATGTGTAATGGAAAAACATTCGTTTTATGTGCGTTTTATGTCTCTCTCTCTCCCTCTCTATCTCTCTCTCTCACAGGTGGCTCCGACACTCGGCTCTTACATGTTGTGACAAACCAGCTGCCTCTGACAGATCGCCACAAAGCTGCATCTTACGGTCCGAGTGCATTAAATCCATTTCTCTCTCTTTATTTTTTTGCCTTCCTCGCACTTTCCGCAGCCAAAGGCTGCCAAAGTTCAAAGCCAAAGTTCCCAAAAATATTATTAGCCAGAATTATTTTTTCCTCCTGCTTTTCTATTCATTTGTTTTCCAGATTTATTCCCACTGACATCGATGTTTCCTTTAATGTCAAACTATAAAAGGAACAATCTCTTCTTCCAGTCATCTGTGGACAGAAGGACGTCTGCATACATGTTGCCCCGGCTGCTCCAGGTTCAAGTAATAATGGACATTAACTATTAACCAGCTCTTATTCAGTCATGTTGAGGCTTCTTTGTCCATCAAGCTCATTCAGTGAGGAAGGATACCGAGCCAGGAGGGCTCAATAATAACGAGGGGGATTAAAATATCATCTTACGACTTCACCGGACCGATCACATTGGACCTGAATACGTTCTAGTACAATGAACACCTGAGAAGATCACATTCTGCAGCAGGCAGGCAGGCAGCACTGTGAGTTAATGATAGTTACAAGTAGACCACTGCAGCACATTTCTGTGCATCAAACTGTGACCTGAATCTGGGGGAGAGGGGGTGTGGAACGAGTGAGGCACGGGTTGCAGCATGATGAAATATTTTAAGAGATATCATGGGTTTCAAATCAAAGTGTAACTTAGAGATATGAAAGGAATGGATGTTTACACAGACTTCAGGTCCCATGTGCAGACACCTGCACACGTGTCCAAAGTCTGCATATCAACCAAGAGCCTCCGAGATCAAATGAGCCTTTGCAGGCAGTGAGCGAAGCACAACTTCTTTTTGCACGCGCTCCCACTGGTAGTTTGTTTTTTTAAATTTATTTGATAAAACACACACTTAAGAGACCTCAGCAAGGTCACTGATGATGTGCACAGCCTGTAAACTAACCCTGCACTCCTGATCATGTAGGGTGAGGGTTATCACGGAAATGAGTTCCTGCCTTTGAGAGTTAACGTGATCGACTCCTTAAGTTGGAACTTGGAAGGTCAGAAAAAGTTTGGTACCCACCTTGACAGGCTGACCAAATTGATGCTGAAAAAAAACAAATATTTTGTTCTTCTTATTCCTGTTTAGAAAATACATTTTTTGCCCACTGGAATGTTTGACATGGTGCTATGTTTTAACCAAGCGGCAACTTTTGGTGTTGAAAAAATGAAGCCAATGCAGCCAAGTGCAAAAAACTGCAGATATCCGAGTGTCCACCTGGAGTTTTTTTTTACCGGGCAGAAAAGCACTGGCTGTGTGCTTGGGAGTGTTTGCATGAAGCGTTTGCGCACTGAGAACAAAAGTGCTGCACGTCCGTCCTGTCTCTATGACAACAACAAGAAATGCTAGGTGGTCACAGGGCCTTAAATGACCATTTGGACAGCAGATATAAAAAGTTCACAGACTGGTATAAAAAAGGTTTTTGGACTGTGGGAGGAAGCAGAAGTTCAAACTCCACACAGACATGCAAGTGGACATTTCAAACAGGAACATTATGATAATATAAACACAAGTATTAATAATAAACAATTTCCATGTATAAGAGGATGGGACTCTGTGTCATTAGAACAAACGTTAGAGGAGATACCAACACACCGATTCTACTCAGTGCTGCATCGATGATAGTCGAGGACTCAAATGTTTTTAACAGAAATAAAACCCAAAGGATGAAAAGAGGAATGGAAAAACCAAAGGAAAAGAGAGAGAGAGAGACAGAGCAGTATTATGAAAAAAGGAAGAAGGGACAGAGGCAGAGACGCTGTTGCCCTCCAGGTGTTCAGGTGGGCTGCTTCACCTGGCGTGGGCAGCCGGCTCTGCAGTGCAGGGACCGATGCAGGGTTTATGATTCTGTAGCAGCTTCCAGCCGTTTCTCTGCAGCCGACAGCCTCCTACAAGAGATGACATCATAACAGACAGGCCTCCTGCTGATCTTTGTTACAGGCCTGGAGATGTTTCCACCGAAGAGGAGGATGATTAAAACACAAACTCAACTTTGACTGAAGCGTTTTTCTTAAACTCATAAAAGAGGGCAAAGCAAGTGAAAGCTCACTTAAGGTTTTATGAGTCACTGATTTCTCTTGGAGCTTTGTTCATGTTGTAGATTGAGGAAACTCATCAGAGTGAGGAGTGAGGCCGGATAAAAAAAACATTTGGATTTGCTGTTAAAATGTGAGTTTCAAGTTCAACATTTAGCGAAATTCACAAATTTAAACACCTAACCAAGAGTTAAATGAGAAGATCGATAGTGCTCTCGAAAACCTGACTTACTGTAAATATGAATGTTTGAAGCCTGAGTGACGTCACCCATCTGTTCCTGCAGGGGGCTCCGGAGGCTCAACAGCAGCAGCCGCCGTGCTGGAAATCCTGTCTCAACCTGACTTTAAGTCAAACTAACGACAGACTGGAGCTGAGGCGGGTTTTAAGCCTCTTGATGAACCGTTACATCACGCCTTGTCAATCATGTCAGCTAAACGCCTAACTATGAATAAAACGTATCGTTCATAAACTCAGGTGTGCCAGTGATGACAATAACTAATCAGACCTATTTCGTTTTTTGTACCAGTCTGTAAACTTGTTTATTTATGCTGTGAAAACGGCTTTTTGCCAGTCATGTGTATGTGACTTCCTGTGTTCCTGGAGCCAGCCTCTAGTGGACACTCGAGGAACTGCAGGATTTTGCACTTCCTCATTGGCTTCATTTGTCAACACCTTGAGGTTGCTGCTTGTGTACAACTGAGCAATATACCATCATGCGTCGTGAGTCAGAGGACAATGTTGGTGACTGAGCTTGCTAGCATCAGCCGTAAGCCATAGCTTCTGTTAGCAGTGCTACTAGCGTCGAGACATGCTTGGCGGTAAATGTATTTCATTCATTGGATTGGTGAGTCACTTTGGTACTGCAGAAGTTTTGATCGTCACTTCATTTCATTCTCTTCAGGGACCAAAGACAATGTGGCCGACTGAACTCACCTGAGGAGAGAGAAGGAGCAGGTCTTCAGCCGGAGGTAGATGGTAGATACTGAAGCTGCATGGGACTGAGATGTGACATTATGAACAGCTGTCTTCTTGTGATGTGTTATTAAATAATATGTACCATTTACTTTACTAAATTTCTGTCTATTTAAGTTATGACATAATGATGACAATGATTCTGATAGTGTCTTTGTAACAGGGTCACTGTTCTTCTCGTTATAATTGCACAAAATTACCTGCAATTGTCTGCTTTGTATAGAGCACTTCAGGACTCCATCATGTTTTTATTTTGTCGTCTGCAGCCCCTTCTTCCTTTGTGTTCTTCTTCTTTGCTTATTTCTATATATTCGTTTAGCTCCCTCCTTTCTGCCCTCTTCTCTGTGGGAGAATATCCATCCTTTTCTTTGTTGTATTATTTTATGTTTATGTTCTCTTGTTGTCTTTTGCTGTTGGTGTATTGATTTGATTTTTAATATCCTGTATATATTAGTCATGAGTCATAAGATCTAGCTTGCAGTGAACGGCATATAAAGCTAGTTTACGTGCGTATGTACTGTAATTTTATTTAATTTGTGCAGGATCTGTTAAAATTAGGTATTAAACATTTAGACCTTGGGTGATCTATAAAAACAATCCTGATGGTAAAATGCATCACCTCTGATCCATGTGTACATTCGGCAGGCAAGGGCGACACACGATGAGGTGGTGAATTGAAGCCAGATTGTGCATTCATTGGGGAGTGTGTCTGTGTTTCCCTCAGATTATTACTCGCCTCATTTGCGCCATCTGCTTGTCCAGTAGGGTTTACATTTTTCAACCGGAGCAAATCATTTGCATGGTTTTGTGTCCAAATTTAAGGGATTGATTTGATGATTCGCTCTGGGTCTGAATGCAGCATAAAAGGGCCTTTACATGGTAATTTCATGTCATGTGTTCACATCACTCTTAGTGTGTAAACATCTTAAAACCTATTTTCTCCCTCTATGCAAGGGCTAGCCCTGATGCTGGGGGAACATCTGGATGAGCCTGTACATTGTTAGCCTTCTAGTTAGCTTACATGTTAAGTTGTTAAAGGGGACATATTATTCCCCTCTCCACCTTTTCATACAGTCCCCTGTGGTCTAAATGAAACATCTGTGCTGTGCTTTGGTCAAAATATAACATGAATCAAGCACCAGAGGAGGTTTGTGACCCTGTAGAAACCAGCTCTCTCAGAACGCTCCGTTTTGGTGTGTGTGTCTCTTTAAATGTAATGAGCCCCCCCTGAGTTTTCCCCGTAGACATCGCTCCTTCGCAAGCAAGAATAAAAATGGCCGACCTGTGCAAAAGTTTTGTTCTAGGCTGGGGGTGGAGTCCATGGGTGGAGATACCAGGGGAGGGGATGGTTTTTTTTTTTTTCCAGAATCCCACTGTGACATCACAAGGAGAGCACATTTGAAACTGAGCATTTTTCTCTGTGTTGTTAGACTTAGGCAGATCACAAACAAAGGACTGGATGGGTTTATTTCACATTTTGTGGAAACATTTCACATTTTCAGTAGACACTCAGGTTACCCAAATATATGTTCAAAAACACTGTAGAAGTGGATTTTTTATAATATGTCCCCTTTAAGGTACAAATGTTTCCTCTATTAAGCATCATAAGGAGTCAAAGTTGGGTTTCTGTTAGGTATGTAACCATCTCAAATTTCAAAAGTTCTGTCTCTAACACACTAACCCTGACATATAGAGTGGGTTAGGTCACTCCCTCCTACATCTAATTCTGGCTGCAAATGACTCATTTTCATCCTGATCAGAAACAAACAGAGCTTTTATCTGACACAGACTGAGGTCACAGCAGGCCAGTCCATCTCCTCTAACCTCGGCCCTTTAAAGCAAATATGCCCTCTTAGTCATACCCAGCTCTCGTCCTAATGATCCAGATTAGCCAACAGGCCTGGCACAGCGGCGGTAATGTAGGATCCCCCGTCTATCCATTACAGTTCATGTTCTCTAGGAGACATAGGTGGCTGCTTCTGTAACAGCCCGTCTCTAACCCAGATAGAGACAGGTGAGAAATTAGATCAAAAACAGCACGCTACTCTCTCCCAGTGCAATCACACATAAGCATGTGTGCAGCTGCTTAATATGGGTGCGGGCCCTGAGTGTGTCGTATTCTCACTGGACTGTTTAAAATACCCAATTATCCTTGAGCCTCACGAGAGCTGACCCACACTGGCCTCGTGTCCCTGGAGGGGGACAGGAAGTAGGTCTCATTATGACAAGGTGAGGAGGAGTTTCCTCCAGCGTGGCAGCATGTTTCTTCAGCAGGGCTGTGCAGGTCCAGAGGATGTCAAAGGTCAATGTGGAATCAACAGGAGGACGGTGGAGACAATGAATTCAGACATGAAATCACAGTGTAACAATTAGGGCTTTCACACTTGCAGAGATCTCCTGAAAAACTCCCAGAGGAGCAGATTTTTCAGTCGGACTTCACCCGGAGTTTCTCAGGCCATACCCCTAGTATTTTTTCTGCAGCAAGTCCGAGTGAGCTGATGTGAGAACGCAGCAGGATATTCTCCGGAGAATTCACCTCGAGCCTCGAACATTCTGCCTTTCACCCTTTCCTCTCTTCTCCAGTTTTTTTATAAAAATTCAAAAATCCAAACAAAGTAATGATTGAACAGCGGGTAACTGTTTGCCTCCATGATGAAGAAAATGACACCCAGCATCTGTCTAGTGACAGCCGATAAACCTCCAGAGGTAGAAGGTGAGAACGAAACAGGAAGGCCCGATTCAAACAGGGTTCTTGTCCCTCAGCTGACCTTCATAGTTAGAGTCTTACATGAAGTCGTCTAATTTATCTGAATGATCTTCCAGGAAAATGATGTAAGACAAGGGGGGGGGGTAAATGTAGATGTATGTGTTTGAGCTGTGGTACTGCTGCAGGCAACATTGTGGAAAACATTAACATCATGATTCATGAGATGCTCATGGTGGTTTGTGATTCATAAGTTAAACAGCTGAAGGAGACCATTCAAGCAAACGAGGTCAGAGACATAATGTTTCTGTCCTGTTCAGAGCGCCTCATCAAACGAGCTCTGTGGGGAGGGTTTCTTTTGGTGGACGCTTCAAAGCGATTATAACCCTTTTTTTTTTTTTTTTTTACATTTTCTGTCATTATGCTCAGATTAACATTATGTACTTATTAATAAACGATTTGCTTTATTTTAACTCAATGACATCAGAAGGGACAGTCGTTATTAACCGTCTGCATCTCACATAAAGGCACACCTTTAAAGATACAGTATGTAGATTCCGCCACCAGGGGGCTCTCGATCAATACCAGGAAAACAAAAGATGACGTAGAGGCTAGTGGGGAATCATGGGAGTTATCTCACCGGTTGTTGCGCCTCGCCGTCAGTGTAAATGTCACTGATGTGTAATTGTTAAAGCTAGTGGTCACACCTTCACATTCACACCCTGATGGCAGAGGCTGATGGGCAGAGTGGTCATTATAAGTAACTAATCCCATTCATACACATACATACACATACAGTTCAGCTCAGTCCCATTTCTAATCTTTACCCCTTCCCCTCATTTCGAATGCCCCCTTTCTCCTGTGTGGTAGTGGGAAAATCTCCCCCCTATGACATGGGGCGACCCTTCAAGAACCCGACAGAATCTCCTTTCATAGGGCAGTGCAGCCCCTAACACTTCATCCTACCCCTCCCCTTCAACAAGAATGGGGACAGCCTACCCCTAGATGAGAACACAGCAAACAGAGTGGGAGGAGTGAGGTGTATATTTGGGACTGCGCCTGCCTTCTTGTTATCGCTCGGCCTTCACTGCTGCTTCTTTTCACCTTGATGAAATGAGAGCTCTGGGCTCCTGGGTTGAAAAGGAAGCAGGAGACCAAGGAGAGGGAGGGGGCAGGAGCAAGGGGGAGGAGGAGGAGGAGGAAGGGAGGGGAGGTAAGAGAGCTGACTCAGAGCTGGGTTCTGAATCATCTGGAGACCTTATTGAATATTTCCTGCAGTTGATGTCATTATCGCACCAGCGATCATTGCTGCCATCATCAGCGCTGTCCCTGAGAGTCCAGATCACAAGCAGAGGCGAGGTAGAGGGGAGGCAGAGAAGAAGAGAGGGAGCTTTGGGGGGGGGGCTTTGAGGTGAAACACATCGTACATGCAGTGAATAAACAGAAGAAATACTAACCTTCGGCTTGGACAAATGGAGTTGAAGCGGGGAGGATCTATGTCGTTGATATGTTTGTAATACATCTTGAGATGATTATTTAGAGGAAAGAGAGAGAGGAACTGTTGATGGAGAGCTGAGTACAGTTCCTGCAGGCGGTGTGTGTGGGCTCTAATCCATACAGACCGACTGATCAATAAGTAATCCGCTGCAGCACACGCTAGGTGTTGTAGTACGCAAAATCTGTCTTGGTCCTGAGTCCACTTTTTGAAGGTCTCGGTCTCGTCTCGGAATCAAAAGCATTTTAATTCGGCATTGTCTCGGTCTCAGACTGGGTGGACTCCAGATTTTAAATCAAGACTAGTCAAGACAACCAACAGCGTGATTTTCCCACGTCATCACAAGAAGGAAGAACTTCAATTCATTTGTAGGTTGATTTTTATCCCCCGGTCACGGCCGCAGCCCTTCTGGTGTTACGGTCTAAGTGAGTGACACGCCCCCCTAAACACAAGATGATGATTTTTCAGTGATATTTATGGTCTTGGTCTTGTCTTGGTCTCCCCCCACCTTGGTCTTGGTCTCAATCCCTAAATGTCTTGGTCTTTTCTCATCTCACCCTGCCTTGGTCTTGGTCTTGTCTCGGTCTAGGGGCACTGTGGTCTCGGGTTGTCTTGGTCTCGGTTAGTGTTGTCTTGACTCGGTGCAACCTCCTCATAAAAAAGACACGACAGCAGACGCTCAGTAATTTCTATTTTTTATTAGAAATGGATCACATTTCAACCCGAGTCCTTTATATATATTTATCTTTTGTAACCTTCAATGTGCCATGCATACAAAATCAGAATCAAAGTGTCTGTCTGTTAGTGCCCAATAAAGTTGTTTTTTTTATATATATATTTGTAAGGGGTTGATATCAAAGTCTTTCTCCTGTGCAATTATTATTCACAGATATGTACATTCAAATTAGTCAGCCTCGAATATCAAGCGTCCTCGCAGCAACAGAAAAGAGCAACCGACATTAAAAGTAAAAAGTTACAAAACAACCTCAAAGGAAACAATATAGTTCTCTTTTTAAAATAGAATTAATCACTATTCGGCTAACATGAGTTAAATTATGATTGCTTCATTTTTAACCGTAGGCACGTGGTAGATAGGTGAGGCGAGGCCGTGTGCTCCTCCTCCTCTCTCCTCACTGCAGCTGATGCTTGTGTAAACAAAACCCGCCGAGCTTTTTCTGCGGCCCGCTTTAAGAGACCGCCTCGCGAAAAAAAAAACATGACAAATTAAAATGACACAAACAGAGCGGATGTTTAAAGGTTCCCTCTGCTCCAGGTCGCTTCTTTCTGACACGTGATGGATGGAGATGGCGCTCTTCCAGGAGCTGCGTCTGCGACGTCTCCTGGCTCACAATGATTGGTTTCTTTGGTATAAACGACCACGACTTCCTTTTAAAATAAAACCACCTCAAAACCTGAAAATTAAAACTGGAAAACAAAGTCCATCTGAGCTCCCTCTGTCTTTGATTCGTCACAAAACACCACACTGTTCCTTTTTTTTTTTGTACGTGAAGGTGAATTAGCGCCGTCGCCGTGGCAAGAATGTGATGCGATTGAACGCCACGTTAAACACCGAGAGAAGCACGCCATCGATTACTCGTGTAGTTACAGAAGATGAGGTATTACACACGTCTGTGTGTGTGGCCTGTGATTAGTGGGGTGTCTATTTTACAGTCTCGTGTTTGTTTGTCAGCACAGCGATCGGTAACAATGGTGGTCGTGTGGCGTGAGGAGAAAAGGTGTGAGCAGCTCGCTCTTCATGGCTGTAAAATAAAGATGATGACGCTCGTGAAGAGCTGAACCCGATCAAACTTTAGATAAGAATAAATAACTTAATGGATAAAACTGAAGGCCTTTAAGGGGTTAACGGTTTCTCCCCCGTCCTTTTTTTTTTTTTTTTTTTTGCTGTTATTCATTTTCATGAACGTCTTTTGACATCATTCGTTCCTTCACTAGTGAGCCAGTGAAAATACTTCAACATGTCGGCAGAATAACCTTTAAAGGAATGCGTTGCAATAGTCGTTTATCACAGTTTGCAGACTATGGCTATTATTGGCTTTACGTTGATCCTGTGCAGCCCGATCAAACTGTCAGCAGGTCTCGAGTGTGTGTGTGTGTGTGTGTGTGTGTGTGTGTGTGTGTGTGTGTGTGTGTGTGTGTGTGTGTGGGGAGGGGGGGGGTTTAAGCGTGCATTACGCTTGTCATCAAAACAGATTTATGTTTAGGATATCTGTGATTATCCCTCAAGAAGAGCCCTGAAGAAAAAAAAACATCTTCTACTTCTGCTGTCGGAGAGGAACGACGGAAGGTGGGTTGGAAGAAAGAAGGAAGGGAGGAAGGAAGGAAGGGAGGGAGGAGAGAGGGAGGAGGTTGAATGAGCTAGTAGGTCAGTACCTTTTCTCCGTGGTGACTAATGAGCCTCCACTGTCCCGGACAGTATTTTTAGGATGCTCTACATGTCCGCTGAGACCTGCGAGTCGCCAAGGTGACCTGTTTTCACCGTGATCAACTATGTAACCCAGAGAGGCTGCTGCTGTTCACGAGGAAGAAAGGCAGGACAGAATGAAAAGAACAAACCACCCCCCCCCCCCCCCCTTGAAGGTCGCTAATTTGGCACACGGCATGTCCTTTAGCACGGCATCTTCAAGTAAAAACTTATAATAACAAATAAAAGAAAAAAAGAAAAGGAGACCCCGCAGCTGTTCCTGTTCCTGTTCCAGTGAATGCACATGCTGATATACCGGATTCACCTAAGGCAAAAAGGATTGTGAGTAAGTGTGGAAAGTGCTCCTTCAGTGTAATCCACCACAGCTCCAGAGTCCGGAGACCTGCAGAGAGTTACAGGTGTAGAGGATGGAGGTGGAGGTGGGCGCCCCCCCACCTCTCCACAGCTCCTTCAAAGTGATCCAGCCGAGTCAGGATGCATCCCCCCCCTCCCCCCCACCCCTCCGCCTACGTCTCCCTGTGGCTCCCTCAAGGAGACACGTTGAGGAGCTTGGTAGATTTATTGGGGTAATTGATGGCCAGGCTGATGGCGGCGATGTTCTTCAGAGCCTGCACGATAAAAAGGAGGTGAATGAATCACAGGAAAGAAGGAGAAACCTCGTTTTTCACACGCGCTCTGCAGGGCACGATAAGTTGTGAAATATAGACACATTAAATACGACTCCTCTTGTTTTGCATAGACTTTCTGTACAAGATTTCAAAATAAGAGCGCTTAAAATATTGACCTGCCTCTGTTTTTTGTTCTCTCTCAGACTTAACTGATAACTGGAGGCTGTTTCTCTCCGCCTCGCTGCGGAGCACATCACTACTGACAGGAGTTTAAATTCAATCTGTTATCTCCTCCAGCAGGACGCTGGTGCTTTGATTTGAGTGTCTCTTGTTTTTGATGAATGTCGTTCAGAAATCTGTTTGATCAAAACTTTGATCCAAGATCATTTATCTCGAAGTTCCCGTCCTGACTATTGAAAGTTGAAATACTCTTATTCTTCTTCCAACATGTTGTGCATTCAAACATTTTTTAACACGATTGTAAATAAACAATAACGTGTTTGGAAGCAGAACGTGCATGATAGGAGGGCCTGCACTGTTCAATGAGGGAGCATCCTGATGCTTCTAGAGCATCGAGTGTGATCCTCTGAACGCGTTTTTTAAATTCTGGATGACTTGGACCTTCTGGACCTTTTTCTTTGCTCCTTCAAAGCGAGCGTCAGCTTCTTCGCTCTTTGACTTTGCATCCGTGTTGTCGTAATCGTTATGATTACTGCCGAGCCACCGATGGTTTGGTTTCAGCCTGACAGGCATTAGATAACCACTCGACAGAACCACCTACAGTGTTTTTATTTTTTCACGACCCCCGCATCCTCGGCTGCTCTCAGCTGCCTTCAGGCTCCTCTGACGTGTTCAGGGGTCCGCGGTGCAGCAGAGAGCGCTGCGGCTCGCTCGGCCGCGAATGCTAATGGACTGTAATTATCAAATACATTAGTCCTGAGTGAGGCCCACACACACTCCAAACAAAAGGAGGGGGGGCTGCTGAGGGATCTGCTGGGTGTCAACAGCTTTATGATTCACAAGCGAAAAGGGACTTCAGCCTGTGGGTGACTCACAGAGCGCTCGGCTAACCAGACGGTCGGTTTCAGAATCACGGTTGTGTAATATTACTTGAGGGTGCACGCACAAATTCTGTGAGACGACATCGTCTACGTTTGGCAGGAAAACTTTAAAGATGGAATGAGAGGGCCCGGCAGGAGGTAGAACTGTGGATTGAGGAAGGCAGATATGAAATGTTTGGATGGTTAGTTTTAGTCTTACCATTGCTGTGTGGTTGAGGAGCTGCTCGTCAGTGGTCATGGCTAACAGGTACTCCTGGAGGATCCCCTGAGACTGAACAAACACAACGACAGCCTGTTTACAATGTGTCTGCAAACACGATAAATCATTCAATAAAACGAGTATGGGGGGAAATAATGATGCAGCATAGCATGGCAGTATGCAATATTTAAAAAGGTGAAATATTGAACCTGTACATATTTAAATTGAATACTTTAGTGCTCTCAAACTTTGCACAAAACTCCTGAATAACTCCTGAAGTTTCCAGGCGGAGCTGTATGTGTAAATGCAAACAGCCAAATGTTTTGTTCGGACTTCACCCAGAGTTTCTCCTGCCAGCCTCCAATTTTTTTGTTGTTGCAGAAAGTCAGAGTGAGCTGATGTGAGAACGCAGCAGGATATAATCAGGAGAATTCACCTGGAGCGAGTGGGAGGGGGTGGTGATGTTTATTCTCTGTGATCGCTGCACGACCATAGACTGTCTGCACGCCACCTCTACCATCTCTGTGATCTAATGAACCTGCTGCATTATGTTTCCTGTTCTCCAGTATGTTCTTCTCCACTCTTCAGTTCAGATTGTGATTCTGTTCAACTACATGTAGCATTGATAGAAAGACAAATATTCTCATTATAGCGTCGTATAGAGGACTCTGCTGCTTCGTCCGCTACTTCAATGTCGTTCTTTTTTTTCAACACATCCTGCCTCAGGAGATAAAAATAACTCTGAAAGAATGAACAGACTTTTTATGAAACAAAAAACAGACGGTAAAGGTCTTTAGGGATACAATTTTACGTTGTAAGTGTGAAAAATGTAATGTAATATTTAAAGGAGCAGTATGTAACTCTGACCCCTCGTGTTTAAAATGGGTACTGCAGTCTAAATTCTAATCATTGTAGAGATCAGTCTCCCCCCCCCCCCCCCTCCTCTCTAGAGTTGATGCTCACACAGGTCACCATGTGGTGGACACTGAAGCTTCAGTGTTTATCCAGCTCTGCATCAGTCTGTAAACCTTTCTGTGTTCCAACCTCTCTCCATTTTTCAAAAGCATCTCCAATATTGATCCTAGTTTGAGCACGTTTCTGCTCGTGGAGCTTATTAGAAACATGCAGAGGCTTTTTAGGTCGGGTACAATCACTTCTATCTGAACCACTTCTCTTGCCCGCTTCCATCGCTGCAACACCTGTTGGTTTGACCTGATAACTGCTCTCATATCTGGCAAACCGAGGGGCATCCAAAACGGCCGTGTGGGGGTGCCTTAAAAGCGCCTACCTTCTCTGGTCCAAACAAATCCAGATCATTCAGGACCAGAATCTAAAGTTAGAAGGAGGACATACTGACTGCTGCATTGTTGTCAGAGAAGCCAGCACTTCAACATAACATGTTTCCTTAATGTCTGATCAGATAGTAAGCTCACTTTATCTGTCAATACATATTATCGTATTGTAACTGGTTTAGCTGTTTCCCAGACCCTCTCCCCCCTTCATCTGCTTCTCAGCATGATGAGTTTGATAAAGTCTCTCAAAATTCTAAACAATCTCTGGAGCTCTTCCACTGAAGCCCCACGAGACAGACGTCTCCCGGGTTATATCAGCACGCAGAGTCAGAGAGCACAGATAAGACTACAGAGCAGCTGAGACCGAGTCTTTACAGGACTGGAGACACAATCCAGATCCCTGCTCCTCCATTCATCCCGCTGCACCCTGACTGTTTATGCCGGGGAACATCCTAGGACCATTTGTACAGTCAGTAGTCGTGCACGACATGCTGTTTTGATTCCTAAATATAACTTTCACTTCCTGGGTAGAGAATTCGTCGAGTCTCAGAGGAGCTGGCGGATGACTGAGTCTGGAATGTGAACCGCACTGGAGCCCCTGAAACTTTTAAAACGAGCCGCTACTGGGTTCAGACCTAATATGGCCAGAAAAGACTCTGAGAAGTTGGCTGTATGTCATCTCTGCAGTTACACACGTAAGTCAATGTGACATGACGGCCAGTCATGACCTCAGTCAACACGGATCTGCACGTTTAGGAAGCCCGGGGACTGATGGAGCAGGAGGCTGTAGGTAGAGATCTGATCCTTACAGCTGGTGCATGTTTACTAAAACTCAGGTCCATATCAGGGGGGGTGGTATTTGTGCTGCTATGCCCAAGAACAGTGCTGCTTTTTTCCTTGATTTGCTAAGACAGTGGATAGAGCAGGACACTGAAGGAGAGAGAGAGAGTGGGGAGTGACAGGCGGGAAAGGAGCCACAGGCTGGACTCGTACCTGGGCTGTCCACTTGGAGGACTAGTCATAGCTTTCAGTCATGTGACAGCCGTGGAGATTTGGAGGGCAAAAAGAGTTTAGAAAAGTGGCATCCATCTCCATCTTTGAACACTCTGTGCAGCTGCAGCACAGGCTTTTACATTTTCCATCTCTTCAAAACGACGCATGTTTACATCACCTGACAACCGCAGGAAAAACAGAGATACTAAGACGGCTTTATACAGCACACTGACACTAGTTCAATCGCTACAAAAGTCCTCTCCAGAGCTGTCAGTGTGATCGCTGTCATGATTTAATGAAGGTTCAACTGACAGCGAGTTCTTTTATTATACTTTGAACAACATCCTGAAACAAATGCAACACCGCGTGACAGCGGGCGCAATCATCAAGCTATACTAAATAAACTGCCTTCTTATTCATCATGTCTACTCACTCCTCAAACTCTCAGTAGCTGTAACTTTTGTTCCGATGGACACTTGATATACATCAGTCCTCGAACTTTCTCTGTCTTTGGATAAAGTGCTTTTTTTTAGGTTCTAAGCTTTAGAGTGGGACTATCACACCTCATGAGCTTTGGGAAGGGACTGACAGAATAAGATTGAAAATGAGTTTCCTCCGGAGGGTGTCTGGGCTCAGCCTTAGAGACACGGCGAGGAGCTCGGACATGCAGCCGGAGCTCGGAGAAGAGCCGCTGCTCCTTTGCATCGAAAGGAGTCAGCTGAGGTGGTTCGGGCTTCTGATTAGAATGACTACCAGACGCCTCCCTCTGGAGGTCTTTCGGGCACGTCCAAATGGGAGGAGACCCCGGGGTAGACCCAGAGTTTGCTGGAGCGATTGTATAGCTCTTCCAGGCCTGGGAACACCTCGGGATCCCCCAGGGGGGAAATGGAAAACGTTGATGGGGAGGGGGAAGTCTGGGGCAACTTGCTTAGCCTGCTGGCCCCGAATAAAGGGAAGATAATCGATGGATGGATGTTCTTTAACTCCCATGTAAATACGTCTCGGGTAAAAATAAAGGTTAAGAACAATGTGACTGGAGATTTCTGGCACATCATCGATCGGGAAGTGAATGTGACAAGAACAAGAACGAGGTGTTCCCTCGAGCAAAAACACTCCGAACAACCAGTAAGTTAACCTCTCCCACGACTTCAGTCTCTAACTGCTTCAACGTATGGATGAGGAGCAGGAGGGGACAAACCACTGCGCACACACACACTTATACACACACCTGTCGTGTTGAGAAGAGTCAAACAACTGTCATGTGTCTGTCATTGATAACACTGGACTGTCCACAAAGAGCACTCGAGATAAACTGCAGCATACTGCTACTGCCCCCTGGTGTTTGTCCGACAAACTTGCTCCCCCTGAGCCTCTCCTCCTCCCTCACAAATAAAAACAACATCCAGTCTGAGCAGATGGGAGCCCAGATTCCATCCCGGATGACGAGTCGACTGATGTAATTTTATTGTCAGACCAGCAGCCTCGGGGCTGCAGCGAGCAGACCTGAAGGGAGCAGGGGGGGGGGGAACGCTGCTTTTCTGGAACTGTCTGGTTCGATTGCATCTGCAGATGGGAACCTCCTGGCTGACGGCGCGAGACTTCTCTTAATCAATAATGCAAGACAATCCAGAGAGAGAGAGAGAGGGAGAGAGGGAGGGAGAGAGAGAGAGAGAGAGAGACAGAAGAGACCATCACATCACAAAATGGATGGCATCTCTCTCCCCCTCTCTCCGTCTCTCTCTCTCTCTCTCTCTCAGGCAGTCTGCTGGGAGCCGGTGTGGCAGTCTGGCAGATGGAAAGGACATTCTTTGGCCCCGAGCCCGGCACAGAGAACAGGTGGGAGGAGGAAAAACATGCTCATCTCACAGAGAGATGGATAAAGACAGAGAGGGGTAAGGACAAAAGGTAAAGAATAAATGTTAAGATAATTTCCTCAGCGATTTATTCAAATAGTCTCATTCTGAGAACCTCCACTGTATATTTTATCCACAGAGTCTATAAAACTGTCATCATAGCAAAATGACAACCGACACACCTGAACAAATACCTCAAATGTCAGATAGTCATGCCTCCAGGTGTAGCAACACATACCTATATATAATTAGATATATCACTAAGCCTGCATAAGTGTGAGTGTGTGTGTGTGTGTGTGTGTGTGTGAGTGTGTGAGTGTGTGTGTGTGAGTGTGTGTGTGTCACTCACGATGGCCCGGGCCTCTGCGATGAAGAAGAGTTCAGTGAGGGCTCGGTGCAGAGGCAGCAGCACAGTGATACTGGTGGGATCCTGGCTCAGGCTGTTTTCCATAGTCATGAAGAGCTGCCACAGAGGTCGCAGCAGCGTCAGCTCACAGGCGCTGGGGGCGAACACAGTTTGATAATGAGACCAGAATCACAAGTGCACAAGAGAAGAGTCACCAGAAGCAATTCAAAGAATCAAAATGTATGCATTTATCATCATATCATAGAGAATTAATCCCAAACGATACCAAAAAGACTAAATGTTTTTAAAGGTCACACATTCTCCTCCTCTTCAATCAGTGTAAATAAGTCTCAGAGCTCCTCAAAACATGTGTGTGAAGTGTCTTGTTCTAAATCCACTCTGATCCTGTATTTGATCATGTCTATAAATCCCTCTATTTCAGCCCTGCTCAGAACAGACTGTTTCTGAGTCTGTACCTTTAAATGTAAATGAGCTGTGTCTGACCACGCCCCCTCTCTGGGAGGGCTCGGGTGTACTCAGGCTTTCTCGCTCCATGTTCTATTGTTTACGGTGAGAAGGCAGACTCAGAGGGCTGAACAGGTGGAGTATTGATAAAACAAGCCTCCATGTCTTTGTGACCTGACGGTGGCCGAGTCCGTCTACATATGTAAACTCCTGAACACATCCTTCACCTCACATCCGTGGTGACGTCTGTCAAGGCTTTTATGCAAACCCTGTGTGGAGGTCAAATCCTGCACCACAAGGAAATTACACTGCTGGCTGCTCTCAGCAATAGCTGGTCCTTTACCTTTCAGTGTTTATACATGACTAAGTAAGGGAGTAGTTAAATGAATTCACTGGTGACCAAAACAAGGATGCACCATTGATGAGCAATGTGGAAGAGAGGAGATAAAAATCTTTGAACAAGGTGGAACTCTTACGTCGTGGACTGACACTGCAGGAGGCGGAGCAACAAGTGGATGGCTTTGAGACGCTGGTTCCCAGTCTGACGACAGGCCACGCCCACCTGCCACTCCCAGATGTCGGCGAGTGGAAGGTGACTGAGCACTTGTTCATCTGCTAACATTTGCTTCAGTATCTCAAAGCCTGGGGGAGAGACAATGGACAGTACTGAGAGGGTGAAAATCTTGTTAATCTGTATTCACAGTTTCGACTCTGGCCAACAAAAAAAATGACAAAAACCAGAAAGTCCAAACATTCTAGTTTGCAGTGTACCTGTCTGGAAGCGTCCTCGGTGGCCTCCTGTGACAGTGAACTTGTAGCCCCACTCTGTGTTGCTCATGTCTGACATGAATCTGTAGTACAGGGTGTCACCTAAGAGAAACCAGCGTTTACATCACGTTGATGAACATGATTCAAACATAATAAAAGGAAGGAGGGGGAAAAAAACCCATTAGGTGCAGAAGAGGAACACATGACTCACCTGGAATCTCGAAATCGGACCATTTCTGAGGAGAGCCGCTGAAGTTGTGGACGTCCTGCAGGAAATCGCTGCTGCTGGACATGATGAGCTCGTCGCAGCCTTCCTCTGTGTAGCAGCGAGAGTCAAACTTCACAGAGAGGTAAATCGCTCCGGGGATGTGCACCTTGTCCTGAAGAGGTGAAAATAAAACTGTCTTTAAACTGACTTGAAAAAAGGATACAGTAAAGGAATAAATTAATGACACATGCTCGGTGTATACATATGGATGCATACTAAACAGTTATGTCTGGAATTAAAGCAGCTGATTCTAAATGTAAAAAATAACGCTCAGTGTACCCACCTCAAAGTTGGTGTTGTTGTCGTACGGGTGTTTGGACTCTCGGATCTGCAAGGCCATACCCGGCTCCTCCATGAACTGGCAGGCAGTGAGAGACAGACTGCACAGCATGCTCTGACTGCAGCCCTTCAGCACCCTCTTCAGAATCTGATCATTCATTGATAAAAAAAAAGAAGATTGTTAATGTACAAAGCTTCTGAGCTGAGATCTCCATTACCGATGTGACCACAACATTTAGAGCGTACTGCCCACCTTCTCCCACAGCGGCCTCTCCTCCAGCTGCATCAGCATGTCCAGGATGTAGGCCATGTGCGACGCCCCGTTCAGCTCCAGCGCCTCTTCGCTCAGCGCCGCCTCTGCAGGCCAGTCGGCCAGCAGCGAGGCCAGCACGTGGCGGGCGTACAGCGTGGCGATGGCCTGGTTGACCTTCACCAGGTATTGACGAACTGCCCGATTGCTGCGCACGTCCAGCTCTTTGTGCAGCAGGGCCGAACTCTTGGTGCGCCTCTGTTTGGCGTAGCTGAGCTGTAGGTCGCTCTCGGAGTTGGTGATGAGCTTCTGGGCCACGACGTTGATCTCCTCTGTGGCCTTTTCACAGTGACTGGGTTTAGACTGGGGGAGGATGAGGGTTCATCAGGAAACTTACACAGCATCTTATCATTACTTTTTATACTGAGTAATATTTTCTAAGTCGTCTCATCATTCTTGTTCCAGTGCAGGTTCTCAAACTCACCACACATGACACAACAATCATGTCCGTGTCCACAGCCTTGGTGTTCCTCTCCTCAGAGCGAGGCCGTCTGGTAGCTTGCCACTTCTGAGCCAGCGTGCGGATTGTCTCGTCTGTTTTGATCTCTTCTCCATCAAATCTGAAAAAAACAAAAAAAACAACGCAGAGAGGCGGTATTAGATGACATTTACGCGGGTGGATTGTATAAAGAAAGTTCAAATCTAAAGGAAATGAAGAATGTCTGACCTTTTCTGCACCTCCAGGAAGAAAGAGTCTGTTCTCTTCATCTGCAGCTCGTACATGGCTCGCAGGATGGGCAGAGGGGCGTTTAAGGCATCGTGGGTGATCTGAAATGAAGAGAAAAAGATTGAAGACTACCAGATCCAACTTTTTTTTATTTGCTGCATGGATTATAAACTGCATCCCTCATCACCTGGAAGCAAATCTTCGTCTCCTCATCGAGACCCTCTAACGGGTCGGGTCTGTTGACGTCCGTCTCGTCAGCGCAGCAGCTGGAGTGGTCCGAGTCGTGCTCCTTGTCCTGCTCCCTTTGGTCTCGCTCGGGGTCCTGGGCCATGGAGTGGATCTCCCTCTTGGAGGAGTAGAGCATGATGGAGAGGATCTCCAGATCTCGCAGCAGCCACAGCTTGCTGAAGCCCGTCCCTTTGCTGCACTTCCTCACCAGCAGCTGGGTGAGTCCCGACTGCTGGATGTCCTCCTGAGCTTGGTCTACTCCATGTTTCTACACGACAGATCACAAATGAATCAAAACCCTTTCACACATGCCGGGTAAAGTCAGGCTCTATTACAGACTGTCTTTAGAGCAGAAAGAATTCAGAATGTACAAAGACGTGATGATGACTGAGCTTAGTTACGACCCTTTTGTGGAAACGTAGTCTGAATGTGTGACGCAGCAGGTAAAAGGTTACCTATCTGTTTATGTAGCAGTTCAATACTCAGTCAATTGCAAAATGTTTAAAATGAAACAATATCTTTTGACTGAAGTACGTTGTGGTAGCATCGTGATGTCAGGTTTTTGGTACCTTCAGGGTGTTGTAGAGTCCTTTCAAAGCCAGGGAGAGAACCCAGGACGCCTCCACAGCGTCAGGCGAGCCGTTGTCCTGGCTGGTCTGCAGCAGGTGGCTGATGATGGAGGTGAAGTTTCTCAGGTAGCGGCTGAGCAGCGTCTTTGGGCGGCCCTGGCCCTCGGACTGCCCTGGTAGACCAGCTGTAGTGGAGTCCTGGGACTGGATGAGTTGGTAGTCCTTCACTAGAAAGAGGAAACAACCAACAGAGGGTTTGATTTTTGTTTCTTTGGGCTTTTGCATTTGATTTGACAGGACAGCGGGACACAAATATGAGGAGAGAGAGAGAGAGAGAGAGGAGGTTTCTAAACACTGGCAGAGCTGTACGAAGTGCCACTAACCTGTTTTCCTCTTGCGGGTTTTAACATCCACCACAGCAGCGTGGTTCTTCTCTGTGAAGTGTTTGAGCAGGATCATGTTGTGCTGCTCATTGGCGTTGTCGATAAACACCGTCTGGGTGCCCACACACAGCACCTGACACACACACAGAGGAGTCACAAAGGTGTTTAGAGAAAGTCAGGGAACTCAAGAGTACCACACTTTACGAAGTCCAGTGGACCGCATACCTCTGGGAAGCCCACCAGCACCAGCAGGGTGAAGAGGTTGGTGCGCTTGAGTGTTTGTGGAAGCTGCTGAATACAATGGTCAGTGAAGGCAGCGATGACAGTGCTCCACTCGGGACACACATTCAGACTGTGCAAAACGTCTGCCACCGTGCACGCCCAGTCCAGACCAATACGACTAGTGAACCAAGAAAAGAAGAGAGATCACCTCAGTGGTTATCAACGGCATGCAGACAACGATGTCAAAGGTAGTAGCGCTGTGGGTAAAGAGATCTCGTCAGTGTGGAGACGATGACTCCTCTCACCTGTCTAAACAGACCGCCCCCAGGCTGAAAAGCAGCTGTGTGGTCTTCCAGCCCTGGGTGTCTAAGCTGGCCGCCTCTCCCTGAGTCAGCAGCTCGTATTTGTCAGCCAGAGCCTCTGTGACAGCGGTGTCGGCCTCAGTCGGAGAGATCCTGAGCAGCAGCTGACCCAGCAGCCCCAGAGTGAGGTGGAAGGTCTCGTTCAGAGATCCGGCGTTGGAGATGACGGCTCTGAAAAGCTGGGGCAGGATGGAGTTCAGACTTGGCAGGGACAGCGTGCAGCCCTGAGGACACAAAGGAGACAGTGATCATTTGATATCTTCATGTTATCTGTGGAGAAACGTCAATTTAGAGTCTGAATTGGGAAACATTTCAGGAATAGGAAATCTTATGCTACAACAAAGCTTCAGTAGATTTGAGTGTTTGTGATTGATGTGTACATTAAAGATTGGCACCACTCCGTTTGTTCTATGAACATACATCTAGAGCTAGCATGCAGTTAGCTTAGCTTAGCATAAAAACTGCTGGCGAAAGCTAGCTTGGCACGTCTTCCTTATGTTTGATATGGTTTGTTAAATCTGTGCAAAAACCAAAGTTAAGAATAATACTGACAATCTAACTCTTCATGATATATTTGATTTGTGAGGAGTTTAGTGTGAGATCATTTCTTGACTGGTAGCAGTGATTTGAAGAACGTTAACGTCTAGCTGAACTTTTTCTGAATCCTAATGGAATCTCTAAGAACGGTTTTGTGTCTCTGCTTGTGTTTGTAGTCATGTTTTATTTATATTGCTAAGTTCCTTGGACAGATCTCCCTTGATATATGAGATCTAATCTCACTGGGACTCTCCTTGTTAAACGAGGTATAAGAATGGAAGTCTTATCTGTGACGTACTGGTTTTGCTGGTGGCAGCATGGCAGCTAGTAGACCCAGGATCCTCTCTCGGGAGCACTCTGAGAAAACGTGCTCCTGAAGGGGGACCTGCGGCAGCCTCTCGTCCGTCTCCTTTACAACGTCACATGTCGGAGAGTTGACTGCTCCCGGTCCGGACTCTGAGGCTGAGAACATTTCAGAACATGAAGCGTGTAGTCAGTGATAGAAAAACAGAGATCAAATCAGCCTGGTGGAATCAGACTCAACACTCACTTCGGACCACAGGGGAGAGGGGGTCGTCACTGGACACCGAGGGGGTCTGGCTGAGGCTAGGGGAGTCCAGGGTGTCTTGGATGACCAGCTTCATTTTGTCCCGCTCTCCAGTGCTCGGAGGGGAGGACACCTCGGGAGGAGCAGCGGGAGAAGAGCCCACCTCCTTTGGGTTTTTCTCCTTACTGGACGGTTTGCTCTAGAGGTGAGAGGATGAAACCATTCAGTTTGTTTACAATCCCAGAGCATGGGGTTTAAGTTGACAATCAGCATGTATTACCTACTGATTTTGTACATTAATTACATGCAAAGAAAATTCAGTGAATCCAATAATCTGTCGACCTAAAGTCCCGTCTTTGTCCTCAGTTCCTCACCTTGTCCTTTGGAGACGTCGGGGAGCAGATGGCTGCGTTGGATCCAGGCAGAGAGGAGGTGTCAGTGGCCGTGCTGAGCTCCTGAGAGGACTCTGGTGAGACTGGACACAGCTCACTGTCAGAAGACGAGTCATTGGACGACAGCAGGGCGAGCAAGGCAGAGGAACGCAGACCTTCATGGAGGAAAGAACAGAAACGTTTGTTCCATCTCTTTTTTTTTTTACAGATTCCACATGAAGATCTCGTATCTGTTCTCGGGGGATCTGGATTCTCTCTCTGAATCTTATGTTGCACACTTACCCCCCTGTAAGTGTCTGTCTATCTGTTTAGCAAACGTAAAGTCACCTTAAAGGCAGGGTTGGTCATTTTGGAAAACTAGCAGGATTTTGAAAGCAGCATTCCCTCAGTGCTCCGTCTGCACCCCCTCCCCTCTGTGCTCCCTCAAAAGCCACGCCCCCTCACCTACATGCAAGAAGCGGAACCTCAGCTCATGCTTTGAGTGTGGGCTCGTGCCCACATGGGGTAGAGAGCAAGCAGGGAGACAGGGAGGCTGTGATTGGTTCATCAGATTGGTACCTCTTGGCAGACATTGGTCAACGTTTTTACAGGTTTAAAACTGATACAGATGACAGATTTTCTTCGTTCTTTTTTTCAGAGCACATGAGTTATTAATTTCTGTCAGGACCAAAAGACAATTTCAATCAAAATCTTAAAAAGTGAATCCAGAGAAAATTACCAATCCTACCTTGAAGTATGTTATTATCTTTGCTAAGACTGAAGATAGGGTGGACATTTATCTGAGCTTTTTCAAAACCAGCCTCCCTACAGCTCACTTACAAACAAACAATTTTGTCTCTTTTATTTAATGTGTATCATTGGAGTCTTGTCATCCTCATGGTTTGCAGTTTAGTTCTTTGTTTTTGTACAGATCCAGACTCGTTTGTCTCTGCTTCCAGCTGCTGGCTCTACCTTCATATTTAGCACACATATGTGATGGTTTTATCGATCTTCCTAATCTCAACAGGCAGTCTAAACATACTTCTTTAAACACAGAACACTACTCTGAACTGACCTTTGCCGGGCTGGCCCTTGAGCAGGCAGTCGGTGATGAGCTGGGAGCAGCAGGTCTGCAGCGCTGACGCCTGGCTCAGGTGGTTGTTGTCCAAAGTCTCTCCCTCTGTCTGCTTCTGGCTGCTCAGCTCTGACGTGTAGAGCGCCAGAGCGGCGAACAGCAGCCAGGAATAGTTGTGGATGTAGGGCTGGATCAGACGGTGCCGGTCACTGATTCGTATCGTCACCATGGGGTACACTGTGATGCGATGAGTTGGCAGATGGCTGGAGATGTTACGGTTAAAAGAATATCAGAGTTACTACTCAGACTTTATCCATGAATGAGTTCAAACAGGATGAGATGAAACCTGAAATGTGCATCACCTGTCCGGATATTTCTTTGTATGGTAGCATCCAAAGCACAGATCGAAGTCTTCACAGACGTTGCAGTTGATCCTGCTGCCTACAATCAGGCCCTGACAATGGTCGCAGGCGTACTCCATGTTGACCATCTCATGGTCGTCCTCATGGCCCTCCGGCTTGGCCCCGCCTGGTTATAAACAAACACATTCCCCGTCTTATCCACAACTCTAGATGAATGTCTCTACACTCCGAAGATCTTTCAATGTGACTGTATGAGAGAGTGTGAGCTCACTGAGGAAGCACGTCTTGCAGAGGTCCATGTCCATGCACTGCAGACATCGGTAGCGGTGCCACGGTGCCATCCGCTCGCAGCCGTCACACGAGATGACAACGTTGAGCAGGTCGCAGTAACGAGCGATAAACATGTGCATCTGTTGAAAAGACAGAACATCAGACGTTAACATTTGTATTAGTGATCGACTACAGTGATGTTCTTTACATGCATGCTACCTCGTCGTCATTGAAGGTTTTTGTTATTAAAAACAAGAAATTACCCAGAATGGGTGTCCAGGACTTTTGTTTTTTGTCGCCATGGTATCAAAACAGGTATTGCCTTCGTTTGATTTTTACTAGAATCATATATCATATTCTATTTTCTTTTTGGTTTTTGAATTTGCACTTTTTGGGTTTCGTACCTTCCTCCTGTCCTCCATGGAGTCCTCCTCGTCGATTTTGTCGTACCACTTCTCAAACATCCCGTCCATGCACTCATCCATCCACTCCTGGTTCTTCTTGTAGTCTGCGATTTCATCCTCCTCAGTCCACTGACTGAAGATGCATTTGAACAGCAGACAGAACAGATCATTAAGATGCTGGGATACTGTTTGACATACTTTAAGAACCGTGTTGATCTGCTAAAACAAAAGCTGTGTTTTCTGCTCCCCTTATCATATTAC
Source organism: Labrus mixtus (assembly GCF_963584025.1). NCBI lineage: Eukaryota > Metazoa > Chordata > Actinopteri > Labriformes > Labridae > Labrus > Labrus mixtus. The sequence continues at coordinate 23,252,849 of NC_083625.1, read as the reverse complement.
CTGATGGCAATGTCATGGACACTGATGTTTTCCTGGGACATGCTGAGCAGGAGTTCAGGAAGCTTGATATTCAGGAAGAGAGGAAGGTCGTGAACCTCCCAGCTCATGTCCAGAAGGTGCAGCAAGCAGGTCTGCACACAGGACAGGGCGGGCAGCAGGGCTCTGAAGAGCGGGAACGAGGGGACAGGTCACATGACAGAATTCACACTTTAAACTAAGACTCATCATGATCACTTTTCCACTTCAGGGTTCTTAACTTAAGTCTGCTGTGTTACAAAAAGGAGGGCTTACTTCTCATTGAGGCTGCTGAAAGCTTGAACTGCCCCCACCAGCATGAGCACCAGCTGATGGTAGGAACGCCTCACCTCCTCTCCGAGCTTCTGCCCGCTGTCTGACAGCTGAGAGAAGTAGCTGGAAGAGACAAAGAGATTTCCTTTCTGTCAAGATTCTGTCGTTTGTAAACTTGTCTCTGCGCTTGTAAAAGTGTTTCACATCTTGTACATTTGTTTTATAAAATGTAAATTAGTTTTGTCCTTGGTAAAAGTGTTTTGGGATTTGTAATTTTGTTAAATAAAATGTAATTTTGCATTTTGTATAAAGTGTTTCACACTTTGTCATTTTGTTTTGTACTTCCCAGCCACCGTAGAATCATAAATATAACAGGACCCAGAATGGACACCTTTTTTTTTAGCACGCTCAATCGAGAAACTCAGTTTAGTATATTAAAGATCCTTTTCTTTTTCATTCTCAATAACACAACTATACTCTTTTATATATTTATATGGTTATATTTACTGAGCTGTGTGAGACTTAAGTGTTAATACAGTATACAAACAAAACAAGCATTACACATCGACTCTTCTTCAACACAAACATTCTCAGCAGGTCGTACCTGGTGAAGTCTTTCTGACACGCCAGCAGCTCCTGCAGGAACAGGATGCAGGGGGCCTGGAAGAGGTGTGGCTTTCCCAGGGATTGTAAACACTGCTGAACCATCTCCAGGACCTTACACACACTCAGAGCCTGGGCTTTGCTCAGTGACAGGGTCTGAAGAATGCTGCAGGAGGAAGACATGGATTACTTAACCACTACAATAACATAAATAATGAATGAAAAAATAAAAGACTGAGGGTGGTGAACCTTGCTGTGGTGAGAGCCTGGTCCCTTATAAAGTTCAGGATGTGTTTAAGGATTGGGTAGCGATCCTTCACAGAGGGGGTCATACGCGGCTCTTCTATAGATCTGCATGAGAGGAGGCGTAGGCGGGCCCGGCTGAACGGGGCCTTACGGGGGAAGGTGGAGGGTGAGGCTGGTTCTCCTGACTGGGAGGAGAGGCTCTCTGTGGAGCCTCTGTGGCCTTGCTTGTGTCCACATGAAGATGAGTTTTGGGCACCACCAGAGGTTTGGCTCTGTGCTGCTTTGGCATCACTGATCTCCTCTGGCCCCGCATGCTGAGGTCCCACAGAGGAGCTGGGCTGAAAGTCCGCTTCTGAGATCGAACTTGAGCGGAGGAGTAGAGCACTGCTGCCCTCTGCAGCTCTGGAGGAGTCACTGTCCTGACACGGCACTCCACATGGTGTGAATCTGAACAGCAGGAGGCTCTTCTCAATGCACATCTCCGCTGGAGACAAAGACAGTAACAAGAGTCAGAAAAATTATTATCATAGCCTTTGTGTTTTATGACTCTGCAAGCTATCCAGTTGCATTTTACACTGACCCAGGTGTTTCTCACAAACAAACAACACAGGAAAGTCTTGATTAAAAACATGCAAGAGAAGATCTCTTTCTCTGCAGAAGACCCGACTCACAACATCTGAACCAACAGATATGCATGAAGAGAACTCTCACACTGATAAAACAACAGAAATAAACACGATGTAATAACATTCAGTGTAATAAAGATTTCATACACCATTCACATGAATCAAAGGGGAAACAAGGCCAGAATAGTTTTTCTTAAGGACATGATACAGTGAAGTTTGCCTTCATTATTTAAGTTGTGAAAAAGTGCAATTAGTGCGTTCATTGTTGAGTTATGGAAGAGAGAGATAGATCACAGTGACCTTTGCTTTGACCATACATTCTTAAACAGCTCGTCCTTGAGTTCAAGTGGACTTTTGTGCCTCCACAGCTCATCTGAAGCTGCTCAATAAATCACTATTTTATCATTACTGTGAATTTGAGAATTTGCACACAAAACAATATTGCAAGTGTCAGCATTTATTACAATGAAGAGGAAACTATTTTATGCAGCCATGGACGTGGAGCTGGTCTGCTTCCTGTTGGACAGTCAAGTGACAAACCAAGTTTGAATGTTGTGTTTACAAGTTGCAACCAACATTTCTACTGACTGCCCATGCTTTACACCATGTTGATTTAGTCCAATGAAGCACAAGCTCGCCATCAGCCATCCTTAGATTAGCGGGAGCAAACACATGGAGCATGGAGCATGGAGCATGGAATAACTCAAGTTTCAAATTCACTTTTTCCGATTTTGTCTTCCCACGATCGTGAAAACAAGATCATCGAGATTAAACGATCACTGAGCTGCATGCCGTGTTGCGCTCATTTAGTCACTAGGTTTTGTCACGAGTGGTAAAAGTGTTTAATTTTTCATTTTGGCAACAAGAGTTCATCACCATCACCTCAAAAACCCCTCAAACATAGGTATGGTGTTCAACATGAAGAGCTGCAGGTAGACGTACAAACTGTGACTTATAGCTAATGTGCACTCTTCCATTTTGTGTTAATTTATTTCACGCTTTACAAAAGGTTATAGTCCTCACCTAGCGTCTCCATGGTAACCTCATCTTGACCTCCCTCCTTCTCATCAGGAACGGAGATTTTACCAACGAGGTACCTTTGCTTCATCTCCAGCTGATGGAGAAAACAAACATTTTGGTTCAGAAACACGATCTCTGTCACTTGAGCGGCACATACATGTGATGGTTATGAACCTTACCATCCAAGTCCTGATGCTGTCAGCGAGTGCGTACACCTGCACAAACTCTTCACTCAGGCACGACTTACAATCCTGATAAACTGCTCACACAGAAGACAAACATCACGCAGGTTATTTACAAAATAAACAGAACATCGTGTTCTATAGTCAGGGATAATAAACCGAGCGTTACCGTAGGTCTTCAGCGCATGGTTCAGGGCCGGTGTGTGGTACACCATGGCCGCCCAAATGGCGTTCACAGCCTGGTCTGTCTTTGACCCGGGAGCGATCTCGTTTCTCATCGGCTGTTTCCTGCAGGACTGCACGAGGGTCTTCATCAGTTCTGTTCTGCTGTCTGTCGGCTCCTGGGACGGGTTCCATCGGGCAAAGTCCTCCAGGAAGTTCACTACCTCATCAGGGGTCCACGACTTCGACTACAAGACGGTAAAAAAACAACGGGTTAGAACGCCTCCTGGCTCAAGACGTTCACAGAGGAATAATGTAAACCTGAGATAAGAGACTTCTGCATTGATCGGTCAGTACCTGGTCTGTGGGTGCTTTTGTTCGATTGGTCTCTCTGGCTTCACACAACCCGTGTCTCAGGATGGGTTTCCAAAGAGGGGAAGACTGAACGTGGGACATTTTCCCCTGAGGGAGCTCCTTCACAGAGCGAATCTCTGAAATAGACGGCGATATCAAAAAAGATCAGAATTGTATCTTTTAAAAAAGGGTCAGGAAAAACAGCTCAGGGTTGTATTTTTTCAGTACATGATGCAGTCTGGAAAGTGTTTCCTCATACCTCAATCCATTTTATCAACACATCTCTTATTATGATGAACATCAATTTTAACAAAATGAAATTACACGGCGACTCTCATATCAGAAAAGTAGCTCAAAGGAAGAAACAATAAGAAAAAGTGTAGCAATGCATGGCATGTGATGGAAATGCAGTGGTTGCTGCTGTCCCCTCATAGCAAGAAGGTTCCCGGTTCAAATCCTGAATCATAGGATGAGCAGTGAAGATAATGGATGGATGCTAAATTAAAGCTAATGAATAACAATGATCATAATAACATTAAAGGTCAATATAAACCAAGTTAAAGGGGACATTTTAGCGAGATCTTTTCATGTGTAGCCCTATTGATTTCCACAATTCCGCTACAGCACCATTACTACCGTCATCACACATTAAGACATTCTTGTCGCTTCCACAACGGCATTACACTGGCGTCCCAGTCTATGCATTCACATTGCCTTATTTCACACAGAAAGCCTTCAGCTCTCAGACCTTCATGTGATCTAGTTCCTAGAGGGCGGTCTCACCATGAGGAGATTTGAGGGCGAGTGTTCTTGAAGCCAGGCGACCCATCAGACGAGCGACCAGCAGCCGCAGGTCTGACATCCAGGAGATGGTGATGTCCGGGAGCCCGAGGGCGGTCACAGTGAACTTGTAACCCCACTCGTTATTACTGCTGTCCGAGTGGAAGAGGAACTGGAGCTGAGGGCCGGCGTCGAACGTCACTTTCTGCAGGATCAGTGAGAAACAACAGACGTGTTCAAACAGGATAAACATCAACTGGGTTTCATATGAACGCAGCTGAAGGTTTTCTTATTCCCTACCTTCGGCCACTTCTCAGTTCCAACCTTCATGTCATATCGGACCTTCCCACCTCGGGAGTCTGTGAATTCTAGGTAGTCGTATCTGTCAAAAAGCACGAGCATAGAGAATGGTGAACAAGAATGTCTCACTGTGGACACAAACAAGAATCTCTTCACTCTCCGCTCACCTCTTCTCCGTCTCACAGCGCTCGTCAAACTCCAGCTCAAACGAGGTGGCGCCGGGGCAGGCGAAGATGCTGGTCTCGTGTCGGCTGTTCTCGTAGTTGTGAGGAGACTCCAAGTTCCAGGTCCTCAGCACAACGGGCTGCTGGGGCTGGTGCCAGCTCTCCTGATCCACCTACAGGTGAGTCAGTGAACGCAATCAGCTGATGGTGGAGCATTAATATTAATACATTTTTCATTTTAAATCTCATCAGAGTTTCTCCTCCAGCCTCCTCGTATTTAATCTGCAGAAAGTCAGAGTGAGCTGATGTGAGAACTCAGCAGGATATAATCAGGAGAATTCACCTGGAGCGAGTGGGAGGGGGTGGTGACGTTTATTCTCTGTGATCGCTGCACGACCATAGACTGTCTGCACGCCACCTCTACCATCTCTGTGCTCTAATGAACCTGCTGCATTATGTTTCCTGTTCTCCAGTATGTTCTTCTCCACTCTTTAGTTCACATTGTGATTCTGTTCAACTACATGTAGCATTTATATAAAGACAAATATATATTCTCGCTGTGAAGTGCATGTGTGAACAACCAGATCTGGAGGATTTGAGGAGCAGTCCTCCTGAAGTCTTCTAGATATTTTCAGGAGTTTATGTGTGAAAACAGCTCACCTCCATCTGATACCACTAGCGCTAAAAGCTGGACAGAATTTATTCGTTTCCCACACACCTATGTACGTCACTCGCAGAAATCCACCTGTTATCACAACTTGATTCAAACAAATGTCCTTAAATGGAAGATGGCCTCAACAAAGATGGACACATTATAATGTGTGCATAGAGAGCGTGTGTCTACCGGCTCTGGTCGTTTTGCTGTAATTAACTTCCCCTCATGCTCCAATTACCTGTCTGCGTTCTTCCCCTTTCTGCTTTCACTCAGCCTGTGGGATGAGAGGCTGTAAACATTTTTCGGCACACTGCGGCCTAAGTGGACTGACCTTCGAGAAGATGTCTCCCGTATCGCCTGACAGGCTTTTGAGCAGCTCGACCAGAGAGGAGAATTTCTTCAGCAGCACGCTGTGAGGGATGTCCAGAGAGCACAGCTCCAGGAGTAAAATCATCTGCACAGGTCAGAACACATTTCACAGTCGTTCAGCGCGTACAGATTCATACCCGGGCCGGGTGACAAATGTAGAAAGTTTGACAGTGTTTTACCAGTTGTCTGAAGACTGTGGCGAGGATGGAGCTGCCCAGTTTGTCATTGATTTGAGCACCGGTGTACCTCTGCAGCAGGGAACCCAGGATGGCTTTGAAACTTCCCAGGAACTGATCCACATCTGTCAAAGTAAAGCATCTAGCATCATCCTCTACACCTGAATGATTCTCTAAGTGAACCATTAGAAAACTCCCCTTCCATCTGTTGGACAGTAACGTCTGACCTATCAGCAGTATCTTACATTTAAGCAGGATTTCTCTGGCCAGCTCCATGGCGATGGCGGTGGAGGATCCAGTCTTGAGCTGCAGGTAGCACCAGGAGACCAGACTGCCCTGCAGAGCCCAGAACAAAGACAGCAGCACCGTCCTGCTGGCTCCACTGCTCTCATCCACCATCATCACCTCACACTGAGAGACAAAGTGGATCATCAGAGAAGAAGAGGGAGCAGCAGCTGTTGTTGATGAATGATGTAATAAAACAGTCCAGATGTTGTGTGTATGTTTAACAGACGTCTCACCTCTCGTGTTGCCACCAGAAGCAGCGTCTCCATTACCGACAGTATTGGGCTGATGTCAAAGTCTGCGGGAGCTCCTTTGGGTGGGAGCAGGAGAAGGCCACTTGGATCTTGGTCGCTGCACAGAGAAGAAAACACAGCTGCTGATACACGGCTGTGACCCGAACGTGGAAGAGAACGTGAGCATCCACAGTCTGCTTACCTGAAGTAATTACACAGAGATTCAAACGTCACCTTCACCGACTCGGGCTGGTCCTCTTCTGTGATGTTTTTCTGCAAAAGACAAATGGTGACATTACATTTCCTCATTAGAATCAGATTTCTGTCTTCACCTCTCCGTTTGTTTTTTTAATAACTCACCATCATGTGGAAGAGTTTGTCTCTCCTGACGTGTTTGTCAGGGAAGAAAACTGCTGCTCCGTTAAGAATGGCCTTCACTGCTTCTTTATGCAAAGCTTTCTCCACCAACGTCTCTCCCACTGGACCATCCACCACTGAAACACAATCATGAGATACACATAGTTTTACATTATACATAAACTGATTTAAGAGGGGAGAATCCACTAAACATTGTTATTGGTCGTGAATAAGAATCAACTTTTCTACATGTACTGTGCACAGAACCTGCACTGATTCGACAATGCATAGGCAGACAGAAGCTTTCTTTTAAAATAACTTCAATGAACAACATTATTATTAAACACCATCAGCCAATTAGAATGCAGACTGCGTCCACTCGGCTGTGATGCTCTGCTCCATGTGCTGGTGACCGCGAAGAAGCTTTACAAACTTTGTCGTGACATCATTTTAAAAACCACCCGAAGCATTGCTTTCAGCACAGTATGGTCTAAAGAGAGTTTGCACATCAGCCCACATCAGAAAACATGTACAGAGAGATGTGATATATCTGTGATAGGCCGGTATGAGCATCATAGGAAAGCAGAGGAGGGAGTAGAAGGAGCTGAAGAAATTCAACCTGCCAAAGACGAAGGTGGGCACTCCCACACCTCCCTCATCGAGTCCATCCTCACCTCCTCCATCAATGCCTGGTACGCTGCAGCTACTGCTAAGGACAAGGGTAGTCTGCAGCCTATCATCTGATTACACTCTGTTACTGAGAGACATGCTTCTCACACACACAGGACCCGATCACACACATGCACAAACAGGACGTGTGGACATGCACTAGTGGAGAGATGTCAGAGTAGGGCTGCTACACAGGGAGCGCACCAGAGCGGTTGGGGGTTCGGTGCCTTGCTCAAGGGCACCTCTGCAGTGATCGGTAAGTGCACTGGCACCTCTCCAGCTACCAGACCAACTTCCATATTATGGTCCTCATCGTGCTCCCAACCCAACGCCCTACGGACTCCAGCCCCTTTGCTCTGCAATCTGACGTTGTACTTTAGGACCAAAACCTCACCCAACGAGGATGTTTTGTCCCTCTGCTATCAGCCTCATTAACGGACTCCAGTCCCCCAGCTGTGACTGAGACTCTGCCAGCTTAGTCCCTTTAAGTTTCATTACGCTAACCCCCAATTAAGCCACCAGATCAGACTCTTGCTTTACGTCGCCGCACTAAATCTGAATAATTATCTCTGAACAATGTCTCTGTAGTTCATACAGTAAAGATGTGCACACTACCTCTGCAACACCGTGCACATTTTTCTATCTTTTATTCTATTTTTATACTGTTACAAAGACCCAAGACAAACCACTTGTATGTGCATACCTACTTGGCAGTAAACGTCTTTCTGACATATCGGTCAGGCTTTCAATTTCTGCAAGATTGCCACAAATTCTCAGAAATCAGTCACGCTATTCTGCTACTGTCCAAGTAATCTCAGATCATCAAATCATCACAAAAAACATTTTCTTGCTGCCGCTTGCATGAAAGCTGAAGCGGTTCTTACCACTGCAGAGGTGAGTGTAGAGTTCCCAAACAGCCTTCACAGACTCAGACGGCGGTTCTGTGCTGCTGGAAGTGGATGGACAAGCTGCAGCTGGAGGTGCTGCTGCAGCTGGAGGTGGTGCTGCTGCTCCATCTTCTGGTCCTGTGCTGTCCTCAGGGCCTCGGGGCTCCAGTGGGTTGGGCATCATGGGGAAACAGTTCTGCATCAGCTGGAGCAGCAGAACTCTGCTCTTCAACACCTCCTCTCCCTCACTGAGACAAAGACAAACAGCTGGATTTAAACGGAGGCCTTCCTAACACGGTGCATGTCCTGCTTCCTGACTCTTAGTAGTCTGTACTTGCCTCTTATTACTGCTGCATCAATTGAGGCAGTGAGGATGTGGGTACAGAAAAAACACAGACATGAAAGCACTACTACTCACATCTCCCTGAGTTTATTGTAGAAGCTCCAGAAAAGGTTCAGACCGAGGCCACTGAAGTCCAGAAGAAACTTCGGTTTAAAATGAGAGGCATCCTGCAGCAGTGGAGAGAAAACGACAACGATGACAAACAAATAATCTGCACATGTTAAGAATTCAACAGTCGAGTAAAGGCAGACTGGCCCACTTTAAATATGTTAATAAATTAAGTGAGGCAGAGATAGAAATGAGTTAAATCCTCAAACTCAAGGTGGTAATTTAAGACTGTATTTCCTCTCCCTCTCTATTCTTGTTTAGAGTGAGATCATTTTAAAGAGTAATAAGGGAACCAAAGGAGGAATCAGCTGCAGTTACCTTTGACCTTTTTTTGTATAACAGTCCCAAAACCCTCCAGCCGGTTTACCACAAATACAGCATGAAATAACAAAATGAAGAGATGTATGCTGATTGGAGCGTTTTCGGCTACTGAGAATTTGAATTCAAGGTCGGAAATTAAACCATTGGATGTTTTGGAAAAGGTTCAGCAGTTACCATGTCTCGCGTTAGCTGCTGTATGAAGAATAGTGTCTTGTTAAGTAGACAAAGGCCGGTGACCGTGTCGTGGTCGTAGCTCTCTCCCTCTGGACTGAGGTCGTCCAGGTCTCCGAGCCTCTCTGCCCCCGGACACAGATAACCGCTGAAGGTGAGGGACTGCACGCCAAGACGCTCTGCGGAGTCTTGCCTGGTGCACAAGAACTTCACCATCAGGAACTAGGAAGACAAAAAAAAAACAAAGGCGTGGTTACTTGATGACATGAAAAATAAAACAAAAAGGAACTCAGGACTTTGAGGGAAGTCTCTGAATACTTGACAACAAAACAATCTGTTGGTAATAAAGATATGTTTTGTACCTTTGCAACGCGACACTGCTGCAGCTTGATCTCCACGTCGTTCCAGTCGTCCTCAAGCTCAAACCAGCCAATCGGCTCATCTTCAGACTGAGCTGGAGTCCTAGCACTGCAGGTCAGGAGACAGAATGCTGTGTTAGATACTCAAACTAACACCTCTAGAAAACCCCCCCATCGAAGAGGGGGTAGATACACTGACTATGCTGTGTTAGTAATATCTGCTTTTATGACTCAACAAACATAGTTTAGCTGTTTTCTGTTATTAATGAGTTGTTAACTCTTGGAAGGTCCAATCAGTAAGATGTGTAGTGAGTGAAATGATAAAGTGACCTTACTATCTGATCAGACATTAAGGAAACATGCTATGTTGAAGTGTTGGTTTCTCTGACAACAATGCAGCAGCCAGTATGTCCTCCTTCTAACTTTAGATTCTGGTCCTGAATGCTCTGGATTTGTTTGGACCAGAGAAGGTAGACGGTTTTAAGGCTACCCCCACACGGCCATTTTGGACGCCCCTTGGTTTGTCAGATATGAGAGCAGTTATCAGGTAAAACCAACAGGTGTTGCAGAGATGGAAGCAGGCGAGAGAAGTGGTTCAGATAGAAGTGATTGTTTATTTCTTTATTGTTTCTAATAAGCTCCACGAGCAGAAACGTGCTCAAACTAGGATCAATATTGGAGATGCTTTTGAAAAATGGAGAGAGGTTAGAACACAGAAAGGTTTACAGACCGATGCAGAGCTGGATAAACACTGAAGCTTCAGTGTTCACCACATGGCAACTACATGCTCCTTTATACATTGCAGATTTATTTTAAGTCCTCCTTACCTGTCTTGTACAAACTCTTTGTAGGCCTTGTAGTCCCAGGAGTCGTACTTTTTAAACCTCCTGAAATGTTTCTCTGCATCGAAAGCCTCTTCCTCCTTGTACGTAAACACCAAGCCGCATTTTGCACCAATGGATCCTTTCCGCACCTGCGTCACACACACACACACCAAACAGAAGGCGTTATATAACTTACAGCTCTATTGCAGTTGTTAACAAAATCCTGCAAAGCCAAGCGGAGCCTCACTTTGATCTTCATCTGAGTGACCTGGAAGTTACTCTGATCCTCTGTGGACAGGATCACACTGGCTTTCTTCCTGCCGCTCTCTGTCAGAAAACCTTCAGAGCAACAACAACATTCAGGTTTAGTGAGGGACATGTGCAGAGTTGAGATGAGCCTCATGTTGTTGTTTGTTATTGAATAAAGCTGGTCTGCATCATACCGTCTCCAGTGGAGGATTCTGTGAGCATGTTCTCGGGTCCGGATTTCTCCTCTTTGCTCTTGACGTCACACGCCTGCAGGTGCAGCTGGAGGGGCTTCCCTGTTAGGACACATCAGTTATCATGACAGTGCATTTTCAGTGAGGTCATAGTTAATCACTCGATCGTTTTCCATACAGGATATCCTTCTACTCAGGAGCACTGATCTGCAGCAGTGTAAGAGAATTAGCTATTTTTCCACTGCACGCTCCACTGATGCATCTCATCTGTGAGCGCTGAGCACTTTCTCTCCCAGGCCTGTGGTTTCAAATATCTCGCTGCCAGTGAGAGTGAAAGAGGGCTGGTCACGTTACCGTTGCGATTAAGTAGCCGCAGCCTGACGGAGGCCATGGACACGATGAGGGCGGAGGCCTTGTACTCGGCCTCTAAATGGTCGCTGATGCAGGACAGGGCCTGCAGCACCTTCGCCACGCTGCCCCGCGCCAGAGCGAAGGCGAGGAGGGTGAGCTCTGCATCAGGACTCACACAGCAGCTGCAGAGGAGCAGAGGAAAGCAAGAGTTAGTTTGAGGAACCCTTTCAATGATAATTAACCACTTTGGATAACTCAAATTCAGAGCATTTTCGAATTCTAGTAAGTCGATAGATAGATAGATAGATAGATAGATAGATAGATAGATAGATAGATAGATACTTTATTGATCCCAAGGGAAATTCAAAAGTAAGACCCGGCCAATATTTTTTGTGCTGATATCGATATTGAGGAGGAAAAAAATCTGATACCGATATACCTGTATATAGCTGATGAAATTAGCCGATACTGATAGTCACTTGCTATGCTAATATCAGCCGATAGTGGTCGGCCAGACGTCATTTGAATATTTCCCTTTATTCGTAAGAAAATACTCAAAATAAACCCACACCCACATATCTATATCATCAACAGCATTGGTTGCTGTAACTTTTCATTAAACGAGTTATCAGACTGTTGGAGCAAGATAATGACGTCATCTGAAGCATCGACATGATTTCTGCACGTAACAATGACTGTGCATTTTGTCCTGAAAGGTTAGATTGAATTTGCAATGAATCTCTGTGCAGCTCTCACGGACTCAAAAAACAACGACTACCGCCAAAAACTCTTTCAAGATACCAGTCAGACTGCGCCTTAAAAATGTTAGGAATTTATCTGCAGCTTAGAAACAAGATAAAAGACATTCTGGATTTGATCCACATAAGAAGAGAAGGTTGCATTTTAAGGATCTGCCTTTAAAGGTTTTCAGTCCTGTTTAGTTTAAAGACTGCCACGTACTTCCTCCCTGACTGATGATGCACTTTGTAGCTTCAGGTGATCTTCACTTTCAGAGCTTCTCTGATTGACTGATTCAAAAACGGAGACAGTCTCGACTCTCCCTGGTTCTGTACATTAACATGGAAGTGTTTTCTTGTCATCGTTACACCTGATGTCTGAACTAATACATGAGTCAGCATAAAGCGAGACAGTGTGCAGATGCCTCACTCAGAATCTTTAAAGGCCCTGACACACCAAGCAGACGGCAAAGAACTAGTGGCCACGAAGGCCACGAAGGCCACCTGTGGCGTCACGTCTTAGCCAAAAAGTTGCACTTGAACACACCGCAAAGACTACAGCTGACGGCCAACCACCACATACATTCTGCTCATGTGTGAGAGGAAATAACTCTCCATGCCAGCAGGCGGCGGTAGTCTGTTGTTATGATACGAGAAGACCATTTTCACACCGCTGTCGCCCACCACTCGTATTATAGGTAGTCTACTAATGGAGAATAATGTCTGATAAAAAGTTGAAAATGGTGCTGGCGTTGTCAGCCCTTGGTCTTTTAGTGGAAAAAGAAGAGACAGAGGAGACAAATAAGGAGAAACCACACTAATGGGTGAAAGCATGGATACTACAGCGGCATGCTCAAGGGGCTTTACTGAACCTGAGAGGAGAGCTGGAGATAAATGAAACCTCCCAACAGCCAATCAGAGAGATCCCTCTCACCGACCCGCCGATGTTGAATCGGCCATAAAAAGGCAGGCGGGTAGCGACAGAGCGGGACACACCGCAAAAACTAGAGTGACGAGCGCTCACCGACGGTCCAACTAGGACCGACAGCCGACGATCTCCTCGGTGTGTCAGGGCCTTTAAGATTTACCCTTCTCAAACGCTCCTGTCACACACTCAGGTGTGCAGAGATTTATTTTCAATGTAAATCTATTCATAGCCTGAATGAATCTCTGACAATGCTGCGAGTGAATGAAAAATATACAGTCATATGTCTGATGACTAACTGATAAGAATATTCAGGAAGTATTTGTTACTGATGAGACTCAACCCCCCACTGAAGGATTTACAGTCTATAATAAAATGGACGTCGCATGTCATCATAAGCCTGAATCAATACTCCGACTCCTGCCTGATGTCATTGCGATGATGTCAGCATCACGAGCTCAGTGAGGCAGTGATGAGTAAGTGTGCTGATGTCATCGTCCTTACTCTGCGATCCTGAGGAGAAATCCATCCACCTCCTCCAGGATGTTCAGGGAGAAGAACTTGGGGAACTCTGTGGAGGACGGCGTGAGGGACAGCGGTGGCATGTGCAGTAAGGCTTTTCTGTGAAGAAAGAAAAACAAGAGGAAAACTCTCAGACACGGGGACGAAACATCACAATCATGGCCAGGTGTGCTCACACATACAAGGAATTTGACTTTGACAGACTGTGTTCTCCATGTAACATTAAACGATAAAAGGTCACATATTCTATAAAATCCACTTCACCATATGTCTCTAATAAGTGTCCCTAGTCTGCCTACAAACCCCCGAATGATGAGAAAAGTCCATCCTCTCCGTCTTTTGCCTGCTCCACTTTTCAGAAAATGTGTGCTCAAACAGGCCATTTGGAGATTTTCCCTTCATGACATCACAAAGGGCAGTAGCCCCTCCCCCAGGTGGGTGACACTCCCACAGCTAGGTGTTTGTTCTGCCCTCTGAGTCTGCCTTCTCACCGTAAACAATAGGACATGGAGCGAGAAAGCCTGAGACACCCGAGCCCTTCCAGAGAGTGGGCGTGGTCAGACACAGCTCATTTACATTTAAAGGTACAGACACAGAAACAGCCTGTTCTGAGCAGGGCTGAAATAGAGGAGTTTATAGACATGATCAAATACAGGATCAGAGTGGATTTAGAACAAGAAACTTCACACACATGTTTTGAGGAGCTCTGAGACTTATTTACACTGGTTGAAGAGGAGGAGAATATGTGACCTTTAAACTATAAACAAATGAATAAACAAGAAACTATATACAGGACTAAATAAGATAACAGTGCAGAGGTGAGCTGTGGAAAAAAACAAAGAATGTACATGAAGTACAAAATTGTGTTTCCAGTAAGACAGTGTGCAAAGGTTAATATGTATATTACCCTATAATTAACACACACACACACACACACACACACACACACACACACACACACACACACACACACACACACACACACACACACACACACACACACACACACACACACACACACACACACACACACACACACACACACACACACACACACACACACACACACACACACACACACACACACACACACACACACACACACACACACACACACACACACACACACACACACACACACACACACACACACACACACACACACACACACACACACACACACACACACACACACACACACACACACACACACACACACACACACACACACACACACACACACACACACACACACACACACACACACACACACACACACACACACACACACACACACACACACACACACACACACACACACACACACACACACACACACACACACACACACACACACACACACACACACACACACACACACACACACACACACACACACACACACACACACACACACACACACACACACACACACACACACACACACACACACAGTAATGAGTAGTGCGTCTTACTGTGTACTCTGAAGGACAGTCTGAGCCAGTGCAGGGTTGGTCTCCATGGACGCGGTGACCAGGGAGGTGAGGAGAGACAGGTACCAGATGGCCGAAGCATCCGACACAGACACCTCTTTACTCTTAGTAATCTGATAACCCAGCGTCTTCAAGCCGTGAATCCGCGTGTCACATCCATCGCTCAGGCACCTCTTAATGTTGATTTGGATGTCTGGGGTTTGTTAGAGACATGATGCAGTTAGGACACTGATGGATTCCTCTGAGAATGACAAAACACTAGACGCAGACCATTTTTTAAAACTAATACCAATATTGATTTTAAACGGGATGAATTAAAAAATGACTGATTTTCTGGCCTCTGCATGTTTCTAATAAGCTCCACGAGCAGAAACGTACTCAAACTAGGATCAATATTGGAGATGCTTTTGAAAAATGGAGAGAGGTTAGAACACAGAAAGGTTTAAAGACTGATGCAGAGCTGACTAAACACTGAAGCTTCAGTGTCCACCACATGGAGCATGAGCATCCACTCTAGAGAGGAGGATGCTCTTCTTCTACATGTGCTGCAGAAAGTGCTGAGAGGTTTGTAAACAATCAAAGAAGGTACCTGAAGCTGCGGCAGAAATGACAGGACTGTTTTTAAAATACATGGCCACATTGTTCTGCAGTTTTAACCTCTGCTAAAACTGAGCTTTTTCCGCTCACAACTGCCTGGCTCTTTCAGAAAAAACTAGTGTTTGTGAGTCTTGTGGCCTCAGTCTCAAACCATCTCCTACACCCTCTCCCTCTACGATCTTCTACTCTGTTGGCGTGCTCACGTGGAGGGTCCGCCACACTGACCGCGTCCAAACCCTCTGTAGGGGCAGAGTGTGAGCAGACTGTTAAACCCTCCAACAGCAAGTCTGCACCGATGCTGTTTTACTGAACAGGTGTAACCCACACAAAGTGAAACTGCGTTAAGTAGGATATCATTTTCACAAGTATCATACAGATTTAAAGACCTAAAGGTTTTACAACATATTAAGTCATATTAAGTTGTCTTGAAAACGGTTCATGTGGTTGCATAAATTACCTTTTTCTGAGAGATAGAAGACTTAGCATCTTGACTTTGTATCTATTGACTACACTTAAATGAAGGGTGCTTCATTCAGCTGCGTGAGTGACTTCAAACTGTGCTCACTCGGTGACAGAGTGGGAGTGGGCGGGTCGTAAAGCATCTTGTAAGCTGAAAAACGTCTAGTATGGGTTTAAGTGTGGCCTACTGGCTTTTTTTACGAACAGCCCTGGGTTTAACAAACAGGGATCCTTAGCTCCAGGAGACTCGCCTCTGTATTCCAATCTGAGCCACTTAACCACTCAGCTATTGTTGAAAGCTGCAGTGCTTTTCTGCAGCTCACACCGTGCTCTGATTTCACAGGAGGGGCTGCACGGTTTTCTCCACAAGCGTCTCCAACAAGCGATGAATAAAAACGTCACAAAGCAGACGGACGGACAGCGAGTAACTCACAGGGATGTGTGATGTTGGCGTTTTCCAGGAGAGCTACGTAGCCCGTTACGTTGCTGGGGATGCGGATGTCCCTGATCTCCTGCAAGGAGCGACGGTTCTTCCCGACAGCAACCGAGACCAGCTGAGGCATGTAACTGTGGTCATTAGAAGCCACGGCGATGGCAAGACGTCTCAAAACCACGTCCGGCTTCATTTTCAATCTGAGACACAAAGGAACAAGATCAGCCTGAAAACGCGTCATCCACACACACAGACATATTTCAAGGATCCAACTCGTGAGCCGCTCTTACCTGATCCAGTGTGAGCGCGCACTGCCGTCCGACTGCCAGAAAGAGGACGTCTCCCCATTCGTCATCTTGTTGATGTCTGACGCGTTGGACGAAGCTTCGATGGAGCTGTAGCACTGCGTGACCACCTTCACCTTGTCCACCTCTGGATCCCGGTCCAGCTCTGCTCGGTACTGGATGTCCAAATCTGAGAGAACCGGACACACATGAGGAAGAGCCAGGATGCAGTTTGAGTAAATCTTAAAAAATCCACTGGAGAACATTCAGAAAAAGACCGTCACTCAGTTCTTATCTGAAGCTCTTGTGTTCACCTTTCTCTTTTTGTAAGAGGAACTCCAAGAAGTCCTGGACCACGCTGGACCTCATGGTGCAGATACTGTTGTATCCCTCTAAGATAGGGAAGGGGATGGCACTGCTCGGGATACGATTCCTGTGTAGGAACTTAAGGATCTTAGAGGCATGCGCCCCTAACCGGTCTTTGGTCTTGGAGAATATGTCAACAAAACCTGCAGGAAGAAAAAGCAGCGTTAGCTCCTCTGCAACATGCCAACAACACCCATTCAAATAATCCAGGCCTTGTTGATCCAGGTAAACAAATCACTTCTCCTACCTGGAGTTAGGGAGCATGCCTGTAGCTGTCTTATCACATGACTCAGCTCTCCTTTTAGATTAGCTCCGTTGGAGTTCTTCAGAGCAATCAGCATGCTCTCGACGTCCACCACCCCATCCCCCTCTGCATCGAACTGTCCAAAGGCCTGAGACAGGGACGACGACAGGACACACCGGCGTCACGTTAAGACATCCACACAATAACTCACATTCCTTCACAGCGGAACACATGCTCAATCATGTGGCAGACAATATGCTCAGCGCTTGTTATTTAATGTTTAGAAATACATGTGTACAAGGCAGGGAGCAGCGCTACAGGTCATACGGCAGGACTTTCAGGTGGACCTAAGGAGTGAGTGTTATTTAAAGTGTAGCAGAGAGGCACTCCATGTTGACCAACACAAAAGCCAATTGCAGAGTAAAGTACACATTCATTGGTTTACCCATTCATCTGCAACCTTTGCTCACACAACAGATGTCACACAACAGACAACAAAGCAGCATGTTCTGCTTACTAGAGGTATACTGTAAGCTCAAAACCTGGGGACAATAACCCTGACCACCAGCACAGGGGGGCACAGCGACAGCTTATCTGTTTCCTTACACACCCTGTCGTTTACAGGATATCAAGACTTCTCCTCTCGTGGCCTCATCTACAGCTTCTAATCACTCATCATAAACGGGCATGGCTACAAGCGCTCGTGTCCTCAGACTTGGGACCGGTGGCGTTTCTAGAGTCTGTTACAGGGCTCTAGGAACATTTTATCGTGGGCCCCTGCAACCACCACTGAGCTGTTTTCACTCCCAGACAGATACCTCCTCTTCATTTTCCTTCAGTGGTTTTCACAGGAACAATGCACGAGATGTTTAGCAGCACAACGAGTATGAGGGCTGTCAGATGGGAGCCCCCTTAAGGAGGTTTTTCTACTGCTGTGGTTCAAAGTTTGTAAGCCCTTTGGGGGCCCCTCACTTGCATGGGGGCCCCAAGCAGCGCCTCTGCCTGGGAATAGATCAGGTTTAGACATCATGGAGATTCAAAATAAAGACATTTCACATGAGTGAGGCACGTTTCAGGTGCTGTGTACCTCTTCACACTCGTCTCTCGGGGCGTCTCTGCTTTCCAACATCTCACAAAACTGCTCCACATTGACAGACTCCTCTCCTCGGTTCAACCGGTCCTCCAGCCACCGCACCAGGACACCCTCGTTCCCTGCCAGGACTGACTCCTGAATGGCGACTCCTGAGTCACTAATACGAGCCGCCGCCTCTCTCAGTTTCACTTGCTCTAGCAGGACCCCGGGGGTAGGGGGTCCGCCGGTGGGCACTGGCAGGTTATTCGATCCCCTTCCGCTTCGCCCAGAACCGGTGCCTCCACCGCCGCCGCCGCCTCCAACGTTGACGCCAGTGGCCGCAGAGGCCGGGCTGTCTTCCGCGAAACCGGGGCTCTCCGTTTCTACGTCCTCCTCGTCGCCGCTGCCGCCCCCGCAGCCGCTCTCCGCGTTCCCCATGTTCGTATCACCGACCTACGGATCCCTCGAAAATCTCTGCGGCCCACTCGGGTGTCAATTTAGAGAACCGGTCTGTACACAGACCT
Source organism: Labrus mixtus (assembly GCF_963584025.1). Classification (NCBI taxonomy): domain Eukaryota; kingdom Metazoa; phylum Chordata; class Actinopteri; order Labriformes; family Labridae; genus Labrus; species Labrus mixtus. Next base: position 23,233,920 of record NC_083625.1, on the reverse strand, counting down.
CTCTCTAACCTACAGCCAGGACTCCGCCGTTCACTACTACCGCATTGACGTCCTGTACGTCAGCTTGCATGAAACGTCCTTTGCGTCATTCTGTGCGCATGCGCTAAATGAGATCCCGTTCACGGAGCGCAGATGGGAAATTCGGATCTTTCTGGTGAGCCAGATCATTTGGCTCAACCACCCAGCAACAAAAGCCGGTGTTACATCAAAATGCGCTACCCAGTGGAAGTGTTAACATGCGACTTGGTGCAGTAGGGAGCTTTATTTGATATGAGGGTCTTCACCTACTTCCAAATGTGCTAAAGTTATTCTGTGGCGTACTGGAGCATCTGCTATGGTTTTGCATTTTTTTGCCAAGGCAGCGCATCCCGACTGCATTATAAAATCGAAAACCACTCAGTCTTCATCAAGTCCGGATACCGTAATGTTGCACGATGTTTGGTAACAAACAAAACCAAGTGAAATGATTCTTTACCTTCTCGTCTGTAGCTGGAAATGAATATACAAAGTTCTTCCTCTGTACCACTCTCATATCGTTGATTTAAAAGTGAGATATGTTGAGGTTAATAATTCTAGTCTACCAAAATAACGTCACATACAGAAATGATATGGTGATTGAAAAATTAGGTACAGACACATATTTCATCAAATGTGTTAATTTCCCACCCAAAGCCTGAACAGAAAAAGACAAACACAGATCGTCACGGCAGGATCCTGATCCGGGTCACCTAGGTGAGTCGTCTATTAAGACCGACTCGTTCTCGAGAAGCACATCACTATCGCGGAAGCACCTGAGTCGCTGTTGTCATAGATGTTTTTGTGGTTGTTGTCAGATTTTCAATGATGAAATGATGAAATGTGATGCAAATGAATAATGTGCCTTTCCGTTTGACTCAGCAGCATGCTCGGTTATGTGTGTGTCGCGCTTCTGTCGGTGGCAGTGCCGTTTCTTCCCTGGGAGTGGCTCTTTGAATCTGGGAATGACTCAAACAAGGGGCCCCCCATGCGGCTCCTGAACAGGCGTGAATTATCTCTGTACGACGGAGAGGAAGGCAGCAAGGGCCTCTACCTCGGCATACTGGGACAGGTTTTTGATGTGCATAAGGGACACAAGCACTATGGACCTGGTGGTGCCTACCGCTGTATGGCAGGTGATTCCTAGATCTGTTCCCACAGTTTGTGTTTGGTGTTTTGTGCTCCAACCTGAGCTCTCAATATGAGAGCGATCATGATGTTTAAACATTGTTTGATGCTCAGTTACACCCAAAAGCCTCAACAAACCAACGTAAAGATGATTAATTGAATCCTAATAATAGCACATGAACAGCTTAAGTAGATAAGTAGACTGCGGCGCTGCACTTCATACTCTGTTTGTGGGTCTGGATTTTCAGGCAAAGATGCCTCACTGGCCTACATCACCGGGGACTTCACAGAAAGAGGCCTGACAGATGATTTGTCCAGCCTGTCTCCTCTGCAGGTGGTGGCCCTTTATGACTGGCTGGCCTTCTACCAGAGGGAATACCAAGCTGTAGGTATGTGAGCTGTAGGTATGTGATCTCTTTGATTACCAATTCCACCGTCTTTGGTCTGTGATACAGAACCTGTAATAGTCTCTAAACCAAATAACCCTGAAGAAGATGCCTTCACTATCACACACTGTCTATTGAACTCAGGTTTGAATCAGATTAATTAGAATAAGTGATTCAGATTTTAAAGGTTAATTTTAGGGGTTAGGTAAAATCCACTTCACCATAGGTATCCCTCAAACCCCCCAATGATGAGAAAAGTCCATCCTCTCTGTCTTTTGCCTGCTCCACTTTTCAGAAAATGTGTGCTCAAACAGGCCGTTTGGAGATTTTCCCTTCATGACATCACAAAGGGCAGTAACCCCTCCCCCAGGTGGGTGACACTCCCACAGCTAGGTGTTTGTTCTGTCCCCTGAGTCTGCCTTCTCACCGTAAACAATAGAACATGGAGCGAGAAAGCCAGAGACACTCAAGCCCTCCCAGAGAGGGGGCGTGGTCAGACACAGCTCATTTACATTTAAAGGTACAGACACAGAAACAGTCTGTTCTGAGCAGGGCTGAAATAGAGGGGTTTATAGGCATGATTAAATACAGGATCAGAGTGGATTTAGACATATATTAGATATTCTTATTATTACGTAGTAACATATTTTGGTCCATTTTTGGAGGGTTTAATATACAATAGTTAGTTCCAACCAAGCAACCTGATTGGACAAGAGGCCTTCCATGAGTGACAAAATCATCACTGTGACTTTTCACATCATGTATCCCTCCTCCTCAGCATGCAGGAGTTCTGAATGTTTCATTTACATCTGACAGAGTTTTTCTTTATTCCTCAACCTCATACCTCAGAATCACACAAAACTAAGACTCTTAAAGGGATACTTCACCCGTTGAAACATGAATCTGTATTGACATTGGGTCATATATGAAGTAGAAATGTGAAATACATTTTGAAGTTGGTGCCTTCTTGGCCGAGAAAAGGCAGAAAGTGTCTTTTTGGCTCATGTGGATGAAAGACACCAAATCCCAGAATGCACAGCACCGCAGGCCACTCCCACTAAGGTCCTCAATTTCAGAATCAGAAATACTTTATTAATCCCAGAGGGAAATTCGATCGTTACAGTTTCTCCAAAATATACAGTATAGCAGTAGAAATATAGTAATAAAAACATTTACAGATATATTTACTTCAACACGAGGCCATTTTCTCACTTTCTTCCAGAATTAATCTTGGAAATTCCTGGCAGAAAACAGACTCTATGTCTGTGTCCATAGGCAAACAGTGAGAGCACCGACACTACCAGTCTGCCCCAGTTCGAGCTGCTAACCGCAACAGCTTCCAGTGACGCAAAAATCGTCATTTTGCGTCACTGGAAGCTCCTTTTCAGACTCAGAAATACAAAGATTTCCCATCTCAGGGGAAAATGAGGGCGGGATGCACGACCATTCAAAAATACTAACAGGTTTCTAATGATACAAAGATTAATGCAAATGGGTGAAGGTATCCCTTTAACTTCACCAGTTTTATGATCACGTTCATTTCTTTTAACATACAAGTAAAGGTTCATAGTACAGAGGAGCTGCTCTGTGGTAACCCTGGACATCACCTCTCCTTCTCGGCGTCTCTTATACTGTAGGTCTGTTGATAGGCCGGTTCTACAGCGAGACGGGGAAGCCCACAGACGCCCTGATGCAGGCAGAAAAGTCTCTAGCGAAGGGCCACAGACTGAAGGCCCAGTCCGAGTCTGAGAAGGTTCGATTCCCGACCTGTAACTCAGAGTGGAGCTCGGCCAGTGGAGGCAGAGTCTGGTGCTCCACGAAGAGGTATGGAAAGAGTTCTGTCCTAATCAAATATTAAGCAGGTTACTCAGCGTGTGACGCAGCACTCAGAGATAATGCTCTCCTGTGACAGATGATGTCTCACACTAACGCAGGTGTGATTGATGTTCATGTATAAGAATGAACAGAGCTGGTATCCTTTTTCCGTTCTGCAGTGGTGGAGTGGACAGAAGCTGGACAGGTGTACCACGGAAACTCTTCTCTGCAGGCCTCACTGGCGTTCGTTGTGTGTGTGTTGAAGACCCGTCTGCAGCAGAGGACGATCCCAACCTGCAGAAGTATGACGGCTGCCCTCCACACGCTGACTCATGCTCTGTTAAAGACCAGTAGTGTCTGGGCCCAGCTCAGACAAATGAACCTAAAAGGGGCTGTTTTTTTTTGTTTGTTTGTTTGTTTTAACAGAACAAATCTCAGGGAAAGTATTCTCCAGGAAATCACAGCTAACATGCACAATAAAAAATAAAAAGTAGAATAAAGAAAATTCCATACGTGTGTTTTTGATGACCTTTATGTAAATTTGTCCTCCCTTTTTCTTCTAAAAGGATACACAAGGAAGAGACAGGCTAGATATCTGAGCATACAGATACAATATAATGTGCATAAAAGATTAAACAATGTGCATAAAAGATTAACAGAGGCAAGATTTAGGTTTGTCACAATGACAAGCACAAACTGCATTTAAGTACAAAACAGTTGTAGTGGTCAAAAATATCACACATTTATCTGTACAATTAAACAATACTTAAAGAGGCCCCACGAGCCGGCCGGCCCTCCGCTCCACATTCTCCCCGATGATCGAAGATGCCGCGTGATCTCTGATAAAGTGCACCTGTTAGGCTTAGAAATCAAGAAGCGTTACGTGGGACGAGTCAAGACAACGACTTGAGGCAACGTTTGGGGGACTTTGATCACAATCACATCTTTCTGCAAAAGGACCTCATGGCAGATCAATAAATGGAATGTAATCATCTGATGGCTGATTTGGAAACATGATTCATGATTATGACGAGGACATGAAAAGGCTACAAATTAAATCACATGCATAGGCAGAAGAGGCTTCTCTGTAACCGAGGACGACGACAGTGGAAGAGAATTGTGTTGTTCCTCTTGAAAAAAAAAAAGGAAAGGGTGGGTGGGGGGGTCGCATTTTCTAAACATGTAATGTTAAAAAGTAAACAAGACGACGGAGCGATCACAGAAAACAAAAAGTTACATCAGAAGGAATTTCATCATTGCTCAGTTGTGCTGTCGTTCACCTTTAACAGTGAAGTTAAACAATGTCAGTGTTATAATTTAGAGAAGAGCTCATTTGAAAATGTAAAGATAGCGTTGGGTTTCTTTCCCTTTAAGTCCTCCTCGTCTGTCTCACTCTCTCCGGTCAGTACGCAGTCAGGATGACAGAAGAGCAACACATGAGAGATTACAGAGAACATGCTGACAGTTCAGTCTCTGTAGATCAAACTGACCTACGCTCATTTGACTGTTTTACTCTGCTCTTAAATGATTGCAGCCTCAGCTGTCGTATAAATGCAAGAATTCATTGAGTGTTTGTCTGTGGGCAGGTCACATAGCATGAAGGCTGCAGATGGTGAAATCTACCAACAGGGAGCAGTAACCCCTTCCCCCCCCGAACAAAACGTTTTGATCATTGAAAAGTTCATCACTGAATTGCAATGTGTACGCACAGAAGCAGCTACCTGCTTGAGATTATAAGCGCTAATCATCGTGAACATTACTGATCTTGGGAAATCGATTAACAAATTGTGTCCAGCCGTCACAGAGCTGGGGATCTGCTTATATCCACGTTAAGATACTTTGATCAGAAAACAACAAAAAGACAACGTCCTTCTAGAACATCGATGGTTTTTCAAAGACTGGAACGTTAGAAAGATGAAGGTCCATAAGTGTCCAGGAATCTCTTGTTAGTTTGTCCTGCTACTGATGTCCCTTCTCCTGGTGTGCCTGGAATAACTGTGCCGAGTTCGGCCTGGCGTGGCCAGTGTCAGAGGGTGAAGGAGGTCCAGACCGCTTTATTATGATACCCCACCCAAAGTCAGTACATCAAAGCAGATGTCGCACACCCTCACCGGCTTGTTCAGGTCAAACTTGATGATGGGGATCTCCTTTATCGAGCACTTGTGGCACAGCAGGCGCCCACAGTGACGGCTAGAGTTTAGACAAAGGATGTTAAAGTTAGAGACAACGTTCAACATTACATGAAGCATAAACTAAATAAAAATATGAAAGCCACACTAACCAGTGATGTTTCCGCGTTGTCACACCAAACTTGGCGGCACATTCATAGCAGTTTGACCCGTCACACCATGGGGGCTCTTTGGACAGCATGTCTATACAAATTATGAGGAGAAGAAAATGGTAAATGGACTTGAGCTTGTATCGTTATTTTCTAGTCTTCTGACTACTCAAAGCGCTTTTACACCGCAGGTCAGAAGCAGCAGGAGCAACTTGGGGTTAAGTGTCTTCCCCAAGGACACATTGGACATGTGGCTGCAGGAGCTGGGGATCGAACCTCTGACCTTCTGGTTGAGAGACGACCGACTCTACCAACTGAGCCACAGCCGCCCCAGAAATCCGTGAACTGTTTTTTTTTTTATTAAAACCCAGAGTGTCAGAGCATCATGTGAATGCCACGCGGGTAATGAGGCGACAGAACTTACCTAGAAGGCGGAAGAGCAACTGTTTGGTTGCGACCTGGTAGTTGAAAATGTTGATGCCCTGATTATTATTGACGCCGAGTCGAGCCCCAGCCCTCACTATGGCACGGCACAGGTTTGCATTTCCTTTCATGTAGGCGAGGAGCAGAACTGAAACAGAATACAGGTCACAGATGTTCTCAATGTAGGGCAGGAATCAATACAGTGTCCGTGTATTAATAATAGTAGAGAAAGCTTCAGTACCGGTGTTCCCTTCATTGTCGGGTTTGTCCAGAGGATACTCAGGCATACACTCAAGGAACAACTCAAAAATGGCGGCGGCGTTCTCTTTCCCGTAATGGCCCAGGACATGCATCGGTGACTGACCCCTGATCAGACAGAACAAGATGACAGGGAGAGAGGAGGGTTGACTTAGTCTTCAGACGGTTGTGTTTGTCTACTTTTTTAATACTCAATGTTTTTATTTCTGTCTTATCTTCTGAATTCTTTCTGCTCGAGTACGACTGACCTGAAGTCTGACCATGACACAAACAGACTGTACCTGAGATTGAAGGCCTCTGCATCGATGTTGGACTCTGTGAGAAGGGTTCGGACATTGTTAAGGCGACCCTGCATCACAGCCAGGTGCAGCGCTGTGAGGAACACAAACAGAGAGAATCATTTTAATGTTACGGTAATGATGAGTAGATGTTTGGGTGGTGGGGTAGAGATTAAATCTACCCACACAACAAAAAGAGAATAAGTGGCTTTTTTTTTTTCTTTCTTTCCTTTAGCTAAATCGAAGACTCTCTAAGGCGCCCTGTGGACACAAGTTCACCTGCTGGCCTCGCATAATCCAAATAGATTCTGTTTAACAATCCACCTCAGAACGTCTTCTTAAGGATTTAGGCTCATAGTTTGCTCCATCTGTGTCAAGTGACAGACTTTCAGAAACGGCCCTCAGAGACAAATCACACAGACCGACTCTCACTAATCGCAAATGTGTTCAAATAATTCATTAAAATAAGTGAAAATAGGGCTTACATATGATAGGACAGGTTAAAAATCATAAAGTTACAGTAAAATATAATTAATTAATTAATTACATTTTTTAAATAAAATTAATTATTAGCCCATTCATTTTATTAAAAGAATGAAGTAAAAGTAGAGAAAAAGAGACTGAACTTATTTGAAGGCAGCCGTAAATAAAAAATGTTTTAAGTCCTGTTAATACTGGACAGGACTGATAAGTCAAATGTCCTGTTTGTCAAGATATCGAGGTGAAAGTGAAAATGAAACATCGACCGGCCTCAGAGCTGATTGGTTACCTGATCTTTGTTTTGATTGGCTTTCATTTGTTGAACAGGAGGATCCCGGATCAGAAACAAAAGCATAATAACAGAGAATGAAAGGTACCATTATTGCCGTTCTCATCCTCGGCAGCAAAGTCTACTCCGTTCTCCAGCAGCACCGAACAAATCGTGGCCAGGTCCTGCTGGGCGGCCAAATGCAGCGCAGTCTGTCTGTGTTTGGTCAGCTCGTTGACTTTGGCTCCGGCGAGCAGCTGAAAGAAGACGTGTGCAAAATCAAAACAGCATCGACTGCATCGCTCTTTGTATTACACTTTGTTAGAAACGAATTACTAAAAAGCCGAAGCACATGAGAATGTGAGGGTGTACCAGGTTGCGGACGATGATCTCAGAGCCGGCCTGGACAGCCAGGTGGAGAGGGGTGAGTTTGGCGGCATCCTGAACCCTGGAGTTGACATTAGCTTGGACACTAATGAGAAACAGGACACTTTCAATGTCTGAATTCTGCACAGCCACATGCAGGAAGTTACGCCCTTTGTTGTCCACCTGGAGGGAAACAGCAGTTTGAGGTCAAAGGGGATGGATGGAAGTGTGACATCAGACAAAATAGTGCCTTTTAGAATCCACCCTACTTGTTCTGCAGCCCCTGACTCCCTCTTTAGGATAGCCTCTGCTGCCTTATTGTTCTTGTGGGTCATGGCACAGGCGAAGGGGGTCATGCCTTGACGGTCACGTATGTTGAGACGAATGTCTGGATGTGAAATGAGCAGCTGTATGATCACGTTGTGCTGGTTGCTAATGGCAGCATGAATGGGAGCTCTGCCCTCTGCATCCTGATGGGAATAAGAAATGGATTAAAAAAAGAGCATGTTTACAACTCACTTTGTAGATGTGGAGCGTGGATGCTGATTAAAGTTGAAGTCACAAAAGCAGAGCCAACTGCGTCAGGAACTGAACTGACCTGTGCATTAACATTTGCTCCAAACTCTAAAAGGCACTGCACCACCTCCTCCAAACCCCAGTTGCTTGCCAGGTGGAGGGGTGTTTGTCCGTCTCGGGCTTCTTCGTCTCCCTCCCCGTTAGGCCCTGGCTGCCTGGGGCTGTTCACGTCACAACCGCTACACACAGGTAAACAAGCAGGAAGTTAGGACAGCTGGCTACCTCCATCTCAATATGAAGCTTTAAAACAGATACCTTTAGTTTGAAAACTCTGATAAAAACTGGGATGTTTGATAGTTCACAATGCAGCCTGATGGAGAGAGACTGACCTGCGGATGAGGAAACAAGCAGAGACCTCATTGTTCTCATCAACAGCTCTGTGCAGGAGGGTCTGCTGGCAGCCCGAGGGTCCGGGGCTCCAACAAGTCGCATCACAGCCGTGGCGGACCTTGGTGAGAAAGAAATCAAACAGTCAAACGTGAGAGAATACTGTTGACCAGGCAGAAACATTCAGTGTGAGAAGATTATAAGAAGACAGATGAGAGGGCTACAGGTGGGAGCGCAGGTGTTGTAAACGCTTTTGCAGATGCTCAGCTACAGATCGAAAATAGAATTGGTTTTGTGTCGTTTAAGATCAAGTCCTTGCAAACTCAAAATGTTTTGGATAAGGCTGAGATGAAAGTGATATATTCATACTTGTGGGAAATTGTACACAGTCGACATTAAAGCACAAAGAAGCTCAGATGATTGCAGGCAGCTCCCAACAAAAAAGTGACGTGTCCTCTCATTGAAGTTTCATTCCATCTTGAATTAAGTGTCATGGCGGTTAACAACTTGCTATGGAGGAAGAAATGTGGTACAATCGTTTCTTAAATGGATTGCAGATGCATCCGTCCTCACCAGTGTGGATGCGATGTCTTCCAGGCCGTTCACAAGAGCCAGCCACAACGGAGGCTCTCCTTTGTCATTCACCACAGACATATCAGCTCCTCTTGTGCAAATGGCATCCACCACGAGTGGCAGCTGGTTACTGATGGCCATCTGTAGCGCTGTTTTCTCCTCTTGAGTCCTGATAGTGGAGGAGAAAAATAGACAGATATAGAAGACATGGATATTAAAAAAAAAAACCCTCCCTGAACAGTGAAGTTATCTTTCTGGTCACAAAATGATCTTTTATTATTCTTAAAGCTATAGTATTCTGAGCCGGCTGGTATTTAATCACAGCATATTAAATAATGAAACTGATTCTGGTTCAAAAATCAAAACAATCTCATGATCGTGACATCCTTGTTGACAGTGACTCCTTTTTTATGTCATCTTCCTCTTCCCCCATGTTCTTGTGTGCAGTCACTACTAAAAGGCATAAACAAACTTATATCATTAAGACAAAGAAACCGCAGTAGAGCCAGGCATTACCGGACATTGATGTCTGCCTGGTGCTCGAGGAGGAAGAGGGCACTCTTGCTGTCCTGTCTTTGGATGGCCATGTGCAGCAGGGTTTGTCCATCAGACATCGTGTCATTGATAGAGGCCCCTGATCCCAACAGCTGAGCCGCTATGGTGTGCATTCCTAGCAGGAACACAAAGTACATCATATTACATCAGGCATACAGAAACAGTCTTATAACAGGAGAACGACCTGTGAAGATAATGACAATAACACAGAATCCACTGTTAGAACACACACCTGTCCAGAGCGCCAGGCCCAGCACCGTCTGGTCGCTGCCGTCTTTAAGACTGAAGTCTGGAATGATCTGGAAGTTGTTGGTGGCATGAAGTGCATTTGCTGAAATATAGACATGAAGGGAGGAATCAGTGGATCCATTTCAGGGTGTTTGCTCTTTAATTAAATGTAGTTACTAAACATGCGCAGACCTTTCTGTTCGAGAATCACTGTGACTACATCTGGGTGGTTGTGAGCAATGGCCATGTGGAGGGGGGTCTGCATGGCCACGTCGCGGTGATCGTCTGATAAAGCCTTCTGGGTCTGGAGGTTAGGGTTGGCACCTTGCTGGAGAAGCTCTGCTGTCAGGCTCGCCAAGCCGCAGCGACACGCTGTATGGATCGGGCTCTCACCCTGAAACAAGGAACAGAGGTTAATGATATGTTTAATATTAACATATAGGAATTTAACACTCACTTCATAGTTAAGGATTTGTTATAAAGGAACATTAAGGTGTACAGAAACAAATGTAGGGACTTAGAGATAACTCAGCAGACAGAAACGAGTCATTTCTAACTTAAAAATGACACATTTGTTAAGGTCAAAGTTTATACATTTGGTGGTAATAATATTTCACACTCTGTCCAATAATCAAAACATTACCAAACGTTCATACACACCCATTTGTTGACGTGGTTGGCCTTGGCTCCGTGAGTGGCGAGGAACAGAGACGCTGCCTCGTTGCCCGCCTGAGCTGCTCTCTGCATGAGACAGTTTTCTACGAGGGATAAAACACGACGGGATGAGGATTTTCAAATGTGCTTACAGGCTCCAGCAGCATTTTCATTAAGAAGGTATGGGGATGTGAGGTCATGAAACAACACCTGAGGTGGCGTCAGGTGCATCGGGGTTGCTTCCTCTCTGGATAAGTTGGGCTGCAAAGCTATTCTCGTCAAAAGAGGTGCCGTTCTCTACCGGGGCATCGTCCTCGAATGGGTTTATTGAAGGGTCTGAAGACATGGTGATGTACTGCAGGGCCAGCCACAGAGCCGTGCTGCCCTCGTGGTCTTTGAGTTCCAGGTCAAGCCTTAACGAGATGGACAGATTACCTCCGGTTAAACACGGGATTATTTCCAGAGTGAGACGATGCCAGAGACACATTATGTCAAATTAGTCACATGTGTTCATCCTATGACTTCCAATGTATTGTAAACAGTATGCACACTGTGTGTGAGATTTTTGTCAGTGAGTGTCACTCACTGTTTGCACTGCAGCAGCTGGTTGAACACGGGCTCGTTCCCTGAGGAAACCGCTTCATGCAACGGAGTTCTAAAACCAGCAACAAGAGGCAACACTGAATTACCACCATACTCATCAGGTCGTTGGCGATCTTCAGAAACTGATAGAAGTGTTCAAACCGGGAGCCGCGTCACCTACCTGCCCTTGCTGTTCTGCATGTTGGGGTTAGCCCCGGTCTTAAGCAGGGCTTCTGCGATCCGGGCCATACCACCCATCACTTCAGCAGAGTGTTTCTTGGGGCTGAAAGAACAGACCAGGTGAAGAGGAGTTTCGACCGCCCCCACCGTGGCTGCATTCACCTGAGCCGAGTGACGAATCAGGAAGATGGATGCAAACTCATCGCCTGCAAGAGGAAGAAGAAAGAATGACCGTTTGGAAGAAACCCAAAAATACACAACTACAAAATCAAGCATTCTCTCAGTTATTGAGGTTACGCAAGAAAATGACTTGAATGGAAAGGACGATACTTCACATTTAGTTAGTTAACATAAGGGGGTGGGGGTGTGGGGTGGGGTGGGGGTGTGGGGTGGGGTGGGGTGGGTGTAATTTAATCAATCCTCATACCTCTTTGGATGGCTTTGTGCAGGAGGCTCCAGCCGCTCTGGTCCACCATGTCCACATCGGCTTTGCTATTAACGAGAGTGGTGGCAATACTTTCCAATTTACGAGAGAGCGCCAGGTCAAGGGCCAGGTCACCGTTGTTGTCTACTTCATTCAGCTTGCCGGGTAACTGAAAGTGAGAAATAATGTCATCAGAATAATGTCATCAATCTGAAATAAACAGGCGAGTGAGCAGTTGATAGAGAGCTCACCTGAGAGTCCATCTCGATGAGATAAAGAAAGACGACGTCTTCTCGCTCCACTTTGATGGCTTTGTGAAGGGGGAACTCCGTTTTCGATTTGATCATCTTGTACAGGAGTTGGGCACTCATGGTGCTGAAGTCTTCTTTCCTCAGATCATCCTAACACGAGACAATCGTTTGAAAACAACAAACTACTGTCAGAGTCGGACAATCAGTGTTTACACAGGATGGGAAATAAGAATCACCTATAGATCACTCTCACTGACTAGAGATGGAAACGTGATAAATAATGTAAACATGTTTTCTATTTTATTATAGTAAGATTTTATCAGCCTTTGTGCCAATACATGAGACAAAATGAGGCGTGAGGTATCAGAGAATAGTGACAGGAGTCGATTTCTGCAACAGAGTCGTAAAGATAACCTTGACAGCTGGATTTATTGTCTCATAAAGTAGGAGATGATAAACTCAAGTGAGCGACACAATAACCTTGATCTGTCCAAAAAGAGTTAACTCAGGGAGATAAAGCTGAACATAAACAACACGTTACACAGTCATTTGAGCTGTAATCATGCACACAGCTGCACAGCTCCTCCATGCACCTTTAGTACATTTAGTGTTTTTATTTGTTTATATTCTATAATATATGTTTTAATTGCTTGTAAATTTGTATCTGATTCTATTTAAGTTCCCTGTCAGCAGGAGCTCTGCTGTTTTTATAGCTTCTTACTATTTTTGTGTGAGTCCTTTGACAATTACTTTTTGCACCAAAAAGACTGAGTCAAATTCCTCGTATGTGTAAATGTACTTGGTAATATAAAATTATTATGATTTTAAGATTCAGAAGTTGCATTTTTTTTAAAAAAGAAAGTCAGAGTTTGGTGCTCATCCTGACTGATCAAATAGATTGAAGCTACTTTGTGGAGTTATAAGCTGGTAATGGTGCCTCTTCATCACCTAACAGAGGAAACTAGAGTCTAGACCATCACAGAGACGACTGATTCTTTCTGTGTAGTATGTTTTCATGCTTGTAAAACTGCCCAAGGGTAGAAGTCAGAACCAAAGGATTAACTGCATGCTGCAGAAACACACTTCTTTACCAGAGCCCGACCGATTAGTCTGCCAGCAGATAATATCGGCCGATATCAAGTGACTATTTTATTTCAGATTAGCGCCGATATTACTAGATTTATTGACCTGTCAAATAAAATTACATTTGAGGTTCATTGTATTAAACTAGCAGTTCTCTTTCACCAGCAGAGGGCGCTATATGGATGACAACTATCATCATCACTCTCCAGAGTGTTGAGCGGTGATGCACGAACATGCTCAGTTATTTTCCAGTTGATTGTCCATCTTGTCTTCATTATAAATCATATATATCAAAGTGTTTGATAACTGCATTTGAGGGATCAACACAATAAATGTGTACATCTATATATCTCTACAGACTGAAGATAGATATAAGAAAGATATTGGCCGATATATCTGTATCTACTTTTTCTCATATTTTTTACACAACAAATATCCTCTGAGTGATTTATTTGACTGATCAAAAGAAGACGCAGGAAACTAGCTAACAGTGGAGTAGGTGAGGAATACAGCCTCTGTCTGATTTACTGACCCAGTGACTGGCGATGATCTCCCCACAGTAGTTCATCAGGGTGGTGGCGTTCAGCTCCTCAGCTGTTTGGTAGAAGCGAATGCAGTTTCTAACATTCACTGAGGACATCACACCCTTTTCACACCTATCCCAGCAGAGAAACCAAAGTGTTACCACGTTCTGCTCTTTTGAATATTATGCGACGTTAAGTCTGCCACTGAAATTGGAATATTTATTTCCGCCTTCAGTATGAATAAACGCCTCGTGCTCACCTCTCTCGGAGCAGCTGGAGCTGGAAGCGGTTGGCCAGCTTCATCAGGTCAATAAGAAAGGCGTCATCTTCACTAAGCTCCAACTCGTCTGTGTATGCCCACCGCAACATCGCCATGGCAACCTCAGGTTTGCAGTCTGGAAATCCATCATAACATAAAGACAGGGAGTCAGAGTGAAAACAGTTTAGCTATTGATCAGAAGAAAAAAATTATGTTTGGTCCCACTGCTGCATTTGGCTTTGCAAATAACAATGACTAAAAAAAATCAACTTTTTCTAATTAAAACAAATATTCGATTTTTATTTGATTTTTTTAGGACATACATTTTCTCACCTTTATACGAACTTGAACCCTAAACGATTATCTTTAAAGAAAAATAGGCCTGAGGGCAGAAACCGACCTCGAGCTGCCCAATACTGGACTTTGACAAAATAAATATCCAGTCATCATCTATTAACCTGTTAGCATGTCGACCGACAGAGGAGCAAGTGGGCAACAAATTGATTTCCATAATGACCTCAGCTACTTCTTTATTAAACTAAAGTCACATCAGGGTGGCTCACCGGTTAGGTCCAGTTCTGAGGTGGAGGCCATGTTGGCCAGGCTCCAGACATCACTACGAGCAGCCAGCACAAACTTATGGGCACTTAGCTTCTGTCCTGCCACTTTCACGTTCAGATCACTGAAACACAAACACATTCCACTCTAACAAAGTATTTATCACAAATATTCTAAGTCTCTGACAACCTTCTTCAAAAGACATTGCAGACATTTGTAGTCATCCTGTCGATCTTCACCTGTACTGTTCCTGCTGATAGAGGTCGGCCACGATGTCGAGCAGGCGGCTGATGAAGGTGTCTGCAGCGGCTGCAGGGCTGGGGGAGCCCTGGCCGGAGGTCTGGGCAGCGAGCACAGCACAGCGCCTCTCCGTGTCGGCCAGCTTCTGCTGCATCTTCACGTACTCCTGCCTGAGCAGGGCCAGGTGCTTCTGCAGCTTGGCCACCTCCTCTGTCCCACGTCAAGGTACAGGAGACAGGTGGAGGAGAAACAGGATGCAGTGATAGAAAAGTAGTTAGAAAGACAGTTTAGAGCCGCCTCTCAGTTCAAAGAAACAAAGGTGGTCTATGTTAGTTTAAAGTAAGTAGCAAGTGTGCTTGGAGGAACACCATAGAGGTTACGCTGTGTGCAACTATAAACATTGAGAAGTGTCACTTGAGCTCTTATTTCCATATGTCACAGAAGTTTGCACTGGAATGTTTTCTAGTATTCCCTGAAATGGATATAGAAGATAAACATTCCTCGATCTCAAAAAACAGACTATGGCAGGCTCTGCGTGTTTTTGTTTAGTCAAAGCTTTCCCTCTTCCTCTTAGGGAGACTTTCGACAGATCTCGGAGTTGCATTGAGGCCCATTTCCTTCCTTTAAACCAGTAAAGTTTTAGTGAGGAAAGAATGCTGATGCAGCACGTTACTTTGTCCTCTCTCGTAAACCCTCACTGGCACAGCTACTGGTCATGAGGATCAAATGGGGGGGGGGGGTGTTTCTGAAAACCACCTGATCAGCTGAACACAGGAAGGGCGGCATGCTGGAGCAGAGCTGCAGCTTAAAGCCCACCAACCGGCCTCTGAAGAAATTCTTAGAATATAATAAAATCCACTTAATGTCTGCAGGATCTAACTGGAATGACGCGTGTGTGTTTGCAAACCAAAAATGAACGTGAAGCTTGAGGAAAGAGAACTGTGAAATACAACAGAACGCATGCACTTAAAAACAATGCTCTACAAACAAAAACAGACCTGTGCATCTATCTTTTACAGACTCTGTGCAGCAATGCAAAGCCCAGAGCACAAGCATTAACCATCTGTCACTGCAAAACAACCTAATCACAGAAGTGCAAGGGTGATTTTAAATAAAACATTGGCCTTCTCTTTATTTATACAACTAGTGTACTTCAGTAAAAGCTTTGGCAAACACATGTGATTTACTCAGAATCGATGCAGCAGCTTCATACAGCTGCACCACTGCAGATTCATTGTAGCACTCTGTCTGTGTGTTGTAGTTGGTAAGTAGATTTTCATTAAGGAGGAACACACAGCAGATATTTGGCTCACGTCTACGAGGCCAAATATAGGTGGTGCCCTCTGCCAGCCAGGTAATGCCTCACAGGGAGGGACACCTGTGAAGCCTGCTGCCCTGTCATTATCCTCCATTGAAGAGAACTGTGTTAACACGGTTTCTCATGATGGATCATATAAAGATGTGTGTGGATCAATCAGCATCAGTGAGGGTTATGTGGACAGTCTGACGCAGACCTGACCGTTCACGTTTAGTTTAACATCATTACAGACGCTGCCTGCAGTTTTTATAAGTCAACAATGAGGTTATTTCTAACGTAGCAACCCGGCAATCTGCATCAATACTAAACTCGTAGCTATAAAAAAAAAAAGAAAAGCTAGCAACATCTACGAGGGCTAACGTTTAACGACAGAGCTCACAGTGTGACATTACAAGAGACGCAGCGGGTCATATCTTAAACCACACCCAATGGAAGGTGTTCATAGACTGAAGAGACACTAGTTGATTCGGCCCAACAGTTCAACAAGCAAACGAGGAGAACAGGGAGTGAACCAAATAGTCAAAAAACCAGATCTCATACCTTCCGCCATGTTGCTCAACGTTAGCTCCGTAGCCCAACGGTCTCTATCGCGATATGACGGAGCGGCAGACAGTAGGCGGAGGTGCTGCGTTCAAGTGACTGCCAAAACTCGTTATTTATCATTCGGCTCTTTCCTTCCTCCCCGAAAATAAATCTCTTTTTTTTAAAAAAAAGACATCCTAAAACACGGGGGTTGTATTCATAATAAGCTAGCATAAACCCAGAGGCAGCACGGTGTGAACATTGAAGTAATTCAACGGTTGTCAAACATGCGTTGCCTTCAGGAGCATCTGCCAAACCATAGTGTATCTGCCCAAAAAAACAAAACAAAAAACGTTAGTAACCTGCTAAGCAGGGGCGTGTCCAGGGCTGGCATGCCCCCCCTCCACCACCCCAATCCTAAACTATGACAGGATATTTTCCATGGACTAATGTAAAACATAGGCTGTTATTTAAACCTCTTCAGGTATCTGTGAACCCTAACTTCAATATATATGTTTTATAAAGCTTCAAGTGCAAAGTATTACAAATCACAAGCACTGCAGCATCATCTCAGACCAAACAAAACCTTGTCTGATCTTAAACCCTGCATACCTTAACGTTGTCACTGTAACAGTAGGACTGGTAACTCATATTTGTCTGTGTGGGTTACTATTAACAAAATGAGTTTTATTTAGTGACTCCTACACAAAATAAAGCCTGTGACTGTAAATTTAGTACACTAACATATTAAAACTAGGAAGATACTCGCTGTGAACACAGAATAAACTATTCAAACTGCTTCTCTTAAACTCATCCATGAATGTTAAAATCTTCAGGCTCCTCAGGTGCTCTGTGACCTCGTGGTTCCGCTTAGATTATCAGGCTCTGTAACACGTGAAGCTTCTGATGGAGACTGTGAGGTGACATTTCAGAAATCTTCACTTGGGAAGGGCAGCCTTTTCATTTTAGGGGATCACAAGTGAAACGCTTTACCTGTAGAGCTCACACTGGAACCAGACTTGAGTCATTTGAAACGGTTCTTAAAGAGGACTCAGTCTTGTGGTCATGTCTGATCTTGCTCTTCCTGTTTTACATTCTTTTATTGTATGATAGTTTGTATCCTGTACTGTCCTGTATCTTTATTGTTGAGCTTGTTTGGTTCTGATGTCTTTTAAAGGCCCATCTAGGGACCAGCGTTGCAAATGAGCTCAGGCTTTAAACGCTGTAGTGTGTGGCGTCTGGTTACTTGCTCCATAGAAAATAAACATGAAATAAAATCATAGAAATTTATGATTTGAACAGAGTAGAACCAAGTAGATCAAGGGGTTAAAATCACAACTCATGAAATGTTGTTTTCACTGTTATCTAAATATGTGCATGTCTTTAAATCCTAGAAACACACCAGGTAAAAAAAAATCAATTTTCTGTGATCATGTGGGTACAATAACAGTCTGTCGGATTATTTTAAAATGCTGGAAAACATCAAAGGCTTGAAACAGCATCTTATGAATGTATGCTAAACAGATCCAGTGACAGTGGGGTGGAGGAGGGGTCTCCCTGGGACAGGTTCAGGGACTACATAAAGGTGGACGACAAATCCGGATAATTTTCAGTCTCATCCCTGATAGGATGGATCTCCATTCAGATGTGTTCTTGATTTGACTCGTCTCTGCTGTGATGAGCATTATTTATTATAATTATATTTATTTATTCTTCTACTTTTTCCTCGCTGGTCTGCAACTGAAGTTGTTAATGTTCTCTGGATCTGTGTGCTGAGGTCTGCCTCCATGATTTGTGTAAGGGTTACTGTATCATTGAAACTTAAGTGTGTATATACCATGTATCATGCCTTTAAAAAAAACAATAAATAAATCTACAGTTTCTGCTGCCTCGTGCCATCAGGGATTCATGTTACAGCTGAATAAAATACACAGGTAAATATTGAAAAAAGTCATATTTTAGAAGAACTCACTACAGGTGACAGGATTCATAACATGAAAAATATACATCAGTATTTTGTCTTTGTACATTAGGCAAAACTGCAACAGTTCAGTGAGCAGAGGAATCATGAGATTGTGTGAGGTGTGAGGGGGGAGTGGGGGTGACGAAACAAAATGCGCACACATACTGTTTACACAAACACTCGGACATTTGCAAACAAACTCCCAGAAATTTCTGCAAAAACAAAAACAAACCAAAAAAATTAAAATAGGACAATAAAGCATGCATAACATTTTCTACTGAGGACAACACAGAGGAGAGACGGAGGCTGCTAAAAGAAAACCAGAGATGAGGACCTCAAACCGGATCAGGATATCCAAAATTAACGTGTACACTTTACACTAGGAGTTATTGCTACACCAAATTATTACCAAAACCCTAATCATACAGACTGCCTGTGCACTCCCTATTAAATTAATTCACACATAGGTGGCACACAAGTCCTCCATCCTTTTTAATAGGTTTTAAGAATTGTTCAATGCCCGGTGAAGCGGCCTAGCATCTATTTAGGAGGCACTTTTGAAAAAAAAAGCACGAACAATCGGGAAGGTTTCCTGTTTTTAAGTCGACTCTTAGCGGGATGCTAAGACTTAAAGACAGAAAACAAAATGTTATGTTCAAAGAGTGTTAGAGAACCCGAAAAGAAAAGAACAGCTGTGTTTTCCAACATGGCGGTATTCCTCAAAAGAAAAAAAACCTTCATCAGTCAGGTCACGTCTGGCTCGAATCAATCAAGTTCTTCACTGCTGACGTCCCTCTGACAACATCCCCTTTCTATGAAGACCTCCTGTTAAAACAACCTAAAGAGAGCTAATGCATGCTGGAGCGGAGAGAGGGGGAAAAAGAACAAAAATATATCTATGTGGAACCAGCGCTATTCATTTGGTCTAAGAGTCCTGATGGATGGAGAGGGAGTTTATATATTATCCGGTTTAGTCTGTTCTATTTACACGTCTTTACAATATCTTCCTGAATGTTGAAGCAGTTCATAGACTTGAGAGATGGGGTTCGTCGTCTTCTGGGATGTTTTCTCGTGTTTTCTTGGAGTTGGCACTTGCTTGGCGGTTTTCTGTCAGCCTTGGTAGTCACTGTTATGTTCTATTGCAGCCTACAGAAGCCAGTCTGTTCCTGCCAGGATGAAGAAGGGCGAACCCGGACGACGGGGTGGAAGAGTGCAGGAAACAGTGCCATGTTGATTTTCAATTGGAGACCTGTAGGAGAGCATAGAACCAATTACACACATGAGGAAGAGGCATGACCAATCACACATGATAAAGAACTACGCTCATTCACATTCATATTGATTCTGTACATGGTGCGCACGTCATAACCTCTAGGCTGTACGGCGCAACATAGTGGTGCATTAATAATATCCACATCGGTGATTGAGAGGTTGAGCTTCGACTCGTATCAACAGCGGAGAAAAGCTTTGTTCAAAGCACCACAAGCGTCCGTTTGTCCACCTTCGATCCTAAAGCACCACGTTTCATACTGTGTTCAAGGGGAAACATCCTGCGCTGTCATGCAGTTCGGACACGGCGCGAGTGAAGAATACTCACCCTGAAAACTTGAAGCTAGATCGTTGCTAAATATCACTCAAACGCAGTCTCTTGGCTTTTTCGTACACATCTGGCCACTTTCCTCTTGAACGCTCCGTGTCTGTCCTCCCTCCACTCTTTCTGCAGCGGGAGGAATAAAGATCATGTAGTTTGATGTTTATATCTCTTTGTTGTGCATTTCTCACCGTTAATATTCATCATTTGCTTTAATTATAAGAATAACTAAACCTTATATAATGGTTCAAATGATTAAATCAACACTTGTTATAAAGTCATTCATATCATTTTGTTAAACAGTTTCTATAAAAGCAATCCAAAACATGATTAAGGGGTTCTTGTTTTAGCTGAAATGTGTAGCTTAAATCAGATCATAATTAAGTCATAAGATCCCCCTTTAAATGTTGAACTCAAACAGAATTCCAGTTTTTCCAAACACCATTTCTAATCAACATTACCGCTGCGTCCACATTGGCTGGCGAGTCCCCGTTTGGGTCTGCGAGCATAGAGATAACACTAATCATGATGGTTTCCACTGTGTGGATCGGCAGCCAGCGCTCCTCGGGCTTCTCGTAGCCGTACTTGTCCTCCCCGGGCTCGTGTAGAATAGAAATACAAACATCTCCATTCTTGTCGACTGGAAATACAAAAACAGAACACGTTGAAGCTCTAGCTGTAGGATGATGGGTTTTAAATGTTTGATTCTTGTACTCTTATCACATATGACATTCAGCAAATCAACCTCACTAATATATCTACATACTGTATATATGGATTTGTGTAGGATTTAGCAAAGGCCTACTCGTGTCTAC
The DNA here is from genome assembly GCF_963584025.1 of Labrus mixtus. Taxonomy (NCBI): domain Eukaryota; kingdom Metazoa; phylum Chordata; class Actinopteri; order Labriformes; family Labridae; genus Labrus; species Labrus mixtus. The sequence continues at coordinate 23,213,002 of NC_083625.1, read as the reverse complement.
AGAAGGTGGGTACTCATTAATCGCTCCATAATCTTCCTTTTTAAAATGACTACATTTCTATCTAACAGTGAGTGAAGCAGATTTTAGTCTGACCACATTCATTGGACTGGAGAAAAGTCTCAGGCCCCGTGTCAACCTGCCTTTATTTCTAAGGGCTAGCGTCTTTTTTACTTTGTTTTCAATGAGGAGAGAGCGTTTGCAGCAGCAGGCGGCCACCCTTTTTCAGAGTGCTCCGCCTTTTATGTGTGGCTGCTCCGAGCGCTTTGAGTTGGAAATCTTTCGACTTACTAAGGCGAAGTTAACGTCACCGGCGCACTTTTAGGCCGTCTTTACATAAGCCATGATTGTTTGGTACCGTGCCCAAGCCTGATTGGCCCCTCTCCCCAGTCCCCCAATCGTCTGCGATCACATCATGAGTAACATCGTTATGCCTGAGTACACTTGCATATGTACACAGTCCGATACCGCCGGATGTACATTGTAGGTTTGCAAGTCCGCCAAAAAGCAGAATGAAGATGAAGCCACCATGGCAACCACTCCAGTGTTTCCCCTACCATTATATTAGGGGGGGGGGGGGGGGGGGCGGGGCGGCATTCAGGGGTGCTCAGACAATGAAGGATGCATTCAGGTGCGCTCAGAAACAGGAGATGCAGGAACAACTCGCACCCCCCCAGAGCTCTAAACCTAGGGGAAACACTGCACTCACAGACTGACTCCATCCTGCTAACTTAGAATGTTTTTGTTATTTCTGAGACGCCAACTACGACCCTCTTCCTACGTCCACATCTACCGTGCAGATCAGAGGATAGAACGGGCCTGTGCTGCGCGGACACGACAGGATCCGTTTAGAATGACACCACATTGCGGCTCCGTTCACATCTCCTGCGGTCCGTACTCCTCATGTATACATGAATTGTGCCAACGACCACCTCTTCAAGGGGACTCGACCACGCCCCAGAGTATGGTACGATTGTGTTGACACTGATCAAATAAACTGGACTTTGGGGTCAAGTGTACTCAGATCCAGGCCCGGGTCCCTGATATGTGACCCTTACTGACCTTGATATAGAAAAGTATTCCTCTGAATGTTTCTTCAATATAAAAAAGGTAGGGCAACATTTCAACACTTCACTTTCCAAAACCGGTCTTAATTCAAATAAAGACATACATCTATCACAATGTGCTGAAAGTGTACCTACCATTAGGGTGCCAAATGTCTGTAATAAACTTCATCTTCGGTGGCCTGAGAGGGTAGTCTTTGGGAAATGTCAGATGAGCTTTAAACACACCACCTTCACTGTGAACAGAAACAAAATCATTATTTCATTTGATCTAATAAATCATAGGAGCAATATGAGTTCCCGGTCTATAAGTATAAGGTCTATATAGTATAGATATAACAGTGACAGACTTACTACAATGTGTCTGGAGGCCCAATAATCAGAACTTCCCATCTGTAGAGATCGTTGTCCTCAATCAAGCCTGCTGAGAATCCCTCCACTGGGTTTTTGTTCAGCTCTGGGTATAAAATAAAGAGTCAATCAAATGAAAAACATCTCAGAATGTAAATATTTGTTAGCATGACTTGTTGAAGCTAACAACAGGGACAGGAGTTAACTCAAGTGCATCTCAGAACATTAGGACAGGTGATTTAGCTGGCCAATCAAGCACAGTAATCAATGGTCAGCAAACCAGTTACTGGGGGTCTTGGCTCTGTGGGAAGGTACCAAGTCCTGCTGGAAAAGGAAATCAGCGTCTGATTAAAGCTCGTCAACAGACAGAGGCTAGTGTTTCAAAATGTCCTTGTAGACGGCTGCGTCGACTCTGGACTGGATTAAACACATGGGGCCAACAACAGCAGATGACATGGCACCCAAAATCCCTTCACACTGGACTTCTGCCCTGAGAGTCTGTGGAGTATTGTCAAGAGGAAGATGAGAGACCCCAGACCCAACGATAAAGACGAGCTGATGACCGCTATCAGATCAACCTGAGCTTCCAAAACATCTCAGCAGAGCCACAGGCTGACTGCCTCCACGCCACAAAGTATTGATGCAGTAATTCATTCAAAAGGAGCCCTGACCAAGTCTAGAGTGCATAAATGAACATGCTTTTGAGAAGGTCAACATTTGATTGATTGGTCTTATGTAATAGTCTCATATGTTCAGATACTGTTTTTTTTTTAATTCTCAAGAGATTTAAGCTGAAATATTCAAGGTTAAAAAAAAGGCTTCAAATGTCTTTGGGTTTATTCAATTTTGTATCTGCACCTCTATGAAGCCAGTATTCTTAGGGCTGGGGGATAAATCCTTTATATCGATTAACTCGTATTGGTTGCTGAGGACGACTTTTAAAATGAAAATCTAGAGTTCACGTAGATCCCACAGTTCATATCCTCCCTCCTCGTTTACTTCCTCCAGAGACACACAACAACAATAACAAAAACAACAACAACAACAACAACATGGCTGCCTAATGGAGAGTTTGTTTCCACAGGAGGAGAAAACCCTGTTTGGTTTTGCTGTGTCAGACCTCAAAGAAACCAGACTGCTTCTACGTTTGTTCGAAGGCTGTTGCAACTAAAAGGCAGCAGCGAGACCGATTTATTTACTCGTTTGAAACAGAGGCGTGCAGACGAGCGGGACAAATGTGTCTCACTACGAGATGCATGAGATCGCTACAGTTGATTTTCAACTTGAGCACTCAGGGCTGCACAAAATAAAGGCGGGGCGCTGGGAAAAGACGCGGTGCGCTGCGCTTCTTCTCTCTGCTACGATTGCTCTTTACTTATTGTAAAAGACGCTCAGATAAAAACGCCAGGTGGACAAAGGCCTTTCTCAAATGAATTAATTACTATTTATTTTAATTAATATTTTAGTATTAATTGCTTATTTATGGGTTCAGGATGTTAAAGTGTTAAGAGCTTATATATTAGATAAATGTAAGGTATGTAGATGATTAATCGTGTTCAATAATCGTGATATCGATCAAAATAATCGTGATGATGATTTCTTATAATCGAACTTCATCTGTCAACAAGTCAATATGGTTAGAACGACTAGTGCAACCTCTGGAAGAGTAATGAATAAATACAGTAACATGGATCATACTCGTCACAAAATGACAAAACAAAACGAGTCCCGGCTCGTTGAGTTATAATGAATGTAAACACATCAAGCTAGCTAGAGGCTAACGTCAGGCTAACCGCTCGGTTGACTTCTGACAACGTTTTCAACGTCGACACTCACGTCACGTCCAGGTCTGTCAGCACACTGACCAGACAGGAGTGTGTCTTTCACCCACTTGTGTTATAATTTCCACGCTGAGTGTTTTTTTGTTCTGGGACATGAACGTCCGTTTGAATCACAGCTAACGGCCATCGTTAGCATCAGTTAGCTTCATTTACCTGCAAGCTGTCTCCTGAGTAACAGCGCTGACTGAGGCTCCGTCATAGTTCAGCGAATATACCGCAGCTATGTTCAATGTTCAACACTTGAGGTAACAGCTTTAATGTAACGTTCACTAAAACAAAACAGCACTCCGTCCTCTCTTATGTTCCGTTTAGCATTCGCCTCATTCTTCTTCTTCGTCGCTCTCTCCTGCAACAGTGACTTCTTCTTCTTCGTCTTCTTTGTGCTATTGGCGGATTACAAACACGATTTAAAGTTGCATACCGCCACCGGAGTGTACCGGAGTATTTAGAAGGGATGCAGTTTTACAAGATAATTTAACATAATTATAAGAAGTAAAATATTATTATTGATAACAACAATAATAATAATAATAATAATAATAATAATAATAATAAGGAGAAGAAGAAACATGGAAAAAAATAGTAAATCAGTAAAAACCCATGTATCAATGTCTTTGTCTATATATTAGAATTGAAAAAATACATTAGGGCTGTCAGCATTAACTAGTTCAGGTTTTCCCAAACATTTCAGCTCAGGACCCTCAAAATAATTGTGTTAGAGACTGGGGAGCCCAATAACTCCTATATGGCATGATAAGTGAGCAATACAATATATAATGTGGGCATTTTTTATTTAATAGATCAAGTAATGAATGCCAATAGATTAAGACAAATTTCGTTTGATGTATTCTATGTGTGGCTTCCAACAAAGTTTATGATCTATGATCACTCCTAGAAAGTTTGTTTCATAAACTCTATTTATTTCAATTCCATTTAATTGAATTTGTATTTTAAAGTCAACCCTATCACCACCAAACACCATACATGTTGTTTTTTCTTCATTTAGTGATCATATCAAACCAGTTTTCTTAACTTCCTCAGTTCGGTTTCAACTTTTTTCAATACTTCACTCATGTACTCTCCAAAGCAAAATAAATGTGTATCATGTAACACATTTTAACATATTAAGAACCTCTACAAATATCATTTAAATAAAGTATAAATAACTTTGGTCCTAATATTGATCCTTGTGGTACACCACAAGTAACTTTTCTAAGGTGAGATTCAGTATTATTAATTTTTACATATTGTAACCTATTTTCTAAGTAGCTTCCTAACCAATGTCTTGCAACACCTCTTATAACATAGTTTTCAAGTTTCTGCAAAAGTAAAGTATGGTCAATTGTGTAAAACACTTAAATCAATAAATACACACACTGTGTGTCGTTTTTATCAACTGCTGTACCTACAGTAATGAGAGTGGATTACAATCATTCTGACTGTAGAATAACATGCTTCACTTCTGTAATACTCACAGTCAACAGTAGATGGCGACAACTGATGTGATCCTAAAACCCTTACAGGGGTTCCCATTCTTGTTCTGTCGGCTCCCCGTTGTCAGATGATTAAATATAAACATAAACAGTCAAATCTGTTTAAAGCAATGACTGTTGTCACATCTTAAAAATTGTGAAGTTTCATTTTTCAGCATCACTTTTCATCTCTTCCTCTATAACAATTAGCTTGTTTGATGTCACACTGAAGTTCCTATTCTGCACTTTCTGCAGACGATGTTTGAGATCAACTCTAAAAATACAGGAATCTGTTAGTGAAGAGCGACTGACAGTGTGATGATTGTATATTTATGTGTCGATGTGAGGGGTTGGGGTGTCATGGTCTGTTATGACTTCCTGTTTTATTTTGTCTTTTATATCCTTGTGTTTCTCTGTTTCCTGTATTTTTCTGATGATAATCCTGAGGTTAGTTTTCAGTTTTTCCTGTTTGATTTTTTGTAGTTTTATCCCCCTGTTGTATCATGTCTAGTGTTTCTCCCTATATTTAGTCTATCTGTTTCTTCCCTTCTGTGTCAGTTTATTCATCTACCTACCCGTGGTCATATAAGTACTCCTGCCCTGTGTTTTTTTGTGGACCGTCCTGTGTGGATTCCTGCCTCCGGTCCCTGTTTTCACGTATGGTTTTTGTTTTGCTAAAGTTTTAAGTTGGACTTTCTGGCCTGATAGAAAAAGTTTGGGGACCACTGCCTTGCATGATTTTAAGTGCTATGTTTTAGTTTCACACTCATATCACTTCTGGCTTCCCCTTCTAAAGGCGAAATAAGAACTACTTTAAAAGCACATGTGTCAAGAGTAAAGGAGGAAGTTGATTGCGTTATTGTAATTTCTAAACCTTGTAAAACAGTGTGACCATGCATTCTGTGAAGGTGGTTAACTGTATCTGAATGTCTTTACTTAATGTTCCAAAGTCTGTAATGCACGGGTGTCATAGTGCGGGGGGAAGGTGGGACTGACTACCCTGGGCCCCGATGGAGAAAGGGGCCCTGTGCTGTGTAGGGCTGTACTAAAAAACACAATGCTTATGATGTCAGGTGAGATGATCCACAATAATTTTCAGTGTTAAGAGAAGGGACGTAAACAAAGAACTGAGGATAATTATTCCACCGTTTCTGAATCAGAAATGCTTTATTTCACACGGTTCAAGGTTCAGGGCTGTCTTTCTTATCCCTGTCAGAGGGCAATTTGTTTTGCAGCAGTAAAACATCCAACAAACATATAACATAATGAGAGCTCCCTGTCGCCATAACCAGATCCGCTGTGGTTGTGTTGCAGCTGAAGTCTGTGGTGCAGAGGGTGAAGAGTAAGGGAGAGAAGGTCACTCTGTCTGACACATAGTGTTGTAGGCGCACATACTGCGGCTGCTAGTCAGATAATCAACAATCCAGGACACACAAGGAGCATCCCCCTACATCACCAGCAGACCCTCACCCAGAGACAACCAGATGGTGTCGAAAGCTCTGCAGAAGTTAAAACCCCAAAAACCTCACATTTCTCTCCGGCCGAGTGTAGACCCGGTCGAGCAGGAACGTGATTGCATCAAAGTCAGCTCTTGGATCAGTTGTCACTCAGTGGGAATGTGGACCTAATAAAGTTCCCCGTACATGAACGTACAAGAAAAAAGTAATGTTTATTATACCTCTGGAACAGGACGTTTCAGGTTTTAATTGATTTTAGCTTGCTTTTAAGAGGGCCACAAATATGTGCAATGAGGCGTAAGCTTCCAGCCCACATGTGTTTCTTCTAGTTATAAAGAGGAAGTCACAAGATAAGTGGTGAACAGTTAACGACTTTGAAATGTTCCTCCCTCTGTGCCTGGAACGAAGACAGAACAACAAATGAATCTACAGCAACCAGGCGACAATGTCAAGATCAAATCAAATCCAATCAAGGAAGGCTAGTTTAAAATTCTGATAAAACATATTGTTGTATTTCCTATTTTCTTTAAAGGTCATATATGATGCAAAATCCACTTCTCCATGTTCCTCTAACACTAATAGGTGTCCCTAGACTGTCTACAAACCCCCCAATGATGAGAAAAGTCCATCCTCTCCGTCTTTTGCCTGCTCCACTTTTCAGAAAATGTGTGCTCAAACAGGCCGTTTGGAGATTTTCCCTTCATGACATCACAAAGGGCAGTAACCCCTCCCCCAGGTGGGTGACACTCCCACAGCTAGGTGTTTGTTCTGCCCTCTGAGTCTGCCTTCTCACCGTAAACAATAGGGCATGGGGCGAGAAAGCCAGAGCCACCTGAGACCTTCCAGAGAGGGGGCGTGGTCAGACACATCTCATTTACATTTAAAGGTACAGACACAGAAACAGCCTGTTCTGAGCAGGGCTGAAATAGAGGGGGGTTATAGACATGATGAAATACAGGATCAGAGTGGATTTACAACAAGAAACTTCACAGACATGTTTTGAGGAGCTCTGAGACTTATTTAAACTGGTTGAAGAGGAGGAGGATATGTGACATTTAAGAAAGATTGCAAAAAGAAGTTAAGATGATATGACCACATTAAACCACTCAGAAAAAAAACAAAAAAACGTAACAGTGGGACGCATGCTCTGCCATGCGAGTAGTGTGCCATGTGAAAAAAAACAGGTGAAAAACCTCATTGAGATTAAAAATCTATTTTTTAAGAGCAGCACAGGTAACAAACAACGAGAAGTCAAACTTACAAACAAATAGCAAATATGTGTCAGTATCGACTACGATCATAAATATATCAGCTGTGTTGATATCCATTTACAAACACTTATAATCATCCAATGAGAGAAGCTTGTTCGGTTTTACGTCTTTGTAAATCGTTCCAAGCAAAGTGAGCAGCGAATTTAAACGCCTTTTCCTCCAGTTCAGTCCTGACATTTGGAACAGAGAATAAGAAAAGATCCTGAGACCAAATATTAGAAGTTCCTGGACTCTTCTGACTAATGTAGGTCAGAAGGTCTGACGGTTGTGATTACCCGATGTAAATGGTAAATGGACTTGAGTTTGTATATTTCCTTTTCTAGTCCTCTGACTACTCAGAGTGCTTTTTTCACTGCAGGTCACACCTACACATTCACACCCTGAGGCTGCTGAGTAAAGAGTCCATCAGTATTAACCCATCACATTCACATGCTGCCAACAAAGCAGCAGGAGTAACTTGAGGTTAAGAGTTTTGTCCATGGACACATCAGACATGTGGCTGCAGGAGCCTGAGATCGAACCCCCGACCTTTCCGGTTGATAGACAACCGACTCTACCACTGATCCACAGCCACCTGTGTGTGTGTGTGAGTGAGAGAGAGAGAGAGAGAGCATATGACCAACCCATAGTGGGCCGATCCTTCCTCTTAACTTACAATTCAGGCATCAATGTGCGAGCTGAGGCCTCTGTCAGAGTCCTCAAGACTCAGAGGAGACACACAGGAGAGTCCTCTGACAACCACAGACATGGAATAAACTGAAACATCAGCAACACGTAAGTGAAGCTCTCTTTTATCACCATGTTAGTGATGGCAGCAGATTTGACAGCTGATTTGTTTTTTTACCAGTCTGATACATCCATACCAGTATCATGCAGAGCTTAACTTTCTATGGTTCCTCTTTCTGATGCACAATCGTCTCACTGTTTTTATAAACTGACTCTAAACGGGGCTTAATGCATGACTCTGCTCCTCGGCTGTTTTATTATTGTGGAAGAACAGTTCAACTCGGCTGTATGTGTTAGAATTTGAGGATGTACACTTTTTTCACACAATTAATTAGACTCCAAACTTCTTTCTGGAATCACATGAAACTGATTGTAATTTTTAAGATGAAATACAATCTTTACCAAACAGTTTCCTTCTCCTTTCTTTGACGTTTTCCACATAGTTAGTTTGCAACTATTTGCACATACACAGTTGTGTCACAGGGTTGTTTCTTAAGTGCTTCAACAAATTAGATTACAAACTAGATTACATGTGAGGCACAGGACATCAGGACGTGTGGGACACTTCTCACACACAGTAGGATAGACACAGTCACTTTGTGTTCAATATTTTTTTTTTTTTATTGTTTTATATTTTTGCTTTTGCAGTTTTACAAAGAGTGAATTCATAATACATGGCTATATGTAAAAAAAAAAAAATACATTTGGCAGACAAGCCAAAGAGGAATTTGTGTTTTGAGAGATGGAACAAGACAAACTGGAGACACGGGAAAGATGGGGCAAAAGCAAGACAGAAAAATAAGATAAAATCCAGGCAGGAATGGTGGGGTCATGCTGATTGAGCTAGACGTACTGCACATTATGGTTTGCTGTAGTTTTAGTAACAAACAAGAAAAGAAATAATGTTTATAAATAAAAGAACAAAATAAAAATGGCAAAAACAGCAGTAAAAGCCAAAAATAGTATATACATGGTTAAATTGGACAAATGCTAATGATAGAACAACGTAATAAAGTGATATGAGGAGTACAGGAGGAGCTGTTTGTGGAAGTAAGGAGTATTAAAAATGAAAGTCAAATACCAAAAACCTGTTAGGCTGTGTATCCTGTTACAGGTTTATTCTATGCCCAGCTTTATCGAGTTGTCTTATTACAGTCACTGCTAAAGTGTGCACACGCTGCAACATACTGGTGAACTATTTCCTCTAAATCCAAACCATTCATTCTCCATTTTACAGGTGACTGAGAGCTGCCCACTATGGAGCCTGAGGTATCAGTGTCGACCCCTCAGGACAGGGGCTGGACCCCGGACTCCGGCGAGGGTCTTCATTATGGTTCTTTTGCAAACAGCCTTGCATCACTCACACACCAGGCACCAGAGAGGATCACACCGAGACAGGCTAAGATCGCTGTAGCTGTGCTCTGCTACATCAACCTCATCAACTACATGGAGCGTTACACCATCGCAGGTGAGATGAGGTGCATGAGGAACAAACAAACATAAAACATTCACTTCTTCCGCTCAGGTGCATTTTTGTTTTTTTTAACTGTCACATACTGTAGGTGTCCTGCTCAATCTGCAGAAATTCTTTGATATAAGTGACAGTACAGCTGCACTCCTGCAAACAGGTATGATCGACAGACACACTCAAACATCTTCTCTTTGGTTTTCACAGCAACAATGCATGCAACGCTTAGCAGGACAACGAGAGTGGGTGCTGTTAGATGGGGCCCCCTTAGGAAGGTTTCCTACTCTCATTGCAAAATCTGCACATTTTGGGCCCCTGCTTTGTTTAAGTTTGTGAGCCCTCAGGGGGCCCCCTACTGGTCTTGGGCCCCAAACGGATGCCTGCCTTGCCTGTTGACAAGCAGCGCCTCTGTTCCTGGTGAATGAAGGTTAAATAAAAAGATGTTGTTGTACTCCCAGCAAGCTACTGACATATGCGGTTATAACAGACTACTGGTTCAGTTTCATGCATTTCACTCTTCAGCAGCACTTCACACAATGGAAGGGTTGTAGAGAAGAAACTATGTGAGTGGAGGAGAGTCGGCCTAAATATCAGAATGTTTTATTGCTTTTAACAAAAACACATTTATTATTTTATAGATCGTTTGGTTTTATTCTGCAAGATGACTTCATGCAACATGTGCTGCAAGTGAACTGCAAAGCACTGCTGGATGTTTAAAGACAGAAGGATAAAATTAGACACCTGCAAGCACACACGCACACGCACACACACACACACACACACACACACACACACACACACACACACACAACTATACGTGTGGTACTTCTCTATTCTAATTGAATAGTGAAGATCTGTGCCTCGATAGCCTGATCCTGAAGTTGCATCAGGACTTCTGGTCACACTATCAGCTCAGAGTTGGTTCTTATCTTCCAGTCTTCATCTGCAGTTTCCTACTTCTGGCCCCTCTCTTTGGTTACCTTGGTGACCGCTACAACAGGAAGTACCTCATGATTGGCGGACTGAGCGTGTGGCTCGTCACGGCAGCAGCCAGCTCTTTGGTCACTGAGTCGGTGGGTAAGAAAAAGATGTGTTCACAAACACGTTACAAGAGTTAAGACACAACAAGAACACACAATTACACATCCTGCCGCCTGTCGTAAGACTCTTCTTCCTCTTCCTTTTGAAGTGCGCTCCCTCTTTAAATAAAAATGTGACTGAATAAAGTTTTACTTGTTCAGGAAACGTATCCTTAGGGGTTGAAACATGTCAACATAGGCTACACTTTAATATGAAAGTTAAACAGAGAAATCCTGTTCCATTCTGCAGTTTCTATTCATAATTCATATGTCATTATGAATTTATTGTCCATGTTCGGGCGGTAGGAATGCTGCCTGTTAAACTCGTGGTATCACTCCTGTAGCTTTTCTGGCTGCTGATGCTGCTGCGAGCCATGGTCGGGATCGGAGAGGCCAGTTACTCCGCCATCGCTCCCACCATCATCGGTGATCTCTTCACAGGGGCTCAACGGAGCGTCGTGATCTGTATATTCTACATCTTCATCCCTATTGGAAGGTTAGCGTTATACTGTCAATTGTTCTGAAACAAGAAAAGGGGCAAAAAAATCCAATATTTGAGACTCAAAAGCCAACTTCAGGAAGCAGGGAGTTATTTAGTCTGTCAGTGTGTGACGTAAGGGCATACCTGATTGAACATCTCAGAGCAGGGGTTGTGCCCATCAACCTCTTGGATGTGCTAAAATCTGAAATCTTCAGGACGCCGCTGGAGGTGTTGATGAGAGCGTTATATCACCCTGTGTATCAGAGCAGAAATCAGCGAGAACAAACTCACCTGTACCCTAACTGAGAATCTGACTCTGTGATGGTTGAGACATTAGGCTATATGACATGCTTGACAATCTTTGTAGGCGAAAAACACACAGCGGGTTACAACACTGAGTGTGAGAGGAGGAGGGGAACATCCACGCCAAAACGAGGTGGTTTACATTTTTCTGACAATGCTTATATGAGCCTGTTGTTAAAGGTGACATATTCTCCTCCTCTTCAACCAGTTTAAATAAGTCTCAGAGCTCCTCAAAACATGTATGTGAAGTGTCTTGTTCTAAATCCACTCTGATCCTGTATTTGATCATGCCTATAAACCCCTCTATTTCAGCCCTGGTCAGAACAGGCTGTTTCTGTGTCTGTACCTTTAAATATGTAAATGAGCTGTGTCTGACCACACCCCCTCTCTGGAAGGGCTTGGGTGTACTCGGGCTTTCTCGCTCCATGTCCTATTGTTTACGGTGAGAAGGCAGACTCAGAGGGCACAAACACCTAGCTGTGGGAGTGTCACCCACCTGGGGGAGGGGTTACTGCCCTTTGTGATGTCATGAAGGGAAAATCTCCAAACCGCCTGTTTGAGCACAGATTTTTTATGGTTTGTAGACAGACCAGAGACACATATTAGCTGTGTGTGGCAGAGCTGAGGGAAAAAAATAAGTTATTTTACGTAATAAATTAAAGGGGGAGAGACAGGGTTACTTTTAGCCAAAGAGCTGTACAGGACAGCAGCAGCCAGCAGCTCAGTTTGAATGCATTCATACCAAATCTAATTTAGTGCACACGGTCACAGGACAAGAGTTTTCAGAGCGAGGGATTCAGTGCAGACCGTTCAAACTGAGATGCTGCAATCCTTGAATTATGTTTTCATTCCTTTCCTTATATTACTCACTATCCTTCGCCCATGTAACCATTAAAACTTTTTCCACTTTTGTTTACTTGTGTTCTGAACTGATAAAAACTTCTATTGCTGCTTTATGAGGCACTCGTTCCCCTGCAGAGGGTTACAGGGGGCAGTTCAGGGCTGTTGGGGGCGATTTCAATCAGGAGAGACTTCAATAAGAGTTTACAAAGGTTTGTTTAACAGTTTAGGGAAAGATAAATGTTCTGTGGCGATTAGACTCCGTCATGATGTCTTCATGCACTCAAAGACGTAGTGAGGCCGACAGCAGGATAGGTTACCCCCCTGATGGAGTCTCACTGGTGGTGGTGGTAGAATGCAGGATGTGATGAGGAGTGGGTTTCTGAGGCTGGATCTGAACTCTGCTGAGCTGGAATGGAGGTGACCTGGGCGGAGGAGGAGGGTCGCAGCGCTCGCATTGAAATGACATAATGACTGTTGAAGAGAGAGAACAGGTTTTAAAATGTGACCGCAGCAGGGTGATTTGTAACCATGGATTATTAGTGTTAAATTAAGTACCTTTTAAAGGTTTGAAGTGAAATCAAGACACAGTGAGGTTTGCTTTTTCTTAAAACACCAGTGGAGAGAGCTCATAAATGGTATAACTTGTCTATAATCTGACAGTTAGCTGGTCTACTCTGTGTTTTCAGTGGTCTTGGGTACATCACAGGAGCAGGGATGGCTGCTCTCACAGGGGACTGGCGCTGGGCTCTCAGGGTGAGAACATTATCTTTAAAATAAATATCAGCTGAGCACTTTCACACATTCTTACATTTGTTTTTTTTCCTTCTGTATTCTCAGATTACTCCCATCATGGGTGTAGTGGGACTTGTGTTGCTCGTCTTCTTGTGCCCAAACCCACCCAGGGGTGCTGCTGAAACTAATGGAGAAGGAGTCGCGGGGCAGAGCTCGTACAAGGAAGACATCAAGTACCTGCTGAGAAAGTAAGACACTGAAACTAAAACTAGACGAGCTGTATGAACAGGAGTGATTGTAGGCTTTTGAAGGTCAATGAAAGAAAGTCAGATAAAGACCTAATTTATTTGCACAATAATAACATAATATAATTTGTCATCACAAGGTATTATGTGGCATAAGATTTTTTCTTTTTACTTTTTGAGACTTCAGGGCCTCTGTAGTATTAGATTAGTAGCAAACTTCAAAAGGGTGTGAATATGAATTCATTGATATATTCTGTCTCTCTTTATGTGTAACTTTCTGTAACAAGTAAAAGCTACGTGTGGTCAACTCTGGGAGTGACAGCGACGACCTTCCTCACCGGAGCCATGGCTTTCTGGATGCCAACTTTTCTGTCCAGAGCACGGATCGCTCAGAATCTCAGACCACCGTGTGTGAAAGAGCCGTGCAATGCCACAGACAGGTGCAGCATGACCTAACAGCATGGCTAACAACAACACACACCAAACTTCTTTTACTCATTGTATTTTGAAATCACCACGGAGTATCAATAAAGCTTTATCTGCCTCTGCTCCACAGTTATATCTTTGGAGCTGTGACGGTGGTGACGGGCATTCTGGGAGGTTGTCTTGGCACCGGTTTGTCCAGATGGCTTAGGGACAAGGTGCCGAATGTGGACCCCATGATCTGTGCGGCGGGGCTGCTGGGATCAGCCCCCTGCCTCTTTGTTGTCATCTTCGTGGCGTCAGCAAACATACCCACCACTTACGTAAGTGCCATGGCTGTATAATATTATTATAGCTCTACAGTTAGTAATGATGGTCTGTAATCAGAACGCTGTCGTCCAGGTAACATATTATAGTTCCTTTTACGACCTCAAAGAAGTCTCAGAGCTCCTCAAAACATGCATGTGAAGTTTCTTGTTCTAAATCCACTCTGATCCTGTATTTGATCATGTCTATAAACCCCTCTATTTCAGCCCTGCTCAAAACAGGCTGTTTATGTGTCTGTACCTTTAAATGTAAATGAGCTGTGTCTGACCACGCCCCCTCTCTGGAAGGGCTTGGGTGGCTCGGACTTTCTCGCTCTATGTCCAATTGTTTACGGTGAGAAGGCAGACTCAGAGGGCAGAACAAACACCTAGCTGTGGGAGTGTCACCCACCTGGGGGAGGGGTTACTTCCCTTTGTGATATCATGAAGGGAACATCTCCAAACGGCCTGTTTGAGCACACATTTTCTGAAAAGTGGAGCAGGCAAAAGACAGGGAGGATGGACTTTTCTCATCATTGGGGTTTGAAGATGGACTAGAGACACATATTAGAGTTAGAGAAACATGGTGAAGTGCATTTTGCATCATATTTGACCTCTAACTATCTCAGAATGATTAGAGGGAAGAAGAATGGGAAACAAAGAAATGAATTAAATATGATGTGATAATGAATACATCTCTGAGTAAAGGTCTTTGAGCTCCAACAAAATGTTCAAACAAGCTAATAAAGAAAATGTGAAAAAGTGAAAACTCAAAAGGATTATTAACCAATCACTTTACTGGATTCATTGCTTCACTAGCAAGGACCACGCCACAACAGAATTAATTTGAACATTTAATGTGGATTGTAAGATATATTGACAGATGTATGTGTATGAGAGGGGTGTAGGTGTGAGATGGCCGTCTTCTTTCAGGCTGGTCTGGGAGGTTGATCGGGTGAGCGAGAGACTCAGAGTGGGGGTTCCGTCTCGGCTTTGAATCCACCCAAACTTATTACGGCCCCCAAAATATCCAATTAAATGGAGCTTAGTTGAGTGTGTCGGCACAGACACTGAGGTTGCTACGGATATAGCCATTATAAGCCTGAGAAGACCAGCGCCCGAGGACCTGGATGGTGTGATCTGAGATGCCTTGTCTGGCTGCGGTGGATGCGAAAAGAATGAGTGGAATAGTGCTCTGAAGTTATTCCTGAGATTCTGAGTACTTGGTGTAGGTGTTTTTGGAACCAGAATCGGGTGGCCATTTTTCCGGTTTCGGTTAAGAAGAGTGGATGGTGTGGTAATGCTTGTGTAGCATACCTGGAGCTGATATATTTCGTCAGAGGCTCGTATGGGCTGAGATAGGAGTTGAGGCGGAAGATGAAGATGGGAGAAGAGACTCCGAGCTGATCTGTTTTACTCCGTCGGAGCATGTATACAAGAGAATCCGAAGAATGGATGGTCATATCTGATAGCTTCGGATGGATGGAAGGATTAAAGGCTGTTGAAGTTGGGGTGAATTCCGCGCACCTCAGGAACCCGAAGAAAGCCAAAAGGAACATGGATTCCAGGGTCAGATCGACCGTGGGGGATAAGTAGCCTGAACGAAGGGAATGAATGCAGAGACTGAGGAGGTCAGAGGTCAGAGGCAGACGCTTTGTTGTTGTGGTTGGTTCCTATTTCCTTAAGCCTTTGATTAGTATGGTTATGTGGGAGTGAGAGATGGAAGCACATTTATTGCCTGTTACCAGTTTGATGAAGAAGTGTATTCCTGCTAGGTAGGTCTGAATGGTTGAGGACCTGACTTTATTTATGGAATGAGCATGAGTGACGAAGTTGCAGAAGGACATGACGTCCAGTGAAGGAAAAGATAGCTGGTATGTAGCGTGAAATGCCTTGAAGCAGTTCCAACCGGTTAGGTAGGCGGCGAGTGTGCTGGGAGCCAGGCTGTTAAGGATTGCGTCTTGTGAAGCTAGGGAGAGGTTTCTGAGTGTTGGAGCTAACTGAAAATTGTGGCTGAAAACGGTGGGACAGGATTGGAGTGCAGGTCCGATTCTGGGGCCAAGTGTCTGAATTTCTGAAATGAGAAACGAGACAGTGCATCAGCAATAGTGTTGTGATGGCCTGGAATGTGGGCTGCCCTGAGGATGAACTGACGTTGAGCTGAGAGTAATGTGAGTCTGCGCATAAATGGCATTATGGCTGGGGAGTGAGATCGACCCTTGTTAAGGATATCGACGACCGTTGTGTTATCGGTGTGTATGAGTATGGATTTTTTTGACCATTCGTGCCCCCAAAGTATTGCAGTTATGATGATGGGGTAGAGTTCATGGAGAGCGGATGACGGAGACTTGGATTGTGAGTCAAGAGCTTTTATCTCCTGGGGCCAGCTGGAAGCGAACCATCTTCCCCTGTAATAACCACCATAACCTAGGGAAGGGGCTGTGTCTGTGAAGAGCTGGATGTCTTCCGGCTGTGTGATGAAATCTTTGTAAAAAAAAAATGCCGTTCCAAGAAGACAGGAAATGTTTCCACATGCTCAAGTCTGTGTTGCATACGTCGTCTATGACGACTCTGTCGTGCAGAGAGGGGACGGAGGTGGCTTTTGTCAAGAGGCTGGAAAGGAAAGACTTGGCTTGGGCTGATGCGGATCGCGTAATTTAGGTGACCAAGGAGGGCTAGCAGCTGGCGTTTGGTGCATCTATCAGTCAGGAGATAGTTGGAAAGGAGCAGAGAGATGCGTTGTACTTTCTCTTGGGGCAGTGATGCCTGGAACGAGACAGAGTCAAGAGTAATGCCTAGAAACTCGATTGAGGTGCTAGGCCCACAAGTCTTTTCCTCGGCGAGCGGCACGCCTAATTCTGCGAAAACTCGTGTAAGGGTAGCAAGTCCAGACTTTGGAGGTGATGATGGTGGACTGACGACGAGAAAATTGTCGAGAAGATGCAGTATGTAAGGAAGTCTGTGATTATTCATGAGGATCCAGCACAGCGCCTCGGACAGCGAATCGAAAATCTTTGGACTGCTTCTGCAACCGAATGTGAGCACTGAAAAATAATAGGCACCTTTCCAGCGCACCCCGAAGTAACGCCAGAAGTCTGGACGAATGGGTAAGACTTTGAAAGCGCTGGTGATGTCTGCCTTTGAGAGCCAAGCTCCGTGGCCTGCTGAGCGGATGAGGGTGATTGCATGGTTTATTGTTGCATAGTGCATGGAGTAATCTGGACAAGGAATGATGCTATTGATGCTTGGGATGTGTGAGCCGTGTGGGGAGGAGAGGTCTATGATTAGCCTCTTTCCCTGAGTATTTCCGAGTTGCCACGCCTATCGGGCTGATTCGGAACACTGAGAAGGGTGGCTTGTCGAAGGGCCCTATCATGAAACCTTCCTTAACCTCTTTTGCCAGCAGGGAATCAATGGTATCAGGTTCTGTGAGAGCAGACTGAAGGTTGTGGCAGGTGTGAGAAGTGTCAGGAAGTACGTCTATGCCTGGATGGAAACCGTGGATGCAGAAGAAAGCGAACAAATTGTCTGTCTGGGTGGTGTTCGAGGGCGGATGCGAGAGCCTTTACCTTGATTGGCGTGCCGAGGTGCCGTGCTAGTCATCCTGTTGGTGTTGTTGGATTGTGAGGGCAGGTGCTCCTGGTATGAGCGCCCCCACAGAAAGAACAGACGTGCAGGAGGCGGCAGTTGGAACTAGTGCAGCCGAGATGATTGAAGTTACTGCACACCATCCTGCCTGCTTGGTAGAAAATCGGGCAAACTCTTTTGTCCATGCCCTTGGGTGTAGGGACGTTTACTGAGGGATGAGTGTCCAAAGGTTTGGGAATAATTGGCGGTGGAGGTGCTGCAGATGAGAGTCGGTTAAAGGCTGGAGAACTGCGTGAAGAGAATGGGCGGGATCGAGGAGGTGGAGCGCTGACTGTGCATGCTGTGGCAGGATGGGAGGGGGCCCCGCATAGCTCGTAGGAAAGAGACGTACGGGCTGCGAAGATGCAGCAGTAAAGTTCAGAGTCGAGCGCTCCCCAGTATGTTCCCTGATTGAACTGTTGTATGCGGCCGGCTGTCTGATTAGCGAAGTGCACGTGGTAGCTATAAAAGCCTGTGCCCCCGAAACGTAAGGCCATGTCGAGGATGATTGAAAGGTAATCGTCCAGGTCAGACCTGCGTGATGGTTGGCAGGACAGATTAGTAGGAAATGAGGAGAGATTCGAGAAGCCAAACTGTGTCGAAGCTCGTGGAGGAGCTGAGGAGTTGGCTGCGAGAGAGGTAGGATGAGCTGAAGCTGCGCTACCGTGTGATGCTGAAGGAAGGTTAGAGGAAGGGATGAGGGGATGAAAGGATGTATGTGCACAGGGATTTTGTGAAGCCTGCGAACACAGGGATGAAAAGAAAGCTGTGATAGCTTGAGAGAAATCAGACACAGAGGGAGCAGGCACAGGGGGTGATATGACCTGACTCCCACCAGGGGGAGCTGGAGTTGGAGGCTGCGCTCGTGGGAGCGGCTGAGACCTCGTGACATCACGCCTGGCATCTCCGACAGTGGCTCGTCCTGATGAGGAAACAAGAAGCGCAGGATACTCGGTTGGTGTTGTGTACGTGGATGATGAGACCAGCTGGAATAGCCTTGCCTTATTGTCGTTGCGGTGGAATGGAATGCCTTTGGTTTTTAGTGCCCGTCTGAGGCGAGCGACTGTCCAGTTCCTGATGTCGGGTTCTATCTGAGGACGTGGACACGGCGGAAACAGAGAAGAGGGCGTGCGGCGTCCGGATCATGCAGATAAAGTTCAGGATCCATGGTGAGTAGGCTATATCTATGACTTAAACTTAGAGTGTTTCTTTTTTCTTTCTTTTTTAAACTGCGGTTAAGCGTTTGAGGCTCTGTCTGTCTTCCTTCCTAGAAGGATCTGAGACAAACAGGGTGTGGTGAGGTGACCAGGTGTTAAGTAGGCCGTCAGGTAATTGGAGGTGTGGTTTTTAGGCGTGGTCCTGCTCCCGAACCTAAGTTAATACATTAACTCCATTTAAATGTCTCATTTCAGGTGTTCATTTTCTTAGGTGAACTGTTGATTTCACTGAACTGGGCTGTCATGGCTGACATCCTGCTGGTGAGTTTTCTTGTTTCTCCGTGAGATTAAAAATATGTAAGCGTCTGCTGAAACTTGAAGCCAACAGGTCGTTTTTTGTTACTGTGTGTTTTAGTACGTTGTTGTACCGACCAGACGAGCCACAGCCGAGGCTCTCCAGATTTCAGTCGGTCATCTCCTAGGTGACGCCGGGAGTCCTTACCTTGTAGGAGTGGTGAGAAATGCTTCAACTCCCATCATACCGCTGTATACTTGAGTACTTCTTTTGTGTATGGTTGAAGACTTATCCTGTATCCTGTACCTTTAGATATCTGACGCTGTAAGCCGATCTGATCCTACCAGTCACATCTGGAGCTTCCAAAGTCTGAAGTACAGCCTGCTGGTCTGCCCGCTGGTCGGGGTCCTTGGTGGAGTGTTTTTCTCCGTGGCGGCGCTCTACATCACTGAAGACAAGAAGGCAGCTCTGCGATTGGTTGAAGGTACACAAACTGACAGACTGTATTTTTATTGTCCTGTAAACAACAACAACAGCATCAAAACTGTATAGTACAGATATAAATAACGTCTCATTTAAGATTTTATTACAGGCAAAAATAAACTCATTCTGAAAATGATACATTTTGACTTTTTGGGCAGGATAATTTATCTTGATAACACTCTGCTAAAC
Organism: Labrus mixtus; assembly: GCF_963584025.1. Classification (NCBI taxonomy): domain Eukaryota; kingdom Metazoa; phylum Chordata; class Actinopteri; order Labriformes; family Labridae; genus Labrus; species Labrus mixtus. The sequence continues at coordinate 23,193,193 of NC_083625.1, read as the reverse complement.
CAGGCTTCACTATTGTGTTTGTTAACGCTGGAGTGTCAAGCAATCTTAAAACACATCGACAAACATCTCCTTATACCTTCTGATAAACGATACATCTAGGAACAGATGAGAATTTCTCCGTTTTTCTGATGAAGCCAGCGGTAGCATTTATTGACTTCCTGGCAGGACTTCCTTCCAGTGCATCGTTTACATCATTAACATAGACACCATTTTTCTGGGTCGAGAACATTGCGGAGAAACGCTTTATCATCTGCTCCCACTATACTAGTTGTACATACTGATTTGGTCAAAATGCAGTATGGGAACAAACGGCAAATCCTCAGTATAGTAAATAATACCTGGATGTCGTACTGATTCTGGAAAAATCTACAGTCATCAGACCAGTCTCCCTCGTGTAAGGTCTCCCACAATGCAGATATCTAACCACCTGTTTTCTGCTGTGCAAGTGGACCGTTTTTCCTGCATACACTAAAGCCTGCTGAAACTTATTGGTCAACACAGCTCGGACTACAAATGTACCACAAACAGATGCCAAAACACTTTACATGCTGAAACTCCAGACCCCCATGTACAGATTCTACATTTCTAAGTAACCCCTGTTAAGATTGGAGTGTCCAGAGGCTCTGCCAGAACAACAGCTCTCTCTAGCTCTCCTCCTGATGGAGTTAGCAACAAATTGTCCTTATCTGCACACGCTGGCATCTTGTCTTTCTCGCAACCCGAGGTGAATGTGGGCCAAACCCGATAAAGACTACATTGTATTATAGTTAAAATCTGATTTGAGCTCATTCTCTTCATTCTGTTGGATTGATAAATGGTGTGTGAGGCGGCTGCACCAACAGGGTGACTTATTAGAAATCCCCTGACTATATACACGAGTTGGTTCACTGCCAACATGGTCTGAAATGGACGTTTTAATTCTGCTTTTACATTTGAGAGTGTACCTGGTCACAGTTTTTATGTCATCCCTATATGCCCCATTTTCCTCTGCAGTTATTTTCAATATTTCAACAGCTTGTGTCAGAGTGCAGCACAGCAGTATACAACAGTGTCATCAGCGTAACAATAGAAGGTAGCATTTGACACATTTTAGACTCAGATTAATTACATAAATAGTGAATAACAGGGGACCTAAAACAGAGCCCTGTGGCACTCCGTTGTGGACAGATATAACATCTGAGCATAGACCATCAAACCTAATAGCAGAATTTGTAAACAGAGACAACTTTTGAGCTAAATGTAATCTCATGTTGTGGCCTAATTGAATACAGGCGTTACCTGTTGTTTGTTTGTTGTCAAGAAGATGTCAAATATGTTGTTTGAACTTGAATCATCGCCATGTTCCCTCTAGATTTTTTACTTTACTGTATTTTCTCTTGTTAATCAGTCAAGACGCCTTGAGATATTTATTAAACTCTTCATTCATACAATTTATCCGAGACTAGAACACAGAAGTGCAACATTATAACAGCAATTGAGCTTCCCACCCTGAGCACGATGTCAAAAGAAAATGGCCTCTATGTGAACATTGTCCATTTTTATAAACCCTCTATGATTTAATTTAAAATGAATCTGTGTTTGTGTCAGCAGAAGACTCTCAACCATATCAGGGACCTTCACCTGAGCCTGCCCTGGAACTCAGCACGCAGAAGAAATGAGTATTAAACCTGTGACGGAGAGAGCCATGTCATTCATAAATCTGTAAATATTTAAACTTAAGTTAAAAACTGCAACTTGCTGTTGGAGATTTGAAAAAAAACGTCATGTTTTGTGACTAAACTTTGATGAAATGATGAACAATGCAGAGAAACATCAGACCGTTATCCATCAAATGTCCTCATTACAAATGCTTTTCTGTTCACTCTGGAGGGAAATTGTATTTTCGACTGTTGAAGACAAATCAATTTGTTTGAACCATTACAGTCTATTAGTTGTACACTTGAAAATCACTGTTTTTCATCAAGGCCTTCTGTATAAAACAAACATATCCATTATTGTCCAGAAATGGAAAAACTGCTCCCAACAACAAGGTGAGAAGAGAAGCTGAAACTTGTGAATTTGTGGAAAGGTTTTCAATAAATTTGCTATGAAAATGACAGCACTGCCTTTTGTCCAACCATCCTTACATCCATCCTTACAACCATCCAGCCATCCATTCATCCATCTTTTCATCCATCCATCATTCATCTTTTCATCCATCTATCCATCATCCATCATCCATCCATCTTTTCATCCATCCATCATCCATCCATCTTTCATCATCCATCACCTATCCATCATCCAGCCATCTTTTCATCCATCTTTTCATCCATCCATCATCCATCCATCCATACATCCATCTTTTCATCCATCCATCGTTTCATCCATCAAATCCATTCATACATCCAACCAGCTGCGTGTTTATAAAGCTATCCATGGTTTGTCAGGTCCGAGCTACTTTATAGGCTAGGATTATTTTGTCCATGTGTTGGGGGGACCTGTATTTTTTAGTCAAGTAATGGATAAATAAACAACTTTGTTAACGCACAAATCCAACCAAATGGACAAGGAGACAGGCAGGTACACATGGAAAATGTCACACACACACAGACACAGCGAAGCCTGCACAAATGCACAGTCAATGCTGACAGCGCACGCCCACCCACCCTGTATCTGACTTTGATCAAAACTTAGCTAGTGAAGCATGATCTGAAAGACAGAGATGAGGGTAAAAACAAAATAAAACAGGAAATGACAAAATACTAAAATGAATGGACGAAAAATAAATACATGACTTCAAGTTACTTGATGGGTTGTGTCAGTTACATTAACATGTTCTGACATCAGTTAGCAAGTGACCTCGATAACAAAGATATTCACAGTTTCAACCTGCACGGGTCAATAGTACTCCAATCGGTCAAGACCGTTTTTGCATGTGGACTTGGCTTGAGAGGCACAGCAGTCCCAACACCTAAAGCCTCTCCCCTCTGTACTGAGGCCAGGTGCACCTCGTTAGGTGATCAGTAGCTCCACCTGGGCAGAGATGGAGACAACAGAAGAGGAGAGGAGACAACAGCACAGGGAAACATACAGCCGTAACAAGGTGCTTTTACAAATTCCGGGGTTAATGTAAGTTGTCCAGCTCAGACTGGAAGGAGGTCCTGGTTTTGTAAAAGCAATGTTCTGCTGATGAGTTATTGACCCGGGAAGGCAGAATCTGTGAATGGATGCTTCCGAATTGCAAAGTGCCTCCACAGTCTGACAGTAGACGGTCCCTTCTCTCCGTACTGTATCCTGTTAGGACCTACTGTTCAGTAGGCACGCACAGTAAGTCGATATTTGTTCCAACTTCGTCTGATTCATTCAGTGTGGAAGTGCCGTCATTAGCCCGCCTCATGTTATTGACACTTCAACTCAGATGTGATATGCACGATGGCTCAGAAAATAAAACAAAACTTCACATTGCATGGAAACAATTCAACAACTTAACATTTGAAAGGCGCGTTACCCGAAACTGGCCGCATCCGTTTGTTTGTTTTGATTCAGAGGCGTATGTTAAAGGGGCTATATGTAACTTTTAAAATTACTGCGTTTGTAGTGATACCGCATGGCAGCGAACTGCACCAGTTACCTGTTGCTCACTCTCCTTTGTGCTTGTCATACATGCTCGTACGTACACATCATCATTGGCCGCGAAACACTGGATATTTACCGGCATAATGTTTCCAGAGTAGGTAAGTGGTCATACACATGTGAAAGTCTGTGAAGGAGTCTGTGTGTCTGTATTCATTCTCCATCCTACAAATGACAGTCTCTGCAGGCACTGGCTGAGAGCATGAGTGTGTGATGAGTTTGTCCGCCTTTGAGAGCTCCTAGGGCGGATAGAAGTGTGTGGAAGACGGCCTCTGGCTGTGGAGGTAAAGACCGGGAGTGTGTGATGAGTTTGTACTGTTGATCTCTGTAAGCAGAGCGGAGTGAGGAGGACGTTGAGAACGTGCATAAAATGTCACTTCCTGGAGCTTTCGTGGAAAATACGACCCGGGGAAAAAATTTATACAGGCAACACAGATAGACAGTGAACATCTACTTTTTCACATCAGTTAACCATTCGCTTATTAATGGGCGATAAAAAAACGATTTATACATGTAAAAAGTTACATATAGAACCTTTAAGTGACGTTTTACATTTAATTTCGCACAGCATTGTGGAAGTTAAAATACGACCAATTTCCTGAAAGGATGCATCCAATCCATACTGCACAAAAAAGTTTGCAATCATCCTGAAATGTTCAGTCTACTGAGGTGGACGCAAAAAATGCCGACTGAATGACCACGAGGGTTCAGTCTGAGTCTACTGAAGTCCACACTCCATACTGAACTGCGGCTTTTCAGAAAGGGCCAATATCTTTCGGACTTTACCAAACTTAGCAAGGGTTCTTCATCACAGACGTTAACCGAGTTATTTGCATGTTACATTTTAAAACAGTCAAAGAAACGTTTACCTGTCTGCCAGTGACAATAGCTTTGCTGACACCAGCATCTCAAACCAGCCAGGTACGGTTCATCTCCTCTTGTTTTTCTTTTCTTAATGATTTTCCAGATTTTTGCTGACACACAGCTTTCCACTTAACCTCATGTGGCCAGTTTGTGCTGCAATCCCCCTTCTACGGCTCAGTGTAGTACATAAATGAACCCTGCGTGTGCAGAATGAGCTGAATTCATCCAAGTAACCATCAGATTAACCTCTGCCTCTATGAATGTACCAGCCAGTATGCAGCTGCTGCCTCATAATGAGCACCAGAGAGGCCCCTGGGCTGGACCAGAACATATGCTCAAATCTCCGTCTTTACTTCATGTACAAATTAAAAATGAAGGATTTTTATTCTCCTCTCTTGCAGTCGGCTTGAAGCTGCTTAAAATCCATTAGATATTTAAATTGGACTTCTCAATTTATAGCATCTACCCTGGAAGGATCTCAAAACTCTGAATATGCATGTTAAAAACCCGGAGTAGTGTTTCTATTTATCACAAATGACTAAATAAATGACTTAATACACGTCTTTCTAAATGTCTCCACTAGATGGCGCAGCTGCATCACTATAAAAACAGGAATGGCTGCTGTCTCCAGTTAGTGAAGCCTGATAGATTTGCCAGATGTTCACTGGGACCTCCAACAGAACTGCTCTGAAAATGTTGATGTCTGCAGACGCCGGGGCAGAAAACACCGAGTGTGCAGATTTACTGTAATGGTCTTTAATATGCCTCTGTGTCTCGGGTGGTACCATTACATGTAATGATCTCACTGTAATGATGTGACGGAAATAATTAGGGTTTCAGTGAGAAAATAAATTGCCAGACAATTTAAATAAACAACCTGGTGAAATATTTGTTATTCTTTTTATCGCTATGAAAAAAAATTGATATGTACTCACACTGATATGTATGTTTTCTGACTCTCGTGTGTTTGTGCGTGTGTGCATGTGTGCGTGCGTGTGTGTGTGTGTGTTTTATGTGCTTTGTGGGTGTGCAGGGTGGATTTGGATTGCAACAGAGGTCCACACAGGCAACACATCCTCAAAACCGCACAAAGACATAAATACATACATATAAAACAAAACTACCATGGATATCATCATGATGGATGTGAGTGAGATAAGACAAACAGTACATATTTAAAGTGTACAGGCAACAATGCCTACAGATTATTTAACAAACCCAACAGCTGATGGAACAAACCTCAGGTATCTGTTAGATTTGACCCTCCTAACAGAAGTGAACCTCCTCCCTGTCTGCAGGAGTCTAAACTCTGCATGCTGAGCGTCTTCCAAGACGGCCTTTACTTTCTGAGGGTGGTAGGTTTTAGGGTAAGGGAATGTGGCTTTGGTGTTATCTGGTTTTATTAACTCTTAATCATGTTTTGTATCGTTCGTGTGTCTACCGACTGCAGATGGAATCAAGCTACCAGGTGAACTCTGCTGCGATGCTAACCCTAACACTAACCATCTCATTTAATGAGATAAATGTATACTTTGTGAAAATCTGACAAACTAAACTGACAGAAAATCTGCTACTGATTTCTTTGAAATGTCAAAACTCTCTCGCCTTGTGTGGGTGCTGGCAGACTCGTGGTTAGTACACGCGCCTCATGTGCAGAGGCTGTGCTCCTCCACGCCGTCTCCCCTGGGTTCAGGTCTAATTTGTAGCTCCTTTCCCCCCCCATGTCATTCTCCACTCTCTCCTTTCCTTGATTTCTGACTCTAACCACTGTCCTGTCTCTAAAATAAAGGCATAAAAAAAACCTCTCCCTCATTGTGAATATTTGTTGTAGAAAATGTAATAAAAGGCGCTTTCTTCAGGGTGCTGCAAATTGTCTCATGTGACACAGACCCAGCGGCAGCAACAGGCATAAAAAATGACCCTGCAGAAATAGTCCGTGTTTTTTTCTGACGGTCTGGTATGGTTCTTGAGGTGAAAAAAATGAATCAAAGTTGATTTCAGTCTGTTTCATTACCACATTCAGAAGTCCTCACAGGAGCTTAAAGGCCCATTTACTGAACATACTGCACGAGTAAAAAAGCTTTTATCATATTATAAACCTGACATGTAGTGCAGGGTACATCCTTTAGCTGCAAAGTCAACTGAAATGCATACTCCATATTCTTCAAAACAACTTATTTTTGCCAAGTGCACATTTATTATAACATTTCAGGCAGACAACTCACCCAACTTGTATTTATTGAAATACTTGTGGCAGCAGCAGAAAATAGTCTTTGTTCAGCGTCTAGGCTCCATGGCATCCCTGCTCGCAGCTTTAATTAACATGCAGAAATGAGAGGAGTGATGGGATGATATCTTTAACCCCCCCCCCCCCGTCAGAGTCTAAAGGTGGATGCTGGATGCATGGTTTGCTGAGCGAGAGTGCAGAACTGGTGCAGGTCAGAGCGGGCGATGAAAGAGCAAAGAGGGAGAGAGCAGAAATCTTGCAGCCTCAATAGAGCACTAATTGGACGGAGGTGTTGTCAGGTGATTTTGCATAATGACGCATGTCAAGTGTGAAATCAGTGCAGCTCGAGTGGACTGCCTGAACTCGCTCGCAGGCGTCGCCGAACATGCCAACATATGGCAAACAGATATTTGTGACACTAACTCATGCTCAGTGAAGTTTCACAGGTGTTATTACTTTGTGTTTCTCTGAGCGCAGGCCTTCTTCTTTATCAGTTTTCATAAAGTGTAGCGGAGGCATCTGTTTGATATCAAAGCTTAAAAGTGGCAGGAATGTAACGGGAGCTGCAGCACAGACTGAAATCCAGTATTAACCCTTTCATTACCCATCAACCTTTTCTCTTGGACGATATGAGCTCAGGATCTCCTGATAAACACGTTGTGTCTTCTAGAGGCCTGCATGACGTTGAGCCAACCATGTGAGTGAAACTTTCGTTCTTTCTGAGTGTTTACTTTTAATATTCTCTCAAGTGTGAGCGTGAGTTTGAAGCTGTGAAGCTTGTGACCTCTGCTGAGTTCATGGAACGTGATACTCTCAACCTTCAGCATCTTAAGCCCGGCTTGCTCTCGTCAAAGATTAGCACAGACCGGACAAACAGGGCGTATCGGCAAACTTTAGTACAGTATGACAGCCGCTTGTCAATCCGATTTCTGAGCTGTTTAGACTGTTGCTGCAGAGGCGCCAAGCATCCCTTGGCAAATCCTGACTGTAGCGTGTCATTGCGTGTCCCCATTGTTTTGTAGTGGAGCAAAGCTAGCAGGGGATGTCAAAGGTCAGTGTCCTGTCTATTTTCACACACGAGGTCATGCAGTAATCGAACTGCATTGCCTTCAAATGATTGTATGAGCATTTATTTGTTGATTTATGACATTTCTGAGCAAATATTTCCCAGAGAAGTCGACAGTATTTGACATAAACAGGTTAAGGAAAGCTAGTTCAAGGCTGTTTTAACCATTGTTTAAGGTTTAATCGCTGTGCTGTGGTGTTAGCTGGTATTTCCTCTTGTTTTTGAGTATTTCACACTTGAGCGTGTAACTTTCCAGAAGTTAGTCGATCACTCAGCATGCTAAGGGAATACTCTGTGGCAGCAGGAAGTGTATTTCAAATAACAAGCAAACACAGACGCAGACACACGCACAGTCAAAGGTATGTGGAAAACATTCTGGAGGTAACAGTTCAACCTGCAATTAAAACACAATGGGTATTGTGCACAATGTTTCTGAGCGCTTTATCTGCATACCTCTCCTTTTTCCCCCGTCGACCCTGGCTGTACAGGAAACTGTCACAATGGCTAATAAATTGTGCAGAGCGATCAATGAGGCAGCCAGGAGCCGGGAGGGGAGCGGATACAGTCGCTGTTTACTCAGGGATAGGGAGCATTTCAGTCCTGAAAACATCCATGCGTCATACACAGTCACACAAAACAACACGCTCAACAACATGGGAGCAGTCAGCGTAAAATCATAATGCTGTCATGCTATCAATCATAATAAACCAGAAATAATTCATGAGAATTTAACTTATTTACAGTAACAGAGGAGGACAGCTTATCTGCTGCCTGTTTGCGTTCTTGTCAGCCGTCCACAGGCGAGCAGCGGGGCGGTGATAAGGGGCGTCAGACCACATTTGTGGATGTGAAGTTGCACTCTTCCTTATCGGGAGCACACTGCTGCACTGACATGACGACATAGAGAGGAAGAGCTATCTCCACCCTCCGGACTGCCCCCTGATACTGACTATTACATCACAGGGGCCTTCCTATCTTCATCGCAGCTGAGTGGGGGCCAATAAACAAATCCTACTTTACCGTGAAGATTCAGGAGACAGAATGAAGCTCTGTTCTTGCACATAAAGAAAGGAGAGGGAATACTTTGGCTATTTGATGGGGACACACAAAAAACGAGGGAAATGATAAACTGTGCTGTCGGGGATGATTCTGCAAAACGAAATAGACACGTTCAAGATTTATTTTAATGGTTGGCATTAAGTAACACAAAGGCCTGTTAACTGTGAGTACAAACTATGAAGTATCACAATGAGGGAAAATGTGAAGAAGGACGTCATTCTTTAGTTAAATTGAAACTGTAATATCTCAAACATCATGTGAGGTTTATTTTAGCTGTTTGTGAAACAGGATGTCATTTAATATCGACGTCTCTTTGTTGCCAGTGAAGAAAATTAATTAGTCCGATTAGTCATTTTTTTAAAGCCTGTTATGGCTAGGTTGGCGTCAGGTGAGGCGACTAAAAATGTATTTAAGACTTGATTTATCCTGAGTGCAATAGACATGACAGATAAGATCTGAACCAGGATGTGTTTAATGTGTAACTGTAGCTGCTCTGCTTGTCTGCCTGAATGTTTTTCATGATGTAGCTGTTGATGTTGATGTATGTGGAGAGTCTATCAGCTTCCTTTGGTGGACAATAAAGATTTATTCTATTCTATTAAACTGCACCCTGATTAAAATACATTTCCACAGCAAAGATTCTTTAAAAGAAAGCAGGATAAGATTTTCATCAGGAAACACTTCTAAAGGACTGACAGGTAATGGATTGCTTTGTCCACAGGGGGCGCCTTCATTAACACAATCCAAAAACTCCTCATTGAAAATGGCGCTGGTGTTGTCAGTCCTTGGTCTTTTAGTGTAAAAAGAAAAAAAGAGGCGGAGGAGACAAATGAGGAGAAACAGCACTAATGGGTGAAAGCATGGAGACTACAGAGGCATGCTCAAGGGGCTTTCCTGAACCTGTGTCGAGAGCTGGAGAGAAATGAAACCTCTGAACAGCCAATCAGAGAGATTCCTCTCACCGACCCCCGACACTGATTCAACTACGACCGACAACCGACGAGCTCCTTGGTGTGTCAGGGCCTTTAAAGAACTAGTCTAAATGTAATAAACCTGAACTATGCATCCCGGTTCCTGCCTAAGAGTAATTTATTTTATTTTCTAAATAAAACGTTTTTTTCTTGTAAATAATTACGAGACAGAACTGCTTCTTCTTACTGACCTCAGACACATCTTGTCTCACTGAACACAGCCAGATGTCCGTCACTTTCAGCTAATATATCAACAGTGTGAATGATGATGAGTCATTTTAGTGTTTGACTTTTATTTTGAACACAAGGCTGAGATGAAGATCGATGACTCTGTTCTCTCACTGTCATGCAAATGATGCAGTCTGCAGCGTGGAGTACGACTCTGCATGACAAAGTAACTGCAGCCAAATCTGAGGTTTGCTCCATAATGGCATGGGCACATTCTGGTCCTATGTATTTAGCATTCCTGATTCAAAAGGCTCGCTGGCCGCTGGGCTGGAGAGAGCTGATTTACAGACACAGCCACGGCAATGGGGTAATTACAAAGACCAATAGAGTCTAAAAATAAGAGCTACAGCGCTCCCTGCAAGTCAGACTCAGCCACAATGCAGCTCAAATTTCTCCAATTAGGCAGAGCTTTATGTACGTGTTTTTTTTTTAAGGAATGCAGTTGAAGAAAAGGATTCAAACTAAGGAGATCAACATGATGAAAATGCAGGAGGACAGAGGAGTCTGAGCTGGTTTTACCTCCCGGTCAGATCAACTGAGACAGATGACCCTCGACCATGGATGGAGCTGTCGGATAAATAATTAAATGAGCAGATAAAGGACGCCGTCTCTGCCTCAGAAAACTATATTTAGTCGCTCTGCCTCCTGCTGCTGCTGCTGCGCTCCACTCCATAGCCCCCAGATCAGACTTGGAAGGACTAAAGACATCAACCCAGATCTATTCAAATCCTCAGCTGCTCAGACTCTCTGCTGCTTGAGTTTGGGAGTACACAGCAGCAGGAGGAGGGTGCTGGGGGGTGGGGGTGCAGCCGGTGGCTACAGCGAGCTAGTGTCAGAGTCAGAGACAGTCATGAGGTCAGGAGGTCACAGCAGACGAGGAGAGGTCAGAATGGCAGAGCCCACACCTCAAGACTGGCAAAGCTGAGACGGCTCCGGCTCCGAAAAACAAACGTATGAGAGGAGAGCGGACGAGGGGTGGTCCACTAGGTATCAGTGGTCTCACTGTTAAAGTCAGTGTTGACAGCTTGACACTAAGACAGGCTGTGCTGCTGAATTTGGCTGAATAACTTTTTCATACAGAGAATTATAAAGTGTTTCTTGAGAGTCTCCTTTTTCCTGTTTGGATCATTCAAATATTCTGGCAATAATCGGTGGAAGTTTGTATTTTCTGGTTTCTGTTCCAAACAGTAAACAGCTCATCAAAAGTCATCAGATGAGTCACTATCTATCTGTGACTGTGGTGAACCAGCACATCCTGTTTGTCAGGGAATAAAACTTAGAAGACATGAGACGTTCAGGCACAATGCTCTGTTAGACGTTCAGGTGCAATGCTCTGTTAGACGTTCAGGTGCAATGCTCTGTTAGACGTTCAGGTACAATGCTCTGTGAGACGTTCAGGTGCAATTCTCTGTTAGACGTTCAGGTACAATGCTCTGAGAGATGTTCAGGTGCAATGCTCTGTTAGACGTTCAGGTACAATGCTCTGTTAGACGTTCAGGTGCAATGCTCTGAGAGATGTTCAGGTGCAATGTTCTGTTAGACGTTCAGGTACAATGCTCTGTTAGACGTTCAGGTACAATGCTCTGTTAGACGTTCAGGTGCAATGCTCTGAGAGATGTTCAGGTGCAATGTTCTGTTAGATGTTCAGGTGCAATGCTCTGAGAGACGTTCAGGTGCAATGCTCTGTTAGACGTTCAGGTGCAATGTTCTGTAAGACGTTCAGGTACAATGCTCTGTTAGACGTTCAGGTGCAATTCTCTGTTAGACGTTCAGGTGCAATGCTCTGAGAGACGTTCAGGTACAATGCTCTGTTAGACGTTCAGGTGCAATGCTCTGACTGACGTTCAGGTACAATACTCTGTTAGACGTTCAGGTGCAATGTTCTGTGAGACATTCAGGTGCAATGCTCTGAGAGACGTTCAGGTACAATGCTCTGAGAGACGTTCAGGTACCATGCTCTGAGAGACGTTCAGGTGCAATGCTCTGAGAGACGTTCAGGTACAATGCTCTGAGAGATGTTCAGGTACAATGCTCTGAGAGACGTTCAGGTGCAATGTTCTGTTAGACGTTCAGGTACAATGCTCTGAGAGATGTTCAGGTACAATGCTCTGTTAGACGTTCAGGTACAATATTCTGAGAGACGTTCAGGTACAATGCTCTGAAATACAAGAAGAAGACAATTTTAAAACTTCTTACTTCGAGGAAAAGGATGTTTTGTTTTTCTTGGGTTAACAAAACATAGAGGAGGCCTGTTCATTCCCCTCCGGATCTTTAATGAGCGGTACATCATGTACTCAGGGAAACGGGGACACTGGTTCCTTTGTACAGGAAAAGGGAATGTATGTCTGTGGATGTATACGTGACTGAGGGAGATACCCAGTGTGTGTGTCTGGTGATTACTGTGTGTCAGAAACTCCTTGATTGTTTTAATTGCCAACATTTTGTTTTGTGTGTTGCACTCCAAATGAATTCAAATTCACAGAAGAATAAGAGATTAAAATAGATATTTACATAAATTAGAAAAACAACACCAATCAGAAGGAAACATCATAACTTTTTAACTCAACTTTATTATTAAAGAACTTTCCATACATTAAACAAAGCATGCAGCCCAAAGTGCTTCACACAACAGATCAAATCGTTAAAGACTCAAACAGGCGGTAATAAAATCATAAAAACAAAGAATTTAAAAAAGTGAATATAGATAAACCCAATGTAAAGACAATGATAAAAGGTTATATATTGTAAGAAAATGTGAATATTAATGACAAAAAATGACTTGGTATACTATTGCCAGTAAGTACGAGAACATTGGTTCAAAGTAGGCGCTCCCACCGTTGAGGAATAGATGTACACAAGGGGTATCATGATAAAGTTCACATTTGCTTTCCGAGTTCAAAAAGAAAGTTTTATCGAATGTAAAACCTGTAAGAGAGACACTCTGACTTTCTGCATCCCAGCAAGAAGGGGGACAAACAACAGACACATAACCTAAAGTGGATCAAAGGAGTCTGTAAAGTAGTGAAGGTTATGTGCTATAGTATAGGTCTTCAGTTTACTTTCAAAGGAGATTAACAGTTTAGAGGTGTAAAAACAGAAAGCTATCTACTGGTGCTTGTGTGGGATAAAAACCATAAACAAACATTTATTTGCATTCATTTCTATTTGCATTTTTTATTCTTGCAATAGCTTCATTGTGCTGCATTTGAAGGAACTGTCACCAAAAACAAACCCACTCAACTCTTAGAGAAAATCCATTAAATCTGCACTCTTAGTTGTAATAGACATTTACTGTGACATCATTTTTGGCTATGCTGAGGGTGGTGTTGAACTTATTAGGTGGAGACGTCTTTACCACAGAAACAGCTGATAGACATGTGTCAGAGGGACATTTAAACTTTTCATTGGCAGCCACATGTGAGAATGCAAAAAAAGCGTCACCCTTATCGGCCCGCAGGCACTGGGCCCCGGCGATTAGCAGGTTATCTCCCATCCTGCACTGCAGGGTCAGCCCTGCACTGAGACAGGAAGGAAGGCTGGGGCAGTGACTCAGTGGCTCCGGGCCACATCGCAGAAAAACTCCAGAGTGAGAGAAATAGATCCAGTCCCACTGAGCCATTCTGAACGATGGAAAAACACACAGGATCCCACAGACATGAGCAGCATATCAAGCACATCCCAAAGAAAGAGAGAAGGAGGAGGGGCTCCACAGAGGGAGACAGGAACAACTGTTTACTGGGGCTCCCTCCGAAGCCCCTCTGCATGAGACCACTGCCTGGTCCAGCCCCTCTTCTCCTCTTTTCCTGCATCCTCTTATCCTGGATGTCAGTGTGCAGCATTACAAAAGGAATTCTTGTCAGTATCACTTGATCATTTTCTGCCGAGGCTGCCAGGCTGCACTGTTTGCATCATGCTTTCCAGATTTAAACCAAGAGGATTTCTGACTTCAAAGTCATTGAGAGGAAATTGGTTGATTGCCTCAGAAGTAGCTCAGAGAAACAAATGCCATCAGCGGCTTTAGGTTTTTACAAACAGAATGCTCTCATTTCATTCAGAATGCCTGCAGATCACAGCCAGGCGAGCACCCGGCCTACTCTCAAACTGATGCCAGGATTCAGCCTCCCTCGTTCTTTACGTTTCATATTCCTCTGAGAGTGTTTCAGTCTTTCACTATAACACAAACTGTGATCTTTTTTTACTTAAAGGATATTCCCCTTATGGCTGTTTGCGTTGGTTTTTTAGTGAAGTATGGTGACTATTTTCCACAGGCGTACATCTCATTCACAGTTCCTGCTTTCGTCATGCTCAGGATGGGCAGCTCAGATATAATGTTGGACTGCTGTTGTAACTTGTATAATAGGGAATTGTATACTTTCACCTTGTCTGCTATAAGTCAGCAAATGATAAATACAGAACGGATTATTGAAAGCTAGCGACATTACTGTTTATTTAAACCATAACATATCAACTGTTCCCTCTTGGCTAACTATGATTACTGTTGGATAAGTTAGCATCAAACTAGCATGACAGCATAAATTCAACAACAATAAACACATGTTCATTGCTAATTTAGCTACGTAGTCATCGATATAGTTCATTTTTATTTGACCAGATGAATTACAGTAGGCTTACAGTTCCTTTAATTTAATGCCGCAAGTCGCATGGTGCTCCGCCATTGGATAGTCTGAGAGCCGCAATGCATTTTGGGGCGGTTTAGTATGACTCAAAAACATATGTGCTCAAAAACTAGAATACAAACAGCATTTGGAATACACAAAAATTTCAGAGTATAGGATTTCAGATCGTACTATACTCAATGTGACGTCATATTTAGTGATATACTATAAAAATATGCAGTTTTGGACACAGCCTTAATGATAGCTAGCTTACATTACTGCTTGTTAGCCCAACTGTAAACTAGCTTACATATCTTTTAGCTAGCTCCTTGCTAGCGTGCATTATTATTTGTAAGCTAACATATCTGTTAGATGGCTTAAATTGTTGTAAGTTAACAAAAGTTTGCTAGCTTACATCACCATTGGCTAGCTGACGTGATATTAGTAAGGTAACTTAACTTTTGCTAGGAATCTACACCATACATGGATGCATTATAGATTGGATCACAGCACTAGAGGCGGAGCCTTGTTATTTCCAATTAAAGCTGCTCAGTGGTGAATGAAGCAAAAAAGTCTGACTTCTGTGTGTAAAAGTAGCCGGACCTTCCACGTTACTGGGCCCATAGAGCATGCTCACTTAATATCTCTGAACTTGACTTTAACTGCTTTTACAACTTTTAAGACCTGATGATTTTAAAAGGGTTATTTAAGTGTTCGTATCAGTAAGTTAATGTGCCTCTAAAAAAATGTTTCCACTGTTTTATAGACGACTCTTCCCCAATATGAGCTTATGGGGAAAAAATCGTTTTGGGCCCAATGACATCACAGCTGCAGTACCAGGTGTGGCCACCATGTTAAAATGGCTTAAGTGGTCGGCGCACTTCCTGGGGGCTTGATTGTGTACCATCAAATGATAATGTACGTTACAACTTGATTAAAGGCTATCCCTTTTGGTCACAAAGGATTTATGAAATATGTCTCTTTTAACCAATTACGGCCTAACGTCCCTCAGGAATTCGACTGCCTCTTCAGTTGGTGATCAACAGCTGTGCAACGATTAAAGTTTGTCAGATTCTTTGTTTATAGGATTTTTAAACAGAGACACAGCAGCTGCTTTGTATAACTTTATAACAGCATCCCAACCTGAGGCTGCTGTGAGAGGGAACGGCCGTCTTAGGAATATTTTGAATAATAATGTCACCTCAGGCTTTTAGAGAAATCTGAAGAGGCCCTTAAAACGCCCGCTTTTCTTTAAAACTCATCGTCAGACTCTGTGCTTGTGCCAAATCAACAACATATCTGCGTTTTTGCCTGTCCTCACACCTTTCTGGTCCAGTTCCCTCTCGCTTCAGATTTACATTTACTCCTTTTTCTGTGATTATGTTGGAGACAATGTTGGATTCCAGTCTTGGCAAAGTCCGAATAGTGTGTGTGTACACAGTGGAACAGCGAAACAATTAGCTGGAGATGTTTTGGCTCTTTTCTTACAGAACACAGATGGTGTAGCTCTCATCTGCATGCAGGATTGGACATTTCCCAACCATTCAAAAACGGATCGTCTTCTTTTTCAGTCACACTGTGATATTACGACCGCAGTGATACTACCACAGCTCATCTCATTAAAGATCTCCTCTACCGGGCACGATAATCTTAGTAAAATCCTGAAGTTTTCATATCTTGTAGTGTGAGTAGAGCCCGACCGATTAATCAGCCAGCCAATAATATCGGCCGATATTAGAATATCCAGTGATTATCAGTATCGGCTAATTTGATTGCAGTTATGCGCTGGGATTACTCGATTTATTCACCAGTCAAATAACATTTTCCTTTGAATTTCATTGTATTACACTAGCAGTTCTCTTTCACCAGCAGAGGGCGCTATATGGATTACAGCAAGCATCTTCACTCTCCAGAGTGTCGAGTGTTGATGCACGTACATTCACGCACCATTACTTTCCAGTTGAGTGAAAATCTTGTCTTCATGAGTTATCTTTTTCACAAGTGTTTGATATCTGCCTTTGAGGGATCAACACAATAAATATTTACATCTATATCTATCTATCTCTACAGATCAATCATAGATCAAAGAAAGATATCGGCCGATTGCTTGAGATTATGGAGAAGAAGATCTGTTCAGATTCTTCTGATGTGTGTGATGTTACAAGACTTCAAAATAGGGAAGCATTTTAAAATTCCTGCAGTCTGAGCTACTCTAGTGGTTTCCTTCAGTTTCTATTGAATGTCAACATCACTGCAGGGGAAGTCCTTTGGTTTTGACGGGAAAGCCCGGAGACAGGTGAGTTCTAATGAAGTAAGATTTCACATTTCATTCCCACACACCTTGAAAGAATAAGTTCCTGCACACCTGACCAAAACCAGTTTATCATAAAAGCAGTCTAATCCTGTACAGTAATTCATCTAAACAACAGATTCTTCTCCTAACTCACCACACAACATGAGGTTTAATACACTTTGTATGCAGCGTGATAAGTTATGTAAGGAGTCATGCAACCCTGTCCACATGATGATTACGACGTGTCATACAGTCTACCCTTAAACACTTCTGTTTCACAGATTAATCATCCATTCAGGAGAAGTTCTCAGAAAACAAAGGATGAGGTTTCAATCATCATATGGCGATCAATGACAATGCTTACAGTCTGTCCTCTTTAGGGAAATGAAAACCAGCAGTACACCAGACTGTTACAGGGTCCAGGTAGGTCTTTGTCAACACTTAATGTGTCATTAATCTTTACAGCAACACCTCAGTCACTGAATGTTAACGGCCTCAGATCAAACTGTCGGTGTTATCAGTGAATCTGGATCAAAGTGTGATGATCAGATGAACTCAGGGTCTCTTATCTTTGATCACTTACAACATTAAAGTCTTTCCTGTCTGTTCGAGAATTGTTTCATATATTATTTCCTCTCCTTCCTTACATGTGAAATAAGATTTAATATTTTCATACTGTGTTATATTGACTCCCATCTGATTGCATCATACTGAATCATATTCTAGATTGTTTTGTATTGTATCGTACACTACTTCTACCATAACTCGATGCACCATGCCCTGGTGTGCCATGCCACACCCCTGTACCGTACTGTATGGTATGGTGTGGTATATATACTATATCTATTGGATTATATGGGATCACATCTCTTCTCAATGTTTCGACTCTCTATAAAATAATCAATCCGATGACAAGTCACCATTGTTGTTTTTATTGACAGCTTTATCTTCCATGTTTCAAACTGAAGTAGCACAACAACGTATTGATATGAATAAGAGCGATCATATCTCTACTGGTCTGATCTGTGAAGTTCAGGATTGATGTTAAGATTCTTTTATTTAGTGATAAAAATCAGGAGGTTACATCAGGTTACATCAGCACCCCTTACTCTACCTCCAAACAGCTCTGATCAGCTGACCCGTCCACTCCTCACTGACTGCTCACACTCTGATCAGAGATTAGTTTGATTCATTAGCCCTCCTGTGGTTCTGTTCATTCATTGTTTTGACCCATTTTTATACATGTTATACTTTTTTACTTTGTTCCAATTAAATCTGTTTCCTTTTCTGCAAATGTCAATCAAACAATCTCTCACAATGTCGTCTCTCTTGGATGCACTTTGATGAACATTATTTTTTGCTCTATAAATAGATGCATCAACCTGAATTCTTCCTTAAGAAAAAAAAAAACTTACAAGCATGCTGTTGTCTGATCTGAACCTGCGAGGAATCACTCAGGGAACAAGAAACAGTAGGGTTGTGTCACATGTCAGCAGCTTTACAGAGAGAATAAATCTACTAATAAAGACAAATTCAAAGAAATGTTTGGGACCTTTACTAAAAATAAAACAGCAGAGGGGAATAAATATGCCACTAGTCCTACAAGTGACCTATTTCTATTTAATAACAGTGTTCATTTCTCTTTAAGCAGCCTTACAATTGTGATCAATGTGGACTGATAAATATATAAATAAATGAAGTCACACCCACCCACCCATTTTCCACCACTGCCAGTTTCTTTAAATAACAGAAAGGCTTTTCCAACTGCAGCTCTAGTATCAGGTGCGGCTCACATCATTCGCTGCAGGGCTTCACGGGAGGAGGAGTTTCACCGCGAGGTCACACCCCCTGCACTATAGCACCAGGTCCTCCAGAAGAATAAAAAAAAAACATACAGAGTAGCGCACAGTCTGTCCGTCACCGCCGCGCACTGCTACAAAAATATGAACCCGAGCAGAGCCGCTCCTGCGCTTCAACACTTGAGACAACAATCCCACTGCGACTAATTCCTCCTTCAATCACAGCCCAGCGCTCAGTCCGCTCCTTCTACAACTCCTCTCCTCTCCATTTGATCTGTCTCCTCTTTCTTTTATTTTTGGTTTACTGTAATACCTGCGCTGGATCTTTCGTGCAAGAAAATGTGCGTGGACAGAGACGGGTGCGAGATTGAAGGCTGCAGCAGTTTGGACGAGGTGCGCACGCTGTCCGGCAGCATGAGTCCCGGACTGAAATCCAACCCGGACCTGCACCCGTGCAAGCCGGGCCACAAATTCCGCGCCGCGCTGCTCAAATGCCGCTCACCGGCTGCTGCTGCCGGGATCCTCAGCTTTGGAAACGTCCTCAATTACATGGATAGATACACAGTGGCCGGTAAGACACCTCTCTTTCTCTTCTTTTTTGATTAGATCAGAATATTTGACACATGAAGAGGAGCACATTTATTCATTCTTACGCGCTGGAGAGGTGTGAAGCGGACTGCTCACCTCAGCTGAAGGAGGCGGAACAATGGGTTTCTCCAAAGCGCAGTGGACACAAGCTTGTTAGGGGCTTTTATTTGACTGTTAAAGACTGTGTGTGTTGTGCTCACTTTAAAACAAGATAACCTAAATGTCTGCTAACACTCGAGAAAAAAAACGGCTGACAGTAATGATTTTAACCCGGGGCTGCAGGATAATTGCAGATCGATCAATTAAGGAGATCAACTCTCCATCATCCTCAAACCTGGCTGCAAGCTCTCGCGCTGAGTGAGCGAGTGTGTGTGTGTGTGTGTGTGTGTGTGTGTGTGTGTGTGTGTGTGTGTGTGTGTGTGTGTGTGTGTGTGTGAGAGAGAGAGTAACTGTGTGTGTGTGTGTGTGTGTGTGTGTGTGTGTGTGTGTGTGTGTGTGAGTGTGAGAGAGAGAGTAACTGTGTGTGGTGTCAGTATAAGAGACTGCAAAATGAGAGATATAGAGAGAGAGAGGGAGTGTGTCACTGTGAGGAATAGGTCATTATTTCTGGGAGAGATTTAGTCAAACATTTCGGTGTGTGTGTGTGTGGTGTTAATCCTCCTCAAGTGTATTCCCATTTTAGTCACTGTATGTGTGACACAGAGCAGATCTTATTTTCAGAGTGCAGTGAGTGTTTAAAAATGTGATTTATGAGTTTATTTGAGCCGTTTGATTCTGATGAGGTCATGATGTGATTGTTTTAATTGTAGATACTTTTTGAGGTGTGTTAAATTGGTAAGATTTCGTTTTTTGAGCCCACTAATTGAACAGTTGAATTCACTGTGAACACGATTTACTAAAATACATTCAAACAAAAATCAGATGTGAAGCAGAATGTGTATTTTTATTCCTTTAATGTGAGGAAAACATTTAATTGCTGAATATGTCTGCACCCCAGATTTGTATTAAACTTAGTTTAAAAAAAAAAGGATAATTCTACTAAATTAAGTGAAAGTGCACAAATATGAGAGTTTCATATTGAACTACAGGACAACAGATTGTCTTCACCTTTGTTTGAGGACGATTTGAGAACTAGAAGCTGCATCAGAGCTGCTTGTTAAGGCTTCTTGGGCTTTAAACCTCGGCACTGAATGGGTTAAAGATAATGCTGCAGGATGGAGAATGGAGGAAAGCGTGCTCGTGTGGAGAGTGGGCTGTTCTATATAAGGAGATGCTGTCCTGGTTAGAGAGTCACTTTGGTGGCAGAAATCTTTGATTCAATCTTTTGACTCCCTTATCTGCCGAAGTGTTTTTAATGATCCAACATTAAGATGACTGAATCTGATAAAGGAGGTGTAGCCATATCATTTCATTCAGTAGCCTGTGGCAGAAGGGAGGTGTGGCTAATTGAAGCAGGACAATGTGTACACTGAAGTATAGCCACATGCATGCCTGCAGCTCTCCACCCTGCATGCTTCAGGTCCGGTCTGTCCACTGTCACAGAGTGGATCTACAGAGCCTCGGGCGTCTCAATGAGTCTTAAGCTGCTCGCGCTACAGCCACAACAAGAATGTGTGGATGTAGATATCTAATCTTAGCATCTCCAAGAGCCACCGAGTCATGGTGGATAGATTATCCTCTCCATCCTCGTCCAGTCTGCTTTTACAGTAACGATTTGTACTCCGCTCTCCTTACACCTCCTAAAGCTTTGATCAGAGGAAAGCCCTCATTAAAGGGGCTCAAAATCAACTCTCTCCTCCTCTCAATCATCATCCTGCCGCTGCTATCTCATGGGCAGAAAATCCTCAGAGCGCTTTCTGTGCAGTGGCAGCAGAGAGAGAGAGAGAGAGAGGAGGAGAGAGTGGACAAGGAGAGGAGGAGAGTGCAGGATGATGGGGTGGAGGAGGGGGTGTGGTGGCTGCAGCAGCAGCAGCGTGCGGGCTAACCCTCGTGGGGAGAGACGTTGTGCTTGGTGCATGTGGTGCAGAGGGGGTCCCCTCCCTCTACGAGACCCTGCCACCTGATCGCTGCTGGACTGGTTTGCATTATGCATGGGCAGCATGTGCGTCGGAGCCTCGCACAAAACGAGGAGCAGCAACCATGTGCATCCAACAAAACTGAGCGGATCTCCCCTCCCTGCTTCCTTTCTCCTCCTATCTCTCTTTAATCTCCTCTCCTCTCCTCTCCTCTCCTCTCCTCTCTCCTCTCCTCTCCTCTCCTCTCTCCTCCCCTCTCCTCTCCTCTCTCCTCCCCTCTCCTCTCCTCTCCTCTCCTCTCTTCTCCTCTCCTCTCCTCTCCTCCCCTCCCCTCTCCTCTCCTCTCGTCTCCTCTCTTCCCCTCCCCTCCCCTCTCCTCTCCTCTCTTCTCCTCTCCTCCCCTCTCCTCTGCTCTCCTCTCCTCTCCTCTCCTCCCCTCTCCTCTCCTCTCCTCTCTTCTCCTCTCCTCCCCTCCCCTCTCCTCTCCTCTGCTCTCCTCTCCTCTCCTCTCCTCTCCTCTCCTCTCCTCTCCACTCTCCTCCCCTCTCCTCTCCTCTCCTCTCTTCTCCTCTCCTCCCCTCTCCTCTGCTCTCCTCTCCTCTCCTCTCCTCCCCTCCCCTCTCCTCTGCTCTCCTCTCCTCTCCTCTCCTCTCCTCTCCTCTCCTCTCCTCTCCTCTCTTCTCCTCTCTCCTCTCCTCTCCTGCTGTGTGAGCTACAGCACAGTAGTAATTAGGTGTTGAAAACAGCACATCTGTGTTGCTAGTACAGGGTGTTTTCTCCAAGTGTGTGTGTGTGTGTGTGAGGGGAGGGGAGTAATCTAGAGCCGTGTGATATCTCTATAACATCACTACAGTGCTGTTGGATGAGATCTCCTGGTGGTTTTAGTTTTTGTCAAAATGGGACATGTAAGCGTGCATTAACAGTTGAATATCTTCCTCCTGTTTAGCATGTAGTTTGTCTCTCTCCTGCATCTATTATAATTCTAAATTTGCTGCTAAGTGCTGCTAATTTTCACCCGAAGGTCGTCCTCATCCACAGTTTTCTCGCTCCTCTTTCCTTCTGTAACTCGATGGATTAGCCAGCCAACATGCAAGCTAATCTCACAGCCTCCACCAAGCTCATCATGAGGGTTTCTAGCAGCTCGCGGGGGCTTGATGTGATTTGAATGTGTGGCTCGTTTATCAAGGGCTGCATCTGATCGCTCAGAAGTTCCCATGTGGAGATAAAAATGTTTGTCTCTGGGGTTTTTTTGTCAGACCTTTTTAGAGAAGAGTTTCTTATGTATGTTCATACAGTAGTTGTGATGAAAATGTGATTTATTTGTGCAGCCCGACACTACCTCCTTCTCCACTGCTCTCTGCCTCTTCTTCTCCTCGTCTCTAATCTCTCTTCTCTCTGCTCCTTCGTCTCATTCAAACCTTTTCACTCCCAGGTACCCAATGCGCATCCCAGCTCATAGATCTTAATGTCAATTAGCCAAGCATGAGCGCACACACACACACATGCACATGCACACACACATGCACACACAAACACTTTAGAGAAAGAGGGGCTGAATGAGAGAGGGGAGGGGCCGCTGCTGCAGTGGCAGGCAGTCAGAGGGAGAAGTGGACGCAGAATGCAGGCGGGAGTGATGCAGTTCCCCCCACAGCGTCAAAAGGTCTTTGTACCAGCGGCCATTACTGTAGTGTGTGTGGATACTAAAGCATTGTCACAGAGACAGAGGGTGACCATTCCAGACACCGGGGCCTTTCTGCTCCACAACAATGATGGGAAAACTACAGCCGGCCATGCACAGCAGCCGGGTCAAACACTCAGATCTTTCTGTTAATCCTCCAGTGTCAGAGGTGAAGCCACACACACGCACACACACGTCAAATATCTACACAGACCAACTGCTGCTTATCATTCCAACACTTGACGGGAGGTTGTTTTAGACGAACTGTCAATATGTTTCATACAAGATGTTGATATGAAAATCATCATTCTGCAAGTAGTGATGCTTCAGAGATGTTTAAGATCCCAGCATGGATTCATAATGAGTAGTAAAATAAAGTCAAGAGATTCTTATCATCAGCTGGGAAAACAGAGTGGATGCACGTGTTGACCGTCCAATCTTCACTTTTATTTATCGATCAGTCAACGCACGCAAACGCAGAACTGGAACAACATTACAAGAGGCTAAAAGTGAAAGAAGCGAGTGTCAAAGTGAAAGAAGCGAGTGTCAAAGTGATCCTTCACTGTTCACCGTTCAGACAAAACCAGCTGATCTCTGGCGCTCTTTTCTTCACCTCTAAACTATTTGACCACTCTGAGCTTGTTTTCAGGAGTTAGTTGAGGCGCTCATCTGGAAGAAGGAATGAAAAGTCAAAGATTTGTAAATCAGTAAACTGATGAAATTGTGAGCAGCTGTGTAAAAAAATCACAATATATTGATAACATCATCCTACAGATTTCTAAAAGCGATTATCTTTCAGTCCGGAGAGGAAGTTTACTGTCATGTAAGAAAATGAATATGTGAACGTTACGCTCCTTCCATCCCTCTTAGAGTGGATTTAAAATATCTCTTTCACTCTCGTCATGCAGCTCGTTAAAATGTCATCGTCGCGAGGCTACAAGCAGTTCACATTTCTTCAATTTCTGTGTTGTGGATTGGCACGGACACAGTGATCTGTTTAATGTCAGGGAACACATGCACCAAATCTTATTGTGAACAGGCTCAGAGGAGGAGACCACCATTGAGTTTGAGGGGTGCTGAAGAGAGAGAGGGGGGGGGGGGGGGGTGAGACAGCAGTGTGTTGGACTCAGCTGTTCGGCTGGTGGGTCAGACCTGACCTGGAGTGCTCCTTCAGAAGCCTGCGCTGATTTTTACGACTGTCTGTGAAGCAGACATGGCAGAAATGGGGAGCGTCTGGGATATTTGAGGGCACCCTGCTGAGGCATGCTGGGAAATATGATTGTGATCAGTCCATGCAATATTGTAGAGGAGGAGGAGGAGGAGGAGGAGGAGGAGGAGGAGGTGGAGGATGACTTACGATGCTTTCTTGGGTCTCATGTGTCTTTAGAAGCAGCCATTTAATCCACAGCCATTTATTTTCCATTTTTTTAGAGTGCATAAGAGCTGTAAGATTTAGAAGGCCACTGTGCTTAATTTAATTTGAGGTGGCTTTGTAACCTTAAATCCTGTTGTTGGTGGGTCTGTGGTCCCTCAGCAGACAGTCCGAGCTCCCCGACAGCTTATCATAAAGAGGGGATTAAGTGTTTTTCTCACAGAATATGAGGATATGTGCTGCAGACACTCTGCACTTAAACTTATTTGCCTGGTAAGAAGTAAACCCTGAGGTGTGACAGTCGGAGGTGTGTCGACCACCCCCCCTTGAGACAACCCCCCCTTCTCAGCCAGAATTCGGGTAATTTGGAGGGGCACCGACTGCAGCGTAATCTGCAGTAAACAGAAATGTTGGGGAGCTGCAGATTAGAGCGTCCACCAGGCCCAAGCTGTCATTTCAAGGATACCTCCAAAGAAGTCCCCTCCCATTGGACAGTTCGAGGACCTTTGCATGTGAACTCATGGCATCCTGCATATGAGCACAGATGACCGGGCAGTAAATAATCCTCTTAAGACAAGCTCTTTGTCAAACTGTAAGAAAGACCGGCGGCCATCCATCCAGTCTGACTGGCTATGCAGATTAACTCCTGATTGCTTTATGTCCACCTCCTTTGTGGCGACTCGTCACCGCTGTGCTTAAGGTCATTCCTCTGCATTAGCATTTCCTCTTTAACACAAGTGACAAGTCAATCAGTCCCAAGACTTTCTTCACCTGGTTTAGAGCGAGCTTCAGGCATTTACTTCACTGGTATTCTTTATTTTGACCCCCCTACATTTCAACACAAACACCTTTACTTACTCCTTACATTTTCAAAATAGCATCATCACTTGAGCTGTAATTCATTTAAAGGGAATTATCAAATATGTTTATTCTGCTTTGTTGTTCAGCATTCCCAACATCAACACTGTTTGAAACCTGGACAGATTAGACAAAAAGGAGAGGACTCCTCGGTTTATCTTTTAGTGTTTATCATGCGTGACGGACATGACATGAGGAAAGAGATGTGGCAAGACGAGACGATGAAAGAAGGAAGTGTAACTTCTGAGAGTGTGTCGCCGGGGACTGACGGGGAGAAATGTCCACATGGATGAAAGTGAAACAGTCAACAATGATTTGTACATTAGGTCATATTTAATTATATATTTTTTAAATGCAATTGTTTTTTTCCCCAAAATCTCTTTATTGGTTTGCACAGAGGATAAGAACACATTGTACTGTGGTCATCTTTTGTAAACACCATTCCCGCTCCCACCCATCCCAGTTAAAAACCCAGTCAGGATGAATCCTATTCCCCTATTCTCTGTTTTCACATTAGTCTACCATAATTCAAACTCATGCATACTGGTACAAGGAGCAAGAAGAGAGAGGAAAAAATAAATTAATAAAATAAATGAAGAACAAAACGAAGCAATACTTGAAGATGGTTCCATAAATAATTCAATTATTAGACATTTAATTCACAGGGTAAGACAACATAAATGTTTGTAAATTGTAAATTGTTTTTAAATTGAGTATTGAGTAGTGGAAGATTCAGTTAGCTTTGTATGTTAGCATACTGCATTCACACATGACAGCAAATATAGTCTCTCAGCTGATCCTGACAGATCAGAGCGAGGTTTGTGTTTCCTGTGTAACATAATCTAAAGACACGAGTGTCTCTCTGACACTTAAAGCAACATATGAAATGTGTTAAACTGAACACTCTGGGGAAGTCTGAGAGAAGCTGCTGTCGGGACTTTGATGAACTTTATCCCGTTAATTCAGAAAAACAGAGCAAACATTCATAACGTAACTACCTCGTAATTTCAACGTAATTAGCCGTTTTTTTTATCTTCAAATGTGAAAGCAAAACCTTTCTGTGTCTTTGCACAGAAACAGCCTGTAAGGCTCTCCTACGTGGACTGTTATTTTCTTTTTTTACACTTCAGAGCATCTATTTTTACACTTACTTCTGTAAAGAAGTTGAATCAGTTCTACTTTTACCAGACTCTTTTTTTTTTTTTTTTTTTTTTACACAATTACTGCAGCTGTACTAAGGGTAATATAAAATGAAGGTGCTGTTGCCACCTTTGTTCTGATCGTCATCACAAGTCTTCTCCTGCCTGTTTTCTTAAGACAAAGAGTTCTGTCTGAGGTAGGAGAGCTCAGGATGCAGGAAAGGGAACCACAGAGGGTAGGAAAGAAGAAGAGGGAAGAGACAGAGCTGGTTTCTGTCTGGCAGTTTGCAGCTAAATTAACTTCTATGCAAATAGATTGTAGAAACACACGCCTGCAGATCTTCCGGGTAACATGAATGTTTCAGCAGAAGCACGGAGAGCGTCTTCCCACAACCGACCTGTGTGAGAGGCTGCATGTCTGTGTGTGTAGATTTCAGGGTTAAGCTTCTAGTTGCATGTTTCAGCCTTCACTCTTCTCCACATTTCACCCTCCCTCGTTTTACAGCGTTCACATTAAAGGTCCCAAAACAACGGCAACGACATTAAAACGGTGGAGCGGCCTCTTGTAATTGACTTTATAGGGCTGCTGCCTTTTTCTTTCCGTGTGATGTGGAGCTGTTCTGCATTAGACGAACTGCACTGTGCTGCATAAAACGTCTCTTTGAAAGACAACACATCTGTTTTGAAATCCTGACGTCAATTCAGTTTCAATTGAAAGCAGAATATTGAGCGAACTCTACGTATGTTAAATCGACTTTTTCAGCACATGGCGTGATATTCCACCGGGCGGGCTCTTCCAGACAGGTTTCTCACAGATTTCCCCCTAAGCTCTTTATGTCTGTATCCTTGCGTGCCGTTCCCACTGCTGTGAGAAAACAGTCTGTGTGTTCTTTAGGCTCCGATTTAGCCGACGTCTGTAATAGTAACCGGTGGAATTAGACGCAGCTTCTTCCTCCTGCCAGTTCAGGCCCTTTCATGTGGCTCCTGCAGATTTTTTAACCATCGTGCAGACGCTTTCCCCCTCGCTGCAGCTTTCACCCTGTGAACCCTCTCGCCTGTGTTTCATGGCTCTTCTTAGGGGCGGCAGTTCTCTGACTCTTCTCCTCAGTACAGCTGTTATTTTGGCACAGACCCAATCCTGCATCCTCCGTCGCTCATCACGGTTTTGAGGTCATTACATGTGTTCTGGAGAGTCTATTCATACTCACTGCTGCTCATGACTGGATGTCTTTAAAACTGGTCTTTGAGGGGACGATGGTACAGGAGGTGAAAGGGACAGGTGCATTTCCATGATCTGCTCACAAACACCTTCATCAGTTGGAGTTACAGCAGCGACACATCTTTTAGTAGTCGCCTAATGAAGGTACTTAAACCTTTAGTGCATGATTGCTGCAATTTGCTTCCAATATGTTATTCCTCTTGTAGCAATAAGTCGGCTAATGAGCAGTTTTCTGCGTTCTGTCTCGGGGTGGGGTACTGCAGCGTTCGTTTTTAAAATCCCCTGTGATGCCTCATCAAGCTGGACCAGGGGTCGGGAGGAGTAACAATTAAATTAAGCACGAGGGGAAAGAAGAAGGGATGTGATGAAAAATCATAAAAGCCAGCGGACAACCCAACCCAACCCACCATGGCCATCTAATTATGCGATGAAGGGTCATGCATGTACGAAACAGCAAACGTCTAAACAGTTTTATATATCAATATCAGTTCTCACTTTTCATTAAAGTTTCTATAGAACTTCCTGATGTTTGGTTTGAATTTGGCAGAGACGTTCATGTGTGTTTAAGGTTCAATAATTCTGAAATCTGTCTGGAAGGAAAAGTCTTACAGCGGGCTCCACCAATCAGAGACGTCGCTCTAACACTGTAGGATTGTGTGTAATGTAGTTTTTTCCCCCTATATCGTGAATAAACCATGATTTTCTGAAAATGGGGTTGATGTCAGACAAACTTGTGTCTCCTACAGGAGCATAAACCATCGCTTCACACTCAGGCAGCTCGTGGTCAGTCTACCTGTGATGGTTATGACCTCATGGCTAATAATCAAGTCCACTATGGACAGCATGAACAGGATTTTTACACTGATGAGCTCTAAATGCTATATACACATGACCCCTCCTCTAATTGTCACTCAAACACAATGACTGACACATCTGTCATTGATTTGTGCTCAGACAGTCAATTTAACTCTTGCCCTGCCACGCCCACACAGTCTTTAGACATTGTCACATGATAAATCAGATGTTTTATAAACAAGGTTTTGTTGACAGTTAAAACATTTATTTTCAGTCTAATATTTGTGGATGCTTTTAGCCTTGATATCACCTGTAGTTCTTCACTATTACATGCCCAATTACCCAAGTAGTGTTGTAGTCAAGACCACACTGACAGAGACCAAGACATACCTGAAACCAGAGTGCTCCGAGACCAAGACAAGACTAAGACACCGTGGGATAATAAATCTAATTTTTAATGAAGAATGCAGTTATGTGTTCTTTTAGAAAGAGGCGTTTTCCTTCTAATCTCAGTAATAACGTGTAAAAAGAGCCTTTCAGTGGTGGTCCTGATTTAAAATCCGGAGTCCGCCCAGTCTGAGTCCGAGACAAGACCGAGTAAAAATGCTGTTGATTCCAAGACCGAGACCTTCAGAAAGTGGTCTGGAGACCAAGACCGAATTCGAGTACAACAAAATCTTAAAGCAAAGACTTTCTAAAAGTATCTTAAGACGTAAAACAAGTTAAGAAAGCCCATATATGCAGATGGCACTCTCCTTATGGATAAAGGAGTAATCACTCAGTGCATGTAAAGAAAACCCCACACCTTCATTTAAAACAGTTTCCCATCACGTTGATAAAACAATCAACCATCAGATGAAGATTTGAGTGTCTCTTTCTACAAAGAGCGCCTGTGTCTGTTTCTTATGCCCAGACTTCCAGCAGCTTGACGAGTAAACTTGTAAAAGACAACAGTGCTTACTCAAGCCTCCTGTTGATCTTTGACTCGAGGAGGTGATAATCACTGACCTCCTCTTTGTCATCAGAGGAGCGTGTGTGGACATAAGGACGGGGTTGGAGGTGTTGTCTTTGGTGTTGTGTCCTCCACCGACGAGTTTGTTTAAGATTACACGTCTGAGATAAACACGCTGTGTGTCAGTTCAGTCCACTTTGAAGACACTTTGGAGTGACGCCAAGATTAGTCACAAGCCATCCAGGCCGTTTGCTTACGCCCCCGCACGGTCAAAAGACCCCATCCCTTCCTGTGTGGTTATCTAAGAAAAGTGCAGAGTTGACATGAAGAAACATCTCTTCAGGCAGACGCTGAGATTACAGGAAGGACATAATGTTAAATAACAGCTCGATGGGAAAGATGTGGTTCCATCACTCCCTGATTTCCAACTTTTATGATTATCCACAGACGAGTATCTATCAGGGCAAGGCATAGGACGCTATAAAGTCTGTCACTGCAGCCACAACAAGACACATTACAACGCCATTACAACTTTAAAATTATGAATTCCTCTTGATTTGATAAAAAAAAACATGTGTGTGAAGTGTCTTGTTCTAAATCCACTCTGATCTTGTATTTGATCATGTCTATAAACCCCTCTATTTCAGCCCTGCTCAGAACAGGCTGTTTCTGTGTCTGTACCTTTAAATGTAAATGAGCTGTGTCTGACCACGCCCCCTCTCTGGAAGGACTTGGGTGTCTCGGGCTTTCTCGCTCCATGTCCTATTGTTTACAGTGAGAAGGCAGACTCAGAGGGCAGAACAAACACCTAGCTGTGGGAGTGTCACCCACCTGGGGGAGGGGTTACTGCCCTTTGTGATGTCATGAAGGGAAAATCTCCAAACAGCCTGTTTGAGCACACATTTTCTGAAAAGTGGAGCATGCAAAAGATGGAGAGGATGGACTTTTCTCATCATTGGGGGGTTTGTAGACGGACTACAGACACATATTAGTGTTAGAGAAACATGGTGAAGAGGATTTTACATCATATGTGAACTTCAAAATCATTTAGGTTTCTCTCAGTTGCATTATCCAGATTTAGTAAGAATCCCGAGTTTCAACAAATCATGTCAAGAATGTTTTGTTTTCCAGAGCAACAGTCAAAAACACAGTCAGACAGATGACTTTTACTCTGCTTGGACTACAGGGTACGTTTCCCTTTCCTCCAAGCACTCAGTGACATTCAAACCTCACATCAAATCCAAGAGGAGTTTTACACAATATATATTAATAAATAAAGACCCAAGCGAAGGTCATGGTGAAATGTTTCTCTGAGTCCGGTGCTTTGGCAGACACCACTGATACATGCTGGAGGAAATGGAAACAGACCACAATTTGTACCCTGTTGCACCCCCCGAATATTGATCAGCACAGCGGCAGCTTGGAAATTTGTCACAAGTGATGAAACCGGAACATCCCGAGACAACACTGAGATTGGATTTCTCTCCGACACATTAACAAGTTGTTCTGCGGAGGATTGGAATCCAATATTGACCCGCTCACATGGTCACAGGTTGTGAAAGCAGACCTGCAGCTGAAGCGGGGATATTAGCCTGCAGCTCCCCGGAAGCTCTCTATAATAATATTTAGAGGTCTTATTTACAGCAAACCCAGATTTGAGAAGCCTTCCTGCCCAAGGAAAATATAATCTTTCCCACCCATTTACATGTGATAGAGTCAATACTGGAGTCTGGTGGTGGGATTATGCAATCTTTTATATCTACCAATCAGGCCCGGGATAAGACCTTCTGTGTGTGTGTGTGTGTGTGTGTGTGTGTTTGTGTTTGTGTTTGTGTTTGTTTGTGTGTGTGTGTGTGTGTGTGTGCATTCCTGCCGCCTCACATGTTTCGTCAGCTCTTTATTTGATTTGATTTGTGGACGTCTGTCATGTTGTCCGTTGCTGGATGAGATTGCAGGAAGGATTTTCATTACTGTGTTTGGCGTATGTGTAACTGTGTTTGTGAGAGGAAGCAGCGGTTCAATGAGGGCGCTGACCTCTGTCAAAGGCTTTCTGTTAACGCCCCAGGTCAGAGGTGCACCCACACAAACAAACACACACACACACACACACACACACACACACACACACACACACACACACACACACATAATGCAGCCCTTATAGTGTGATTCTTTTGGAGAATGTGAAAGTGGCTTTGTGTTTGCAAGACGTCTGCTGTTTTGAGATGTTCAAAACCTTTTTCAATCCTTATAAGGATTCTGATACCCAGTCCTCCTGATGCTTAAAAAATAATTATATGATCATATTAATTATTTAAATATTAACCCTGTATAAACGAGAAAGAATCCAAGTACAGAGAAAGAGCGAACAAACAGCTTCTTCACACTTCTGCAGCCTTCAAATGGGAAAAAAAAAATGGAACTCGTCAAGTCATTTTGTGTACAGGAATGGTTTGCGTTTAAGTGGTAAAAATATGAGAATGCAACATGGACGCTAAAAGAGCGCTTGTTCTCCAATAATACAGCCTGATTTGAAAGCTCTGAATGCTAACATTTTGCCTCCTTGACTTGAGTTACACTCTCAGTTCACAGGTCTTCTTTGGCATTCTGAACCTGCACTTAATGTAGGTGTAAAACAAACATTGTTAAAGACTAGTTCTTTATTTCATCCTCCTGATACTGCCACTTTGGTACTTTCAGAGGCATTTCCGACACCAGTATCGGTCGCTGAAGAACTCTTAGTGTTGTCACCGTCATTAAGCAGGTACTTATCTGAATGTTGGGTTGCAGGTTGTCTCCAAATCAGCCAAACCACTCGTCTAAATTCTGGCTAATTTAGCAGCTTGATTAGCAGGAGAGAATCCTTTCCTGTGCTTGTTTTGTTTTTAGCTGCACTGTGGGATAATTAGCCGATGAGACAATGACAGGCTCCGTTTATGAGTTTGTTTCTGCGGTGCAGTTTAAACACCAGGATGGTTGGTTACACCTCACTGCACAGCGTGGGCTATTACAGCTCCACCAAGGTTTACTGCTGCATGTTTGAAAACATAAATCTGCAGGCGGCTTGTCATAACAACAGTTCAGAAAGATATCAGCACGTATTCATATCACTGGAAAAATACCCAACAGGTTGAACCTCTTGAGAACCAAGTGGATGTTTGAGGTTAAATTGCAATTCCAGACATCGATTTTCTGTGACCTTTATCAGGAAATGTCCCACGTGCCGTGTGTGTTGTCATCGATCTTGTTAAAGGAAATCTCAAGCAGACCATCAGGAAGGCTTCTCGGCATATTTCTAAGTGTATCGAATGACTGGCTGACGGGTTGCATGAGGCCCGAGGCTGTGTGCTGTGCTGTAGGTATGTGGGTTGTTCTTTAATGAAGCAGGTCAGGTATGTGGAGGAAGTGAGAGAGAAACAAAAAGGATGCCTCTGTAGGTTTTTTTTCCCACGCTAAGAGAAGGCATCGAACCCACACCTTGAGATTAAAGGATCTGACTGAGTTATGAAGGTCAGTTTGCCAAACGCAGTCGCCCAGTTCTTGTCATACAACATGAGTTCGAACACATCGTCATGCTTATAACGATGGTCGTGCCTGTGAGGTCATTTTTCATAAGTTTGTGCAAAGAGACACATTTGGGTTTCTCAGAGTGTTTGATGAAACAGCAGAGGAAGTCATGAGAGGCATTTCTAATTCATG
This sequence comes from Labrus mixtus, assembly GCF_963584025.1. NCBI lineage: Eukaryota > Metazoa > Chordata > Actinopteri > Labriformes > Labridae > Labrus > Labrus mixtus. Next base: position 23,160,143 of record NC_083625.1, on the reverse strand, counting down.
AGACAGTGAAGGATGAACCCCTCCAATTTAACTAAACTCTCCTCCAAAAAAAAAGAGGGGCTGATATTGAGTTTGAAATTAGTGGCTTCATTCCAGAGACTGTATAATAAGAGGATTTAGACTCTTGGTTCTCTGTCAATTATCGTCCTTCTTGGGTTAAAATGGGGGATAAAGCTGGGTATCATTTTTTGGGAAGTGGCTACCTGTGATTGGAAAAGTGGCTACCAGCTGCTTGTCAACTGAGAACAAAATGTGTGGTCCCATAGTGTCACTCCTAGTCCCTTCTCGTCCTCTCTACTTCCTCTGTAAATCAAGTCAGTGTGAGAGTGACATGGACAGGATTGCTTTTTGAGTGATGTGTGCATTAAGAGGTCACCTTGACAGCACCTCAGACTGAAAATGCTTTTAGACTCCCACGAGTCTTTGTAGCATTAAAGGAGCAGTATGTAACTCTGACCTGTAGTGTTTAAAATGGGTACTGCAGTCTAAATTCTAAACATTATAGAGAGCTGTCTCCCCCCCTCCTCTCTAGAGTTGATGTTCACACAGGTCACCATGTGGTGGACACTGAAGCTTCAGTGTTTATCCAGCTCTGCATCGGTCTGTAAACCTTTCTGTGTTCTAACCTCTCTCCATTTTTCAAAAGCATCTCCAATATTGATCCTAGTTTGAGCACGTTTCTGCTCGTGGAGCTTATTAGAAACATGCAGAGGCTTTTTAGGTCGGGTACAATCACTTCTATCTGAACCACTTCTCTTGCCCGCTTCCATCACTGCAACACCTGTTGGTTTGACCTGATAACTGCTCTCATATCTGGCAAACCGAGGGGCGTCCAAAACGGTCGGGTGGGGGTGTCTTAAAACAGTATGTATAGTTCATTGTACTAAAAGGAGTGTCTCTGCAGCCGTGGCCCAGTTGGAGCTGTGATGGCTGTGTGGGAGTAGAAACAAATTAATTTATGACAGATGTATCACTGTGCACATAAAGAATCAAAATGGCAGAGTGCCCTACCTTCATCAGTCATCCTTAACCTCCACGTACCAGCCTGTAACAAAATGGATGCTTTTTCCCTGCAGGGATGAGGCGACGTAGTCGGGCAATAAACCTAGAGAGCTTTGCTTCCTATTGGCTTGGACTTTTATTCTCGTTCTCGATGGGTGAAACTTTCATCCCTAATTACATTTTTGAAAATGAATCAATTTAAACCAATTTGTTTTAAAGTTTTATGTGCACACAAGGAACATTTAGTACTTCTTTTTGTGTTTTGTAATAGTTTTTTTAAGGTTCATTTTAGGGCTTGTTGTGCCTTTATTTCAGAGATAGGACAGCTGATAGAGTTAGAAATCAGAGAGAGAGAGAAGAATGACAGGGAAATGACATGAGGGAAAGGAGCCACAGGTCGGATTCGAACCGGGCTGACCCCTTTGAGGACTACAGCCTCGGTACACAGGGCGCCCACTAACCACAAGGTTATTGGTTGCATCCCATTAGTTTCTTTTTATTGTATATCATGGTATTTATACAGATTTGTTTTTTGAATGCAAATAAGCAGAAATTCACAGTTAAGAAAAAGAATCCTCGTCTTTTTCTGTCTTGACGATAAATAAAAAAATTAATTGGTCTATATATTTCATCCTTACTGAACCAGCTGGGTCCCTGTATACCCCTTAATTCTCCATTTCATGCATCTGACGCCCTGTGAGTGTTGAGAAAAGATAGCAGCCGCTCTTACTGTTTGATGCTAAATTGAGCTGAAAATTCTAAATCTGCACCAATTTTATTTTCTTCTTCTTATTTTGGCTTCAGGTCGCCGTGCACCTTCTGGGTTTTTTTTCTTCATAGAAGCAGCATTGAGGTGTGGACTGTATCATAGCCTGAGGGCATCTCATCGTTATTCCTAACAGCTCGCCCTGCGAGCAAAGTCAAGTCGCGAGCACTGAAATCTTCTGAAAGCAGAAATGTAAAGAATTCATCAGCAGTGCTTTATGCTGCTCTTTGTTTGGATGATTCACAAAAAAAAGTCTTGTCTGGATCATTAAGTACGACAATGTAAGCGCGTGTCTTGAATGTGCGTACAGTTTATGATAATTATTCAGCAAGATGTTAAATCCCCCCCCCCAGTGGATTCTCCAAATCAGCATCAAACCAGAGAGAAAGGAAAGTAAGAGAGGAGCAATGAAATCTCATTAAAAAACACTCCATAATGACTTTAATCCTCCATACTGTTATGTAAAAAGGCACTGCTGGGATTACTGACAGGAGTTTTATAATTCATGGGCTGACACACACACACACACACACATTGACATGCAAAGAGTTATATTAGTGACTGTTCTGCTCTTTCAATGGACAAGTTGTCCCCACATGACATAACTGCATTTCTGTAATTAAAATTAGCACAGCAGGATTAGTTGGTGTGTTTGTGTGTGTGGTTCTGTGTGTGTGTATATTTCTGGGTGCATCACTTTCACTACGTTTCTGTCTTAGTTTCATTTATTTTTACAGACATTCATGTTCCCCTGAGGATGGATCTTTAGTTGGAGGCTCCCTGGAGAAGCACATCAAGTTTTGCCACAGTCAGTGAAACATTGTTACAAACACAAGATGCATTAGTACACATTTCAGTACAGACATCTGAATACCCCAGAGGACGAATTCCAGTAACTTTGATGATTTCATAAATGTTTCTATAGGGCTCCCAACGACAAAGGCCATCATGATTTACATCCAGGTCCCTTTTACTAGCCTGGTGTGGCTTCATAGGCTGCAAGATGCAAACATTACCTCAACATCTGTCCAAAAAAGACACAATGATGCTGGTATGAGTACAGGCCGTGCAGCAGGTTGGCGTACTGTCTTAAAAATCAAAATCAAATTGTTAACATGCTAACGTGCTAAACTGAGGCATTGCATTCACTGCTTCCTACTTACCTCATAAGGAAGTCAAAGAGAAGTGAGCTCATCAGAAAAACAAAACATCCCTCATATTTCTTCGCTGATAATAACTCTGACATTCCTTACTTTAGCTCGTGCATGAAATGAAAAAATTAGCATTAAACATTTGCCACTTAGTAACGCCATTTAGCACTACAAAATGAAGTGATAGTGTACTGAAGTGAGACACGATAAACGCCATCTACCCGGTATAGTGCACATCTATATGTGGACAGCCAGGTCAGGAGAATCTCCGGAGCAGTCCTCCTGAAATGATCCAGATATTCTCAGGAGTGCATGTGTGAAAACAGCTTACTCAATATCAGTTTGTTGAGTCATTGTGAGCAGCATGTTAGCATTTAGCTCAAAGCGGAGCTGTGCAGCCTCACACAGCTGCTAGCTTAGTGTTGTTATGTCATAAGCAGCATCATCAGAGTGCTTAAACCTGAGTGTTTGTGGGGTTGTTTCCTCCGATGACCTTTGGTGACGATGCCCGTTTGAAAAGTTAAGAGCTCTTTTTTTTCACTCTGCTTCTAAATGCTGCTTTAAAGTGGAAAAATCCAGACGGCTCATGTTGTGTAAAAGGCTTAATGCCCCTGTGGATGCTTTTTTTTTTTTTTTGTCTTTGCGTACTACTGTTTTCTGGGATTATGTTTAAATGGTTTGTGAACCTCGGAGCATTTTTTTCACGGCTCTGTGAAAGGGACACTGACTGAATCACTTCTCCATGAAATCAAACCGGACACAGTCTGAGCCTCTCTCTGTGATTCTCTCCGGTTCAACGTGGCTGCTTTTCAAAACTCCCCGTAAATAACGCTCCACATTCAAGGGTTGAGTTCAACGGCTGTTCAGTATTCCTGAGAGACTCTGGTGTGAACGAGTACAGCGCGCCGAGATCCCCTGGCAGTCAGACGGCCTCATCTCGTCTCAAATACCTTTGCTGCGCCTCACTGCCTCTCCTTTCCAATACGTCTGAAGCATTATCTCCTTCACACAAGTGGGCCAGCCCTGGATCTATTATTGATGAGCTATAGGTTTAGTCTCCTCCCTCGACGCCTCGCTATGCAACCTCTCCACTACCATCAAATATTTAGCACGTTCTGGCGGGGCCTAATGCACCGCAGCCCCTCCGCTGAATTCCAGCTTTTGATTAGTGAAAGAAAATGAGGATGAAAAAAAAAAGTCCTATTAATCAAAGTGGTTGATCTGGCAAACCTGCAGGCTTCTAAAGAGATCTAATTAGATTTTGACCCAATTTGGTGTTCACACATTTCAAAGATTAGAGCGAAAGCTGTCTCAAGTGAAAAGCATTTTATCCTCACACAGCGGCAGGAATTATGATTTGAGTTTATTCAGCTTGCTGTATCAAAGTGGTGTATTAGTATCACTGTAAGAAGCTTGATACGGCGTCCATCCTTCAGGAACATGAAGTGAAATCGTTTATAGTAACACACTTTGTTCTGACCTGTTTATGAAGTTCAGATGTATGTTGGAGTCATTGCAACAGTTAAGCTTCACAATCAGTTTTGATCTTAGCTCGGAGGAAAGTTAACTAACTAAAGTTAACTAAACTCTGACTGTATCGTCCCCACAACCACCGCCGTCCTCATTCATGCACGGCCTGCTCCGACCTCCACCTCAGCAGCAAGGAAGTGTGGACAACAGGAACACAAGGAATACAAAGGAGAAATCCTTCCTGCATGTTATCACATATGCTCTTTTGTAAAGGACCTCGAGATAACACTTTTTATAAAATGGCGCTATACAAATAATGATTGATTGATTATTCATGTAGCGTACGCTGAGGCAGGACGCCCGATCTGCTCCCGACCGCTCCATGACTTTCTTGCATATTGGTTATTTTGGTTGTACGACCAAAAGCTGATTCGTCAATTTCAGGACCTTTTTTCCCTCATAGTGCCTGCACAAACTGACGGACAACGTCTGAAATCACCATAGCAACAGCAGTCATGCCTGTATAATCTGTCTTTCTATTCCAATCAAGGAAGAAAAGTTGGCAGGAAATACCTGCAGCCCTCCAGCTGACAGGAAATATTTCTTATGATTAAGCGGCTAGTTAGCTTGTGTTTATCGGTGATAAGAGAGTGAGAGCGTTTTTGCTGAGTGGCCGTATTTGAGCTGCAGTGGAAATACACATAGATCTGACTTTCTTACTGACATCTGTGAATGCTCCGTCCTGATTTCACTCGTTCAGTGTGAGCACATAAATCGTGACCTTTGGTCGTAAGTCGTGAACGATTCAGTCTCACAGTGTGAGCTGACAGCCACGGATTTTATACAACCGTATGGTATGTCGGGCTTATGCTTGTCGGTGGAGGGGTTATGTAAAATCCTAAAGTACATCTGAAGTACAAGTGGTTTCATGTGTTCGACTTGAACTTTCCAGCACACTCACACTCCCCGTCTCTTTCTCTTTTCGCTCTCTGGTACAAACACTAAAAGTCTTCCCGTGCAGGCGGCTCCTCACTGTTTCCCAGACATCTGCAGCACGTTTCCTCTCTGTGTGGCGGGGAGAGGAAGTGGAATGGAAAAAGCGCTCCCCCGCCCACTGCGGCCACATGGCAAGGGAGGAGAGCAGTCGGTCAGGAGCCCGTCGGCCACAGTCGGGCATATTTGTGGTCAGCTTTCTCCTCGCTGAAGTCTGAGGCTCTCTGCTCGCTCAAATCCAGAAATTGCTCTCAAAACAAGCAGAAAAGATGCACTTTCTCCTCGCTCATTACGTCCCCCCGCTTCCTTTCCCAGAGTATTTATACTGACGGCTCTGACATGAAAAGGGATCACCCCTCGACTGGAATGAAGGGGAAGGATCGGGCCACATCAGCACAGCGGTTTACCACTACCCGTCACACTCGGGCCAGAATGAACGACTTCCATCTATTGGCTCCCTCTCCCTCAGACACACACAAACACACACACTGAAACCAGGGGAAAGGGGAACACACACACACACACACACACACACACACACACACACACACACACACACACACACACACACATATTTTTTATATATAAACAATGGAAATGTACAAGACAAATCCAACCCAGACTGTTTGTCTGTTTGTAGCACAAACCTCGTCTTTCTCTCATCCTCATGACCCCTCTCCTCTCTCCCCGTCTCTCCGACACTCATCACCGTTAATTTGGGCCGCCGTCCTCTCCTTCCTCTTAGCCTAGTTTCTCTGAGCAGAAATAGATCCAAGAGGGGGGCCGGAGATCCTTGAGTCTCTGTTGGGGATTTGACATGAAATCTCTCCTCATAAAGCTGATGGAGTTTTCAGTTTGTGTGTGTGTGTGTGTGTGTGTGTGTGTGTGTGTGTGTGTGTGTGTGTGTGTGTGTGTGTGTGTGTGTGTGTGTGTGTGTGTGTGTGTGTGTGTGTGTGTGTGTGTGTGTGTGTGTGTGTGTGTGTGTGTGTGTGTGTGTGTGTGTGTGTGTGTGTGTGTGTGTGTGTGGTGGTCCCAGAGGAGTAATGATGGCAGCATGCGTCAGTGCACAAAAGCTGGCTTTGCAAAAACAGCATGCCGTTTCCTCGTTTAGACGTTTCCTGAATGTGACATCATGATGTTTTAACTGAAGGCTGAAGAGCAAATTAACCTGAAATAATAACAGAAAGATCCTCTTTGGTGAGGTCAGTGTGTTATTCAGAGGAGTGGTTCTCAACTGGTGGCTTGGGACCCTAAAGTGGGACGCGGAGCACTTGTCAATGGGTCGGGAATGATTGACAATATGACAGCCGTCTACTGTTGTACAAATATGGTCACTTCTGGTTCCAAAAAAAAGATGGAGACCAGCAGAATGCTGAACTTGAAGACACAATAGGTGAAGTCAGAGGGGGGTTATGAGTCTTCTTCTATAAAGCCGTATTCACATCTGCACTCCTGAAAATATCTAGATCATTTCAGGAGTAGTGCTCTGGATATTCTCCTGACCTGGTTATTCATATGCTCCTCACAGTGGGAGACTATCTCTGTCAGGCGGGGGGGGGGGGAGTCTCCTGAGGTAAGACGTGACATCAGCTAAAGAGTGGAGAGCATACTGGAGAACAAGGTTTTATTGCAATCATGATGCTGCAGATAAAAACATCCTCAGTTTTCTGAAGCTTGATTGATTTACACTGACTCACAAACTCCAGCCAGTAAAGCCAATAAATCGTCTGCCTTGTCTTTGCAGCAGAGACTACAGAAAGCAGCATTCATGTGAATGAACGTCGCCCTAAAAGCAGCATTTGTGAAACGTTCACATTCACTATCTTGAGTCATTTCTACTGCTGCCCGACTGAAAGTCTTGTAATAAAGGCAGACTCTATGAGAGGCTGGATTGAGTGTCTGTTGGTGACCACTGTGACTGTCTGCAGACACACTGACTCTACAGTTCAGCATCACATGAAAGGGCCTGATTTCAGCTCAACTCTAAACATCCACTCACACAAATGTCTGTCAAGTCACCACGGCTAAGTGAAAAAGCCCTTACATTCACAGAAGTCCTTGCTAGTATACAAACCTTGATGTCTAATAACTTTTCATCAGACATCCTAAGCTCAGCCGTCACCTGGTAGCGTTTGATCCACAGGAGAGTAACTTCCCCACTCTCCCCTAAATCATGACTTCCTGATTTTTGAGGGCAAAACAAACGAAGAGGGAAAAAGAATCAAATACAAATGTCTTACAAAGACAAAGTGGGAAAGTGTCATATCTTTGTGGAACGGTGAACTAGACGAGTAAAGTACAGAGAGTTGTCGAGCACTGTGAGCAGAAAGCGGATATGCAGCACCCAGCATGCATCTGACATGACTCTGGTATAGTTTTCAAAGTAAAAGGCCGATTTATTTGTTTTTCTATGATACGACTTCCTGCATATCAAACAATGCTTTTATTCTGAGTGTTTGTCCAGGACAGTTACTCAGTAAACGGGTCTCTTTCAGGTGATCCAGTCTGGGGTCATGCTACAGCCAGAAAAAGTATCAAAACATGTTTAAATGCATCCGAATGCAGGAAATGACATCTCTATTGAAAATGTTACGGAGGAGGACACCTAGACTTCCCTTTAAATTGTCCCACACACATGCTTCTGACGCACACGGTTTAGTGTCCTGTGTGTACATGTGTGTCAGAGGGAGTGGCCTACAGAGTACCTGTGAGTTCTTTTACCTTACATGAAGATGGAGGGAGCTGCAGTTATTGCTGCGCGCCGTCTGGAAGATCCACATTCCTGCCGTGTTTCTGTCCGACGTCACGCTCAGATGAGCTCAGACCCCCCCCGGAGGATCGAGACTGAGGAACTCATTACTGCTCACTTTAATGGATCTGCTGGGTCACATTTGCAGCGTTGCTACAACGACAGTGACCTGATATTTAGCTGTAATGAAACGTACCCTCTTTATACTACTGCTGTGTTGTCATGCTCTGTTCTTTATTTCTGGTATCGTTTAATTTCCTGTGTAATTGAGGATTTATGCTGCACAGTGGAAACATCACTCAGTATCGGAAAAAAGGCAGCTGAGAGATTTGTCAGGGCTGAGATGCTTTGTGGTCTCTTGACCTTTATTTTTATTTTTTGGGTGAGTGCTCGTACTGCATCGCCATGGCAACAGAACGGGGTGCTGCCAGTTTGGGCTGAGGTTGTAATACATCACCAGTGAGCAGATTACTGAACCTCTTTGTGCTAATAGCTCATGACCGTTACATTTTCTCTAATAAAATACAAACTCATAAATCTGAGCTTCTTAGGATCAGATAAGAAAAATCTGCTTAAAGGCCAAGCAGGGAAAATGTCAAAGAGGAAAACTTAAACACAAAATTCAAACTGGGCCCCTCCTCCTGGGATCATCGCCCCCCAGAAGCCCTCACACACTGCAGGATGTAGTGTGTACGTTTACTGCTTGTACCTACACTGCAAGCTAACACACGCTAGCACAAGCTAACCGCCGGTGTTTGTCACCTGCCTGTCCAACAGGAAGCAGACCAGCAGTCGACTGAGCGACAATACTTTTGTAAAAGTTTAAGGGGCAAGGTTTGAGTGTCTGGTTCCCCGTCAGAGAATCAGTCTGCTGCACAAACACAGAGCTGCGGGCCGCCTGTAATCCGTCACAGATTAGCTCAGTATGGTTACACAGCTCAGCGCTCCTGAATCAAGTACAATAAAAACTGCTGCTTTGATCACTTAACTTCAGCGGAGGATTATTCAGCTGCACATAAAAATTTGTTTTATATCTTATAACTTCAGTAGGATATGTAGCAGATCTTGTCAGAGCAGAGCTGTATATTCTCTATCACACAGAAACTAACCTCCATCCTAATCTTACAGTAAGTCCGATTTTTCAGCTCCACCTTTATTAATTGTCTTGCAATTGTGTGCCAAGTGTAGACGGGTGTGGCTCAGACAATCCAGACTCTGTCCAGGAGGGACGCTCCACCATCTGGTGCAGGAATCCCCCTCCCAGCAGGCTGTGTGTATGTGTCAAGTGTGTGTGTGTGTGTGTGTGTGTGTGTGTGTGTGTGTGTGTGTGTGTGTGTGTGTGTGTGTGTGCACTTCATCCAGGCTAATTAGAGTACAGCTGCAGTCGAACAGTACACTGTTAAACGCTGTTGTCGCTGTGTGACAGGCCTGACAGGGGGCGAGGAGTCGCTGTCACAACCAGTGTGTGTGCAAGGAGATGTAGCGATGTCAACTTCCAGGATTTTTAAGAGGATACAAGTGTGTGTTTGTGTCCCACTTTTTTTTATTGTGTGTCCCTTCTTGACAAGAGAATTAATTTTACCCTCGAGGTGCGACAAAATGGGATCTGATTTCTTCACTAACACCCTGACTTGAGCTGAGATTTGCCTGCAGTAGAAATGTAAATTGACTCTTACCTGCCTCGGGGCAGTTTGCGGCATAATTGCCAAATAATTGTGCGCTCAGACTGCTGTGAGAACTGCTAACAGGGAACACAGCAACCACATGTGGAAGCTGACCTTGTGCAGCAGGTCAAATGTATTAAAGGAATTCATAGTCTATAGTTCCTGATATGTGTCGATGAGTTTCAGCGAAACCGGGAGATGACCAGCACCTTTTTCACCACTACATTATGAAAGAGAAACAGGTCACAGAGGTGTGAGAGTTGGGCTTTAACAGGAATGCTATGTGCAGTGTGAGAATGTGAGCAGGTGCTTTGACTCAGGTGATAGGAATCTGACGTATGTCTCCGCTCTGATCTCAGTCTAACCTGCCATAAAACATGCCGTGTCTCTGTGTTGACAACTAGGCGAGCCGTGCCAACACTAAGCCAGGGAGAAGTAACCTTGTCTATTAATCTGGGTGCAGCTGATCGTCGGTATGACTGTGATCATTTTCATCCTCCTCTATAATGCACCATCCTTGAGAAAACGGGATCTAGAGTTGATGCTCACGCAGGTTGCCATGTGGTGAACACTGAAGCTTCAGTGTTTATCCAGCTCTGCATCAGTCTGTAAACCTTTCTGTGTTCTAAACTCTCTCCATTTTTCAAAAGCATCTCCAATATTGATCCTAGTTTGAGCACGTTTCTGCTCGTGGAGCTTATTAGAAACATGCAGAGGCTTTTTAGGTCGGGTACAATCACTTCTATCTGAACCACTTCTCTTGCCCGCTTCCATCGCTGCAACACCTGTTGACCTGATAACTGCTCTCATATCTGGCAAACCGAGGGGCGTCCAAAACGGCCGTGTTGGGGTGCCTTAAAACTGCCTACCTTCTCTGGTCCAAACAAATCCAGAGCATTCAGGAGCAGAATCTAAACCTATTACCTTTGTAGGTATTTCAGAAAGTCACCGAGGCTCAGGTGCGCTGTAGAGTTCAGGTTACCTCGGGTTACTCTGCAGCAGCAGCTCAGGAGAGGAGAGCAGCAGACCGATCAGACGCGGCAGCTCCATAAAGCGTTAGTCATGCTGCTGCTGCTGCTCCATCTTCATGTTCTGGGGATTTCAACACAGCTCATGAGAGCTGCCAGCTCCACAGAGAGAGTCAGCCAGCACCACCAAGCACAACCCGGTACATCTGGGCTGCAAAGATATTCACTTCAGACATGTGTTATTCCTTCTAATTTATCTCTTCAGTTAGAAACTACGACTTTGAACCTTTACAGGCTGCCGCCCTCATGAGGGAGCAGACTTCATTTGATGAGACTTGTTGCTTCTTGTTAACTGGAGCGTAAAAATTGTCTGGTTGATCTTCGCCTGAGCTTCATCTTCATCATCTGATCTTTATGATGTGTTAAAAAACTTTATGACATTTCTCATGTGTGCTTTACAGCGCAGCCAAATGAAACACACTCTGATACGTGATGTTGTGATGAGCCGATCTTCAGCTGCTCTCATGTGTTCGACTGAGCACCTGGTGTCGGTCACTTCATTAAGGCATCACAGACATGCTCAGAATGTGACGATTCTCCATTCCTGCTCTCAGGTTACAGTAACAGGATTGAGACGAGTGCAGGAGAGCATGTGCTTTCTCAGCGAGCAATGTTTAGGTTTTTCCTGTGAGTCTGTGTGACTGAAATATTCAGCGTCGGCTGCACAAAGTCTCATCTGGTGAAACCAAAATCAACTCCAGGCTCGGTGCTGGAGCTGCTCCACACAGATGTTCACATGAAAATGGTGGAGAGAGTGCGGTGTGTGTGTGTGTGTGTGTGTGTGTGTGTGTGTGTGTGTGTGTGTGTGTGTGTGTTATGAACGTGCTTCTGTGTGTTTATCTGAAGGTGTGTTTGAAAATGTAACACCAGAAATGATCCCTATACAACAACCTGCAGTGAACTCGTTGTATGGCAGCCAGGAGAGCACTTATCAAGGATCATATATTACTCTTCTGGGATGTAAGGTGAATAATAGCTCTCTATCAATCATCTCCGGGAATAACAACACGCCAGAAAAGACTGACGATTAACGTAGCTATGAATCAAATAGAGTGGAGTCTTTAAATGCTTGTTATAAGGACTATGAAACCACGTTAACGTCCTCTCTCTCTGTCTCTGTTTTCAGGCGTCCTTCAAGACATCCAGCGGCACTACGGAGTGTCAGACAGCGGGATCGGCTTGTTGCAAACAGGTGAGTCTCCTTTAATCCCATAATTACACGTGTGAAAAATCTTAGCGATCCTTCTGAACGCATTCTCCGTGTGATGAGGGCAATTATTGTCTGACTCTGATGTTTAGTTGTTGTCTAAAATTGGCTGGAACAATGAAAGCCAGAGGCTCGACCTGCCCACACGGAGAGTTCCACCAATGATTAAGTACTGCCTCACATCTCTTAAAAAAGAAACCAAAGAAAGCACATAAAAACAGTCTCATCTTTCCTCCCTGCAGGTTGTGTAAGAGAGCGATCCAAAAACAGATGCTGATTCTCGTTGTTAATCATATCTCCAAAGCCCTCTTTGACACATGAACTCCTGACACGTTCTAGATCATTTCAGAACGTCCACGCCCTGATATCTTCAGGAACATGCCTTTCACACATGAACCTCACTGTAGCTTCAAGCTGCCATACATTGACGTCCCTGTAACGTATCTCCTTCAGTCTGAATGTTGTGGAGGCGTAATATTGGGATGACGTCATCCCCCCTCTGTATGGTCTTCAGAGGTAGTAACAGAGGGCGTTACAGAGGAGAGACGGGGTCAGCTGAGCCGGCAGGGAAGCCCAGCGATGTCTGAAGCTCCAGCTGTGTCGTGCTTCTGCAACGCCGAGACACAATATGAACTCACAGACTGGGACACAGATATTACGCCGACATTAAATCAATGTGAACGTACAAAGACGTGATAGCGGCTGAGCTTAGTTTTGGCACTTTTGTGGTAAAAGCAGTCTAAAAAAGGGCTTGTGAAATATTATCTGTGTGAGAAACACTTTGCAGGGGAGGTGGCAGATGGGTGGGCGTGCAGGACGCGGAGGTCTCTTATGTACTGGGACAGTTTCTGGATTCATTTCACTGCATCGTGTAAAGTGTGTTCCTTCAAGACAAATACAAAAGTGGAAAACAAAGAGGACTAGAGCAAGGAGCAGTAGAGTGAAAAGCAGAGAAGCTCCACACAACGTGGATGACGTCATTGTCCTGATCACCTGGTCGTGGTGAGCAAGTGGCGGTCGCTCATACTGACTTCATACAGCCATTTTAACCGGGTCAGGTTTTTATAGATTGGACTTTTGCACCCTTCCTTGAAATTGTCAGAAACTTCCAGGAGTGCAGTGCTTTTGTGAAAGGAGGTCATGTGAAATTTAGTAATAAAGTGGAGCATTAACTGGACATCAGTTGTGAAGTAACGAGGGATCAAATTTGTTATTGTCTGCATGTTGAGGCCACAATAAGAAAAGTACTTTAACTTTTAATACATTTTCCTGCTTTGTACTTTTCTGGAAACATTTGGAATTGTGTACAGTTAGTACCAAACTTCAAAAAACTACACAAGGCCTTTCCTTATTTTGCCCATTCAGTGCAGGTTGTTCCATCTTATAGCTTTAATTGGAAGCGGGTAATATTTACTTTGCAGCAGTTTATAACATGTTGAGTTGAGACTTCCTCACAGCAGCAGCAGATCAACAGAAAGGAAAACATAGCTGGTAGCCAGGCAGGCTGCATGCATGTACTCGGAGCGTCTGAGGACTCAGGGCAGGGTTTCCTGTTCCACTCTGTGCACCCCAATGAATTCACCTTTTAGGGAGATACCATGCAAAGACCTCTCATGTCAGGACAGGACCTGGTCTTGTCTGCATGTAGCCTCCGACTCATTCAAACACAAACCTGCACACAAAGTCCCATTGAGGCCGAGTGGTCAGGTTGAAGTTTGAGGAGGGGAAGAATACAGCCCAGTGTTTTCCTCCTTCACGTTGACGTTCTAAGACCGACTTGAGGCGAGCTGAATGGTGTGTTCAGGACAAAAATATCCTGCAGGAAAAAATAAATCAGTGTTATAACTTCTGTTAGCTTTAGGATAAATACAGCGTTTCATGATCTCCAAAATGTCGTTTACACCCTGTTTGACTGTAGAATGAAGAATCTAGAGTTCTTGTGTTTCTCCTTCTTGAGCTTTTTTAAAAATGTTTTTATTGGATTTTGCAGCATTGGTTGAAAAAAATTGAAAGCTTCTGGTGTTTCAAAGAAATCCATTTCCCTCTATCCTTCATGTGAGATCTGTACAGACCGCTAATGATGCCGCTGCGTAGAATAAAACATGCATTATTAGTTTTAGAGCGAGTGGTGAATCACACACACACACACAAAGGAGCATTGTTGTGCAGTCGTTTCTTGTATTGTCTTTTATTTGTTTATTGCATAAACCAATGCAGAGTTTAGCTGAGTTTATCTACATGTTAAATATTTATATTTCTTACACTGCAGGGGTGTGCAGACGGTAAAGTCTGAGTGCAGACATCTGATCCAGTCCAAGTCTGATATTCTCAGTGCAGAATCCCTCTTTTGCATTGTTAGAATTACATATAATTCAAATTATATTTTGTGCTTGTTCACCAGGTCTTTAAGTTGCAGCTCAAGCCTTGTAATTAATTTGTTTGTTTTTTAACCAGCATGGTGCAAGTTTTTGTGAAACCCTGAAGCTTGCAGGTGTTCTTAACGGCTCGTGCTGCAGAGATTTGTATAAAATGTTAACCAGAAACAGGAAGTTAAGAGGGCTGTTTTGCTCTTAATTCTGTTTGTATTGGCTCATGCGCTCACACACAGTTTGTTAATAGAGGGGCATGTGTGGCTGTTTTGCTCTCTGTGCCTGCATTTCTCTGAGACACACAGTTAGCATGGCTAAAGAGGACGGCTGCTGTTTGTTTGTTTATCTCGGCCTGTTCCAACCTGTTGTGGTTCAGACTCCGCTTGGCCCCTGATCCCCAGGCAGCGACCTCTTCCTCACACCGGCCTGAGGAATGCTGGGAGTTGGGGGCCGCGAGCTGTGAGAGCGGGTGGGCGCAGACGGAGAGCCTAGGTGTGAAGAAGAGGTTAGGAGGTTGACGTAATCAGAGCGCTTGAAGGGAGAGTCTCAGTGTGTGTGCGTGTATATGTTTACGATACACAACTTCTGGTTTCTCCCAGCCCCCCACATCCGTCTCCAGAGGGAACAATCCCTGCCTCTGTGAGCACCTGCAGACCAGGCCGGCTCTGCCCTCCTCACTGCCTCCGTTCTGGCAGCTTCAGTCCACCTGGGAACACAAACTGCCCACGAAGGTGTTTTACAGTCAGTGCAGGAGTTGTGTGTGTGGAGGTTTTTTCTCTCGCTCTCTGTTTCTCTGCTGCCAGGTCACCCTCACACTTTTGAAAAAAACACTGACCACACTTCGCATGATCCAGAACAAACAGCAGTGTGAGTCAGAATCTCTGTATGAACCCTGCTCGGAGGAAACGATGGTTTTAAAACTTTTCTTTGGCTCCTGATCGGGATTACTCGAATGAAAAATTTCCCATATCTAAAACTTACTGACGGGTTGTTTTCTTTGGGAAATATTAGCCTGAGTGAGCAGTGAAGGAACCCTGCAGACCTGCTGCAGGGTTTGCATTTTGATTACTGCAATCCAAAAATGTCCGTTTTAGACTTATTAAGTGAAGATTTCTTAGAATAAGCTGACAATCTGGGCATGGTGTTAAATAATGTTATCTTTTTTAAATGATTAAGTACTATTCAGCTTATAGGTCATTATCCAGTTGAGAAATGAGACCCTCCCTGGCCTGTTTTTAAAGTTACTAAACTGAAAAGTCAGAGATTTATAGGCCACATATTCTCCTCCTCTTCTTCAACCAATTAAAATTAGTCTCAGAGCTCCTCAAAACATGTGTGTGAAGTTTCTTGTTCTAAATCCACTCTGATCCTGTATTTGATCATGCCTATAAACCCCTCTATTTCAGCCCTGCTCAGAACAGGCTGTTTCTGTGTCTGTACCTTTAAATGTAAATGAGCTGTGTCTGACCACGCCCCCTCTCTGGAAGGGCTTGGGTGTCTCAGGCTTTCTCGCTCCATGTCCTATTGTTTACGGTGAGAAGGCAGACTCAGAGGGCAGAACAAACACCTAGCTGTGGGAGTGTCACCCACCTGGGGGAGGGGTTACTGCCCTTTGTGATGTCATGAAGGGAAAATCTCCAAACGGCCTGTTTAAGCACACATTTTCTGAAAAGTGGAGCAGGCAAAAGACGGAGAGGATGGACTTTTCTCGGGAGGTTTGTAGACAGACTACAGACACATGAGTGTTAGAAAAACTTGGTAAAGTGGATGTTCCATAATATATGGCCTCCTCCTCTCCTCTTCAAACAAACCAGCTAGCTGCAACCAGTTAAAACACTTGAAAAAGCCGTTGCATGCTTGAAATCTGTGTTTTTCCAACACTCTTTGGCAGGGCTTCTTTGCCCGGGGGCTGCTTGCCAAGTTACCAATAACTTTAGTTCACTCCCTGACTAAAATCCGTCATCTGGTTGAAAGATTGTTTTTTTTTTTAAACAGTACCATGACCAAAACATTACCATGTTTTGAGCAGCAATTTCTTTTCTTTTTTTTATAAACATATTTTTATTGAAATTTATCAGGACATGTACAATACATGTATATGCATGTTACAAAAGTATGACATAAAACAACCCTCCCAAAATAGAACATGTGGCAGTACATCAATAACACAAGAATAATAAAAGTAATTTGTACAATACCAATGAAAAATAATAAACATAAACAGACACATTTGACACATATTTCTCGTACTAGTAACAGTTCACAATCAAGCTTTCAATACATTGTCCAAGTCAGCATTTTTAACAATTTTTTTAATTTAAACAAATTAAAAACTCCCAAATTTTATCAAACTCTGAAGCTTTCTTCCTTACTATACATGTACGTTTTTCAAGAGCCAGACTTGCTGATAATTCTTTTAACCAACGTCCAAGAGAGGGACTACATACATTTTTCCAACAGAGCGCAAATGAACGCCTCGCCTGTAATAAACATAGGTCCACCATTACCCTCTCTCTTTTAGAAAGAGTACAGTCATCAGGAAACCGACCAAATATGCACAGCTTAGGACTTAACGTTATTGGAGAAGAAGTGATCTGAGAGATAAGAGATAACACAGACCTCCAAAACTTTTGGATCTCAGCACATTCCCACAAGCAGTGAAATAGAGAGTTGCCTTGAGCAGCAATTTCTGATTCAACTGACCAATTCTGAGGCAGGTACAGCCCCTAGATATTCAAAAGGATTTCTAGAAAAAAAAAAAAGAGAAAGCTTTTGCAGCAGGAAAACTAACATATGTTTTGGGACTGCATTGCACGTGAAGACATGAATGCTTTCTGCAGAGCATTGGTGTAAACCGGTGTAGTCATGCTAAAGGACAACACATGGAAAATACCTTGTGGTGAGCGCAGCCTCCGCACAACAGTTATTTTTATTATTTGGCAACATCAGCCCCATCAAAGCAGCTTTCACAACACAAACTGACTGGAGGTATGTGTTCATCTATGCATGTGTGTGTGTGAGTGCGCGTGTGTCAATACTGCCTGAGGTAAGAGGTCTCAGCTCTCTGTGTGTAAGAGGATGAGGTGTTAGAAGCTGTCAGTCAGGTTTGGGGTAGAGGCATGATGACTGAGCCTGGAGCTCTCTGGCCCGTCCATCAGCAATGCGGGGAGGGTCTCACCTGAGCTCAGCAGACCTGTCAGAGCACGGGGACACTCTGCTCTCACACTTGAAATGACAGGTCGCTGTGCTAAAAGGCCCTCAGGCTGCGGCTATCTGAGGTGAATGACACGCACACGCAGCTGTGGACAGGACCCCTCCCGAGGGTTCGCATGGCACCAAAGGTTAATGGAAAGAGAAAAAAGGCGAGAGGGGCTTCACCTGGATGGTATTACCTTTGGTTTGTGATGGAGGGGGGTTTGTTCACTCGATGGAAAACAATCTGTGAAAAGACCTCACCCTCCTACATGAACATGCTAAGGTTATTGCCTTGAGGTAAATCGGAAAAGAAGTCTTAAGGGAAGGTTCACATTT
Organism: Labrus mixtus; assembly: GCF_963584025.1. Taxonomy (NCBI): domain Eukaryota; kingdom Metazoa; phylum Chordata; class Actinopteri; order Labriformes; family Labridae; genus Labrus; species Labrus mixtus. The sequence continues at coordinate 23,142,213 of NC_083625.1, read as the reverse complement.
CTACAAGTAGGTTACCCGACAAAGAGAGCAGAGAGGGTGCTTGGACTGCGGCTGACTCCACATTCAGTTGAAAGAAAACCAAGTGGTTTCCTTAAAATACTGGTGGAATCCCTGTACTGAAGGAACGAAAAGAGCTATTGGCTGTAGAGACAAAATGTATTTTTGTAACAGCCTGTGAACAGATGTAATTCTTCCTTTAAGTTGGACATTTTATTATGGGGCCCAATGGGGATTGCCTCACTTTTGGAGCAAGCCTCAAGTGGCCACTGAAGGAACGGCAGTTTTTGACATTTCCACTAGTCCCACGAGTCCCCAAGGTGCATTTTATCCACTTTAGAAAAGTCCCAAAATAACAGCAGAATTATCCATCACTACTTTAGTGTGGGACTGACTGGGGTCAGTCAGACTGAATGTACAGTGTAGGGCAGCGACTTTTTAAGGAGCCGGCGCTCAAAACAGCCCGCAGACCGTCTGTGTTCTGTGTGTGCGTGGCTGCCCACCTTGTCTGTAACATGACACCAGAACATACGCACGCACACACACATGCACACACACACACACACAAACCAGCCGACATAGCCCCAGTCTTAACATGGTGTCAGTCTGCCACTCAGACGTCTTTGGGAGCTGGGAGGAATGAGGCCACAGGTGCTGTACAGGACTGCAGCTACGCTAACACATCAGAAAGAGTTTAAACCTGAACCACAAGAAATAAACATTGTACTGCACAGATGTTGCTGTTACTGAGGGTTGCCTGCAACCTATGATTTACCTGTTTTCTCAGGCTAGCCTATAAATATATGTTAGCTATAGTTTTCAACTACTTTCAGCTAGCAGCAATCACTCAGCCTTTTTTTCCAGGGACAGTTTATTCAAATCAATTAATGAACAGTTTGGGACCCACATGTTAAAACTGTTGGAAATAAATATAATAAACAAACACAAATAATAAACATGTAAAAAAACATAGCCTACGTTAGCGTAGCTTGCAGAAACCTTGAGGAACAGTCACAACATTGGTTGCTGCCAGTGTGTTAAATCGATATATACCCTGTTGTCATGTTGCTGCTCGGTTGGGACAGACATTATGACATCGAGTGCATTCACAAAGCAAATATAAAATTGGACAAAATTGAGACCACTGCGGCTTATTGCGAGCTTTTTCGCCGCTCCAGAAATAAGACGCTCTTGTTGCCGCCGCCATGTTTGTTTTGCTGATGTGTCCCTTGGCTGACGCTGCATCTGCACAGGTAGTCAGCAGCTGTCAGACACCGTGGTAAGGCGTATACATGCCACAGTATCCTGTTTTCTTTCAAATTTGAAAATGGGGATACTCAAGTCCAAGTAAACGCAACTCACTGTGGCAAATAGTGTGTAAACAAAAATATAATAATCTCAAGAAAAAGGCCATTAAATACGGGATTGATTAGGGTAATAATGAATAATACAGGGTTTTAAGAAGGCACCACAGAAGAAGAAATGAAGGAGTAGAGCTGGACTTCTGGAGTTCTGGTGGTCCTCCCAGTCACATGCAAACTGTAACCAGATTCTGTGTAATTTAAACAAAAACAAAGAGAGATTTTATGACCCCATTATGTTGGTTTATATTCATTGTCAATCAGAAAATGTCTCCTGTAGTATGGAGGCCTCTCTGATTTACTCTGACACAGTGGGAAGTGGAGTTATGAGTGCTTGATCAGCTGTTTTGGCCGCTCACAGCTGCTCCTATTTTGTCTCCTGCCCTGGTTGGTATCCCTCTGTACCTCCTCTCTCTCTCTCTGCCTCTCTCTCTATCAGCAGTTTGGCAGCTGTCGTTGCCTTGTTGTCGCTCCCTCTGGCACCTTACAGGAGTTATAGGAGACACTGGGATAAAGGGAAACAGGCAGAGTAGAAAAAGCCACCTGTGACTTCCTCCCTCATGTCATGCATGGCACCAGGGTTTAATCTTCTCCGCTATTGATTCCCAAAGCCAAATAATTACATTGCGATGGTGTTCAGCGGCCTCTTTCTCCTGCTGAGACGAGAATAGAAGCATGACCTGGTGATGTGTCTACATCCCAGCGTGTGTGTGTGTGTGTGTGTGTGTCTCTGTCTCAGGCTGTTTTTATAGGCCATGTCTCAGAGGAGGGCAGCTGTTGGGCGATGATTGGCACCCCTTCTCCTTCCCCCTCACTTCCCGTCGACGAACCAACAGCACTGGCGACGAGTGACTGCCGATGCAATCAGGGTTTTAAGGCCATTTAGACAAGCATGCTGTCAACCCCTCTTCATCTTAATATCCTATCAGATCTCTAATCGCCTCTTATTTTTAAGCTCCGCAGACGCCGCACAAACAGATCTGAAAATAGGGATGTTATTTCATCGTCTTTTTTAGCCGTCATGGGAGTGATCGAGCATTAGTGGAAACAGGATTTTCTCAGAGAAAAAGAGGCTGCAAACTGATCGATTGGCTGACGCCAGGGGAGGCTGCTTCACTCTTTATGCTCCTTTGACAACAACAGATCAATTAGAAACACACACACACACACACACACACACACACACACACAACCAGCACGCCCCCTGCTAGTAAAACACACACGCTCCGCTCGAACAGAACTCTGGAGGTCAAGGTCAAAGTTAAGGCTGCAGCTTGCTCGTTCGTTCAGATTCAATTCTGCATGAAAGCCTCCTGAAACGTGGCCTGAGGTAGTAAAAATGTGTTCATGCCACATATGTTCCTAATGAAAAACAGCACATTTTTCTGTTTTGACCATTTCTCCAGACTGTGTCGGTGTCACTGATCACGTTTTTGATGTTCATCTGCTCGTCTACACATCACAATAATTGCACATTTGAAAGTCAGTGTAGAAGAGAGTTCAACAATATTATTAGAAGATGCAACATTAGTTCAGGAGAGACAGACAATGATTTATTACAATACATAACATGGAAATGTGTCTTGACAGAAGGTCTTTGGCGCTCGGACTCCATGGGGTGGTTGATCTGTTTGAAGAATGTCAATTCTGAGCGTCAACAGAATAAATCCCCCCCATGGAGTCCAGAACCTGGTGGTGGTGGAGCTGATTCCTTGTTGAGACCGGATGGGTGAAGAATTGATGGATGATGATTCTGTGAAGACGGGTGGTGATCGGGAGGGGGAGGGGGAGGGGCATATGAAACATTGGCATGAAGGAACTATAAAGGCAGAAGGAGAATCATATTTAAAACGGAAGCAGAACGATGATAGGCAGACAACGAGGGAGGAACGGCATGCAATTTGCGGGATGAATACCGCTGACGAGGCAGCTAATTACCCAATGACAGCCCCAGAAAATGACTTTAATGCTGCGTGTAAACAGGGGTAGCTCCGTCTGTAGGGACTTGGGTTGGAACCAGAGGGTCGCCGGCTCAAGTCCCTGTGCGGACCAAGTCTGGAAATTGGTCTGGTAGCCGGTGAGGTGCCAGTCCACTTCCTGAGCACTGCTGAGGTGCCTTTGGACCAAACACCAAACCGCCTGAGCGCTCTTGCATGTGCAGCCCCCTCGCTATGACATCTCTCCATTAGTGCACGTCCATAGGATCCTGTTTCTGCCTATGTGAGTGTAGCATGTTCAAATACAGGGTTCTTCTCACTGTAGTTTCTTGTTTTTAAAACAGACTCAAGCACCTTTCTTTATTTCCACCACCTGTGTTCACTTACAAAATTTGCTGGTAATGTGCTAAAGATGATGTTCCTGCACACTCTTGCGAGCCCGTGTGGTATTTGTAGCTGCATGTAATTCCCCACAGCTGCAGCAGCCCGCACACTGAGCAGGTAGTGAAGAGGTCTGCTGCAGCTGCGATGACAGGCAATCAGCTTTCAGAGACTTTCAGGGATCGAATAATACAAAAAGGGTTTAGGTTGACATTAGATAACGCTTGGTGGCAGCTTCTGAGGGAATTAGCTGCTGAGTTTGACAGAAAGAGGCATGAGAACCCGAGAGAGAGAGAGCTGCGCGGGTATTTCCCAGGCTGCATGTGGCATTTATCAAACAGCAGCCAGCACTTCGGTAATCCAACACCGGTGAAGTCTGAACGCAGGGAATTAGCGGTGATCAGAAATGTGAGGAATGCAGAAATGTTTTCGGACGTCACATGAAGGGGAATCCAGCAGGCGGAGGAAAGATGAATGAGAACGTCTTGAGTTCGGCAGCGTTGCTCGGATTTGGTGTCCTACTCAGACCAAAGTTATGTGTCACACCTTTACCAGGCAGCCCCATTAATCATTAGAGGAAACAGAAACAAAGATGCCACTCCTGTGTTCATGCAAACACAGTGTTCCTAAAGTGCCCTGAGCTCCATTCATTACAAGGTGATGACTGAAGGGAAGACAATGCTCTTAGCTTCCTCCTTCCTCCGCTCTCTGTTGTGGTGCATTTCTTCTCTTTGCAGACTATTTGACATTGAATCCAAACCTCTGCAGTAATGAATATTGATTGATTCTCATCCTTATTTCATTTGAATATGGTAGCACACAGGCAGAGAGAGAGAGCAGTGAATTACTCTGCTCTATATGGATGCAGAGCAGCTTTTTATGAGACCCACAACTCCAGTAAACAGAATGAGATTGACTGTTGTGCAAAGATTATACACCCGAGACGATGTAAACCCTCCAGGATGCATTCTCTTAAAACAAATACGCGCCACAAAGTCTTCATAGCCTCAGTTCAACAGTGAACCTGACAAACATTTCAACCTTTTTTCCCCCCCAGTTATTTTTTGGGCCTATTTTCCATTATTTGATGGGACAGCCGAAGTGAGACATGAAATGTTGGAAGGAGAGGGTGGGGGGACTATGCTGCTGCAATGAGGACTAGCCTCTGTATTCATGGTGTGTTTGACATAACTGTTGGCTTTCTGGCATCCCCATTTCAACCTTTTAATACTGGAATGGCTAATTTGCATAATGCGGAGTCATTGGAGATGTAATAGCAAACTGTAACACAAATAATTTAATACTCAAAAATCCAACAGAAAGAGGAGTTTTACACAACATTTAGAAAAGGACATAAATCTAAACATTATAATATATTTTACTTTCTACAACTGAGATTTTTGACTTCTCGCTATATAATTCTTCATGGAAACTGATTCATCTGCCTTTTAACTTCCTTTTAAATGAATGCTTCACATGTCCTACTTCAAAGTTTTCCACGTACATAACAGTACACAACCCATAATAATCAGTAGCAGCCAGGGGGGAGTCCAAAGGGGTGGTAGGGATGACATGGGACCCCTCTGAAATGTGATTGGCAACCCTTGATTGTCTAAGTACAAGGATACGTATAAATATAACATCGGACAGAGATAGATTAAGGATGCGCACACAAATACTGTAATGTCACCTCAGTCAAAAAGTCGACATGCGGCCCTGGTGACAACATGCCGTAATACAAAAAAAGAACCTAAACGTTTCTTATTAAGAATCAAAAGTCTATGCGTTTATTCTGAAAGGGTTTGCCCTATTAAGAAAACAGCAGAATCTTGTTTGGCTGCAGATTGAGTGGTGTAGTCTCAGATGTGTCAGCCAGCAGCTCATGCCAAATCCAGTAGTGACAGTCCGACGCTGTGCACAGATTTATCCAGTTGATGTTTGTGGATCCATTTCCTTTAAATGCACCTGTGAGACTCTCCAACCTTTTTTTTTTACTGCATATAGTTTGAGAAACATTCTCTACATGATGAGATCTTTGACAGCCGTCCGTAGGGATGGGGCTACCTGTTCATTAAAATGTTTGAACTGGTAACCTTCAGAGTTATGATAAGTGTAGTTCTCACATTGCACAAAGTATTGCACCATCAAACCCGTGAGTCACCACAATAACATGGTGACACAAAGAGGTGGCACCCAAAAATAGCTGCAGCAGCAAACACCCACATATTTGTGCTGTAGGACTGCTTCTGCCCAATGGTTCAAGGTATTGTTTGCACTTTTCGATCAGTTTGAAGCAGGTAAACTTGTGATATTGAAACTTTTCTGTGAATAAAATCAATGTCAGGCCATTCAGGAAGCATTTAAAAGTTAATGACTCAATCTGTATGATAATAGAGCAAATATTAACCTAGACCTGAGACATTTATTGGAACAATTTTATGGAGTTTTTAGACGTTACTCATCAGATATGAACACCTCTTGCGATCCCCTCCAGTCGCAGCAGCCACATAACCTCGTTATGACGAGGAGGTCAGAGGCACAAAGGTGCAGCAGAGTCAACAGACACTGAAGACAGAAGTTGTATTTATGGAAGCTGCATGTTTGCGAAGTGATGAACGCTGATGCCTGAACACACACACCCCGTCCACAGTGGGGAGGTCACTCGGTGTCACTCTGTGCTGCTGTAAATGGCGCCTAATGACAACGCCTGTCCCGTAGACATGTACAGGCCTGCACAGAGGCTACACTTCTCCTGTTCCTCTAATTCTGTCTCTACATGGCAGCTGACCAGCGTTTGAAGTCCTCAAGCTGTTGTCCAGTTATATGCAATCTGTCTGGACAGGTTTCATAGTTCAGTGGCAATGGGAAATACACAAAATACAAAATCTTAATAACACATTGCTAAACACCAAAACATCCCTGAAAGAGTTTTTACACCACTTTGCATTCTGGCTGCAGCATAAAGAAACTCTGTGCCACTTGATTTCTAAATTAAATAAAAAAACTCACTTTATCTGGAAGTAGTAGCATCTTAAACTGTGACAATCATATTTACTTCAGCTGACTAATCTCAGCGGAAGGAGCTTATAGGCAGCGCTTGAAAGCAGCAGAATACTCTGTGTTCGCCCGCATCGGTGGGGGATTAAGGTGCTTCTAAGGACTTTCATCTTCCCTAAATCAAACTGTAGCACTGTCAGTCACCTTCATGAGGAAGGTGAATTATCACAAATGCACCTCATAGAGAGGGGTGGGGGGGGTGGGGGGGGGTGGGGGGGGGGGGGGGGGGGGGGGGGCGTTCAAATGAGCTGCTGATCATTTGGTATCCACAACCGGATGCAGGGCCTCACAGGTGCTCTCTTCACGGGAACACAGTGTTTCATAGGGAAATGTATCCATACAGGCTCAGTGAATATCAATCACACACACACACACACACACACACACACACACACACACTCACTCTACATACGTGTGTCTACATCTCCTCCACATGCTCTATTCACAGTAGCCGTGATTCATAGGAGGTGAGTCATACCAGGAGGTTTTTGTTCAGCCGGCCAATCAGAGCCAGAGCTGGAGGTCCGGTGTTTCCAGTCCGCCTCAGTGTGTGGAAGAAGAGAAAAAAAGTGTGTGTGTGTGTGTGTGTGTGTGTGTGTGTGTGTGTGTGTGTGTGTGTGTGTGTGTGTGTGTGTGTGTGTGTGTGTGTGTGTGTGTGTGTGTGTGTGTGTGTGTGTGTGTGTGTGTGTGTGTGTGTGTGTGTGTGTCCGGGGGTGGGTGGTGGGGTCTGCTATCGGATGTGGAGCATGTTCAAGAGGAAAGTTAAAGACGTAGGTTCAGCTGCTGAACATGCTGCGGCGGTTTGTGTGGCAAACTTAAATCGTCCATATACAAGTAATCATTGAATTAATGAGTTAATAGATTAGAGACACTTAAAGTCAGGGTTGGTCATTTTCCCCAGATCCTCTTTTTAAGATTTTGGTTAAAATTGTCTTTAGGTCCTGACAGAAATTAATAACTCATGTGCTCTGAAAAAGGAACAAAGAAAATCTGTCATCTGTATCAGTTGTAAGCCTGTAAAAACTTTGACCAATGTCTGCCACGAGGTACCAATCTGATGAACCAATCAGGCGCCTCCCTGTCTCCCTGCTCGTTCTCTACCTCTCAAAGCTCGTCACAGAGGATGGAGTTTATACTGTGAGTTTACATACATTGTGTAGTTTCTACACAATGTATGTTGGTTAGGGGCGTGAGTTTTGAGGGAGCACAGAGGGGAGGGGGTGGGTGTCGACGGAGCACTGAGTATTGTGTTATATCTCTCTAAGCCGTTTGTATAGAGATGGAAAAACACTGTCCGTTTTGAGCTCCCTGATCACATATTTTACATCTTTTCTCTGGATCTGTTTTCAGAAAGAGGTTACCATCGGGCATATTCAGTATCATACTCCTGACCTCAGTGTCTCCTACCTGTACCTGTCTCTCTCACACTCTTTGTCCTCTGGAGGAATGCACTATTGGACTGTGGTAATTGATGTAATTTGCTCCCTGACAGGCTGTGAGAAACAATGTGCAGCTTCTTATTTGGAATTTTATCGAGAACCGCAGAACCGGTTTTGGTGCGCCAACCTGAGCAACTGTTTAATTGACGGAAATTCTGGATCCGTTCAAGTCTTTGTGGGAAGTTTTAAGTTTATGCATTACACTTCGTGTGTTATCTATTCTGTCAGAGGAGTGTAAGAGACTTTTTTTTTTATGAAGTCCAGTCTGCAAAGAGAATAAGAAAGATAAAGAAGGAATCCTGATTCATTCATCTACTCCATGGAGGCTTTAAAACACAAAAAACACTTCTTCTTTCATGGTCTCAAAAGGGGGTTCCTGCAGTCAGAAGAGGCAACATTAATAAATGACCTTAACTCTTCAAACAGCTCACTGAGGTGACAGTGAATCGTCTCCATGTTTACCGCGTGGCTCTGTGCAGCTTTGTGATGGTTATACATAATAATTGAGTCTCCAATGTCCTTGGCATTAATTAACCAAACAGCTTGTTTTCTAAAGTTGCTCCTCTGGTGTGGAATCGACAATCACTCGAAGCCAAAGGGAGGAAAGAGTTGAGATAAACAAAGCTTTTTAAAACAGAGGCGTCTGTGTTTGTAGAGCTAATAAAGGGGAATATGTGACATAAGCCTGACGATAAAGGCAGGATGTCGGGCAGAGAAGATACTGTAGGGCTTGTTTACGTTGTTTTCAAGGCTGAGGTTGAGTCACTTCCTCATAAGTCAATGTTTATGTAACGCTGTCATTGTCGCTTCTTAATACAACACAAACAGTGAGCACTGTAATCAGTGCATTCCCTGTTCTTTATAGTTAGAATTACAAGCATGATAAGACATCATACTGTAGAGATAGGCTTAAAGGGAGGAACTGATAAGCCATCTAAAGCAGGAGAAAAGGAGCCTGAACAGTCAATAAATATAACAACTGTTACTAACTGTAACATTTATAATCTAGGAGGCACCTAAGTCATTCTACTACCATCCACAACTAAATAACATCTACATTTCCTCCTGAGACTTTTTCTGGAGGACAAATTAACGATATCAAATAAAAAGAATCATATTCCAACTTCTGTTCAAGCCTCAGAAATCTATTATGTTGAAATAAGATGGAAATAAGATGGAGTTATTGTAAATAAGACCGGGCCCAGAACAGTTCCCTGTGGAACACCTTTTGTTACTTGTGAAATTTCCAGCTTTTAGTGCTTTTCACACTTGCACAAAACTCCTAAAAAATATCCTGAAGTTTTCAGACTGAGCTCCATGTGAGAACGCAAACACTCAAACTTTATCCGGAGTTTCTCCTCCAGCCTCCTCGTATTTATTCTGCAGAAAGTCAGAGTGAGCTGATGTGAGAACGCAGCAGGATATAATCAGGAGAATTCACCTGGAGCGAGTGGGAGGGGGTGGTGACGTTTATTCCCTGTGATCGCTGCACGACCATAGACTGTCTGCATGCCACCTCTATGATCTCCGTGCTCTAATGAACCTACTGCATTATGTTTCCTGTTCTCCAGTATGTTCTTCTCCACTCTTTAGTTCAGATTGTGATTCTGTTCAACTACACGTAGCATTGATAGAAAGACAGATATTCTCAATAGAGCATCGTGTAGCGGACTCCGTTGCTTCATCAGCAACTTCTGTGACGTTCTTCGTCATGTCTTCCCTCAGGAGACCCCGCTCCTGCTCCCTCAATCGTCCGACAGGGATAGTCCCCCTCTGTGAGGTGCATGTGTGAACAACCAGATCAGGAGGATTTCAGGGACAGTCCTCCTGAAAAATTTTGACATCAAGTCATACTCTTTATTATAGTGATTGAGTGTCTGAATAATCTGAGAAAAACAGCAGCACAAAGCTTCTTCTTGTCTTTACTAAAATAAATATATTTTTCAATTAATGTGACAAACACAGGAATATACATTAAGTTCTTTTAACCTTTTTTGATGCTTCCTGTCTTAAATGTGTGCAAAGGACTCAAATTCTATTCTCTTCAGGAATAACCCGCCTCAAACAACACAAAAAATCTAATTATCAGTGTTTTGTTCTCCTAATCTCATCTAAACTGTTCAATGCAAACAGGGTGAGCTCAGTAACAGGAGGACATCCTTCTTCTACTACTCTGAAAAAGCAGCTTGAGTGGGCCACTGTGATAGAAAGTCGTCAAAGCTGACCATTGTTCTTTAAACGAGGTTATGAAAACTTCACCTCCCCTCTGGCCTGCAGAGTAAACATCCACAGTGAACCGCGGCTTTTTCCTGCTCAACATGTGTAACATGTGCTCTTTATTTATGAGAGATTACTTCTGTGCTGATTAGCCCAGCTGTTCTTATCTCTGCTGGCGCTGTGGCACTCACACTAACACTGCGGATATAAACACGGAGACAATGGTGATCAGTGCGGGAATGTGACTCGAGAAGATGGGCTGCATTTTTGACATGATTCACATCCAGGAGCTGTTTACTGTACGTCAATCAAACCTTCTCACTTCATTCAGACAGCTACCTGTTCATTAAGGCCCTTTAAGTCGGCAGCATTTAACACATCCTCTTCTACTCACCGGGTTGTGAATCATTATTTCCTTTTTAAGACTTATTAAACTCACTGTGGCGCTGTGATTTTTTGGGTGTGACCCGGCATCTGTGAAGTGCTGGTTTGTTTGTCTTTCCTGCAGCGTCTTTAACAGACTGAACACATTTATATTCCTGTCATAGAGTCAATTCTTTCTAATGAAGCCAAACAAATCTTACAGCAGGTCGTCAGTGCCCATTATTCTGCACGCAGCACAATCAGACAGCATGCACATTATCAATAGTCAGAACACAAAGGGCCTCATTCACCAACCGCTCTGAAGAACAAAGTCGTTCTTAAATCCTACAATTCCCCGATTCTTTCTTATGTATTCTCAGGTAAGAACAGAATTTACTCTTAGAGCCCTCTTACACACTTTTGAGTGCTGACCTGCTCGGGTTAAATGGCTGCGCTTATTGCATTTAAATTAAAACTACAGCTGTATAATATTCTAAATTTACATTGCAATATTTCATTTTATAATTAATACAATTTTTAAAATATATTTTTATGATCATACAAATCAGAGTGGTCTTTTAAAATATTAAAAAACAACTTAAGTTCACATACGTGAATTATGTTGCATACCCTGCGTCTTGTTTTGTGACTTCCTGTGTAACCATTCCTCAGTCAGCTGACCTCCTGCAGTAGTTCCTCCACCTCACAACGGCTAAAGCTTTATCTCCGTCAGGACCCCGTTGCTCCACCGACGCCATTTTAGCGCTCCGTCAGGCTTCTCCACAACCTTTTTTTGCTACCAGCATGTGTGTATGTGTGCCTGGCACTCATGCTCTTTTATGGGCATTAATGGGCGGTTACCTATGCTAATTAGGAACAATGCCCGTTTGGAACATATGAGGAGAAGTTTGGATGTAGAATTTGAACATTTTGAAGTGGATTAGATATCGTACACTAAACGTTCTCAGGCTCTGAAGGGACGGTGACAGGATGTTATAGCCGTCCATATTTGTGTGTTTCTCACACTGAGTGGATTTTTGCGTTATAAAAGAAAATCCATAAATTTAACTTAGAGATGTATTTTTTGGCGTTTAACAAAGACAGAGAGTTTGGATAAATGAGTTCAAACTAAACCTTATAGGCAGGAAGTTGCACTCAGAGGAGGAAAGCGTTGTTTCTGAGTGTGACAGATTTCTTGTTTTGATCTTTAGTTTGCATCCTGATTGACAGGAGAACAGAGGGATCTTTTTAAACACCGCTTTTATTGTGACGGGGTGTTGCCTGGGAGCAGATGAGCCTCCGTGGAGGTTAAATGTGATGACTCTGCATCCGGTCTCAGTGACAGCGTCTGTCTCATATCACGCACATCGCTCCAACTGGTTTTTGTCGCAGTCTTGAGTCCTAGTGTTTCTGTCACAAGTTTTTCTGTTTCGTTTAGATTTTTAGTCGTGGGAAGTTTTATTTCCTGTTTTATTTTGTCCTTGTGTTCCTGTTTTCCTTTACTGTTTCCTATTTTATCTTGTAGGTTCTTTTTCTCGTATTACTCGATTGAAGAGGTTCCTTTAAAGATAGCTGCTGTTTTTTATAGAATAAAAAGAAGAACCACTTTTCCTCCTTTTGATTGGCTCAGCGTTGTGCCGGACCGTTGTGTTGAAGAAGGAGCTGAGCCTGAAGGCAAAGCTCTCGATTTACTGGTCAATCTTCGTTCCAACTCTCACCTGTGGTCATGAGCTTTGGGAAGTGACAGAAAGAATAAAATCGCGGATACAAGCGGCTGAAATGAGTTTCCTCAGGAGGGTGTCTGGGCTCAGCTTTAGAGAGAGGGTGAGGAGTTCAGACATTCGGGGGGAGCTCGGAGTAGAGCCGCTGCTCCTTCACATCGAAAGGAGTCAGTTGAGGTAGTTTGGGCATCTGCTCAGGAGGCCTCCTGGACGCCTCCATCTGAAGGTTTTCCGGGCACGCCCAACTCGGAGGAGACCCCAGGCTAGACCCAGAGTTGCTGGAGGGATTATATATCCCGTCTGGCCTGGAATGCCTCAGAATCCCCCAGGAGGAGCTGGAAAACGTTGCTGCAGAGAGGGAAGTCTGGGTTGATTTACTGCGCTTGCTGCCACAGTGACCCGACCTCAGATAAAGGGAAGAAAATGGATGGACTTTCCTCCTTTATAAATCCATAATACCCTGTGTGATCTGTCATATTTTCCTTTCTTGAAATTTACAGTTTATGCATTTCCTCGAATGCAGCAGATTTGTCTTTTTTTTTAATCCTAAACAAAGACATATTTCAAATCTTGTATAATCTCTAATCTGCATCAGGGCGATCCAGATAGCCTCGGCACATCTAAATCTTTAAAAGCTCAGCACGTTGTCGGAATCCGATCATAAAAGATGTGATGCGATAAAAAGGATTGAAACTAACACTCCCTGATTATGTCGAGAGGTGAGCCTGTTTGTTTGAACAAGGTGTCAACACTCGCCGCTGCCTCTTGGCAAGTGAACATCTTATCTGTAAGTCAAGTGTGACACTAGAGCATCATCTTATTATTCTGAGAGTTTAAAGCGGCTTCTGTGGAAAGTCTTTATCTCATACACATGCTTTGTCCTTTCAAGATACTTAAACTGTAAAACACGACAAACATGCAGGATGTTAAAGCCCCTTAGAGGAGTCGCTCATAATGATACAGACTAAAGTCATTCTGAAGTCTTTATGACCAAACTATGCAAACAAGACCATCAGCTAGTGTCGTAGTACTCGAAATCAGTCTTGGTCTCGAGACCACTTTTTAAAGGTCTCGGTCTCGATCCCTAAATGTCTCACTCTTGTCTTGATCTCGGCGCACTCTGGTCTTGGGTATGTCTTGGTCTCAGTTAGTGTGGTCTTGACTACAACACTACCATAAGCAAAACGGTTGATTGTTTCCATATAGTTCTGCTTTAATGTCTGCTGATGCTGCGAGGTACAGTAGGTGTCAGAGAAGGCGATCACAGCACACTGTAGAAACAGACATGCTTTGCTCCGATGCCTGACGCCAGGTTCTCGCCAACTCCAGGTTCTCGATGGTTAATAGGCATTCATAAGAAAATCCCCACAGCAGCTTCAACCCATTATAAATGTAAGGTTCCCTTCTGTTGCACAGAAAGCAGGAAAAGGTTAATAAGCATCAAAAATGGACGCACACTGCCAGGCTTCGTTCCCTTGTGCTAACACTGTTAACAGGTGATAATGAGCCTTATACAATGTGTCTGAATAATATGAAATAGCACAGAGTGGTGAGTGTGTGTGGTCCTGCTTATGACCTTAAACAGGCTCGTGAACGATCTGAGGATCAGGATGTGCTTTTTTGGACAAGGTGCCAAACAATGATGGTAATGATCTCTGTCTTTGAATCCCTCATGGAAGCAACTGGTGGTGGGTGATTGTGGACCTCTCCCAAGTCTTATCTCCTGAATGCACCGCAGAACACCCTCCTCTGTGTGTGTGTGTGTGTGTGTGTGTGTGTCGTTGCTGTGACTGCAGGGTTAGCCGTGTAAGCTCTTTAGAGAGGCAGACCTGCACTGAGAGTCATCAGAGTCATTTAGCATCACACAACAGCACGCAGCCACCTGAACGCTGCACGCTGAAGGAGTCTGCGGACAGAGAGGGAGGGGGGGACCGAGGGAGATGGAGACGGAGAGGGAGAAACATTCTGTAGAGAGAAGAGGAGCCAGAGACTCGTTCTGTGTAATGAGCAGATAAAGTAATCGCAGCACCGTGAAAACACTAACTGTAATTGATTCATTTGTTAATGATGATTTAAATGAGTTTTAAATTAGATTGTAGATTACATTTTCATTTCTGGGATGGGAGAGTGGTTCTCATAAAGGCACAGTGCACTCATACTCATTTGATCAGAGCGTGTGGTTCTTGGATATTAAAACTGTTTCAACTTGGACCGATGATTTATTCCAGAAGTGGAGACTGTGTTCGAGGTCTGGTTTCTTTTTGTCAGCTTACAAAAAGTTGTCGCCGTGTTTCAGAATATATTAAATGACAAAAGGCATGAATCAGCAGCAGCACAGTGAAACACCATACCTCAATGAAGCATGCTTTTAAGATGCAGTCTCACTGAACTCACATGCCGTCTGCTGTTTTGTGTGCATGCTGCGTCTACTTGTTGATTCTTTGCCTCATGAAGACCTTTTTTCAATTTGTTCCTAAATAACTTTAAAAACAGAAAGATAACCCTGCACAGAACAAACTCTAGAGCCAAACACGATCAAAGAAATGAGAGAAGAACAACAACAACAAAAGAAGACAACATTAAAGATGATATAAAAAAAAGTGCCACGTCAGCATTCGTCAGCGATTCTGAACGTCAGATAAACACAGATGCTCTGATGTGTTTTTTTTTATGTAGGACAGTGCATGACGGACTCATACAGTAACCAAACAATCATGCAACATGATTACTTCGGGTCTATTTTTGGTAACTATTCTGCAAAAATAGGATTGCACAAGTACTTTAAATCCTTATTTTTCCTTTTACCACGTCATAGAAATGTTTGAAACTACAGTGATGCCATAATCTGATTATTGTCCCTCATCCAGCTGGCTGGCCTCGGCATCTATGGGACTGTGATGTTTGTGTCTTATGCAACACCCCTCCCCTTCCCTTCCCTCCCCTTCCCTCCCCTCTCCTCTCTTTTCCTCTTCTCCTCTCCTCTCCTCTCCTCTCCTGTCCTCTCCTCTCCACTCCTCTCCTCTCCTCTCCTCCCCTCCTCTCCTCTCCCCTCCCCTCCCCTCCCCTCCCCTCCTCTCCCCTCCCCTCCCCTCCTCTCCCCTCCCCTCCTCTCCTCTCCCCTCCCCTCCTCTCCTCTCCTCTCCTCTCCTGTCCTCTCCTCTCCTCCTGCTGTTTGTTTATGCTGATGATCTGTCAAAACACTTCGGTCTGCCTCCCCAGCTCCCCTCACCGCTGTCAGGAGTAACATCTCTGCCCTTTCTCGTCTGCAAAGAAACAAAACGCGCCACCGAGGGCATTAAAAATTCAGCTCTGTTTGGGGTCGGCCCCTTCTCATAAATATTGACTAAAAGCCCAGAGACCAGGGCCTATTTGTCCACTCAGCGCCGGGGCAATTACGGATGACACATGTTAAAGTACTCTTGTTTCTTTTACTGGGACATAAAGCTGAGTGTAAGATATTAATACAGAGGAATTATTTATAGCCACCTCTGTCCTCTCCGTTTCGAGTGCTGGTGTTTAATTTATTGATTTTAATCATCTGCTTCAGGTTCATTTAACTGTAGTGATACAATACATTTCAACCATATGTTTATGTTATCTGCAACTTTTATGATTTACACTGAGAACTGGAAAAAATAGTCTGAAGATTTCATATTTTCAGAGCATCTATGATACTATTAGAGCAGGTTAGCAAGCCTGTAATAGCTAACCTTTTGTATTTGCACCAGATGAGGCTACAAATGATCAATGATCAATTATCTCCCTAAAGGCCTCGGATCTTTTCAATACCAGGGACTTTACCCCTCAAAGGTCTCTACATAATTGTCCTGAACTTAACAGGTCTTAAGTGTCTTCAGTGGAAACATAGAGCACCATGAGCGGGAGGAACATGTTGTCCTCTGAAAAGTCTCTCCTAGGATTAAAGGTTCTGTTTGAGTCTGCTGCTGTTGTCGCCTACAAATGAAAAAAAGCCACACATTTACTCTGCAAGTGCTGCGAGGGCTCGCCACAAACTCCTTGTACTTTGGAGAAGTAGTACCCCGAGGGCAGAGAACATCTGGGGGGTTAAATAAAGTATCCAGACCTTCATATAGACCTTTGTCCCAGTAGTGGAAACACACTGAGTTCCTCTCAAGTACAAGTACTTCGTCTCTAGGAAATGTCCGTGCTGTAAAGACTGTCTAAAAAATGTCTACATCATGAACACTCTGTCACTGTATAGATCCTTCATAAAATTCTCCTCCTTTTTTTTTTTTCATTCCGCAGTCTTCATCTGCAGCTTCATGGTGGCAGCTCCCATCTTCGGTTACCTTGGCGACCGCTTCAACAGAAAGGTCATCCTGAGCTGTGGCATTTTCTTCTGGTCCATTGTGACTCTGTCGAGCTCCTTCATCAGCAGAGAGGTAAAACACACCACACATGTGCTCTGAACGAGAGTCGTTTTCTTTTCTATTAGCCGTGATACCCTGACGAGGTAATTATTCTGTTACGGTCTGGATATGCTTCATGTTAAAGCCGCTGGAATGAAATGATACGCTTGTTAAGTTAAACACCCGCTTTGCCTTTGTACACATTCTTTATTCCCCCACCCCCCACCCCCTCTCTCTCTGTCTCGCTTTCTCTCTGTCTCTGGCTAACAGCCAATCAGCTAATGAAGGCCCATGTTTCAGACTTGTCTCAATTACAATGCTTTAGTAGATAAGGCCGTGTCGTTACACTGCCTCCTGAAAACTGTATTTAGATTTGAAATCTTCTGAAGTGCCCCTCTGTGTGGTGGGCGGTACCCGACACATTAAATAATAACATTATTCTGGAGGGGGGGATGATACGAGGGAGGGATATCCTGCAGAGAGTAGCCATCACATTACAGTAAAAGCCCCTTTACTGTATACTTATATATGCATGTGTGGGTGTAGACAGACCTCTTATGCAGTCGAAGTAAGGGATGAAGTACGGCAGGCTGGTTGTTATGGAGGGAAGCAACATTGACGGGATGATGCACGGGTCTTGGTACACTCTTTGTTTCTGCTTTAACAACCCCAGAGCACTTGGAAAAAAGACGCTGGGCGCTGCGCTTTTACTCCAGGCGGCCGCTTTTAGATGCAAACGCTCTTTACTCATTGAAAACAATCGAAATCAGACGCTGGAGCTCAGAAAAGGTGGAACGGGGCCTTACAGACCCTACAGCGCTGAAACTGACCAATCAGAATCAACACAGTAATACACATCTCACAGCTGGCAGTCTGAGGGTGCTTGACTGGCAGGGATATGTGGCATTAGAGGTTGTGGAGTTGAATTAATGCAGCACATGTCGTGTGTGCAGAGCTGGGTCGCGGCGTCCCACAGTGTCGTCTCTGCAGTGAGTAAGCCCCTTCACTGCCACGGATCTTCAGCCCTGAGCTCCGGATGGAAATGACAGCGCAGAGATGTTGATGGTCTCAGGAGGGCGTCCTTTGACTCGAGTGCCCTATAGACTCATTAGCCAGGAGGCGAGATGGCAACATAAGCAGGAAATACGTTCAGGGTGGTTATGGCTAAGCTGAAGAAAGGCCGTCTCCCACTCTGACAAATGCCACAAATGCCCCTGGCTTCTGATGAAGAAATGAGGAGCGATCCTCGGCAGACGCAGTCTTCTGCCCAGAGCTTTAACTCCGCCCTCAAGTCATGTCTCTGAAAGTGTCAGTCAAATGACACAAGGCGAGATGTGTCTTATGTAACATCTCTGCGCTGCTGTCGCCTTGAGACAGAGAAGAGACATGACATGTGATGAAAAGTTAATGACCACTTACAACTGAGTCCTATCATCACGCCCGCAAGACACTCTGAGGCATTTTGGGAGGATTTGCAGCGCATAACGAATTCAGAACAAATGTAACAGAAATAAGACACAGACATAAAGTCAAGTAGCCTAAAACACTCACTTCTCCATCAGTCAATTATCACTTTCTTATGATTTCCAAACTTCTCTTTTTATAGCTAAGGTGGCATCATTTGGCGTTTAATATAATTATTTACTTTAGTTATTGGTTTTAAAATAAGAACTAAGCTAATGTATGCTAATTTAGCTTAGACTTTTAGCAGAATAGAGCCCACTTTTTGGGCGGCTCTGGTTCCTGAAGTAAATGTCCTCGTTCAAATCCTCCGTTGACATTTCACAAAATCCTTAAATCAAGAGATTGAAGCCCATAACCATGACAACCAGTGACCCCCAACACTCGTGACTATAGTACGTTTGATTTGGCGCAAGAACAGCGTTAAAGAACAGAGAAAAGGGCAAAGGTAAAAAAAACTGTTTACCTATTTTTTTGTCTGGACAATCCATTGCGAATGATATCGCTTCTCCTTAAATGTAACTTTATTAGTTGTTATCGTGTTTATACTGTTAATACAAGTGTTTTTAATTAAGATTAATATTAGACGTTAGATTAATATTGATTCATATTTTTATTACTATATTTCTACTGCTATACTGTATATTTTGGAGAAACTGTAACGATCGAATTTCCCTCTGGGATTAATAAAGTATTTCTGATTCTGATTTTAATATCTTGTTCGTGTTGTGGAGATATAAAGTACATTCACTGCGGCATAATAACACGGTTATTGCATACAGTGCAGAGGGGCAGGAAACATTGCCATGGTAACAGCAAGCTCCACCAATCAGAGACAACGCTGTGTTGTCGTTTGTAGAGGAGTTCTTTTCCCCCGATATCGAGAATAAACCGTGCGCAGGTGGAGATTTGCCTCAACCTGTCTCATATCAGTTAGCACGCTAATTTGCTGATATTAGCATACTAACAGGCTAAAATAAAACAGTTCATATTGTTTATATTTTAACTAATTCAACAGTGCGTCCTATAGCAGGTCATAGCTAGTATGTTAGTTACACTGGAATCAGCTCATACAACATGTAATATATTATGTGGATTATGTAGCAGCCTCTCAGAGCTGCTAGCATGGCTGTAGATTTCATGTCATGTTTGAATATTAGTTCGAAGCAGCCTCAAGGAGTAGATTTTCCTTAACCTCCTCGCTCTCTTCTTTCCCTTCCATGCTTTCCATCTGCCTCTACAACCAACAAACCTCATTTTTGTGGCACTTTCTGGCACTGATGCTTTTAGCTGTTTGTCACGTCTGCTAGCATTTCAGTTCCAAGTGGCGATGACACAAACTGAGACCGCACAAACAAAAAGGAACCGCCATCATGATGCCGCTAAACGACGCGGCCATGAAAAGGAGAAAATAGACTGACCGTAAATCAGTGGGAACAATGTGGGAAAAAAACACAGCAGCAGTAAACGCTCTGAGGTGATAAATCATAAACACAGTGGCTCATAAATACAAAAGAAGAAGAAGAACAGTTGACTGTAAACACACATATACTGAAAATGATATGGGTAAATACCACAGCAGAGACGCTATGTTTGGATGCATCTCTTAAGTCTCGTCTTACAGGGAGGTGTGTGCGTACAAGCGGATGATTTATGGCTGTGTGTACGACCTAATGACATGACGTCCCATCACCAGCACGAAGTCCAGAGTGACAGCAGAGGGCTCGGGTCAGTGCAGGGATCACAGCGTTAGCTCTGCCTCCACTTCTTACTGCACCTTCATTAATCTCTGCACACGGCTGACAAACCCCACACAGAGTGTAACCTTCTCGCACTCTCACACACACACACACACACACACCACAGACTCACATCGTCAGGGCCTGCTGCAAAAACAAATCAAATTTTGCGGAGAAATCTCCACAGAAGAAAAGCTAACAAACTGTATTTTTTTTTTTGTATGGCTGTCTCTACGTGCAACTTCTACTTCCATCTTTTGTCCCGTTGTATCATTCCACTGTGAGGGGAAGAAGCAGATTTCTCTGCAGCCTCACAAGCTGACATGTGAGTTCATATCCAGTGAGTAGTAGTTGCCATGGAAACAGTTAACAATCCAGCTGCCTACACAGGAGCCCCCCTGCCAGCGTGCACGCTCCTATTAGAGCCTTTGGTCTTCTTTATCTATCAGATACTATTACATCTGATTGAAGATTATTGGCCATGGATGATTTAAATGTTGATGATGAAATGCTCTCTCACTATTGAATTCATTAGTCATAAATCTTTTGGTCGATCAAAGATTTCCTCCTCCAGACTTTTTAGACCTTGTGCAACAAAAATCAGAGCTGAAACTCAAAATCTTCCTTGGACTGAGCTTCTGAGTAGTCACCACAAACAAGGGATGTTATCAGTGACTTGTTGTTTTATCATGTCCAGTCCTGTGCCTCAGATTATCAGACAAATAGAGGAATCTGAAACCGCACCTGACTCTCAAATGTGCTATATTTACCTTAAACCTGACTAGACTGATACTCATAGTGAATCATAACTGAGTCTGTAAAGTTCAGGGGCTGAAATCTAGTATTTGTATCATAAACTGTTGAACTTGTTGTCATGAGTATAAAATGATTATACGAAGAAACGTTATCTGTACATTTGCAGAGGAAGTATCTCGAGGCTATCGGTAGACTTTTACAGTTTTTCCACTTCCAGGAAGACGACCTCTGACCGTGACAAATATCTGTAAGGTCTGACTGAAACTTTCCTGCAGAACTGGATAGCTAACCTCGTCTGTCTTTTCTTTCCCTGCAGTATTACTGGCTGTTCGTGCTCTCCAGGGGCCTCGTGGGTATCGGAGAGTCCAGCTACTCCTCCATCTCTCCCACCATCATCGGAGACTTGTTCACCAACAACAGCCGCACCATGATGCTCTCTGTTTTCTACCTGGCCATCCCGCTGGGAAGGTAAGAGCCAGACACATCCTGTTCTATTAGAACAGACTACTGTCTATATTTATCACACTGTCTTTAGGGTCTTATTTGAAATCTGTGAATCATTTCTTCCAGTCCAGCTGGCTCGTCGAGTGTTAGATTTAAAGGTGCAGTGGAATCAGGAAAATTAGCACAGATAATTGAAATGTTCCTCACATAGAGAAGGTCAGATTCGCTCCTATCGTGTTCTCTGTTTTCTGCAGCATCAGCAGCCACACAAAGAGCTCAGGGCCTCTGCAGAAAGAAAGGCAGAACTTAACTATTGGCTGTGTGAGAGTGTGCGGAGCTTAAAGGAGAAAAAGAGGGAGGCTGTTTGGAGATGTGGAGTTGCAGCGTGTGAGAGTAGGAGGTATTATTAAGCTCAAATCTCCAGCCTTTTCAGTTCATTCAATCAGAAAAAGGGCCACAGGGAGAAAACAAACAAAGAGTAATAAAAGATGAATGTGGTGGTGGAGGGGGCACAGGAGCCACTTGAGGTTTATCGTTCTATCCGGGGTTTCACAGCATGAGCCTGAGCTGCTGCACGCTGGAACATTTTCCAGCTGCTGCATGCAGAATCACAATCCGAGCAATGAGCTGCAGGCTCTCCGACACTTAAATTATGTAAAACATGTCGTTAAAAACTATCGTTGCAGAGCAAACCACACGGATGAATGGTTATGAAGCTAATAATATGTTTTTTTAATGGAAAATTAGAGACAGTTTGTGCAAATAAGCAAAGGAAACAAACTAAATTGCCGTCTGAGTGGCTTTGTTATCACAAGCCAAAAATGTTTGGGTCACCCTAAACTGCCCGGCAACACACACAATACAAGGTGAAAGAGTGGGCTTCGGTAGAGCGCCGCTAAACATCCTTTTCCAGTCTCCCACTTGTTTTCAGAGGTTGTTATGACCGTTTCCAGGAAATGACCTCAGGAATCAGAACAGAGTCACAGGAAATGGATTCCCCTGCTCCCTCACCCCCACAATTCTTTAAAAAAAAAAAAAAAAACGTGGCCCCCTCCGGTTTATGTGTTTGTGTGTTTGATGCAAACGGACCTTTTCATGCCCGTGTTTTAGAGTTGGTGCTGAACTTTCCAAACACTCTCTGTGTGGACTCTGATAAGATTAGTCACTCACTGGAAATATCATCTGCTGTCTGAGGACGTTTATACTGGGCTGTTATTTTTGGAGAACTAATCATGGAGTGTAGACTGCCCCCCCCCCCCCACCCATCCCCCCCCCCCCCCCCTGCGCTCTGAGTGGGCAGAAATGTGAGTTTTCCTGTGTAAAGCCAGTTAAACATGTTTTGGCCCTTCAGCAGCCAGTCCTGATAAGAAGCCGCTGATTATCAATCTATTGGAGGCTATAGTCCACGTTACAGCGGCCGTAGCTTCAAATGCAACCTCCGCCCCGGCCCTTTGCTTCATGTCATCCCCCCTCTCTCTCCTCCCAATGTTTCCTGTCTCTCGTCAGCCGTTGTGTCCAATAAAGGAGAAAAATCGGCCAAAAATACTTGTGGCTCCTTTCTCGCATGTCGTTCCTCGCTCTCTCTGTCCCTGCTTTCCGACTCTGTGCACGGTCCTGTCTCTACAATAAAGGGTTAAAAAGCCTTGAAAACATTTGTAATCACGTAAGAGAGTAGAATTAATAGTAGAAAATCTTCCCAAGCAAACATTTGTCATTCTTGCATTGTTGATTGTTTAGCACCAATACACCAAGACAAATTCGTGTGTAAATGTACTTGGCAGTCCAAGTCTCAATGTTTACAGAGACATCTAAAAAGCTTTGCATTAACTTTGTCATTACAGTGCTTGAATATGATTATATCACTCCTTTGCTGCTCATACCGTCATATCTCCACTGTTTTAATCCTCTTTGTCCTTTAAATGCTGATGTTTATCTTGCAGCTGAGGCTTATCACAGCATAGCGGTCCTCTGTATCTGATCTGATGTGATCTAGCAACATTTCCCTCAAAGCACTTTCCTCTCCTGGCGCACAGAAACACCCTTAAACTCCAGACAAAATGTGGTGAAATTCAATCGAACTGGGACAACAAACGGCCCGCGGCTAAGACAACAATGTGAGCACGGCTCTGTGGTCGCTCGTGGGCGGCGACTTTGCACCTGCACTTTGTGACCGCATGCACAAATCACACGTCCACAAATAGACCAGCTAGCCAAGTCGCTACCGGTGCTTTGATCAGTTCCACTGTCACAAACTCTCCGTGTCAAGCACCCGAACACTCGACACGGCTTAAACAAAACTACAAGCAGGATGTGTGTACTGTAGGCGTGAGATGACAGACTCAGCTAACTCAGGACAATGACTCATAGACTGAAATATAACACGGACTGATGGGCGGCAGAGTCAGAGAAATGTAGGTGATGATGTGTTGTGTTTCTGTCTTTCTGTCTTTCTGCAGCGGCTTGGGCTACATCCTGGGCTCCAGCGCCAAGGTGGCTGCAGGAGACTGGCACTGGGCGCTGAGGGTAAGGGCACCATCATCATTTACACACAAACATGCTCACAGAGACAGATGCAGAACCCCTCATGCAGAGCTCAGTTTACAATATATCCACCGAGGCTACTTTCCTCTGATGTCACGCTCTGGGAGGAGAGTTTGTTGTGATCCAGGTTTAAGTTGTAACGTAGCAACGTAAGTGACAATGTGAAAAGATAATTGTGAGAATCAAATGATCGTATTTCAATGAATAACATGTTAGCTAGCGTTAGAACTTCAACGCAACTCACGTTAGGGAAGATGAATCGTAAAATCGATATAAATCGATTCAAAGGAGTCAAGATTGACACTCTGAAAAATGAATCTCAATAACATGGTGAGCGTCAGCAGCTGTAGAGCAAGATTTAGAAATTGAGGACGCACCACCGTCTTTTAAATTGGAGGTGTGGAAACATTTTGGCTTCCCCAAGACAGAAAATGAAAGAGGAGAGAATATAACAGACAAAAACTGTGTGCAAATATTACAAGACAGGGAACTACACAAATAGCACAACCAACATGATGCAGCATTTAATCCACAGCACGATGAGAAGCTCCAGTCTCCTCCCATTGTTGAGAAAAAAAAAACATTAAAAGGCCAAACCACACAAGCGTGTTTGCAGCCCCTAAAGGAATCTTTTCCACTCATCATTTGTCTTCAGTCTCATTTTGTAAAATAAATCGAGACAGAATCGTATCATGAGTTGAGGGAATCGTCCCTTACTCACGTCATGAAGTTATGAATTTATACATTTTAAAATTCAGCTTGACAATTTATTTTCATTATGGCACAAGGGTGTGTGGGGTCAGTGGTGGCAGACGCACCCGGAGGACACACAAGGATGACCAGGTGTTCACCGGTCACGACGCTGTCAGAAAGTGACAAAGCATGCAGAGAGGAAAGGGCTGGACAACTCCCCGCATCAGAATGAGCATCTGCCTCCAATCTCCTGCAAAAAAAAACCCCTTTCTTAAAATAATCTTTCTAAAACCTTTCACATCCAGCTTACTCCACATCCTCTGA
The DNA here is from genome assembly GCF_963584025.1 of Labrus mixtus. Lineage (NCBI taxonomy): Eukaryota > Metazoa > Chordata > Actinopteri > Labriformes > Labridae > Labrus > Labrus mixtus. The sequence continues at coordinate 23,117,412 of NC_083625.1, read as the reverse complement.
TATCGCTTAAGCAGAAAAAACATATCTGCATGTCGTAGAAGGAAAGTTCTGATGCGATGACTCTGCAGAGAGGAAAGTGGATTTCTATTGAAAAGACTGCTATCAGTCGCTTCCTCCTCAGTGGCTGTAAACACATTTATCTTTCATTACACTTTAAACACGGAGGTCAGCTCTGGGGGAAGCGGGATCAATGGTGTCCTCGGTGACAAAAACAAGGTGCCTGTAGTTCCTCAACCTGTGAAAAGCTTCTTTTGTCGGTGCTGGAACTAAATAAAACAACCAAAGGAGACACATTCGCTCTGTGCCCAAAACTAAATACATGTCCAGGGTGCTGTAAGGGGTTGTAACTGCACTGTGGATTGTGATGAGGTCGACCCAATGTGTGATTATGTCAGACAAACAACGAGTCCAGGACCAGCCGCAGAGAAATAACCACCAGCTAACCATTTCAGCTGCAACAATAACACTGTCTTTTTTTCAACAAAGGAGAACAATGGAAAGTGGGGAGGTTATGACGTCTGAGCCCTGAGAAGTATTTAAGGAGAAAATCATCTGTAGAATCGTGAATGTGAACCAGAGACGGCTCTAAGGCCACATCCTGATGACCCTACCTCTAGTTTGGAACAGCTCTGTGACAGTGGTTGAAATCTTTAAGAAGTAGAAGTGGGAGGTGACGTGTACGTCCCATTTTTCAAGCTTTGTGCATATGACTTCAAATGTAGTTTGTGTAGATCATCAACAGCAATTTTTTGTGAACTTCTTGTCATGAAGTTGTTATTTGAGTTGCAGTAAACTGAACTCTTCTAACAGATCTTAAAACTGCTGCAGGATTACTTTTGATGATGTGGGCTACTCTGGAACCTGGAGCCATGCGTCATGTATCATTGTCTAAGTTCATTCTGGAAATGTTCATGCGCCATGCACTCCTGTTTGGAGTCTGAAAGTCACTTGGAGGGCTGCAAGACCTTCCTGCTACCCAAAAAGAATCAGGACAACCTAACAAGCGCTGTCCACATTGCATCTGTTAAATATTTCATTCTTTGCAATGTGAATTTTAGTTTCCCCTTGCAAACAGTATGACATGTGGTGCTTTTATTTTGAAGGATCACAACACTCACTTAAACAAACGGCTCGCGGTGACCCTACACGAGTCAAAGCTCAACATCTCAATCATGGATGTGGATATTATTTATGCACCACTATCTCCACTTTGTACAACAAGCTAACTGCTGAGTTTGAGAAGCATCAGTGTCTCCTTCTTCTTCGTTACTCGTCCGTCTATGTATAGGACACTCCAATAGGAAACAATAGAAACAACATATTTTGTCGCTGACGCTTGCTCGCGTCTCATGCTGTTAGTAGCCTTTTTTCATGAAATCTAGGAGTATTGGGAGGCAGCCTGATAGAAACTATCACCGCCTCGCTGGGTCTTAAAATAAGCTCAAGTTAAGTCGTTTGTTTCCGAGTACTGGCTCACAAAATGCCCCAAGGTGAACCGAGATGATCTCCGTTAATAAAGTCTATTTTCATGTCTCTGTAGAAATGTATCTGCTTAATGGTTCTGGATTAGCATGTTTACTGCATGCTCAGGAGCAGCTACACGTGTTAAATCAGGAGTATACATCACTGTTGTCATAGCTCTCTTTTCACTGGAAATCCTCAGACAAAGCAGTCGGCAGTGAACAGCTCTATAAGACATACCAGCTGTAAGAGAGAGAGAGCGGGAGGACCAATGAAAAGCTCTTACAGGACTCCCTGCTGCCTTCTGGGTCAGCTTTTAAAATCCCTAAAAAACAAATGATGACCTGAGGAACCTGCCGGCATTTAAAGGTCGACATTAAACATTCCCTCAGCGTGTCCCGCTGGAGGAGATTCCTGGATATGACAGCTCTCTGCAGGTTTGAGGAAACAGGAAAACAGGACGTCCATTTCTTCTTGTCTTGATGGAGCGGTAAAAACACACAAAGAGCGGGGCGTGTTTTTTTTTGTTTTTTTCCACAGCAGCCACAATGACATTCCAATAAAACAATCTCAAAGCCAATTAATCACCGTTGTGGCATGTGGAGGAAAACAAGTATTCAGACATGAAACGGGGCCTGTGCTGCAGTATCCTGCTCTGAGGAAAAAAACACGACAGCGCTTCCGTTTGTTTTCGCCCAACATGTTCCAGCCACCTTCATTGTTTGGCAAAAAAAAGTGGACGATAAGAAGGAACAGAGGAGGAGGGGGAGAAATGAGGAGCAGCAGAGGGCATTAGCTAAATCGTTTGATTGCAAAGCTTCCATACAGGAAGTGTCTTAACGTGCCCTGAGAGCGTCAGGCTCAGAGGTCACAGGTTCCTGGTGTCTCTTTGAATTATCATGTGCAGACTTGAGTGAAAAAAAAAATTGGATTATATCCTTGAAGTCTGAGCTTTGTATCCTGCGTGAAAAGCAATTTAGAAGACTTTCGCCGAGGACGCTGATGAAACAAAGTCGCTCGACAAAAGCAGAAGAGAGACACAATATGGGAGAGGAAATAATCGGTGTAATCCTCACACCGATGGGACCATAAACATTATGTTGAGCCACATTATGAGCCGCATTATGAGCCACATCATTTTGCAAAATTACTCCCTCAATAAAAAAAAACCTGAGGACACACACACATTTCTGCGATACGTTTGCATATAAATGAGCTAGGAAACATAATATCATGAATTTCCCCTGACAGATGAAATTGGTTTTTGCTTCTGTGTGCATTTGTATCAGTCGGAGAAGTCCTCTCCCACACATCCCAGCATGTTTTGTGTCTTTGTTTCTCCCCTGCACACACACACACACACACACACACACACACACACACACACACACACACATACATGCACATGAAGGGACAGGCTCTCTCACAACCTATAAAAGATGATGGTGAACATAATAGCAGATGAGCACCTTTGAGGGTTTCACCTTGGTGCTCACAAAGCAGCCAAAAGCTCTTTCAGAGTCCTGAATGCTTTTACACACAAACACACACACACACACACTCGGTGTGCCAGCAGAGTAAGCAGAGGGAATGTCCTGAGCTGCAGAGGGCTTGTATAGGATCTCAGGCGTATCGTCAAGCACAGTCACTGCTCGTCCTTTCAGATTGTAAACACTCTGTTCTTTGTCCACAGTCTCATGTCTGCCCCTGCTACAAGCCCCGCCCACTCTGACCATCATGTCAGTGTGATGTCTTACCACAATCCGAGGTCTTACAGGTCTTTTCTTTTTTCACACAGGTGTCCCCAGTTTTAGGGATCACTGCTGGGACTCTGATCCTGGTCTTCGTGCCGGAGCCCAAGAGAGGCAGCGCCGACCAGATGGGAGGGCGCATCAAGCACCGCACCTCCTGGTGCTGTGACATGAAGGCGCTCGCCAAGAAGTAAGCTGCAAGGAATACACTGGGGGATTGATTGATAGTTCAGGGACGGGATGTATGTCCACAAAATCATCACTTTTATTCCCAGCTGCATGCTGCAGTGTCAGTTATTAGAAACAAAAGAATGTAAAGGAAAAAGATATAAGGGGCCATGCTTCGTTCACAGGGGGCGCCAAAATCAACATAAACTGAAAGTCGCTCATATGAGCTTTAAAAAAGAAAGCCCACACTTCTCTCTAAGTTAGATTGGCAAGACTAAAAACACAAACTTTCAAAGATAAAAGAATCGTTTTTCAACATGAATACTAAAATAAAAATTAAAATACTTTATTTTAAGAGGACATATTATCCCCCTTCTCCACCTTTTCAAACAGTCCCCTGAAGTCTAAATGAAACATCTTTGCTGTGCTTTGGTCAAAATATAACATGAATCAAGCACCAGAGGAGGTTTGTGAGCCTGTATAAACCAGCTCTCTCAGAACACTCCGTTTTGGTGTGTGTGAGAGAAAATTTGAAACGGAGCATTTTTCTCTGTGTTTAGACTTATGCAGACCACAAACAAAGGACTGGATGGGTTTATTTCACATTTTGTGGGTCGGTAGACACTCAGGTTATCCAAATATATGTTCAAACACACTGTACAAGTGGATTTTCATAGTATGTCCCCTTTAAAATAAATGATCCTGACTACGATGAAGGTACTAGAGGAGACATCGGTCCATGCAAATAAACTACCTTTCCACACATTCATTAAAAAAGCTTGAAAACAAGTTGAAGGCTGAATTAAAAAACTGACAAGACAAATATGTTGTTAGACTAAACACGGCATGAACAACAAAGAGTCCGGTTTAGACCGGCTCTTGTCTTGAGGTAACATTTGTTATGAATTGCTGCTACACAACTAAAGATTGATTGGAGCTTTCAATGGTATCAATTAGAGGCATTGAAATGTCAACAGCAGACACAGTGAGCTCTGCTGAACTGTGAAGGGAGCTTTGACACTGTGGAGCCTTGTTCTAATACGACCTGTGGGCTACATGTCTCTCTTTTTTAAAGTTATAAACTATGACAGAGCCACTTTAATGTAGCCATGCAGGTTTATGGGGGACTATTTCAGGAGAGCAAACATGTATGAGCCTCCCCCTGTGACGGTGAGCTGTACACAGTCTGCCACATTCACCACCAATGGAATCATGAAGAGCGTAAAATAGTGTGTTATTTTTGTCCGTCACATAAAACTGTCAGCCTTCTCTGCATACAGTATATCAGTGTACCTCCCATTGAGCTCCAGAGTCTCGTTTTCTCACCTCTGAGCTGATGCTTTAATCCTTTTCTCAAACTCCCTATCATCTGTCTTTTACCAGATTTAAGATTCAGAGGATGAAGATGTTTGAGATTTCAGAACACAAAACAGAATCTTATTTCTCTTCCTTTGCGAGCCCTGATAATCAAGTATGATTTTCTATGTCTTGTTTTAGTCGGAGCTACGTGTTCTCCTCCCTGGCGTCGGCGGCGGTGTCTTTTGCCACGGGGGCGTTTGGCATGTGGATTCCTCTGTACCTGGTTCGGGCCCAGGTGGTGCAGAAGACAGCCGAGGCCTGCACCAAAGAGATCTGCAGCAGCACTGACAGGTGAGGGTGGAATGACTGAACACAGAGTGCAGGATGGGAGGTCTCTGCAGCTTCTGTTTGAGTTGGTTATCTGAAACAAGAATCCTGTTTGTGTTAAAGATCCTTATCATAACAAGACACATCATTTTTACATGTGCATAACTCAGCTGCAGCTTCTTCAACCTGCTACATGGTCTGAAAACATGCAAGGAACTTTGTATGTTTTGGACGAATCCCAATTTCAGCCCGTTAACCTTTTGACCTACCACATGCTACCATGTAGGGTAAAAGGTGTTTGCATGTCTTGCAGGGATAAAGAGGTTCTGGTCTATAAGCCCACCAAATCCCCCTTCAAAAGGAGAGTTTTTAGATGGAAACTTCAAGTACTAAGGAAAAGAAATTCCAAGAATTCTTTGAGGAACTAAGAAAGCTTTACATTAAACATCTTGGGATGGCTACTGCTAAATATTTCCATGCAAAAATGTTTTAATCAGACTTACACCTAGTTTCTATTTACGTAAACGTACGGAGGCAAATCAACGAGAAGTACTTGTGCCTGCAAAACTCCTCCCCTCAGTAATATTTTGGTCCAGAGTTTGCCTCGACTACTTAAATTTTTTTTTTTTACTTTTGCGTTGAATTTCGGAGAGACCGTGCTAGTTCAGCTAACAGGCTGCTAACCAGCCAAAATGCTATTTCTTTCGATTCCGCTGCTGATGTTAATCGTAAAGCAAATTTTTGTTGTTATGACAAATCTGATTGTATTTAATGTCAAACTTTACCGTATTTTAGCAGAGTCACAATGAGCTAAAACTGAATAAATCAGTTTGTTTAAAACAGACAAAATAAGCCCCTCCCCCATGGCTTCAGGTAGCTTCCTTCAGGTTTCTATCCATTCGTGTACTTACTTGCTTATTTACAGATCTGTGAACACCTGTCACATATGTCGGTGGAAACGAGGCGTGAAGATCTCAGTTTAATGTAGCTTCAGAAGGATCATGTTGTGATGTTGTTGTAAGAGGAATTCTTAAGAAATGCGTAACAAATGATTCAAAGAGGTGATATGTGAGGCACAGTAAAGTAACGTGTCCACTGGATAAAGCAAAATAAAATTGTCATAACAATCTAGGATAAGATTTAAACTCCTTACCCTTTTTGCAACAATCTGAAAGGTCAAAATCATTTAAATTGGGAGATCCAATAACACTTGTTCCCTCTTTTCTCTGCTCTTCCGTCTAGCTTAATCTTCGGTGCGATCACCTGTGTCACGGGTCTGTTGGGCGTGGTCATCGGAGCTGCCACCACACGGTTTTGCCGGCAGAAGACCGAGCGAGCCGACCCGCTGGTGTGCGCCGTCAGCATGCTCGGCTCGGCCATCTTCATCTGCCTCATCTTCGTGGTGGCCAAGAAGAGCATCGTGGGAGCTTATGTAAGAGTCACTTCCAGTTATTCTCTTGTGTTTTGATGTTTTGTCTGCCGCACAGGAAGGCGACTTCAGCAGCACTCTAGCTTCCCTACGTCTCTAAATGAACATGTCCCGGATCAAAAATGTCCCGCTCAAAGGGGGCATGTTAGCATGTTAATTACGGATTAGCCTCAGGGAGAGAGAATCAGAAAGGAAAGTCTGGTAACCACTCTAACAAGAGGAGGTTTAGATGAAGCTCATCATGAATAAAGACGACTCAGGCCTGAGGCAGCGAGTCTGTGTTTGTCCTCATAATGAAACATTTTAAATGCAGCTTACATGATGGAGACGCCTCGGGAGCTGCTGCAGGTGAAAGAGGTTAAAACCTCCTACGGCCAAAAGTTAAGACTCACTGGCAAATCTGCAGAGATCTTCCCTTCCTAATTTCCTCATGAAGCAGGAAAGGGTGCAACTTAACAAGCGCTGCCCTGAAACAATGCCCTCTGCGCTGCCAGACTCACCCGGCAAACATATCTCATTCTTATCAGACACAAAGGAATAGCAACGCGCTCGGAACAACTAATGAAGCTGGAAAGCTGAGAAGGATTGGGAAATATTTCCCATGCGTGAAAGGGAAAAATAGCAAACTGGCTCCCGCGTCCTGAATGTTTCGACCTTGGCTGGTTTTTGGCTCGTCTGGCCTCGTTCTCAGGATGTTAAACAACATGATGTGAATGCTTTTATAAAACCACGATACTCTGCAAACACCAGCTCCTGGACTAAGAAATGAAAAAGCTTGATCCAAAGGCAGTCAGACTTATGGAAGAAGATGATGGGGGGGGGGCATCTCCAACATCTTCAACCAAGTCCAGTGACCTTTGGATCATCTATGAATGACCTTGACAACTGAGCAGCTCCACAGACTTAATGAAACACTGATTATTATCTTCTTAACTACTCGTCACTAACACGCCCCGCTGTAGTTTCTAACAGCGACTACACAAAGTATTTCCTAAATCACACATAATGACTCGCCCCGGAGGTGATTTTGATTTAATGAATCCAAATATGAACTCTGATGAGGTCAAAGGGCACACATTTATCACATGTTTGACACGGGCGTGACTCAGCCAATTAGAGCAGCGCCTCACAAGTATCCATATTAATTACAGCGTTACAGATCTGTCCGACTCGATTTGAGACGAGTGCTGCGTGACAGAGGCGGCGGGAGTAGAGACACTCTTTACTCAAGTTTAATCACAGACACCTGTGTGGAAAAAAATGTTTGAATAGAGGGTCTGATTCACCTTCTCGAACGTGCTCTGAAAGGTTCTCATAACCTCCATTTTCCACCGTTTGTTCAAAGAGGTTTCCTTAAAGACACTTTGACCAGCTGCAAAGGTAAAAACACGATGATTCAGAGACGCTTACAATAAAGCAATGCTATCAATACCAGCGAGCGTTAAAATAACTGAAGCTATATTTCTATATTGCATGTCAACATTAGTTTCTTCAATCAAACTGTGGAAGGAGATATGCCCGCACACTTGCACAAATGTGGCAAGAAGTTTATAATCCATCACAGTCACATCGTATTGTAAACGATCATTTATCACCTGAAGAAGAGCTTTGTACTGTAACTGTACACATCTTCTCAGACTTCTCTACTGTACAGTGTTAATTCAGTGTTCAGCACAGCAGCAGTTGTAAGAGATGGACTCGGGTTTCATGGCAAAGCGCTGACAGATGTGTATCATTATAAGGCGTGACGCGGCGGTAACGGTCGCTGTTGCTCTGCGGAGGCCGTCTTGACCCCTCGCAGCTGTTGTCTCGTCGACACAGCTAATCTGAGGAGCGGGTCAGGCTTCTCTCTTCAACATGTCGGTCACGGTGTCTGGTTCGCAGCTCTCGCAGCAGAACTGTCTACATCCCTCGCCGTCAGACTCCTTTTGAAGCTGTCCGTGCTGTACTGCAGGTCTGACACGCCAGCAGAAGGGTGATTCCCCTGGCAGGAAACACACATCAAACCCGTCGTGTTAAACCGTGCCAGACCAAACCAGCCGATACAGATACAGTAGAATCCACTGCAACCAAATCCCTCCGGGGTTGTTTTTTTAAGAAAGTAGCCAAAAAGCAACACCAGCTGCAGCTGCTTTTATACAGAAGCCAGCATGCAGTGCGCTGTCTACTCCACTGTGGTATTTCAAGTTTACATTGTCTGTTCCACCCATGCAGAAGTAGGACATAAATTCAAATGTTGCAGCTGCATCTAAACTTAGGAAGTGTTCAAAATGTTTCCCCACTGAATATACAGCTTGAACGAGAATAAACAGCCCTTATCATGCCGTGCTGTTTTCAGCTCAATGGAACCAAAATGAAAGCCTGCACCTCTGTGTATAATCGGGCCACAGCATAATGACATGTTTTTAAACCACAGCAGCCAAAGCACTTTTATTCAGCCGTGGATTCCCACACACTGCAGCAATATCTGCGTCCTCCTCTTTTGGCTCCATGTCTGGTTAGCAGTCTTTTGTGCAGAGGAAAAAGGGCAGATCTTAATTAGAGCCACTAAATCGTTTTGTTTTTATCTACTTCTTTTTTTAGGTCTGCATCTTCATAGGAGAGACGCTGCTTTTCCTGAACTGGGCCATAACAGCAGACATTTTAATGGTAAGTAGTGAGACCTATATTTATCTGCTGGGTAGCTGGAAATTCCTGCAATTAACTATAGCAGAAGTTGGTCATCTAATTAGACAGAGGTCTAATTAAAGATGGATTTATCATATACTGTATAAATAATGAATGTAGCCACCTTGACGTCAGCGAGTGGTTTGTCAACTGCCTCAGCAGCCCAATGGCTCTTTCCCTTTTTAAGGTTTTCTTTTACCAAATACTGTTTGTACAAGGGGGCGGAGCTGGAGTGGAGAGAAGAGTTAGTAAATGCTAAGTTATCAAAGCTATGCAGGCTACGCTCATGGCTAATTAATTAGTTGGCCAATTAGATTGTTAAAGGTCACATAATGTAAAATCCTCTTCACCATGTTTCTCTGACACTAATATGTGTCTCTAGTCCGAATACAAACCCCCCAATGATGAGAAAAGTCCATCCTCTCCGTCTTTTGCCTGCTCCACATTTCAGAAAATGTGTGCTCAAACAGGCCGTTTGGAGATTTTCCCTTCATGACATCACAAAGGGCAGTAACCCCTCCCCCAGGTGGGTGACACTCCCACAGCTAGGTGTTTGTTCTGCCCTCTGAGTCTGCCTTCTTGCTGTAAACAATAGGACAATAGGAGCGAGAAAGACCGAGACACCCCTTCCAGAGAGGGGGCGTGGTCAGACACAGCTCATTTACATTTAAAGCTACAGACACAGAAACAGCCTGTTCTTAGCAGGGCTGAGCGGTTTATAGACATGCTGAGCGAAACGTGTAGCTCTGTCTCTTCATCATCTTACATCCTCTCATGTATTTTTCTCCCTCTGTTTTTCTCTTTGCAGTTTGTCGTCATCCCGACGAGGAGAGCGACTGCGGTAGCCTTTCAGAGCTTCACCTCTCATCTGCTGGGTGACGCAGGGAGTCCGTACCTGATAGGCCTGGTAAGACTTTCCACGAGGCAGTTCTGTTGTGTGATTGGTGTGTGTTTGAGGGGGGATATATTTAACGTCGTGCTGTCTGCAAGTCTGTAAGCACCCCATTCATACGCAGGATGTTTTCAGACACCGGGCTCGGCTCTTGCTTTAAGTGGGCCGGTGCAAAGTGAGGAACAAGAGGAGCTTTTAGCACACGTCTCAGGAGGGCTGGTGTACTGAAGTGTGATTTCACCACTGCTCTTCAGGCTGTCAGCGGCGTTTTCTAGTAAAAGTCATGGTCACAAGGAGGGGCTGGCGTTACTATTTTTGATTGGTCAGGGAGGCGAAAGAGGGTCCTTTAAGAGATGCTCTCAAGGTCACAGTCGCTCCCCCTCTCTATTGGACAGTCCCCTCACCACCCACACTGCACACATACGCCCAAACATATAGCATCAAGGAGGCCGGATCTTCACGTTTTATACCAGTCTAAATCTGTTGGAGAATAGTCTCCCTTGGTGTTGTGTGTTTACATTGCGTCTCACAGTCGAACCTCTGGCTCACAGCCCGGGTCATGTTCACAAAGGTGAAGTGTAACTCTTTGATTAGTGAATCAAACAGATCCTGTCAGGGCCTGACAGGCTGGCAGGAGACACAGTAGCATTAAAAGTGTCTTGTTGTTCTTTTGTTTCCTCCGTAAATGGAAATGTTCAACTATTGTCAGCGCGGATAAAAGGAGCTGTAAGTTACTTCCCAGTTCAGACGAGCTCTTCAAAAGGCTGAACAAAGCTGGCATAAAGACACTCACAATTCTGGGAGAGAATCTGCCTCGACAGCTTGTGATGTATTGTTTCCTGCAGATCAAATAAAACCTCAGTGTCATCTTGAATTGTACAAACCTCCGATTGACACATTTAGACCGAACTTTGAAACGCTGTGACTCAGCCTGGGTCTATTTTATTCAACTGATGTGAATATTTTCCACCACTCCTTACTATCCTCTATCATCACCGAAACAGTTCAACATCTAGGTCAAAAAAATATTAATAAAAGTTGTTATCAGGTGTGTTTTTATATGATTGAGGAAGAGGGAGGCTTTCCAGTTTTCCAGGAAGTTCTAAATTGTCAGAATATTGCGGCCTTCACACACACACACACACACACACCCCCAAGAGTCACCCAGACATATCCCCTCAGTGAGCCAGTCAGTCACTCAGGTTCTCCGTCCAGCAGCCTCCGGGGTCATGACTCTGACTGTCCGGGGGTCGGTCAGCCCCAGAGAGCTCCAAGTGCGTCATCGCTCACTGCCTCGATTCCTGCGCTGAGGTTTAGCATGCCAGTGTGATGGACGTGTCGTGACGCATACTTCAGCTCAGGCAGATATACAGTCACCCATGTGGACTGGCATCAATCCCGTGTGAGAGCAAAACTGGAGAATCTGGTGAAAAACAGACTGGTGGTTATTGCTTAGCAGCCACAGGAGAAAGTGAGCGATGAGTCAGTGCCTTTTGGTTGATTTTGGATTTTGACATGCCGACCAAACAGACCAGCAGACGATGCACCAAACTATACAAACGCCCGCAGATATTGTTCCTTAAATGCCGCACAGATTGCACTTACTGTTGTGTAAAATGAGAAGTGTTTTAGTACATCTGTACCGCTCCAACAGCTCGTAGACCTTGTCAGCTGTCACGTTAGAATCCCCGGAGAAACGCGTAATGGACTTCTCCTACATGTGAGTGGGACATGGCCGCAGGCAGAGTGGGTGGCAGGGGAACGCCGGGAACAATCTCTGAGCGATCTCACCAAGAAATGCTTTCTAGTTGGATAATTAGACGTGCTGCAGTGTGTATTTTTAGCTAAGCTGAAGTATGCAAGTTGCCGGGCAATTTCCTGTACCTGGTGAAAGGACTCTGCCCCGGCCACACACACTGAGTTTTGTTTTTATCTTTCTCCTCACAATGCACACACACATGCTCTTACACACATGAACACATACTGTACACATGCCTCCGACATCCTCCTGTCAGCATTTCTCCGGGTCTCGTTCTGCTGACGCTAACATATAATCAATGTGCTCTTACCAGAGTGACCTATGTGGCTCACACACACACACACACACACACAGAGGAGAAGCCCCCTCTGGTTCCCCCTCTTCATACAGCCTCACAATCTGCTAAAAGCTACCATCAGCCTCCTCTCCATCACGACTGTCAGTCCGGTGCTGCATGTGTGTTTGTGAGCTGCTTCATGAGCGACACGGGGAGGCAGAAATGGTCACTTCACACCCACTGTTCTCCAGCTGTTGTTTGTTCACGACAGACTGAGGCAGGCAGTGTTACTCAAGCCTCGGGCAAGCGGTAAGAGCGGGGAAATGCGGCCTCGCTTTAAAACAGAACCGAGGCGTCTTACATCATGCAGTGTCGGTTTTTGTCTGTTGCTATGATGACAGAGGCAGAACTGACTCTGGTGAAGCGTCCAGTGGGAGTGTGCAGGGCTTTGTGTGGTGTGTGAGAGCGTGACGGGAGATTCTGAGAACTGCTGTTGATTTATTGAAAAAATCTATAAATATTCTAATTTACCCTCTCGAGACAGATTCAAAGTTTCCTTTGATACTTGTTCACAAACAAATGTTTGAAATGATTGACAGCTTGACTTGCAGCCTCCTCTGATGTCTCCTGAAAGTATCAGAGAAACAGATTCTGAACATGAAACTGTTTCCTTTTGGGTTCCTACCACATGTAATCATCTTTGAATTAAATAAGCCGTATAAGTGAATCATGGTCCTTTTGGCCTGGCTCGTTCACTGAGGGATACTTACACTAGGAGCCTTGATGCTAGTTGAAGCTATGATATATTATAGCTGTAAGGGGGGGTCCTTTTCCTGGAGAGGTGACACATGCCTGATGTTGCAGTGTAGGCTGTATTGAAGGCATATCTCATGGTGTGGTTATGAGACCATCTCTAATAAATCTCTCTCTCCTCTTCCTTTGTCGTGTGTGTTTGTTGCGTGCAGATCTCAGACGCCCTTCAGGAGAGCTACGCTACGTCAGCCCTGTGGAGGTTCCTCAGTCTGGGGTATGCCCTCATGCTCTGCCCCTTCATCATCGTCCTGGGGGGCATGTTCTTCCTGGCCACCGCGCTGTTTTTCCTGGATGACCGGGAGAAGGCCGAGAAACAGTAAGTGACTCAGACATTGTTTGCATAACTCATCATTGTTTCATTTGTTATCTAGTCATGCACTCTTTAAATATTGAATACTTACTGCAGATGTCCTCCACTGACTCCAAAAAGCCAAACACACCACCTAAGTGCAAGAGGCTGAAATATTGTTGTTAGTCTGAGACACAAACGTGGTTATTAATTCATCTGGACACTGTTATGCTCTTTAACCCTGACGCCGGGGTTTGACATGTGTCAGGGACAAGACATGCCAACAAGGTTGCAAGACTCAGAAAGGCCACCGAGCCGGGAGAAAGCCCAAGTCAGCAAAAAGTGCTCCCGAGCTGACACGAGCTGTTTGAGCCATCAATTCCTTAAAGTGTGCTTACTTAGACTTTCAGCAGCTACCGCCCCTCTCATCTGTGCGTTCATATTTTCCCCTTGCAAACACCAAAAGACGTGAAGCGAGAGGGCTGGTCATGGCCTTAAAAGGCTAAAACAAACACACTCATCCCCCGCTCGGATGGTGAGACATGACTTCTTGTTTCTTTCTTGACTATTTTTTCCTACTTTTTTATCACACTGGCTTGCTCCCCTGGTGCCAGCGCCCTCAGAAATGACTTCCTTCCTGTTGAAGATGACGTTTTTAGACAGGATGGCAGTCTGATGTCTGTCTGCATTGCTTTTTTCTTCACCCCGTGGAGTTGTTTTGCTGGGTGTTCCCACGCCAAAGCCTTGCATAAAGACAGACGTGCAAGATTTTAGAAAAACTACAACAGAGTGAGACTGTTTGTGAGGTGAATATTTCTTTAAAAAAAAGGAAATGTGCAAACAGTCAACGTCACGTTTCAGTGAATTTACTACACTTAATAACCGAGGGGTCAAGCCTCCACACAGCCTGTTAATAATTCCTCTGTTATGTTGAAGAACAGCTTTAACGGGGGTCTCTTTAAAAGCAGCACTAAGTCCTGGCTGTGGCTTCTGTTGGGTGTGATCCAGGAAAAAAAAAAAAAGGGGAAAGAATGCAGAAACAATGACTTAAAGAAAAGTCACACTCTTGCCGTCGTGCCAGTAATAGATACTAGTTTGTGGTTCAAACGATCTGACCACATTATTGCTCAGTGTGGGCAGATGGCACATGTTCAGTCAAACTTTATCCAACCACACGCGCCTTTATGACTCTCACTCTGCACGCTGCAGAGCTGATAGGACCACAGACGGAGTTAAAACACTCTGAGATGTTAAACAGAGACACTGAGGGGTTTCTCTTTTTGTCCTTTTTCACTAATACAATCCTGAATAGAGGAAAACAACTTCTACTTAACCTTCTACTACTACTAGTGTTGTAGTACTTGAAATAGGTCTTGCTCTGGAGACCACTTTTTGGAGGTCTCAGTCTTGTCTCGGAATTCGAAAGCAGTTTTACTCGGTCTTGTCTCGGCCTCAGACTGGGCGGACTACGGACTTTAAATCAGGACCGGCCAAGACCACCACTGATGGACGTTTTTCCAATTTGTTACAGTGATTAGAAGGACAACGCCACTAAAAACATGTATCTTCAATTTATTTGGTTAAGGACGCAACCTTCCCGCTGTTACAGTCTAAGTGAGGGACACGCCCCCTACACACAAGATGATGATTTTTATGGTCTTGACTTGGTCCTGATCCCTAAATGTCTTGGTCTTGTCTCGGTCTCGGAGCTCTCTGGTCTCTGGTATGTCTTGGTCTTGGTTAGTGAGGTCCTGCTGGATTTATGCTTCTACAGTGATGATAATTCAGCATCTTACTTAGAGACCTTTTAAGTTTTAAAGTGTTATTGTGAACTTCACGGTACATTTCTGAGCAGTCCTGTCAGGATCGTTCATCTTGTTCTTTTCCTTGTTTGTTCCTTTGTTCTTATACCTCACCCAGAGGTGGGTTAATCATACGCTAGCTTGTCAGATAACATCCATACATACATCTACACAGAGCAAACATACCCCTGCATACCTCAACGAGAGTGTGTGTGTGTGTGTGTGTGTGTGTGTGTGTGTGCTAAACATCCCAAAGAAGTCAAACAGCAGCAGCTCTTATGTAACAAGCGTCAAACAGCACCTCAGGGAGAGAGAGAGATGACAACATCCCCAACTCTGTACAACTCCTCTAGTTTCATGACTCTCATATTTATAGTTTCCATTCACACTATAAAGCCTCCAATTTATAAATCCCCCCCCCCCCCCCCCCCCCCCCCGCCTTTACCGGCCACTTTGCTGGCTGCGTTTTTTTTTTTTTTTTTCTCCCTCCTCCTCCGAGTGTGTCCTCAGATACTCAGCACTATTTCTGAAGGGAGCGGAGCCGAACGAGTTACTCACTGGAGCGCGCCGTTCTATTTCCAGCCCTGAAGAGTGCTTTATTATTTCTAGGTTGTTAGCTTTTTTTGGCTGCAGGGATGCCATTTATAGCTCAGTGCGTGCCCCCCTCCTCCCCCTCCTCCTCCTCCTCTTCCTCGGTGCATTCACCCGATCCATATTCACACTTAGTGGTGTGTGAGAGCAGATCTGTCTCATCGGCGAGGCCACTCTGCCCCGACCGTTCAGACTCAGTGAGGGTCAGGCCAGCCCCGAGCGGAGAGTGGTGAGTGACAGGTCGAGCTCGACAGATGGCCAAATTGAGTCAAATTGGTGAAAAGTGGTGGAAAAAAGACTAATAAATGTTTAATAATAAGCTTTATTTATAAAGCACTTTTCAAAAAGCATTTCAAAGTGCTTAGCGGAGGCTGTGAAATATGAAAGATGAGTCACAAAGTCATTCCACTTAACAGAACAGAACTGAGCATCGTGCAGCCCCCCCCCCCCCCCAAAAATTTTTTTTTAAAAAAATAAAAAAGACAAAAACTCACAAAACAAATCCAAATTAAACAAAATAACTCAAAAAGTTTGCTAACGTAAAGTCATGTAGCTTCTGAACGATGCAATGGAATCGGTCCACCGGTGCCTAGAGCGCTGGTTGAGATGTTTTTTTATATCTTTAATTATCGTCAGATTCCATACAAGCTACGCTAAAGCAGAATAGTCTGAATTGAAATATTCAAAATTCCCAGTGAGCATTTTAGTGTTTCAAAGACGTTCAGTAGACGACCATGGCCACCGTTACAAAGGCGCTCAAAATCTGGTTAAAAAGTGAAACTTCTGGAGCGCCGGATGGCCTAGCAGTTATGTTGCATGTCTCGTGAACAGAGGCTGAAGTCATCGTCGCAGCGGCCGCGGGTTCAAATCCGCCCCCCGCCTTTGCTGCATGTCATCCCCCCTCTCTCTTTTCACAATGTTTCCTGCCCCCCCCCCCCTTCACTATTTGAAGAAGCACATTAAACGTTTACGTTTACACCAGATTGAACTAAATCTTCCTGTCACACGATTCCTCACTTTCACACACATGTTGATGAATTGTTGAGACGATTCTCAAGCCTTATCTCTCGTCGTATTTCAGATTTTTTTATGAAAAACATAATGGGTCAAGATGATTGTAGAGACATCGCACATTAATCACAATTTTCATCGCCTTTTCGATGCTACAATTACAGACACAGTTGTGTTTTTTCACACTTGGATGTTATTTGAGCCGGTTAAAAAATGGTTGAAGGAGGACTTTGGTGGACTGACTGCCTTTATTAGATTGGGCAGCTGAAGAGAGACACGACATTTTGGGAGGAGAGAATGGGGGATGACATGAAGCAAAGGGCCGAGGTCAGATTCAAACTCACGGCTGCTGAGCTGAGGGCTATAGCCTCTGTACATGAGGAGAGCGTCATAACCGCTAAGCGGCTCCCCAGACTGACTCCATTTGAACCAGTTTTCAACCAGATTTTCACACTGATCTCACAGTCAGACAGTGAGGGATTAGACACAAAATAAATGAATACAAATGTAATGAAAACATTCTCCAGGAAGTCTTTAATGTCTGTACATTCCTTATTCTGTGAAATACCTATTTTAACATGCAGAGTGCGAAGGCATTGTGAGCGTTTTATCTGGAGTAGAAATGACTACTCTGTTATTTCTCATTATTGAGGTGACCTTTCTCTGAGTATCTTCAAATGTCCCTTGAATCTCTGCAACCTCATGAAAGTATTGTCTCTTGCTGTTATATATGTGTTCATTCCTAACTCCTCGTTCTCTTCCTCTCTCCTCAGGTTGAGCCAGCTGACTCTGCCCACCTCCTCAGTCAAGGTATGACCAGGTAAATTACCTTTACTGCAAAAGAGCCAATATGACACTTTCAGCAGTTGAAGTAGCTGATAACACAGAGACGCTGGCGGCACATTAACATTTATAGTGCTCGCTCTTCTCATTAGAAAGCATCGTGTTGCGTCCGAGGCACAGAGATCACTAAACAAGATCCGTCCAGAGACGCTCTGATAAGAAGCTTTATGACATCGCAGAACGCTGCGGTCGATACACAAGATGATACAGACGATGATTGATCTATGATCCGTTTCCCCCCCCCATTGTTCTCAGAGAATGTCAAGAAGTTGTTGGAGTTATTTGACCGACTATCTGGCGTCTTATCAAGGCCGGCGCTGCCTTCCTGCCTTTATCAGACTCACACACACAAAGTATAAAAAAAAACAAAAAAACCTCTGTAATTATTAACGGAGGGAAGAAAAGACGCAAAGAGTTGGCAGCATACCAGCCAAGTCTGCTCGGTGGTACAATGGGGAGCTACTGAAGTTCAAAGTGAAGAGAAAACAAGATTACAGTCTGACTCACTGATTAGACGGACGAGGAATGTGCTGCGACTTTGTTGTGAAAGGTTATCATGGTCAGCCAGAAGGTCAAGGTTGGATCCCCTCCTTCATGTCATTAGAACCCGGTAAGGATTTAAACGTCCTCTTCACCCTCCGTTGACCATTCACACACCACCCAGGAAGCAGCAGTAGCAACTTTAGTTTGAGTGGAAGGAATAAATAATGTCAGCCGCGAGGTCGAGGGTTCTTCATGATAAAATGACACCGACTTGTGAATACCTGGAAATGCAGGTGTGTGAGAATTCTAATAGGACGGTTAGAGATCAGAGTTGGACGCAGTGTGATGATGTGCCGTCTCCGTGCGGTATTTGAAGGCAGCATTTGATTTGATGGAAATTTTGTATAAAGGTGCAAATTCCTGAAGAGTTTCAAACAGGAGGATACAAAAAAATCTAGGAGAGCGGCGAGTGACAACAAGGCGGTTTTCTTTTCTCGGTTGTTGCTTAGCGCTGGTCCTTGGTGAAGGCGTCATGCCGCGGCGGTCCAAAGAACGCCATCTTCAGCTCTCCTGAGCGGTGGTGATGCTAGAGTCTGTCGGGGCCCTTGGCAAAAATCAAGTAGGGGCCCTTGAATCATTACGTCCTGTTTCTTTTTTCTCTCTGATAGACGGATAATTCCTCTTGATTTTTCATTGGTGACTTTCATTGACAAACTTTGATTTTCACAGCAATAATACACGTGCACTTAGCAGGGCAGCGTGAGGGAGTGCTGTCAGATGGGGCCCCCTTTGGGAGGTCTCCTACTGTCATTGCAGAATTTGCACATTGCTTTGGTTTAAGTTAGTCAGCCCTCAGGGGCCCCCTGCTGGTCTGGGGCCTCAAGCAGTGCCTCTGCCCCTGAGCCGCCCGTCTGTTCCTTTTTTTATTGAGTGCAGATATTAATTTTTTTGTTTGTGTCAAGAAAGAGATATGAGAGGGTGTAGCGTTGACTGTTCCATCTTGTCCTGACCAGGTGCGGCCATGTTTTTCAATCAGCAGCCCCCCCCCCCACAAACAGCTGGGGAGGAAATGACGCGGGAGTTGTAGTTTCCTCCCGGTCATCACCCAACATTACAACCGCATTAAACATAGCCGCAGCACCTCCTGTTCACAACCTGCTCTTATATTAAAGAAAAGAAACAAAACATGGTGGACTTTCTCTGAATCATAACAGTGAACTATCTGTCTATCATAAGTCAGTAAGTTATGACTGTTGTAAAAATATCCCTCCAAGGTGCGTTCTGGAGGACACTCTGACATTTGAGCATCGACAGATGAAAAGCATTGTTCAAGGTCCAGCTTTATTGTCTCATTGTGTAATACATTTGGACATTTGTGTCTAATGCGAAATAATACCAGAAAATCAAAATTGTTATTAATCACTTATTTTTTAATGGTGAATCACGATTGATCACATTTTTCAAATGTTTGTTTTTTTACTGCCTTTAAATAAGGTCACTTCACATCCTGTTCAGCTACAACCCTGCTTTTATTTTGAAATAAAGTAAGGCCTTTCCTGTAGAGTGAAGGTTAGGACATGAAGTTAAGTACAGAAACAGGAAGTGGTTAGGGATCCCAAACTGAGGTCAAACAGCTCAAAGGAACGTTAACAAAGGTCAATGTGTGATGTCATAAGGTCAATGTGTGATGTCATAAGGTCAAT
This sequence comes from Labrus mixtus, assembly GCF_963584025.1. Classification (NCBI taxonomy): domain Eukaryota; kingdom Metazoa; phylum Chordata; class Actinopteri; order Labriformes; family Labridae; genus Labrus; species Labrus mixtus. Next base: position 23,097,847 of record NC_083625.1, on the reverse strand, counting down.
GTGTGATGTCATAAGGTGGATATTACTTTGGACTCGTCAGCTGAGCTGTCTGAGAGTTTGTTGAAGTGAAATGAGACATTCAAAGATGCAGCAGTGTCCTTCTTTTACATCACTGAGACTACAGGGAGACACTGAGGACCACTATCTACGGGGAGCCTGAAGGGACAAAATAGCATCAGATTAATACTATTTTAGAAATTAAAATGTGTTTTTTTCAGCCAAAGCAACAGGAGCTGTTTTTAAGAATTAAGTCATATAGCGGTGCACTTCCTTGTTTGAGCACGGTTGCATTCACATCTCCCGCAGACCGTACTCGAGTACACATTAATCGTGAAGGCTATCATCATGAGTAATACTAAATGATGATGTAAGAAGTGTTGTTTCTTATTTTTTTTGTTTTTGTTTTTATATTTGTACTAAATCAGCAGAGTCAGAATAATCCTTAATGTGCCAACGTCTGTTCCAAACACTTTCTGCATGCAGCAACATCATCCCTTAACAAAGCCTAACTTTAGGGGAAAAAAGTAATGGTTTGATGGATCACCCATCACAAGCAACTTCCAAAGCGCTGCGACTTCATTTGCATCTAGCACTGATGAATGGGATCCAGTGGCTGTCTCGACGGCAGGAAATCGATCTTAAAAGTAGTCATATTCTTTGGAGAACAGTCTGCAGAAATATTAATGACACACAATTTGCAGCTAATGGGCTATGGTATGCAAAAAGCCACCAGTTTGGTCTTTTAAGTGCTGCAATGTCATTACCACAGGCGGGGAGGCATTAGCATGCACAGCTAACGGCAGGTGACATGAAAGGCTCCTGCATGGCTGCCTCACAGATCAGGTTTCAGGAGCAGTTTGTGACACTCAGCCTGAGGGTTTCATCCGCTCTGTGTCACACTCGGCAGCTAAAGCTTTTTGTCCTGCTGTCAAACGGGGCTAATTATAGAGAACAGTGATTACAGCCACATGAGGTCGGAGTTGAATGCGCCTGTGAACTGACTCTAAAGTGAAACATGGAGGCGCTCCGCGGTGATTGATTTCCAACATTTGTTTTGGAGGATAATCCAATCAGGGACAGGCAATATTTCCTCCCCTGGGTCTGACTCTCTGATCAATACAGTTCACAGTTCAACCACAAGTCCCAGGGGGGCAACAAGCTGAATTTAAGGGGCAGAAAAAAAGACGCACTGTGCAGTTTATTAAGGGGAATATTTTGATTAAAGAAAGTGTATATCTGATGAGAAGTGGAGTGTAGGAGAGGGATTTCAAAGTAAGAGAGAAAAGACACACGACCACCGAATAAATGAGGATAAAGAGAAGCTGTAATCGCCTAAGCTGTTATACATCGCAAGCTATTAATCTCCAGCGATGCAATCCCAGACGGAGATCAGATACACAGAGATCCAATTAACTTCCTCAGCAGGGAGGAAGCGGCCGGTGCTGACCAGACTCACCCGGCACCGCACGATAACAGAGGACGTCCCCGGGCTGGCCGCTGTCAAAAGATCAGCGGGAGATCTGACAGCAGAGCTTCACACTCATTTATCCAGTAACCACAATCCCGTTCTGCTCAGGAAATTAAAAAAGAAAACTTAGATGAAGTGGCAGCCGCCCCAAATGTAACAGTCCAAAGTGTTTATTCAGCTGCAGGCGAGTACGTCCTCAGTCAGATATGCAGAGTGAGAGCTTAGTGTCCGTAGAGTACACACACACACACACACACACAAACACACCCAAACACACATGCAGAAGTGCACAGCCAGGCCTCATTGTGACATGTGTATCCTCGAGTCTATTAAAGGTCACATCTTCTCCTCCTCTTCAACCAGTTTAAATAAGTCTCAGAGCTCCTCTAAACACGTCTGTGAAGTTTCTTGTTCTAAATCCACTCTGATCCTGTATTTGTTCATGCCTATAAACCCCTCTATTTCAGCCCTGCTCAGAACAGACTGTTTCTGTGTCTGTACCTTTAAATGTAAATGATGCCCAAAATGACATGGACGGGACGGCCGGCTCCTCCCCTTGTGTATAAGTGTTTAGATCACAGTAATTCTGTGTCACTTTACATGCAATGTGAAGCTACGAGCTAACTAAAGAGCACTAACATTAGCATGCTAACACAACAATGCAGGAGATTACAGCTCGAGCCAAGGAGCATTTTGTCCGCCGCTTGCGTTTAATGGCTCTTAATTATGATGCTTTTTTAAAAGTCCTACGTGCAAACGTGAGGGGAATGGGGGGGTTGGGGGGGTGTCTCTGGAGGAGAGCAGAGGCTTCAGTATGGAGGAGGTGTCACCAGAGAAGTTTGTTTTGGTTTCATGCTGGTGCTCAAAGGCGAAATCTACTGGATCAAAAAGTCGCACATCCCTCCAAGAAACCTATGTATGTCCTGCTGGCTTTATTCACTTCTTTAAACAGTGTGTGCTTGGTTTCTCCAAAAAGAGCAGACAGCCACATCTGCAGCATCTCCGATGAGCTGAGTTGAGTCATGATTGGCTTCTTCCCAGCTAAAAGCCACTGCAAGTCTTTGGTTTGATCAGAAGTTTAGTTTCGTGCCAGACCTCTCAGACCTCCTCTCTGTTTGTTTGAGAAACCAACAGTCTCGTCACAGTGACAGAGAAGCTGTGAGGACGCAGGACACTCTCACACATATCAAAGCATCCACAACTCCTAATTATCTCGATGCCTGGCTGGCATTTGAGGGATTTAATTCTTATGTTTGGCTCATAAACAATTCACAGTTTAAAGCACCGACTGACGGCAATAATTGAGGGAAGTGGTTCATCCCAGAGAGGATTGGATCTGCAGCTCCAGAACAAAACACAATGTTTTACAGAATCCTCTAATCCTCCTGTGAAGCTATTATGTGAAGCTATTATCCTTGTTTGTATGATTTAGCTCTTGTTGTTTTTCTGGAACACACCGGCATGTGTGCAGGTATGATGATGTCGGAGTATTTGAATGGATAGGTGTGATAAAGTGTGAGCTGGGTTAGCTCTGCGCTAATCCTGTTGTAGCAGCAGTAGTAGTCTGTGTACTGGAGCATTCAGGGCAGCCTGATGACGGACCACAACACACAGCGGGACACGCTGCCGTCCCTCCAAACCAATCACACAAGATCACTAACGTGGCTTAACGGCCTCCAAAGGGAGGGTAGATCTCCTCTCTGGAGCCACATTCATCGCTCTTTTAATCTCTGTTCATTAAAGTATCACAGCTGGAAGACTTTTGAAGATGTCAGCAAAATAAAGATTTATTATGTTTATCAGAATCAGCATCTAGTTGATTGCCAAGAATGATTACACATACATATTTGTCTTGGTCTTTTAAATAGTGAAGTGATCCTGCTTGTCAGGGGACTTAACATCAAATAAACTGTAAAAATGAACGGATCTGGGGAAAATGGCGTTAAAGTTTGCTGCTCCCTTTACTCTGAACAAGTTACAAAAAGAGCTAAAACTTAACGAGCTGCTCTGATTGGATGCTTTAAAGAGGATGTTCAATGACCTGGAGGCGGACACATCTGGCTGTAGATGTTCTCCCTGATGTGTTTGTGGCTGATCTCGAAAAACATGTGCTGTTTAAATTCACTATTTGTGTCTTTTAAAAGGGCTCTCAGTCAAAAACGATAACAAAAGACGACGTCGAGGCTGGCGGGGAATCATGGGAGTTCTCTCTGCTACTCCCCCAACTCCCCCCTGGTGAAAACGAACTCTGAGTTGACCGTAGTCAAAACGACCGGGCGAAACCGACCTGAGGAAGAGATTATGTTTACAGACGAGTTAATGTATCAGAGTATAATTTACATGATGTTTTCATCACAGCAGCACATACAGCAACAGTACGGCAGCTTTCAGCAGCAGCTCCTGCTAGCTTATGCAGCGGTCAACATCCGGTGTTTCCATGGCAACGATAAACATTTTGTGTCTGTCATGGCGGCTCATCATGGCGGCTGCTGCGACAAGACACGTCCTGTTACAACTATAAAATTACAGATTTCTCTGGATTTCATAACTGTTGGAAATATTTCAGTTGATGTAAGAACTCAACAAAAAACAGTATATGACGTGGGTTTAGTCCATTTTTAATTAGTCTACATACTATACCTTTAATTAACAATAACAGGAAGTGTAAGGATGAATAGTATGTGTGCATACATGTTATTTATCTTTTACTCGAGTCATGATGTGAACACTTTGGATTAGTGAGAGATGATCTAAAGTTTGACGCTGCGCTGCTCACACACGTTTTGTTTTGTTTTTCACATCAGCGTATGCAGCCTGTATTCTTACTGAAGCGTTTAAAACGCCTCAAAACGATCAGATTGATAATAATTCTTCATCAGCATCCATCGTTAATCTTTGTGTATGTGTTGAGTTAAACATTTGATCTGTCTAACTTACAGATTGTGGATCTGACAGCAGCTCTGTGTTTGTGCAGCTTATAGCCCTCTGTTTCAAAGACTGGGGATGTGGGGTGTGTGTGTGGGGGGGGGGGGGGGGGGGGTCTGCGCTAAACAAACTGTTTATGTGTCGGTATGTTGGACATATTTAGGTCACAGGCTGGTCATGGTGTTATCAGGAAGGTCCTAACAGATGGCCCAGGAGCTTTCAATCTCAACATTAATTACATGAGAATGTCCTGTGGAGAGGCGGGACTCTCCTGTGTCTTCCCTCTCACACTCTCTCTCTCTCTCTCTCTCTCTCTCTCTCTCTGTCTGTCTGCCTCATTGCCTGTCTCACTCCGTCTGCCTGTCTTACTCTCTCTGTCTGTCTGTCTGTCTGTTTGTCTGTCTGTCTGTCTGTCTGCCTCATTGCCTGTCTCACTCTCTGTCTGTGTCTCTCTCTCTGTCTGTGTCTCACTCTCTCTGTCTGTCTGTCTGTCTGCCTCATTGCCTGTCTCACTCTGTCTGTCTGTCTCACTCTCTCTGTCCCTCTGTCTCACGGTCTCTGTCTCTGTCTCTCTTTCTGTTTTTCAGGTGACAGCCATATGAGGAGCAATCTGGAGGAGCAACCAAACTCGACAAGGATGACAAATTGGAGATAAAAAAAATTTTAAAAACAGGGCAGCTGATCCACGCCTTTGAAATCACGCCCATGTTCTCATCACCGCCATCACCTCCATGATCATCCCTCACCTCCTCCTCATACTTCTGCTGCTGCTCTTCCTTTTTTTCTCGTGGAGGCCGCTCAGAACTGAAACTGAAGGGAGCGTCTTGCCCCTCTTTGAAACGCCTCCAGATCACAGACTGTGTGTTGATGTCGCACAGCGGTTTGCTGGACGACAGCTGGTGTCCTCCTCACCTCTGTCTGCGAGGATCCACTGATCCTCGCGACCCCCTCTGACTCATGATGCCATACTACTGAAAGCTGACCATGAACCTGCCCCGTCTGTCTGTCTGTCTGTCTGTCTGTCTTCACGTCTCCTATGTGTCTGTCTGTCTGTTCCTTGGCTGTTGATCCGCACCAAGTGCCATGGCGTCATTACATTCCTTCAGACTTTGCACTGACCACCGACACTCTCATGACTTCCATCTCTGACTGTGTTTACATGCACAAAATAACCCCGCTCCTTGTTATGAATTCAGTTTGATTAAGCTGCTTCTGTTAGCAGCCAGTAGAAGAAAAGTCATTTTTAAAAACTGGACTCATGAAGCCCCGTCTTTAGCCCCGGGTCACGATAGAAGCTGCAATATTCTGCCTTTACAGACATGTTTTTTCTCATTATCAGACGACCCTGCATATCCTAATGTGCAGTATTTACATCGTGGACCTCCATCCTGTTCACATGGCAGATGCAGTCTTCTTACAATAAAACCTGTGCATGTAAACACAGCTGTCAACCAGGAGCCAAATAGTGTTTCAGTCGAGGGGTCAGTGAATCAGCCTTAACAATTTGAGCTTTGTCTGCTGTTTCTTTGCCCCCCCCCCCCCCCCCCCCCCCCACATGTGATTTTACTTTGAGCTTTTAGCACTTAAATCAGCGCAGACAGCACCACAGAGCATGACGGAGATGAGAGATTTCTGCACATTATTTCTTGTCACCATTTTTTTTTTTTTTCTTGTTATATATTTTCTGTCGTGATGTATGATTTTGAAACTGGAGGTTTTTCCGCCTATGATTGTTTCAGGAGGGGTGTTGATGCAATCCGGGCAGTTTAATAAGCGAACACTGGATGAAATGTTTTATAATTTATATTGTATATGCTTCTTTCCCCCCCTCCCCAAAAGTTAACGCTACTCTCTGGACTTTTGTTCTCGTGTAGAAGCAATAGAAACATGTTTTTTAAAGGAAACCAACTTTTTTGTACACACTGCCTTATCAGTGAGCGAGGTTTCCCTTTAAAGGGGGTCAGCTCTCTGATGATTGGTTTTGAATTTCTGGACACAAAACCCACACAGAGACCGAGTGGCTTTTAATGATGGACTCCAGTCCGCTCCATGCTGGTTACAATTGCAACCATTGTCCCCCTCGCCTCGCTTTTGTACATATCCCATTCCACGTCTGATCGGTTTATTTCGGAGGGAATTCGTAATCCAAGACAGGAACAGGAAATTCCTCCGCTGCAGGTTGGACTGATGGGGAGCGCTCATTATCTTTGATAACTGATAAGCGAGGAATCCCCCTTTGAAAGCAGACCGGCAGGATCTCAGATGTCCCTGCAGGAAACACAGGGTCCAGAGTCCCTGTGACATAAGATGTAAAATGTACAGAAGACAGGATAGTACACAATATGGAAAACCTGGGTTAGACAATATTCATGCTTTAATAACCGTATCATATTTGCAAATACACTGATTAAATATAAAACCCCATAAAGAGGATACAAATCTACCCTAGTTAGTTGTTTGTACATAAAAATAACTTTAATTTGAAGCTACCTTGAAGGACGTTTCTTTAGTCTGTTGGTTACAGTTTTACAGAAACCTTGAAGCCACTGATGGAGTCAAAGGTTTAAAAACTTGTGCATTAAAGGGAAAAAAAAGCACTTTGCAGACCTTTGAGAAAACACATCAGGAGGAAGAGGAGGAGGGGGGGGAGTCTGACCTCAGCAGAGGAAGAAAGGGAGACGTCGAGATGCTTCTTGTAGCAATGATGTGCGAGCATGACTCACTGCCTGTGTGTGGGGTGCTGTGTGGGCTGTGTCCTTGTTACAGATCATTAGCTTTAGCTTTTCTCCGACTGCGTGGAGCGCTCTGAATGTGACTCCGTCCAACCTGACGTGTTTACACACCTACATCTTAATGAACTAAGCTTCTTACCTTCCTTTTATCGACTTGTTTTTTTTTTTGTAATTTTACCAAATGAGTTTTTTTTTATAACTACAATAGAGAAATATAAAGCTATATCACGCAGCGACATTAATATATTGTAAATGATGGCTTGGATGCAATGTATTTATTTGTTTGTTACCATAATGAAGAATAATCTATCGAGGGAAGTTTCATGTTTGAGTATACTACACTTTGCTGTTTGTCATTGGGTTTAGAAATGTTCCTCCGTTTGTATCACAATGAAACAACACAACACCTTTTTACATCACTAAGAGTCGCCCTGTTTTACTGTGATCATGAATCGGACTGCTACGGTAGCCCAGAGGGACAAACACGCTGCAAAGGCTTTAAAGACTTCTTTAAGAGAAACCGGCTGCAAATTCAAAATCACAAAATCCAAAACAATCACAACAGATTCATTGCTGGTGAAAAAGTGAGCTGCAGAAAGCTAAAACAACAACATCAAATCATTCAATGATGCAACAGACAAAACGCCCAACATCCAGTTATTACAACGAATGGGCTCCAAGCCTGTAGCAGGCCGGACAAAAACAGCTCTATGATGGACAGCTTACAGGCAGGGGCGTGTCAAGACTTTTTTGATGGGGGGACAACTGGGGCATTGACTCATGTAGTGGTGGCCTGAAGTGAAAAACTTGCAGCCTTTGTTTTAACATAAGCTCCACATCTGATAGGGCAAATAGCCAATCACAGATTAGGATTTTTGGGGTGGCCAATCAGATTTCTAGGGGGGCCCTCTACCACCCCTAGCCACCCCTCTGTACACACCCCTACAGACTGGGGCACAATGCTATTAATTGATACCAGACCAAAACATCAACACACACAAATAGATCAGAGCTCCTCTGAGGGCCAAGCACCACTTCTGTTAAAAAAAAAAACATCTTGACAGATTTAAAGAAAATCACTTCAGTCCCTGATCTGATTTAGGTGAAACTTCATTATATTTTAAGATGGTGAAACAGCTCCTGATGGACAGATAGCTTAGCTGAAGTAACCACTGATGCTAAGTCTAGCTACTGTTTGCGAGTTAGCTCAATTAGTGCAGTTAGCGCTTAGCTTTTTACAGTTTAATTAGCCCGCTCGTTCTGGAGCTTTTTTACTCTGACTAGAAAAGGAGATTGCAAAAGTGCATTTGCAGCATGTTTCCATTGTTGTATTTGTTTTTTGCTTTTAAAATTTGCAACCAGTTTCACTTCATGCTTATCCTTTAGGTCATTGCAGAGTATTTGCCCTCATCAGCCACCGTAGACTCCTCACACATAAAACACACAAAAGGAACTTCTGTGTGATTGTTTTTCAGACAACCAATTTCTGACATGTTTAGGGTGCGATACTTCTGCATTCATTTTTGTAGTTCTTGTTAGAGTTTTCTTTTCTTTTTTAAATAACTGATAAAACCATTTTGCACACTTATTGTTCAGGGATTTCTTTAAAGCATCAACTCCACGGCCTCTGCAGCAGAGGTCTGTCACTTCATGCTCACAGTAAGTGCTGACTTTTTGTCATCCATCATAAGAAGGGACATTGGCTCGGGTCAGATGGGTCAAGAATCGAGTTTCACTTTTTGCCAAAACGTAGTGGATTTAGCCCCGATCCTTTTAGGAGTAAACGTCTGTTGTGTTGCGTAATTCTGTGTTAATAATCACTGAAGTGATGTATTGAGAATGTGCTATTTCTTGTCATACAAGAATCGTGTATAAAGAGCCTTTTTCTGATGTTGAGCAGAAAACAGAGGCAATTTTTATTTTTAGAGCAAGTCAATACAAAAGAGCGATGTTTGAGAAATCAAAGGATATTATTCTAGAACTGAACTGTGATAGAAAATGTACATGTCTGTAAATCAAATAAACTTATTTAATCACTTCAGTGTTGTCTCTGTTTCTCTTCAGTCTGTCACACATCAACAACGTTACTCACACACACATTGGCTGACTACACACACTCACTTCCATTTTCTCTCTGTACTCGCTCCTCCACCACCCAGACACATGCGTACAAACAGACAAAAACTACGAGTATAATGCGTGATTTCAGGGCTTCTTTCCTGAAGAACAGACAGCCTTGGAAATCACCATGGCTCCAGGTAGCAAAATCAGGTTTCTCAAAACTGGGATAAGGGCTCAGCCTGGTTACTGAAATTTAGAATATGATGTTTACATGCACAAACACAAATATAGGTACATAAAAAAAAAAAAACAGATCAAAACCAGTCTTGTTAACGAGTGAGGGTAAGATGGATCGCAGGATTGACAGGCGGATTGGTGCTCTCAATTTACCAGTTGATCTACGTTCCAACCATCACTTATGGTCATGAGCTTTATTTGACCGAAAGAATGAGATTGCAGATACACGCGGCCGACATTAGTTTCCTCCAGAGAGTGTCTTGGCTCATCCTTAGAGAGAGCGTGAGGAGCACAGAGATTCAGGGGGAGCTCTGAGTAGTCGCTGCTCCTTTGAATCAAAAGGAGCCAGCTGAGGTGGTTCAGGCATCTGATCAGGAGGCCTCCTGGTCGCCTCACCTCGCTACAGGAGGTCTTCCATCCAACTGGGAGGAGAGCCAGGGGTAGACCCAGAACTCGCTGGAGGGATTATATATCTCTTCTGGTTTTGTAACGCCTCGGGATCCCCCAGGAGGAGACCACACTGCACTGACCATACATGTACCAAAGTGCACGACTTTGTCTACTAAAAGGTCAAAAGGTCAGAGATTATGATTTCCTTCTCTTCTTTAAGCCAGGTTTCTAGGACTGTGTTTATTGACTTGTTCCTCTTCCTCACACTGTAGACTATAAACACTAATATGTCCATGTTTTGAATAGTCCATGTCCCATTTTAAACCAATACCAAAAAGATACACCATGCTTGCAACACTGATCCGGTTAAAGCAGGTTAAATGTGTTACATTTATGCACATGCTTTCATTTACAAAAAAACACCCCACTTAGGAGAACACGACACCGTTTTTCCTCCTCTCGTCCTCGCAGAGTCTCACAAAGACTTGATTTTTATCGCAGGGAGAGACGGCCGGAGTGAGTCTGTGAATGAACTGCTGTATTGTTCAGGTGCAGTGAGGCAGACCTCTGTGAGACTCAGTTTGGAGAGTAATCTTGCAGTCTCCAGAGCAGTTTACAGACGCACTGATATGTCAAAGACACAACACAGGGCTCCATCGGGGGGAGGAAAGAAAGATATTTACCTTGAGAGGAAGTCCTCAGCTGAAGGCCCTCTGTGTGCACGCTCATTATAGAAAGGGCAGAGTTACAGAACAGAGGCTAATAGCACTAATGGACTTGTCTATGACAGGGCTGCACAAACACAAAGACTAAGTGCACAGTGCCGCTGTGACAAAGGAAGACTTGAAATGTTGGATGCGAAGCCTTTAATTAAGCAGCGCTACGTTTTCAGCAGATCTCACTTTGAGGAGAAGATTACACAGCAGCTATAGAGGAAGCTCAAAGTGGAGAATTAGTGCTTGACCCGCAGAAACCAACACCCTTTCCCACAGTCAGACCAACACGAACCCCAGAAGTCAGACGCTCCCATCTCAAAGTCAACACACCTAGTCATGCAGCGGGCAGGAAACAGTCGGGCGTAGGCAGGAAAAAGGGCAGCCCCCTTTTCTAGCGAGCGCTGGAATTTCCATTTGCACTTCTCACAAACTCACAGAGGACAAACTCTGTGCGACACGGAGGGTGAAATCAGGGTGAAAAATAGCTGCAGGTGGAAGTGAAGCTTCAAAATGTCAGCTCGGTTCAGGGTTTAAAAGCAGCACTGTTTATTATGTTGTCCATTTTTTAAATGTTACCGTGCATGAGGAATAAAAGCAGTCTGTTGTTTTAGAGTTTACTCAGCGCAGGGGGAACAAAGTCAGCTCTCATTCCAAGTAAAAAACAAACACTTTAAAATGTAAGAATAACATCATCCTTTCTCTTTTCTACCCCCCATTAGTGTTACTTTTCCTGTGTTTGTTTTTAAAATTAATAAATGTAATTTAACCAATTTCTTGCATTAATGTCATATTGTATATTATACATTAAACACTCATGATGAACATACTTAAAGATTTGTGGATCTTAACAATGTTTATGAACTGAAGTGTATTTGTAAAAGAAACATGATCCATATTTAGACATTAAACCAATACCTATGAGTCTATTTAATCCTGAACACTTTGTGCAGCTTTCATGGACTGCATGCTCTTTTAAAATTCACAAATTAGTTTATATAAATGATGGCAACAACACATTAAAGTGCTAAAGCTTTCTCGTTCCTTTATTCATCAAATACCAAGCCCTATTAGAATCATCAAGCTTTAGACAATTGTCAGGTTCAATACTCAAATCTAATTGACTGCAGTGTACTACGATACGGTACTGTACGGTACGATATGAGATGAGTGCTGTCAGATGGGGCCCCCTTTGGGAGGTTTCCTACTGTCGTTGTGAAATTTGCACATTTTGAGCCCCTGCTTTGGTTTAAAGTTTGTCAGCCCTTGAGAGCCCCCTACTGGTCTGGGGCTCCAATTAGTTGCCTGCCTTGCCTGTTGACTAGCAGCGCCTCTGCTCACTGTTCACTGTCACTCAAATAATGAACGTCAGAATAAAAAAGTTTGTTTCCATGTACAAAGCATTCTGGCAGTTAAACAGTGTCATACATAAATAAAAACTTTTCTTGTGAAGAAGATCAAGCAGCTTCATTTGAGGATGGCAAACCACTCATCAGAGTTTGGTGTAAACAAGTTAAAATCATGTAAAGACTTGAATTAGAGGCCAAACATGGCTCTATTACAGATTCAAACATCTCAGTATGAAGTGAGAATACAACAGATTTATGATGCGGTAACACGCACAAACACATTTAATTAGTCTGGGGATTTAAAATAACAGAGTATTAACAGGAAACACGAGTTTTTACGATTCTCCAGAGAATTTTTATATTCAACAAGAAGGAAAAAAAAGAATTTTTGTGACATGCTTTCCTCCTGAGCTGGAATAACAGATATGATGCAATCCCTGCCACACTCGGTGTAATCATGTCTGAGTTTGACTCTAAACGTTTGGATGTAGGCAGCGGAGACGCCGGTGTGCCGACCTGATGATTAATGCAGAGTTGGCGGCTCAGGGGTAAGAAACAGGAGATGTGATGATAAATCTCAAAATGAGAGAAAAAGGCTGCAGAGGAAGAAGAAGTATCTGCAGTGTGCAGAATCACACCTCAGCTGTGAATCTCTCACCTCTCTCTGCAGACACCCGCCGACTTTTTCCAACCCGCCTCACACTGCAGGAACGCAGTCACCTTCACGGGACTAAATGTGGTGGAAACATTACAGGAGTCTCTGATCACACCTGGATACACATGTTGAAATGTCGACTGAGTCTTTTGATGTGAGCGGGAGATCCATGAGCCAAGAGTTTTTATATGTTTGGTATCAAACCTGGGAGGAATTAGTTTCAGTTCAGGGTATTTCATTTTATATTCAAAAAACAGCACATGATGATGAGCCGAGACTTCTGTAAAGATCAAGTGGCAAAAAACGGCGAAAAATAGCCGCTTCATTGGACAGATTCCCAAGAACTATGCATGTTTCCTTGCTCATCAGGAGCTATTGAATGCACCTGTGATGTTCTCCCTCACCTGATGGCTGATGATGATCAGCTGTGCTGGGAGGCTTTAAAGGGAGGCCGGGGTTTTCCTGCTCAGTTGGTCGTGTGTCTCCAGAGAGTCGACGCCATCAGTCGGCTCGCTGGCGTTTCTGCTAGAGTGAAAATGTGAGTTGAGTTGAGTTGAGTTGAGTTGAGTTGAGTGAGTGTTTGAAGTGATAGTTTTCTATTCCATCACATTCCGCCTCTGTCCAGGGACTCCCACTTCTCTTTGGTTTCAGCTCCAATTTTCCATTTGTCCATCATTTCGGTAGAACAAGTTGGTGGCTGTGGGGGGGCTATGTTCTTACTGCCACCTTTGCAGAAACCAAAGGCCCACTTCTTCTTTCTACCTCCTTTGTGACAAGTGTGGTGTTTTGTTAGTTCCCCAATTCTCAACCCTAGTCACACAGGTTTTGTTTCTGGGGGAACGTAACAAGGATCCCTCAAGGTGGGAAAATCATCAACAACCTTGTCGTCACAAAAACTATCAGCTGCGAAACAACAACAATTCAATCACCCAGATGTGGTTTTGCGATGTGAATACAGCGTTTTGTTTTTTACATCGAGTTATGAAGATATACTTTAATAAACCCACGAGGGGAAATTCTATTTACAATCTGTTGTTGAACATGCTACACACATAACAGGATCCTGTGGACATGCACTGATGGAGAGATGTCAGAGTGAGGGGGCTGCACACAGCGAGCACTACTGAGCTGGTGGGGGGTTTCAGGTCTCGCTCAAGGGTACCTCATCAGTGGTCAGGAGCTCTCCAGCTACCAGGCCAATTTCAAGACTTGGTCCAGACCGGGACTTGAACCAGCGACCCTCCCGTTCCCAACTCAAGTCCCTACAGACTGAGCTACTGCCGCCCAAGTTTATGGAATCGATGTATTTCATTTATAAATCACACAGAAAGCAAAAGAGATAAACTGGATGAAATTGTACATGCCTAAAATATGCTGGCTGCTCTGAAAACTTGTAAATTGAAAGAAAAGATTGCAAAGAAAATAAGCTGCAAACAAATGATGTTCTTGTTGGCAGATGTTCCTTATAAAATTATAAAATGAGGGTTTCTGGTGCCTAATTTCTAACAGAAAATCAAAAAGACACAACAAATATTTACAAGAAGAATAAGAAAATCAACACCCAAGTGCTTGTTTTTGGAGGAAAAAGTTCAAACATAATTGCCTCCCAGATTGGACGTCATACAGCTGAGAGATTTCTCCCCCTCTTCTTCTTCCTTTCCAGTTGTTGAGCATCTCTTCTCTCTGCTCTCTTATTTCAGTGTGAATGGACAGCTGAGCCCGAGGAGCCGATAACCTTCAGCTGTCAGAGTCTGCATTAATGCACAGCTCTGCATACGTTACTGTGTCATTAATGAGGCCGACACATGTTCCAGAGGAAGCATGAGACGTCCTCCTCCTCTTTACTGTCTGCCCATGTGGAATGAATAAGAGATGTGCTTTCATGGTGGGCTGAGCAATGTCAATGAAGGAGCCAACACGAACGACGCAACGAGACATGAATGGCGAGAAACGGTCGAGGCCGCTGTCAGTGGAGCCACGTTAGCAGAAGACGTCATCACCCCGAAGCCCGTGCTAATGAGCGCTCCTCGTTTCCCATCAGGCCTTGAGGCGATGGCTTCGTTTCAAACTGCGCCAGCGGTGAGGGATTAATCTGATTTGCATGCTTGCTAACGAGGATGTAATGTAAATTGACAGTGGAATAGTAACCAGGGCTGTGCTTGTTGAGGGCCTCGGAGGGCTCAGCATGCAGAAAGTGTGAGTTATGAATAGCCGAGTTTTCTGAATTAAATATGAGATTATGCTTGACTTGGCAAACACTGAACGATGTCGGTTGGCTTTAGTTGCTGTTTTTAGCTCTTGTGTTTCCATATTTAGATTTTCTGTTTCCACTGCAGCATAAACTGATTCAGAAAAACTTCCAGAGGCTATTTGTGGATGTCCCCACGTGTGTGCACAGCAGCATCTGCATTCACGGGCCCGGCACGTGAAGCGGAGGCAGTGAGGCGGCTTTGTGAATGACTGAAGCCATGAATGGAAACACCTCTGTGTGAATGGAGACAGAGGAGCATACATACAGTATGTACACACACACACACCGGCAATTATTAAGTTCTTTCAGGTTACACAGATGTGTGCAGCGTACAGACTTTTAAAAACATCACACACACACATATGACAACTGAGAAAAATGACGTTTCCGTGTTTTTCCTCATTAAAGGAGCAATGTGTAACTCTGACACCTAGTGTTTAAAATGGGTACTACAGTCCAAATTCAAAACATTGTAGAGCGCTGTAGGAGATGTTGATCATTACAATGCACAAGTTCCTGTACTTCGAAGCAGTGAATCATTAACTGAAATTTCACAGTGACTAAACAGACATGTCGGAAAAGGAACCCAAACACCCACAATATTTTCAGGTTAAAGCGACGATATGTCACTTTTTAACCTTAAAATAGACGTTTCAAAGGTTGATCTAATAGCACAATCACTTTCATCAGGTAGAATGCCGTCTCTACATGTCCACAGAACACGGCCCTGTCCCTGTTGTTTACTGCAGTATGTTATTTTGACAGCAGGGACAGGAAAGCAGATAGAGTGAGTTTCCTGTGACCTCGTGCTCTCGTTTCACCAGAGGAGTCACACGGTCCAGTCTTCTACATGCGGCTGTCAGAGAAACAGGATTGAGATTTTTTTTTTTTTGGAAACCTCGGAAAGTGAAAAGTACCATCCATCCATGAACGGCACAGGAAGACTAAAAATCCTCTTTAAGGAATCATGACTTCAAAGAGAAAGTGTGACAAGAGGTAATAAAACGATATAATGGACATGAAGGCAACATGCTAAAGGGGTTTGTTCCAGATGAATACATGCAGCTCCAAAAAATAATATATTTTATTGTGCACTGAGAGCTAACGTGACCTTTCCATAATAGACCCTGCTTTCAAAGAGGTGCATGAGTCAAGAGAAGTCCAGGTTGATCACAGAAAGACTCAGCATACGTTGGAGTGTTTTTCTAAAAGGCACTGAGTCTGTGTACTGATCAAGATTTTAAAGTATACTGATTTGTGCACGATAACATCAAGTCCTAGTTTTAAGGGGGACATATTATAAAAAATCCACTTCTACAGTGTTTTTGAACATATATTTGGGTAACCTGAATGTCTACTGACCCACAAAATGTTTCTACGTTTCAAATGTGCTCTCCTTGTGATGTCACAGTGGGATTCTGTTAAAAGAATCCCCTCCCCTCCCCTGGTCTCTCCACCCATGGACTCCACCCCCAGCTTAGAACAAAACTTTAGCGTAGGTCCGCTATTTTTATTCTTGCTAGCAAAGGAGTGATGTCTACGGGGGAAACTCAGGGGGGGCTCATTACATTTAAAGAGACACACACACACCAAAACGGAGCGTTCTGAGAGAGCTGGTTTATACAGGCTCACAAACCTCCTCTGGTGCTTGATTCATGTTATATTTTAACCAAAGCACAGCACAGATGTTTCATTTAGACCACAGGGGGCTGTTTGAAAAGGTGGAAAAGGGGGATAATATGTCCTCTTTAAGGAAACCTGTTCATGCCTCCTATAGAGGACTCTGAGGGTCCTTTATCAAGGTTTCTTTTTGGATTATTGAATTATTATTATTATTACTGAATGTGACTCCAGGTTGACAGGTGAAAGTATGTTGTATGTATGTCGGCTTTAGCTGACAGTTTTTCAAATCAATTAAATTGAGCAACGTGTCGATAGATTTCATGAGTGATGTTATTGATTTTGTTACATTAAGCTAATGACATTCAAAGTGAAAGCCTCATTAGACTGTAAGAATGTCAGACGACCTCTGACACAGTCGATGGAGCGCAGATCTTTGCTGCCTGTCACTGTGACCCAGCTGAAAACAATGAAAGAAGAACATCCGTCCTGACTGTGTGTAAAAGCTCCCGCTGGTTATAAAAAGTCTATAAATATTAGGGGGAAAGGAGGGTGGGGTTCTGTCTCTGTGATGGGAGGACATTTTCAGAACGCTGCTGTGACCTGACCGTGGTGCAGAAAGGGCGCCCAAATGTGTGCAGGCAAAATGCCACAACATGTTAGCATGCCGAGCAGCCTCGTAGCCCGCGGACGGTGATGTGGAGACAAAGGGCAGGAACCAGTCCAAGAAATCTGCTCTCACACAGAGCGGCCCGAGCTGAGTGTGAGCTGGACTCTGTGATTTGTACTCAGAGAGACACTGCAGCAAAAAAAAAACGTCTCCAGGATAAACAAACAAAACATCTGTTTGTCCAATATGAGGACACATTTTTAACTCTGAACACACAAAATCTGATGCAGGTATCACGATCCATCCATCCAATGTGTGTTTTTAAAATGCTCAAATGATCGTAACACAAGACGATCCAAAACCAAAACGATGGATCTCTTTTGTCTTATTTACAAATCTTTTCACACAAAAATAAAAATCTAATGTTGCAAACTGTGAAGATGCTTAAAAGCTTTACTGAAACAGCTGATAGGCAGATTTGAATGAGCAGATAATTGTTCCGTTCCACCATCTCTCAAACTTGCTGCTGTCACTCCCATTTTTAAAAAACCTGGACTCAATCCTGACATCCCAAACAACTTCAGACCCATCTCCAAATTCCCCTTTCTCTCAAAACTTCTGGAACGTGGTGTTGCTTCACAACTCAAAATCCACCTCTCTGCCAATGACCTCTATGAATCATTCCAATCTGGTTTCCATTCCCACCACAGCACCGAAACAGCTCTCCTCAAGATCACCAACGACCTTCTCCTCTCCTCTGATGCCAGAAACCTCAACATCCTCATCCTACTGGACCTAAGCGCAGCTTTTGACACCATCAACCATTCCATCCTTCTCTCCCGCCTTGAAACCACATTCAACATCACCGGCACTGCACTCTCCTGGCTCAAATCATACCTCTCTGACAGATACCAGTTCATCAGCATCAACCACTGCAAATCCCCCACTGCTCCTCTCTCCCAAGGTGTTCCCCAAGGTTCAGTACTAGGTCCCCTCCTCTTCATCATGTACATGCTCCCCCTTGGTCACATCATCCGCCGCCATGGACTCCAGTTCCACTGCTTTGCCGACGACATCCAGCTCCACATCGCCACCAAAGTCATCACTCCTGCCACTCACTCAATCCTCACTGACTGCATCACAGAAATAAAATCCTGGCTTCAAACCAACTTTCTCAAACTCAACTGCGACAAATCAGAAGTCATTATCATCGGCCCCTAATCCATTATCAAATCCACCAACAACTTCTCCCTAACCATCGATGGCTCCACAGTGCTCCCTTCCCCCCATATCCGTAACCTTGGTGTCATCTTCGACCAAACCCTCTCCTACGACAAACACATTAAACAAATCACCAAAACAGCCTTTTTCCACCTCAGAAACATCGCCCGCCTCCGCCCATCACTCTCATTCTCAGCTGCCGAGACCCTCACCCACGCATTCATCACCTCCAGATTAGACTACTGCAACAGTCTCCTCTATGGTTCACCATCCAAAACACTCAAGAAACTTCAATACATTCAGAACTCCGCTGCTCGACTTCCCACACACTCCAGCACCCGAGATCACATCACCCCCGTTCTTCATGACCTCCACTGGCTCCCCATCCCCCAGCGTATCCACTTCAAACTCCTCATCATCACCTACAAAGCCCTCCACAACCTGGCTCCCCCCTACCAGTCTGAGCTCCTCCACCGACACACTCCCACCCGCACTCTCAGGTCTGCGGATACAAACCTCCTGTCCCCCCCGCAGGACCAACCTTCGGTCCTGGGGGGACAGGGCCTTCTCCATTGCAGCTCCCACCCTCTGGAACTCTCTCCCTAAAAACATCAGAGACTCCCCCACACTCACTTCCTACAAGAAATCCCTAAAAACTCATCTTTTCATCACCGCCTACAACCACTGACTCTTATCCTCTTCCCTCGACACGACTTCTATGTTGTATTGTTCTCTTAGTTTTTGCTTAATTTTTTTTGTTGTTTCCTGTCAAAGCGTCTTTGAGTATTTAGAAAAGCGCTATATAAATGTAATTTATTATTATTATTATTATTATTATTATTATTATTATTATTATTAATAATAAAATAGTGACATCATTTTATCATTTTATTCCCTACATATATTACATATTGCTGAGTGAGATTCTGAGCCCTAGTTGATCCCAATCACACCCTGTTTTGCATTCAAACAGCTGAACCCTGGTGAAGTTTATACCAGCTTTAATCCGACCAGTGGATCCATCAGATGTGTTGGTAGGCGGCAGCCTCCTGGGACCGACTGAGGCTGGGTGGGTGGGTGTGGGTGGTGGAAGATGGGGTGGGGGATGGAGGGGTTACGGGCTGCAGGCAGCAGCAGGGTAATCCACGCAGGACTCTCTCCCACCAGCACCGAACATTAAATATTCATCTCCACGCAGGAGACAGTCTGAGCTGCTCTCTCGCTGTGCTCAGGTAACGATGATCAATCTGCTGATTGCTTATGAATGAAATGGAGCTTCTTGGTGGAGGATTGTGGGTAATATCTGCAGACTGGGAGTCAAGGCTGAGGTTTAAAGGGAATGATTGAATCTAATTTAAATCACTGAAATGTCATCCAATTCGCAGTATGAGCTTTTATAATCAACACATCGCAAAGACTAAATCCTGCACACGGCTCTCGGTCGGCATCTCAGATTTATTTTAATGTGAAATGTCTTTGTGATAGTTTGATGTCTTATACGCACCTACTTCACCCCAACGCCTCCTTTAGAGCAAAGAACACATTGCAGATCTGAATTCATCAAAATAAATAAGAAACAAGTCACACTTTCTCCCTCAGTGTGAGAACGTTTTAATCACGCGCTAACACACTTTTAATGACGTCAGATCCCTATCGGCCTCCCTCACAGGAAGAGTTGCAACTTTATTTTGGATTCACGAGGAACATGTTGCTAACAGCTTCAGCTAACACTACTGTGGATACATTAGTGTTAGTTTATTTATCACACATCATGTCATGATCACAATCTTTAAAAATAAAAATGGTGATGTGAGTCACATCTTTTATATTTTATCTCTTTATGCTTTTAATCTTTCACATCGTTTTATTCCCTTTTTATTTTTGAAGGTTTATTTTTGAGCTTTTTATGCCTTTACTGTAGAAACAGGGCAGTGGACAGAGTGATAAATCAGGGAGAGGGAGAGAGAGAGAGAGAGCGGAATAACATGCAGAAAAACATGCAGAAAAGGAGCCACGGGTGAGGTTCAAGCCTTGGCTGCCCACTTCGAGGACTCCGTACATTGGGGTGTGCACACTGACCACTAGGCCACTGGCGCCCCTTCCTCTATATTTCTCTCATTTGAGGAACTCCTGTTGTGTACAACCAACTCGTATGTACTGCAGTTTTATCACCATTTAAGTAAATTGTAGCAGCCATTAGCCAGAGAAAGCTGGTTCATATCTAACAATACTGTGACCTCTTTGGTAGCGTTTAAAAATTAAAGTTAGCAGCCCGTGTTCATCTTCTAACATTTTTATGAATTAAAAGTGAACTGATGAAGATGTTGGGTTGATGGGATTTTCACTTCTTGGTGATTAATTATCTAAATACAAGGTGTGAGGAAGTGTGTGTGTGTGCCAGAGCAGGGTAACAACTTTACTGTATCTGGGTGTGAGATAAGGGTGTGGAGCTGCAGTCATTTACAGTTCACGCACACACACACAGTAAGACTTGTGTGATAAACGACATGATGCAGGCGGAGGGAGATATTTTTAGGGTGTCAGTTATCTTGTTTGACTGCTTAAAAGAACAAGCTTACAGCTCCACCTGGTGGAAACATTTATAAAGCACAAGACTGTTTTTCATCTTTTTTTTTGTTTTAGACTAAAAAATGTAGTACGATATGATGTGGAAAACAAAGATCTCTGCTCGAGCCCTTAGTGTGGAGGACTAAGACAAATAATCAGGAATGACTTGATGAGATCAGATGTGAATGAACTCTTGATTAGGAGACGGAGAACAATTAAAATGTAGAAGTTAGAAATAACTAAGGCAGTCAGTCTAGCAGTTAAGAAATGTTTGTGAACATTTTGGATAAATGTGATTGAGAAAAACAATCAGAAAGCCTTGAATTGATTCACCTTTTTTTTCAGCAATCCTTAGAAATACAGGGACCGTTTTGAAAAGGTTTAAACCATCAACTGGAGGTTCAGATTCTCTCAGGTTCAGGAGAGAGAGAAGCTCGACTGAGACGTAAAAAAATATTTATCATTGTCTGATTTTAGATTCCCAAATCAAATCTGTTTTTTCTGCATTCAAGAAAACAAATCGTCACAGTTTGCTTAGAAAAGCTTGTTTATTTATTTTCATAAAAATAAACCGAGAAAATAAAAAAACTCAACAAGAAGAAGAAATAGATCACGGAAGGAGTGGAGCGGTCTGCCACAAAGCCTCAACGATGAACAGTATACGGGGTAAGTCAGAGTGAACTTTCTAATCCAAGAGGATGAAATCTGCAAATCATGTAGAACTGATGTTAACGGGGAAAATTTCAAAGTACTCTCCAATCCAGCCGTGAACTGCCTCGCGCCTCGGACGGCGCTCAACACAGAAACTTTAAACAGAATCAAAACAAAGCGGTCGTCTTCATTACGAGGTGTCCATCTGAGGTGTTTCTGAAATGTAAGAACAGAAACATCCACATTAATCATAACAGAAGATAGAAAAATCTTAAACCTGTTTTACACACTTTGTTTTTACTCGACATGACATGGCGGCTGAACTCATGCCGCTCTGTGTTCTGCTGTGTTGTATTTGTTTCTTTATATTTGGAGTTTAACAAGCGCGTCGACACTGAAAGCTTCTTACAGACGGCGGCAGATCGCAGCAGGAGCCCGTGGGTAAGAGTCTGTTTCAGCATTCTGATGCATTGCTTGACTTTCACTTGTGCTGCTGTGAAGGCAGCTTCAAAGTTAACCGTAGCTGTGTGTGATTCGAAGCAGTGACTAAATCTAACTCTACCAGAGAGAGAGAGAACAGATGAGCAGAAAACTCACGTGTTTCATTGAAGAGGAAAGAGTCCTGATACTCCTTCATGTACTGAGAGGATCTGCTCTCATCCAGGAACAGAGAGTAGACTCTCTTGATGTCCTCCACCTGGACCTCTGTTCCCTGAAGAAGACAAAAAACAAACAAAGATCACATGAATACTGAGGTTAAGGGGTAATATGTAAGTCTGACGCCTAGTGTTAAAAATGGGTACTGCAGTCTAAATTCCAATCATTATAGAGAGCTGTATCCCCCCGCCCCCTCCTCTCTAGAGTTGATGTTCACACAGGTCACCATGTGGTGGACACTGAAGCTTCAGTGTTTATCCAGCTCTGCATCAGTCTGTAAATCTTTCTGTGTTCTAACCTCTCTCCATTTTTCAAAAACATCTCCAATATTGATCCTAGTTTGAGCACGTTTCTGCTCGTGGAGCTTATTACAAACATGCAGAGGCTTTTTAGGTCGGGTACAATCACTTCTATCTGAACCACTTCTCTTGCCCGCTTCCATCACTGCAACACCTGTTGGTTTGACCTGATAACTGCTCTCATATCTGGCAAACCGAGGGGCGTCCAAAACGGCCATGTGGGGGTGTCTTAAAACCGTCTACCTTCTCTGGTCCAAACAAATCCAGATCATTCAGGACCAGAATCTAAAGTTAGAAGGAGGACATACTGGCTGCTGCATTGTTGTCAGAGAAGCCAGCACTTCAACATAACATGTTTCCTTAATGTCTGATCATATAGTAAGATCACTTTATCATTTCACTCACTACACATCTCACTGATTGCAGACTCTACAGAGAGACTGAAGTTTCCCTTTACTGTTACAACAAGTCTGTCTCATCACAGCGCTTCATGTAACCTCTGATGACACTCGGGGGACACGTAGCTCCTTTCATCAACAGCATGTGTAGACGTAGTATGATATGATAATCATTATTAATAACGATTAAATCCTTTGTTGCTGGATCACTCAATTGACCATTTCTGTTTGATCAGACTTCACTAACCTTGCGTTTGCGACACACCAGTCCTGCGGTGCTGAT
Source organism: Labrus mixtus (assembly GCF_963584025.1). NCBI lineage: Eukaryota > Metazoa > Chordata > Actinopteri > Labriformes > Labridae > Labrus > Labrus mixtus. The sequence continues at coordinate 23,074,759 of NC_083625.1, read as the reverse complement.
CAGCTGGATGGCGTAGCGGAGCGATGTCTCCATGCCGATGCGAGTCAGGACGGCGTGAGCCTCGTCGCTCAGCTCCACATCCTCCTCCTCACACCTGAAACCAAACCATGCCGGTTTTAATATCTGCTGATAACACGAGGAGGAAGCAGAACATCGATGTTCTGAGAGACGATGATGAAAGCTTCTCACCTGATCTTGAGGATCTGCCTCGTCTCCTTCTCCGTGTACGGGGAGGTGGCGATGATGAGCAGGCGATCCAGCAGGTCGATGGGGATGCCATGAGGGCTCTTGTAGTTTGTGCCGCGGATGCTGTGAGAGTAAAGAGTGCAGTGTTCAGTGTTGATAGCGGCAGGTCACGCTTGTTATTCAGATGGTGGGAAACTGAAGGGGTTAATAGTACCGAGTGATGCCTCTGTTAGTGGCGATGATGAGGACGGGTGACAAGTCGCTCTCCAGGGCTCGGTTCAGGAAGGAAAAGCACTCCATGTCCAGCATGTGGACCTCGTCGATAAATAACACCTGAAACCACAAACAGAGAAAATCAGTTATCCTAAATCACACAGAAAAGATTAAACACACACACAGAGAGGGATGAAACGTACCCCGGGGATGATCTCTGCCTTGCCCTCTTCTCTCCACTCGCACACTTTGGCATTGATCTGCTCTCGGACCTCAGACTTGATTTCCCCCGTGTCTCCGGAGAAGAGGGCCAGGAAGCCTTGTGTGCGACTGTTGATGACGTCGATCTCGTGCAGGGACACGGTGTGGACCACCTCCTTCCTCTTCTGCAGCTCTCCCTCTGGACACTGGACAAACTGAGTCTACAGAGACAACAACGACCATTATTAAAAGGCTAAACAAGGAGAGAATGGTTATCTTACTCTAATCATTTTAAACAACCTCAGACTTTCTTTCTGGATCTGAAGAATCACAGCGACATGAATAATTGGAGGGCATAGATAATAAGGAGAGGGACATTTTCCTGGGAGGTGTTCTGTGAATTAAGTAAAGGTAATTCTAACACATAATATTAAATGTAAATGGATCGTGTCTTAAGTAATATTTAGGTCGTCATAATAGACTGCAGCAGCAATAATAGGAAAACTTGCAGATGAAAATGAAGATACATTTTTTACATACATATATGATGATCAAAGATGTTCGAATAGCATCCCCCAAACTTCATAGTTTTTATTTATTGATATGACTCGTTACCTGAGCTCCCATGGCGTCATAGTCTCTGGCTCTGGTGAAGGAACGGCCTAACTTGCTGATCTTTCCGGTGGCTTTGTCAATCGTGATGACATCCCTGAGAGGAAAGGAAAGAGAGTTGAGATTGTTTGTGGTTATAAAATAAAGTCCTAACACACCCGATGTTTCATGTACAGAGAGAACAAGAGATGAACTCACCCTGCTTGAACCTTCTCTTTACTGAGACAGTCAATCATCTTGTTACCCAGATCGTATATCGTCTCCATCTCAGTCGTTTTGAGAGTCAGTTTCCCCACTTTGGCACCCTGACAGACAAATTATAAAACCATTATACAACTCCCTTGTACCCTGTATTATCAGCAATCATTGCATTCTAACAAATACTGCTTTCTGTGATCAAAGCAGGCGTTAAGAACGACTTTATGAACAGTAAGTTATATATGCACTCAAAGCTAATGCTACAGCAGCTTACCGTTCCAGTGGCTGGTCTATCAATCTGGATTTCCACCACCTCTCCTTCAATAATCTCCGTCTCTTCTCTGGAAAACAAAGCCACTATATGAACAGTTCTTTTCATAAAAATCACAAATAGTGATTGTGTTCGCTCACTCACTTGATCCTGACTCCGATGGCCTTTCTAAAAGCTTGGCTGAGAGCCTCCGTCTTGCTCATCTCCAAAGAGAAGATCTCGCTGCCTGCCAGCGCTGTGAAGGGTGTGTCAGGGCCGAGAGACTGAGCGATACCTGCATGGGGAAAAAAAGAAAAAACCTAAGTCAGTTACATTAACACAGGGCAGCAGTACGACTGCCAGAGGGAGGATGATGAGACGATATTGTGTTCTGGAAAGCCGCCAGCGTTCTCCTTACCCATAGCAATGGCGGTCTTTCCTGTGCCAGGTTGGCCAGCAATCAGCACTGCTCTGCCAGCGATGTGGCCATCTTTGATCATCTCCAGGATGACCCCCGCCGCCCGACGAGAGGCCAGCTGGCCGACCATCCCCTGAGACACCTGCAGGGGAACAGGTAACATTGAGGCCAAATTCATAAACATACTTAATTTTAGATCCTGGATGTAAACTACAGAGGGACAAGTCCACCCCTGCATAAACTGAAGAACAAACGTTACCTGTCTTGGCTCCAAAGCATCGTCCAAACCGAGGCCACGAATGTGAGAATGTGCTCCTACAAACAAAGAAACACAAGAACATTTAAAACGAGTTAATGCAGCATTTGCATCGAGATACAATCAGGCTGACCGACCCTGAAACATAATAAGTCTGTCCCAATTTTTAAAGAAGAGATGCTTACCGATTCTCTCAATGCGTGTAATGTCACGAACCTCTGGGACCTTCGTTGCCGCCATCTGTAAGTCAAGAACAGACAGCAGAGCCATGTTTAAAATGTATATAAAAACAAGAGTAAAGAAAGCCTGTACCACTGTTTATTGCAACTTATTCAAATTCAATTGAAATAACTTTATTTATCTGTTAGGAACTTCATTTGTGTAAAAGAGCATCAGTGTGCATACAGCTAGACACAAAAAAAACAACAGCAGAAACACACACATACAAGTGGCTCTATTAAAAGCATGATAAATAGGTCATAAATAATTGTTATAAGCGGTTAAATGAATGGTCTTAAAAATAAATAAGAAATAGATCATTCGTTCATGAGCCTGATGGATGTGGGAGCAAAGCTTGACATGGCTCGATTAGTCCGGAAAGTGAGAGATCTGTATGTGTGGCCTGAGGGGAGACGGTTGTAGAGATGGCAGAGTCTCTACAACCTACTGTTAAGACACTGCACTCAAAGGCATAATAATAACAATAAAAAATTGTATTTGTAATGCACTTTATATTTTTGGAAAAAAATCTCAAAGTGCAACAGAGATGAATTAATAATTAATTTACATGAATGTAAAAATCCTGGAAACATTAAAGTTCTGACAGCAGAAGTTTGATGGTAGTCTATATAATAGTTGTGAAGATATTTATATTGTGATCATGAGTGGACAGACCAATAAAAACATCCTGACAGCCAGGATGTAAGTGCAGTTTAATATGTAAATAATATTTGTGTATGCACATGACTACAAATATATTCTAACATGTGGCCAACAAGGTTTCTTTGTTTTCTTCTTTCATACAAAGACAATAAAGTGACTGTCCTTAGTGTCCTATCCTCTACTCTACTGGGAAAGACATTTCTCACAACATTTATATATTTTTAACCACAAATAAAGTCCCTAAGACTTCCAGTTAATGTGTTTTATCTGAACGGTTGTCATAGTGACAGTTTCACGGATGACACAACACAAGCTAAAGAGACAGTTTGTCGTATTCCTGTTTCTTTTAAAATAGCATAGTTGATATTTTCCTAATGATACGCTTCTAATTCAATTGTTAGTCAATTAATTTTTAATAAATAACAGCCGTACATAGTTTTTTTTTTCCTGCTAGCTTCTCGACACAGCAGAGTACATGTCACGCTAACGCTAGCTTATGTTATGTTAGCATTTTAGCTAACTCCATTCATCGGTCTTCTCTAAGTGCCGTTACACATCGCACACACTCCATAGTTACACATTGGGTCAATATAATGTGGAATCAGGACATGTAGACCCAGGTATTATGTATTGTTTTTACAGATAAAGTATGAATCTACACTCACCTGTGCAGCCACACTGGACAAAATGTGAAAATGCGGCGCTTCTTTCTCGTGGTGCGCAGGAAAACTGTGTCCGGAAAGAAACAAGAACTTTTTCTATCATGAAGGCTTCGGATTGGTCGCCTTTCTTCTTCTTCTGTTTTTGTGTATTTTGGCGGATTGCAATCCCATTTTAAAGGTGCACACTGCCACCTACTGTACCGGAGTATTTAGAAGGGCGCTAGTTTTACAAGATTAATACAAAAAAGTTAATAATCATAATAATACAAATAAAAAACAAGAACACTAAATAAATAAACTATGCAACCAGATTTATCTGTCTGTATTTTCACATCAATTAATCTTCATTTTATAGCACAAATTTATAACATAAATATTTTACACAAATAGCAGGTAATGGACCTTACTCTTTGTTATATTATGTTACAAAAGAGCAGGTAAAAGACCTGAGTAGGAGCTCAATATGCTAATTATATATATTTATTAATAATATTAAATCACAAGTCTCGCATCACCATCACCTGACCTTGGCACCGTGCTTAAGCCACACCCCCAACATTTGAAAAGCCTGCCTTCAGGCCTGTCATTTCCTCTTCTCCATCCAAACCAATCCTGACCTGCTGCAGGGTACAGAGGAAACCTAAATGTGAGTGGAAAATGGACATGCACCTTGCTTTATCTTGTTTTGTTGGCATTATATGAATCATTTTGAATACAACACTTTGTTAGATTCCCTTCCTTTTTACCTTTTGTTTAGAGAGTCAAGTACCCCTGCTGTGGATGCATTCATGATGTAAGTTTAGACGCCTAACATTGACACTAATTTGACATAATTCTGATTTGTTTAACATCATTATCACGTAAATAAATTCCTCCACAAAATAAACCTTTGAAACTCATCTGCATCTGATCCTGTGTTTAAATGCTGACTCATCATACAGTATGATGTTCTCTGAACTGGCAGTAATTACATCTTAGTCGTTTCATATAAGATAGAACAGTTCAGTGTATGAAACGTTGTTTTCTACTCCCACAGGAGGAGCATCCCCAGAGAGTGAGGTGAAGGTGTCAGATGATAACAGCCTGGTTGAGCACTGCATCGCCTACATTTCTCCACTAGAGGTAGTTATAATGTTAAATTCAGTTTGAAGAAACTTATGTGGAGCTACCTCTTTTGTGCATTTGCTGTAAATTTGACGTCAAAGTCAGAGCAGTTAGTTTTCTGTCCTTCCTGACACCAACTTACTCTTCCAAAAGAATCAAACTATAGTCAACAGAGATGTATTAGTTTACAGCCTATAATGTTGATGTATTCTGACATATCAACTCTTTAGAGCAGCACCCTAAGTTACAAACCTTTTCATGAATCATCGGAGGAGTGTAACTGTCTTTGAGCTGGTCGCTTGTTTCGATAAAAACACATTTCCACATAAAAATGGGGAGTTACCACATCACAGAACATGACCGTATACTGAAGGATTTTTAAGGAGGTCTTCATGGAGCAATGTTGCAAAACTATAAGCGCACATGTAGCTGTAAAACTGGCATGCCACGAACAGCAGGGCATGCCGGTGCTCCTGAGGTGGCATGGCACATGGTAGTTTTTGAAGTTGCCGTCACGTCATCAGGGAGAGGAAGGGCAAAATGTTCATACTTCAGTATTTTTATAGACCCTGACATCAAAAATTCTGAGTGAAAAAATGACTGAGCTTTACTTTATATTTCAAACACTGGGCGGCTGTGGCTTAGAGTCAGTTGTTCCTTGACCAGATGGTCTGGGGTTCGATCTCCAACACATGTCAAAGTGTCCAGACTTAAATATTAAACTCAAAGTTAAATGTCTAAAGAGTGAAATAAACATCATGTCCAACATTTCAATCTGCTGTTGTGAGAGAGAGAGACTCTACCTGTAGACTCAGGAGCCTCTCAGTCACAGCTCACCTGCTCATGTGGAAATCCTCTGAACCCTCTCAGACCGCCACAAAACCAACACTGTTCACTCACCAGTCCTAACAACTGATGCATTTTACTTTTCTCTTTTCTTGCTGTTTATTTTGCAAAAACGAGGGGCGTCCAAAATGGCCTCTTCTTCTCCTCTGGTCCAAACAAATCCAGATCATTCAGGACCAGAATCTAAAGTTAGAAGGAGGACATACTGGCTGCTGCATTGTTGTCAGAGAAGCCAGCACTTCAACATAGCATGTTTCCTTAATGTCTGATCATATAGTAAGGTCACTTTATCATCTCACTCACTACACATCTTAATGATTGGACCTCTAACTTCGAAGTTTTGTGGTGACAGTATCTTACAAACCATGTCGGTCAGATGACGCTAAGATGAATGACCAGTTCGCTTGAATCTCCGGGTTCTTCATATTTTCTGACTGAGAGGTCACCACGCTGCGGAGTGAAACTTTAATAGAAGCATGACGTAACAAATGTACAAAATATTACACGTTATAGCCTTGTTATAAAATTTTTATTGGAAAACAAATAAGTGTATCCTGACATTTATAAATGATCACATCACATGTTGCAATCAATTAAAGGCATCATTTTAAAAAGTGTAAATGCTCATTCTCTTTATTCACCATTAACAGAATCTTCACAGTCATAAAGCAAAGCTCCCTGATACTCCAAACATCTCACAGGAAGTTTAAGATAACAACACAAGAATTATAATATATTAATCATCATAGCAGATAAAAGTGATTTATGTTCTCTAAACCTAAAACAAAAAATCACAGCTGTACATTTATCATCGTGAGTGTTTCATTTCTATCACAGCTGCAGCAGGGTGATGGAAGACTCATACCAGACCCAGAAGCCCACGTACACAGCCTCACTGAAGGGGGTTTTAAAGCGGTGGATGAGAGACATGTTGTCCCCTACGGCGTAGAAAGAGAGGGTCCCCCCGGCGTGGTCCAGGAACACCCCGATTCGAGGAGAGTAGGGGCCGGTGACCTCCAGCTGGTCTTTGTTGTGTCGGGCCGAGTAGCTGGAGTCAGAGCAGAACAGGCTCCAGGACTTGCGGTTGTATCCTATGCGGCAGCTGTCCCCGTATCCCGTCCTCTTGATGCCTTTGTAGGCGAGTCCGATGGCGGCCCCCTCCCCGCTCCAGTCCACCTCCCAGTAGTAAGCTCCTCCAGAGAGAGGCTCCGAGCACAGGACCTGAGGCAGGGAGTCGAACCTGGCAGGGTGGTCACCGTAGGTCTGGGGGTCTCTCTTGAGGGCAGCTTTCCTGTTCCCTCGAGATAAGTAGAGCTGTCTGTAGGCGGTGTTGGGGTCCAGAGTGAGCTGGCAGGCGTCTGAGGAAATAAATTGGGCGTTTAAGTCTCAAGAGGAGGTATAAGTTAGATTTCTTGGGTTAGATGTGAGTTAGGAAGCACAGGTCCGAGCAGCTCAAAGCACCCCTCACCTCTGCACACCCATGTCTATCTAACTTCTGCAAAAAGAAGGGCTGAAAGGAGAAGCATTAGACCCTCTGGCTGGCAAACAGAAATCAGAATAATCCCCCGGGGGTTAGACGTCACCTGCCTGCTGTGTGCCTTCCACCTCTGAAGGTCACAGTTGGTGGGCCACCCGGTGGCCTCGGCTAGATCGGCCCGGTCTATGATCTGGAATGCCACAGGTATAATCACTGTTTGTGGGTTTTATCACAAACAAACAGTTTCTCTAACAAGGTGTATTAGCTGTAATTATAAGGTGAGACCTGAGACTGCATTTAAGACTTTTGGGAACGCCACTTTTGCAATCGTGGGTTGGTCCATTTGGCCATCACCTTCTTGCTTCCCCGCCCCCGAAGGACACCCTGCCTCGTTATGGATTTAACCCTTAATGGGACCATAATCTACAAAATGTCATCATGCTGTATTGAAAAAGAACTCATTTGAGCATTTAACTGAAGTAATAAATCACCTGAGAAGTAAGGCTATCTTCTCAACTAGATACAATCAGACTTCATGTTGGAGTCGCCCCCCTGCTGGGCATCATGAAATCTGCAGGTTTATGGCACATGACAAGTTTAAAGCTCCTGCGAAGAGTATTTTGGTTTGTAATGAAACGGACTGAAATGCATATTGATGCATCTTTATGACCCACAAACGCAAGCGAGACCACCAGATTTCGATTTGTTGGTGAGGGAGACATGACATTGACGCGCATGGTGTCTAAAGCTTGACTGTTTGTAACTAGATAAGATGTCCCACTTTGTCCACAAGGGGGTGCCAAAACTCACAAAATAAAAGTTCTTCACAGGAGCTGTAAATTCTGAAAAACGAGGCAACTTTCAAGATACTGTCCATGTGTCAGACTCATGACCTTTCAACCCCTCTTGTGCAAATGTTTATATATATATTTATTATTCCAACATTGATTGAATAATCTTATATAACCCTATTTCTCTAATCAGTGGTCAGACAAATTAATTTCCTTCATGCATGTAAAAAATAATGCATACTAAGATGAAACCACAAAGCTTTGCCAGCTGTTTTATTTGCAGTTAGGCAACCCCGGTCTCTGTCAGCACTGTAGGACATACAGTAGGGACTATGATCAGATTTTGTGGTCAACCACAGGGTCTGACAGAGAACCTCATCAGCATCTAATTGGCACTGAAACCAGCAAAGAGAGCGGTGATCTGCGTCAGTCAGGAAAACACAATCAGAGAAAAATAACAGCTCACTCACATTTCAGGAAATCGTCCCGGTGCTTAGGTTCCTGGACTGGGAGAGACCTGTTCAGGGCCGGTGCCTGTTGGTCAACATCTGGGACAAATAAACAGAAATCAGTTATATATGTATAAATGAATGGGGATAGTTAAGAGTAATGTAGAAACTTTCTTTCACTTCATGACAGGAAATAATACAGCAATCATTGCACGATTCTTGTGTTAGTCCAACAATGATTAAAAGGAAAAGTGTTTGTATCATTGTCATGAACACGGATGCTTTGGTTGTCACGGTAACTACAAATCCCGTCATCGTCTAAGACGCTGTTCTGAACTGCGTGCAAGTAGAGTGTGTTCATGAGACAACATGAAACCCTGTAGAACTGTTTGACCTCAGGCCGCCCTCTGATGAATCTCAAGCATGGACTGTAAACATTAACAGACGAAGCCTGAGTGACATCACCCGTCTGTTCCTGCAGGGGGCGCTGGAGTCCCATCGATGGCAGTCTCCATGTTGGAAATGCTGTCTCAGTCTAACTTTCACTCAACCTGACAGGCTGTTTTAAACCTCCTGACAAACCGTTACACCGTGCCCACCTGTCAATCAGGTCAACTACACGCCTTGTTGTGAATAACTCTTATCCTTCATCAAATCAAAACTGATGAGTCATCAAAACATTCACCCCCCGTACAGTGTGTGCCGATCGAGACATGATCTAATCAGACCTGTTTGGTTTTTTGAACCAGGCTGTAAACATGTTAATCTCTGCTGTAAAAACAGGCTTTTTAGAATGGGTGTGTATGTGACTTCCTGTTTGTCTGCAGCCAGCCTCTAGTGGACACTCGACGAACTGCAGGATTTTGCACTTCAGCACTGTTTTCATATTTCAACACTGAAGGTTGCTGCTTGATTTCAAGCTCCAAATAACAAAGGAAATTGTAAAACTGCAAATACCATATATTACATCCAACTTTCAATCAGGTCATATCACCTAGTTTTAAACAATACTCACTTTTTATTGACTGTCTCTTTTTGGTTTCATCCAGCTCACAGAAGGTCATTTTGTTAACTGCAAAAACAAAATAAATACGTTCACATGATGGTGGTAGATTGATGCGCATTCCTCTCATGTTTTTTGCACAGTAAACAATGACTTGTTTCTGTCGTCACACTCACCCGTCTTGGCCACCTTAACCAGCTCATCGTTGCTGAATTCATTCAGGTGCTGTTTCATCTCGGACACAGCCTTGGTGACGGGGCCAAAGGTGAAGTAGGGGTTGACGCTCACGGTTGGCAGCTCCTCTGCCTCGGTCTGGGCAATCAGCATGTGGAAGCTCTGAGAAAAAAAACAAACGGCAACAAAAGTAGGTTGTTTTAAAGTTGTTACGATATGGATGTGGGTGCCTAAAAACGCCTCCACTACGACCTCAAGCAACATCAGCTATCTGGACGTAAAAAACAGAAACAAAAATGGATTCTTCTACTCCAAGTCTTGTAGAGCAGAAACTACTGATGTAGAGCAGCAAAAACAACAATAATAATGAGATGCTTAGAAACCATGATGCCATCTGTGACACTAGTATCAGAAGGTAATGCTTTAGGAACCGATACTCAAGACTTTGTTTTTAGTAACTGGAAGGAAAATGGTTTGGATACATTTAAAGACACTGAACCACGTTTGAACTTGCTCTGGTCGGAGGTTGTCTGTTACCTGGATGAAGTGGATGTGGTCATCAGTGCGAGACAGCTGGGTGATCTCGTTGTCTCTCCTCTTCAAATCGGCGATCTCGTGGCTCAAACGCTCCATGTGGCCCTCCGCGTTGTTCAGCGCTGCTCTCTTGTTGGACGTGATCAACTTGGCCATCTCTTGCTGCATCCTCTCGATGGAGCGCATCATGTCGCTAAACATCTTCTCACACTCCTGCAGCGCTCTCTGGGCCGAGTTCTGCACAGGAAACACAAGTGTACGCCATTAATCAATACAACCGGGCGTGACGTCGGCTTCACTAGCACGATGAGAGATGCTGTCACCACTCTGACACGGAGGAATGCTGTCTGAGCAGCTAGTAACACTTTGCTTTCAGTCTGGAGTGGTTTGTCTGGTCTTATCAGTCTGATGGATGATGGGGTACTAACCTTGAGGGAGTCCACAGCTTGTTTCAGTTCCTCCATCTGCTTGAGTCGGTCATGAATCTTTTCCTGGATCTCCGCCTGGGTTGCGCCCAACCGTTGCTACGAGGGAAAACAAACAGAAACATTGTCGATACAGCGGATCATAACACAATGGACAGTGTACCACTCTACCCATCCATCTATTCTTCCCCTGCATGCTTGGGTCTGTGTGGCAGTCGCAGCAGGTGAACAAAGTGAATCTAGACACTCCTCTACATCTTTTTTTTTAGCTTCTGCTGGAGAATTCAAGGTGTGTCCAGGCCAGAGTGCATTTAAAATCCCAGCAGTGAGTTTTGGGTCCACCTGCAGATCTCCCAGGTTGACGAGCCTGCGTAAGTATAAAAGGCTGGCACCTAAGAGGCATCAGAATCAGATGCCAGGACCCCCTCAGCTAGCTCCTAATGATGCACAGAAGTAGCGGCTCTTACTCTGAGCTCCCTATACAGATGTCTGAGATCTTAACTCTTTCTCTCTGAGGCAGAGGAAGCGCATTTCCACCTCTTGTATCAGCCATCTCATTCTTTATTCACGATCTAAAAGCTCATGATCCTGGTTAGGGTTGGGATGAACTGGTAAATTTACAGCTTTTAAGTTCAGGCAAAGCTTTTGAAATCATCTTAACTGTGTTTTTGCGATAAGAGTGTGTGGCTGAATGTTGACCCTGGATGTTGTATGTGCAGGTAGCCGTCTTGTTAACACGAGGGCGTGTCTCAAGGAATGCTTCAGGGCTTTGGTTTGTGGGCTCGTTTCATTTATTGTTAACTGCTCTTTCATGCATTACCTGCCACTGTGTTTTTACGAGTGCAGTGAACTATGATATGTGTGGCCAATAGCGTACAGTATAATTTCAAGTAGTCACTGTAATATCACACATTGGTCCACTGCCATTTAGGAGCCTTGAGCTTCTCACATTTTTTTGATTTTCTGGAGCCAGAGGACAGCGCTGAAGAGAATTGATGGGTTGGCATATGCTCAATTATCAAAGCTACCCAGTCTATGCCCGTAGCTCATTATGTAGCTGGAGATTTAGCTGATAAAACATCATGTTTCCAAAAGAAAGAGATGATATTTGCAGCGATAGCAGACCAGAGTTTTTAACACTTAGGAAGTTAAAACATAACCAAAAGGGAACAAGCTGAAGTGACACCGTTCAGGAAGCTAGCATCTCCTACCTGTTACTTAAAGTCGCCTCACCCCTCTTTAAGTCGTAAAAATAAAAGGGGGATTGGCTCATTTTTCACTTGGAGTGGGCCTCAAGTGGCCAGTCAAGGATCTACAGATTTGATTTAGCTTTATTACTTTTGGCCCATAGCGCCCATTAAGTATTCTTCTCAGTACCGCTATGTTAAAACAGTCTAAAAACCAGCTTTGTCACTTTAAATAAATAGTTTCCTACCTGCTCGTCCGCTCGCTCCTGCTCAGCAGACACCATGTCGTGACCTTTGTGTTCCTTCACCGTACACAGCACACAGATACACATCTGGTCGGTGCGACAGAACAGCTCCAGACCTTTCTGATGCTGTGGACAGATGTGTCGGTCCAGGACTTCCACCACGTCCACCAGCTTGTGCCTTTTGAACGTGGGCGCCTCAAAGTGAGCCTTGAGATGCCTCTCGCAGTAGGAGGCCAGGCACATCAGGCACGACTTGACGGCTTTGTTCTTCTTGCCGATGCAGATGTCACAGGCTACATCCTGGGGTCCTGCAGAGTTGTAGTCAGGGGACGGAGGCGGAGGTGGGTAGGGTTCGGAGTTGCGTGGCAGGCTGGAGTGCCGGGGGCTTCCAACACGTCTCGGGGCGGGTCTCTTGCTGTAGCTGACCTTGCACTGCGGGCAGAGGTAGGAACCTGTATGATCAGCATGGTCCCAGTATGTCTTCAGACAGACGGAGCAGAAGATGTGTCCACACGGGATGGACACGGGGTCTCTGAGGGACTCCTTACACAGGTAGCAGTCCTCGTGGTCGTGCGACATGGTGGAAATGTAGCGCTGTGTGTTCCCTCTCTTACTGTGATGATGCTCTGAAGGCTGTCCGTGACTTGAGTCAGCACAGTGGCAGAGTGATCTCACAGGTACTACGGGTGCAGGTTATATAGAGTAAACAGAGTGGGAGGCTAAACTGGTTAAGCCGAAACCCGTCAAACAAGGGCGGGGCAAGTAAAGGACACAGTGAATGTCTCTGTGAGTTACAGAGCAGGATGAATACAATGTTTGGTCAGAAGATTTAAGGTTTGGCCTCCAGTGATGACAGCTGCATCATTATTTCTCGGTGTTTTTGTCAAGGATCGCAAAAACGAAGAGGAGGACCCAGATGCAGGATTCACTAAAACTATTTATTCTTTAAACAAAGGGCAAACAAAAACTTACTTCAAAAAAATCCAACAAGAGAAGGAGCCACAGGTAAACTGACATGCAACAAATGACACAGACAAACACATACAGCAACCAACACAATGAACTGACAACACAAGGGAAGAAACACAGAGACTAAATAGACATGGGGTAATCAAACACAGGTGAGACTAACGACACAGGTGAAGACAATCAGGGCAATCAAGGCAGGGAGAAACACAAGACCAGAAACACTGAGGACAATACAAAATAAATCATGAAACACTAAAGACACACAGAACTCAAGAGTCTAACAAAACACACTAGAACACAGAGATACACGAGGATAATAAATGACAAAATAAAACAGAAAACACTGAAGACAAAACTAGGAAACATTAACACACAAGGGAAACAAGCAACACTGGGATAAAACTCAAACACAAAACCAAATCATGACAGTTTTTTTTTAATTTAATTTTGACACCATAGAAATTCAGACATGATGACGGCCTTTAGGATCTGATAGATTAATCGAAGTGTGAAAGAGGCTGGTTAGAAAGATTTTAGTAGAGTTTACATCCTTTAAAAACAGCAGTTCTCAACTTGTCTACCCCTCAGGACCGACAGTCATCTCCTCTATGAGAAATCTCCACCATAAATTCTGATCTTTTCCAACCAATCAGATTTATTTTAAAGAAAAATTGTGCAGTTTGGACCTCGCACGGTACAAATCATACAATGGAACAAAGAACCAAAACAAACATGTATTGATAGCACTATACAGGGGCACTTGTGGCCTAGCGGTTAGTTTGTGCGCTACATGTACAGTACAGAGGCTTAAGTCCTTGACGAGGGCAGCCCGGGTTCAAATCCCTCCTGTGACTCCTTTCCTGCATGTCACCCACTCTCTCTCTCTCTCCCATTTCCAAGTCTTTCCACTGTCATGTCTCATTTACAGACATTTTTTTTCCAAAGGCACACGTTCGCAACCCACTGAAAACAGCTCCACGACCCACTTTTGGGTCCCGATCCACCAGTTGAGAACCGATGCTTTGAATAGATGAGTAAAGTTAACTCTGAAACCACAGATGTGTCACACTGTGCTCTAACTGATGAGTGTGTAAGACAAAGTGTTCGCAGTACAAACTGACCTCAGGCTAAATAGATACGTTTCTGGAGGAGCGCCATGAGCAGTGACTCATCTCATTAGGATGAATAGTCAAAAAAACGTGAAGTGATGCAGAGTCAAACACTCAAAGTCAGCATGTTTTTGGTTTGACTTCCTTCAACAGGTTTGATTTCTGATTTGTAGAACTCGTTTATTTTTCACCCCCTTCCCCTCAAAAAGTCCAAATACATGACATCACTGCGTCAAAAGTGAAGGCTGAACTTTTAGCTCATTGTACCAAACCATGAAACAGGACTTAGAGAGTGTTGTGCCCTGACGTATTTCATGCTGAAACTGGACAGAACCAATCACAAGATGGAATGCAGGACACAACGTAAAGCTTTTTAATTGGTCGAAAAATGAGTGACCGTCCCTGAGTGCAGGATGTATGGTAGAGGCGGGCAGTGGATAGAGGAGGAAAGTCGCATGAGAGCGACGATGGATCGACTTGCAGTAAAGTTCAAAAGGTCGGAGTTGAATCTGGAGCCCCTCCTTCCAGAACTGCAGCATCTGTACATGAGGTTGCACAACGTAACCGCTCGGCTATCCGGCGTCTCACAACTCATCTTTGTACAGAAGATTTATTTTAAGGTGTAACTTACTGAAGAATAAAAAATAAATAAACACAAAAGCTTCAAACATTTCTCACAAATCAGGAGTGTAAACACACTTAAAGGTAAAGAGAAAAAGGACGAACACAAGTCATACCTCTGTTTTATATTTGTTTATCGCCTTTTTTTATAAAGGTTACACATTCTTCAATCTTTGATCACTTCTTTGATGGTTTGGTTTTTCTTCTTTGCCCTTGTTGTTGTTGTTGTTGTTTTAAAAAGTTGTTCCCCCTCTCGTTCACTCCAGCTCTCAGCCTAACTTTCAGTCAGGCTAAGAGCTGGAGCTGAGGCGGGTTTTAAGCCTCTTCACAAACCGTTACATCGCGCCCGCCTGTCAGTCAGGCCAGCTACGCACCTTCTAGTAAATTAACTCTTATCCTTCATCAAAACATTGTACAGTGTGTGTCGATCGAGACATGAGCTAATCAGAACTATTTGGTTTTTTTTAACCAGGCTGTAAACATGTTCATCTCTGCTGTAAAGACAGGCTTTTTAGAATGGGTGTGTATTTGACTTCCTGTGCTTCTGCAACCAGCCTCTAGTGGACACTCGAGGAACTGCATGATTCTACACTTCAGTATCAGCTTCATTTTTCTACACTGGAGGTTGCTGCATTGTATCGCCCTGACCTTCACCTCAGCTATGACCTCATTGTACATTTGTAAATGTATTGACTGATAGTCCCATGAGATGAATCTCGTCTTCAAGGGGCTCAAACACAAAACATACAACATCAAGTGACTCAGACGCTTTCATCAACACATACAGAGGCTCTCATACACCAACCCACCGGCACATTATTCCCGTATCAACACCACACCCACACAATATAAACAGGAACGAGATTTCACATCACATATCACACACATAACATTGACAGTATTGACTCTAATGGGACTACTGATGGTAGACCTCTAAGACGTTTGGGGCATCAGGTAGCTCAGTCTGTAGGGACTTGGGATGGGAGCCAGAAGGTCAGCGGTCTCGGTGCAGAACAAAATATGGAAGTCGTCTTAGTGGTCAAGACCAAGACATACCCAAGACCAGAGTGCTCCAGGACCGAGACAAGACCAAGACATTTAGGTAGATCGGTCTTGAGACAAGGACCGAGCTCAAGTACTACATCACTAGTCGGTCTGGTAGCTGGAGAGGAGCTAGTTCACTTCTCGAGTGCCGCTGAGGTGTCCTTGAGCAAGGCACCGACCCCCCACAGCTCTGGTGTGCTCCCTGTGCAGCAGCGCCCCCACTCTGACATCCCTCCACTAGTGCAGGTCCACAGGTCGTGTTTGTGTATGTCTGTGTATGTCGGCGTATGTGTGTGAGAAGCATGTCTTTCAATAAACACCAGAACTTCCCTCTGGGATTAATAAAGAAAATAACATTTTAAAAAAAAAGGGGGACAGGAAGAGTGTTGGAAGCAGCGACAGGGCGATTTTAGAAAAGATAATAATGAGATTTTAAAGGTATGAAAAGACTTAAATGTTCTTAGTTTATCTGGCTCACAGCTCTTCTCTGCAGCTTGAAATCAGAATGAGTGTTGGTTTGTGTAACATCGCTGTGACCTTCACCTGACCTGTGACCCTGCTACCTGTTAATTATCAACCGACATTTACTTTGCATCTCGTTAAAAGTGATTGCTAAGCTTCAGCAGGTTTCTGTTTTTCTTTCTGCACCTGAACTGAACCTCTTCGGCCCAAGATCAACTTTAAAAAAAAAAAAAAAAGTGTTTTGAAAACTGTGAAAGCAAACAATGACGAGAACTCTTCCTCTCCTGAGCCAAATACGTTCCACCGTACAGTCAACACACCTCCCGGCCGAGATTGCAGTTTCGGGGCTGTAGAAATGGAGATAGGAATGCAACTACACTTGATAGTCCAGATAACAGAGGGGCCGAGAAAGCCTGTCTAAAAGATTCCTTTGTTTGGAGCCAGCAGGGCCCGAGCTGAGTGCCAGGCATTAAAGGGTCTGTTGTCCGTCAACAACAGTATCACAAGACGACATGCAAGACTCAAAGTAGCATCAAGATGTAGCAGGTGCAGGGGTCAGACTTTGTTTAGTGCAAGTGAACCGAGACGAAATGAAACCAGGTTAAAATGAGTTTTTAATGATGTTAAAATTGAATGTTTCACTCAAACTATAACAACTAACTACGTTTGAAAAAAAGTTTGCACTCATTTTCAACAACGACTGCATGTTATATTTATGTGAACGAACGACTTCTGAATCCTTTCACACTGACAGTAAAAACATTAACAAGTTTCGAAACTTCTGCAGAGTTTCGGTCACTTGTTTGCTCAATATCCTGCTGCGGTCTCGCAT
The DNA here is from genome assembly GCF_963584025.1 of Labrus mixtus. Classification (NCBI taxonomy): domain Eukaryota; kingdom Metazoa; phylum Chordata; class Actinopteri; order Labriformes; family Labridae; genus Labrus; species Labrus mixtus. The sequence continues at coordinate 23,057,609 of NC_083625.1, read as the reverse complement.
CAGCTCACTGTGACTTTCTGCAGAATAAATACTAGGGGTCTGGCAGGAGAAACTCCGGGTGAAGTCCGAGTAAAAAATGTGTCCGTTTGCGTTCACACATGCAGCTCCTCCGGTAAATATCAGGAGTTTTTCAGGAGTTTTCTGCAAGTGTGAAATCCCTGTAAGTTACAAACTAATGTTCATCTTAACTGCAACTCAAGTGTCACCTCTGCACGCCTCCAAACAAAATCTTGATATAATTCACAACTTTTATTTTATTACACGAAACCTCCTATAGGTGTCCTGTAGATCCTGTATAAACAAAGCACGCTTGTGTTCACCTGAAAACAGTTCTTTATGACCTGCTGAGTTTTTTTTATGGCGTTGCTGTGACGATGGAGGTATTTTACATATTCACAAAGAGAGGAGTTCTCTTGTCGTTAAGTGTTAAAGTGTCTCCAACTGGGCGCTTGATACTAACTTTGTTTTCATCAGCTTTTAAGGACGTTTCATGCGATGTGCTCTGTCGTGGTCTGACCTTTCACCCCGCTTTGATCCCATAAAACAAAATGTAAAAAATGTTATAGAGAAGAAGAACTTGTTTGCCTACCCATACACTTCACCTTACTCTCAGATAAACATCGGTTCAGGTCAATGTGTGTGCACCAGCTGGAACCATCATTTAAAGAATCGGCGCAGATTCATATCAGACGGGCAAACAAGATGAGAACCACATCTGTGTGGCATGCATTACCTCCACGGGACCTTCTCTCTATGTGAAAGTTTGTGTTGCAAAACAACATTCTCCCAGCCACACATCAGACCTTTTAGTACTGTGAGAGCTCCTAAAGTGTGCAACGACCTGCAGGAGGAGACCAGTGACCTCTTTTTAATCCCTTCTTGAGAAACACTTTTACCCACGAGCCTTTCCAGATTTTGACTGAATTAAAATTTGTACTTTTACTTTTTGTTTGTTCTTTAGGACGTATTAGTCTGTTTTTTGCTCTTCTCCTCTCTGAGCTTCTGAAGTGTAAACACGATGCATACCCTGAAGGTGTGCAGCCTTTTCATTAACATTTCATATCTCTGCTTCGGCGCTCTTTAATGTTTGTGTTTCTACCGGCATCAACAGATGTGCTCAGTGTTTTCTCAGAACTCATTCTTATATCACGCCTTCCTGTTTTTAATACACACTCTCAGCGAGGTGACGTCCTACTTCCTTTGGTCCTGTTGGCGTGCAGAAGGCTCGCTCTCTGCACCGCTACGAAGGCTGACCTTTCTCCCAGACTGCACGGCCTCTTTCTGCTGCGTCAAAGAACACAGAGACTTTCACACAGGGCTTGTTGTTAAATCTCATGAAATTGTCTGAAATCATAAAGATGATCTTACTTTAAAGTAGCTTTGTCCTTTATAAATTCACTTTCCTTTTCTTATGTTTCCTTCAAATGAAAATGTTTATGTCTACAAATATTCTGCATAGAAGAGAAAGAAAGGATGTCATATGTTTCATATAGTGTCTCTGCTGTCATTCAAGTCTCTGAAAGTTTTCCATATTTCTGTGTAAAATCTCAGCTACAGTTTGAGATATCTCAGTCGAGTTAGTAACAATGACAGAGCCATTTGAAAGCTCGGGGCGTTTGCAGGCGCAGTCCTTATTGCTAACAGGTCGTTAATCTGTAAGCACCGAGCGCTCCCTTTACTCTGCAGGAAGGAAGGAAAACTGGCTTATCAGAAACTCGACCAAATATGGAGAGGTGAAACTACCAAGTGCATGAAGTAATGCAAGATATGAATCGAGGGCGGAGCCTACAGCCTCAGATTAACCTATATTTTTATCAGTGCATGATTACACATCATGCAGGAAATGCTAAATACATTTCAAAACTTTAAATTCAAGCCATAATTCACCAAAGTGGCATGAAAATGTCGGGGGGGGGGGTGCATTGGTATTGGTTGAAACCTCTGAAACGGTCTCATTAAAATGCTAATTAGCGGCTGTGATGTCACCACGTGCTGCAGAGTGAGTCAGGGTCAGGTTAGGTATGGGTGATCTTTCCAGGAATGAAAACATGCAACATAACTTGTGATGAGGCAAGGCACAAAAAAAATATGTAAAACATGCATTGTAGCAGCACACCTGGAGCTGGCAGGAATGTTTTCTGCAGGTGCACACACACACACACACACACACGCGCACACACACACACACACACACACACACACACACACACACACACCCTTGCATGTGTGTTTGTCAACCGTGAATATTTCCTTCCTGCTGTACAAACATCTACAGTTACACACGAGTGACCCGACTGGTCTGACTGGACTCAGTGCAAACACGGCCGCTCTGAACTCTTGCTGCTCTTGGACAAACAACCTGCAGCACAGTGAAACTTATTTTTTCACATCTTTTCTGTGATGATGTTTGAAATTACCTCGGAACTGTGCTTGGGCTCAGAGACTCTCTGTGTGTGTTTGTTTATTGGGTGGTCCCGTAAATTCCTACAGTACCTTAGGCAGCATTTATGTTTGTCCGACTATAACCGGTTTGAGACAATGGCGATTCTGTGGGACAACAATAGGTGGAAATCCAGCTGCCGAGAAGTGTGTGCGCAATCCGTCCACATGATGAGCCACAGGAGAAATGTGAGAATAAAGGAAACTGCGAGGAAGCCTTTTCGTTTCCACATTAGCTGACACTTCTTGTGCTTTTTACATTTCATTCATTCTCTCTCTCTCTCTCTCTCTCTCTCTCTCTCTCTTTTGACTCTCCTGTCTGCCCTCCTCCCTCCCTCCCTCTCTCTCCACCTCTCTCTCCCTCCTTGCTCAACCTGCTTATCTGAACTGGGCAGGGCTCGATACACTCACAGCACAGGGGGAGGGCCTTGTCTGCTTTCAATCAATAACCTCTGGAATTCAGAAATACAAGTAGGTCCTGTCTCTGGCAGGCTGTAACACACCGTGGAGGGCGGGCTCCCAGGCACACTCGACGACGGCTCTTTCTGCTCCTGGCTTTCTCTGTGAGTGTTTCCTCAGGCCTTGACTGTGTTGTGAGTCCATCACAATGGCTGACCACACTTCTCCAGACTACTTCAGTTGCACCCTGTGTCAGACCCTCCTGAGGGACCCTGTGGCGATCCCCTGTGGCCACAGCTTCTGCATGGACTGCATCAGCGGCTACTGGAATGAAGCTGACTACACAGGGATTTACATCTGCCCCCAGTGCAAGATCACCTTCACCCAGAGGCCTGTCCTGAGGCCCAATGCTACTCTGAGCATGGTGGCGGAGAAGATCAAGAAGAGCGGGCTGACCCTTAACCTCAGCACCTCCCAGGGGAACATCTACGCCGGGCCCGGCGACGTCGCCTGTGATTTCTGCTCTGGGAAGAAAATGAAAGCTTTGAAATCCTGCCTCAACTGTCTGGCGTCCTACTGCGAGAAACATTCAAAGCCTCACTACGAGTCAGCCACCTTCAAGAGGCACAAGCTGGTGGACGCTCTGGCCAACCTGGACAGGAAGATCTGCCCGCAGCACCAGAAGTCCCTGGAGCTGTTCTGTCGGACGGACCAGATGTGTATCTGTGCTATCTGCACAGTCAGTGAACACAAGGGTCACGATATTGTGTCTGCTGAGGCTGAGAGGGGAGAGAAACAGGTAAGAAGGGCTCCTGGTCCTAGATATTTACATTTTACAGCCGACATAAATAAAACCCTCTTCAAGGGAGCTTTTAAGAGAATGAAAGTGGGAGCAAAGGTCAGAGGAGACCCTGTGTCTAAAGGTTGATCCTTTTTAATACACTGACTAAGTATGGGTACAGACCAAATGTGGTTCAGGAGGGTTTGAAAAATCAATTCCAGTCTTCTTTTTAGAGAATGAAAGTGTGATTTCCCGCTCAGAGAGGTCACCAGTGACACTGTTTGTAGAGACTGATCCTTAGAATAGACATAATACATTCAGGTGTGTCTGCTTTTTAGACAGTGAAAGTGAGATTCAGAGATCTTGTTTCTGGAGATTTATCCTCTAAAAAAAAGACTACATAAGTTCAGATAGAGTTGTTTCCGGCAGGATCTGCAGAGAATGTTTTATACATGGTCAGACAGATATGAGGTGTTCCTGTTCGATTGATAGACCTCGTTCCATGAAAGTATAGAGGGGGAAAGTTTGGTTCAGGACGTGTTCGAATTAGACTTTTCAGTCAGCTGTTTAGAGAACAAAAGTGTGACTTCAGAAAGAAAAGGTACGCCGTGACCCAGTTTCTAGAAATATTTCTTTGAAACACGCTTTCAGAAGGTTTTAAGAGACTAAAGAGCGTGATACACGGTCAGGAAGATTGTTGTGGAGGTGTGAGAAAACTAAATGAATGAACGCCTTACATCAGGTCAGACAGATACACAGTGATCCTGCTTCTAGGGATGGATCAAATAAACCAAAGCTCGGAAATATGATGCTTCAGATGCTTTAGAAATCACTTCAAGTTGGCTTATGAGAGAACGAGGGAGTATTAGCAGGTCAGGAAGATAAGCAGAGATCCTGTTTCTAGAGGTGGATCATTTAAAAAAAAGACTAAACGTGTTAAGGTGCAGGAAAGGTAGGATTCAGGGGGGTGTTTTAAAGTCCGCATCAGGCTGCTTCTGAGAGAGTGAGTGGATTATTTCTGTCCCTCTGTCTGAGGATGGATCCTTTAAAAAGAGTTAAACATAGGGGGGATAGCATTGTGATTTCAGGTCAGACAGTTCACCATGGTCCTGTTTTTCAAAGGTGTATCCTCTTAGCAGTCTGAACCCTTATAGGTAGAGGAAACGTGTCATTCGGGGGGGTCGTAAAAATCAGCTTCTGTCAACGTCTCAGAGAGTGAAAGTGTGATTTCAGGTCAGACGGATAAGCAGAGATCCAGCTACGTGAGAGAAACCACAAGCTGAAGCTCCTCTGCCCACCGCTGAGAACGTTTACAGACGTAGTAACTTTAAAATAAAAAAGTGTAATCCTTGATTTATTAGAAATATGTAGTCAGCGTTTGAAGCTGAAAGCAAACAGGCTGTTTTTTTTACCCTAACTCTGCTCTCAAACTGGCAGCTGTACTTTGACCCATTTCGCCAGCGCTATCAGCTAAACTGGCAGCCTTTCACCGCCAAAACAAATCCAGCTCTCTGATTAGCTGCAGGAACGCCGGGGGAGTGTCTCCAAGCAGTTATCGCCTTTTGAAAGCGGATTTTTTTTTTCTTTTTTTTTTTTTACTCCATTGCCCAGAGAATGTTGTGTTTTCCAGCTGTGGGATAAACACACAGAAACTACAAACACACACTTCATGTCTGCTTCCTTCTTTTGGTTCCCACCTGTGGGAGTGGATCAGTAATGATGCAGGAATGTCAGGGAGGGGAGTCAAGGCCCAATCACATTGTCGTTACCACGGCGACGGATGTTCAAATGACTCACCTGACTCCTCGGCTGTAAAGCAGCAGATAAGAGTGTCAACAGATACTGCAGGATAAATCTCAATGATGGCTTCTCTGCGTGAGTTATTTATCTACGAGTGTTTTTATGGCAGCCTGAAGGAATTTTTAAGGTCATGATGGAGTTGTAATTCAGTTTTTTTACTCCAGAAGTCTGGTTTCTCTCATCCAAAAATGTACAACCTCAATCACACATCTCACTCCATCTCCCGCTCTCTCTCTCTCTCTCTCTCTCTCTCACTCCCATCCCCCTCCTCATGTTCTCCCTCCCTCCCTAGATTCCCCACATTCCTCAAGCTTATCTTGAAGAATGGGTCGGTGGGCTTGAGTAAAGGCTGAATTAGAAGCCCCTCTATTCTGCATGTCAGCGCTGCATGCACCTTGAAACATCTCTTTAAAAAGTCAAGCAGCGGTAGATTCACATTCCTGACGTGAACTGAATTCCATAACAGATTTTTCTCCCCCACCAACTCTCCCTGTGAGATGAAAGCCAGCGGTATTAAGAAGATATTCTTTGAGCAGGGTTTATTAGACGAGACGAAGGGCCTCCCCAGATATTCCTCCATGAGAAAGAATGTTTTTACTGGAGCTACAAATGTGAAGCTTGAAATCTGGTACAATAAAACAGCATGCCGTTCGACTTCTACTTCTGCAGAAATTAATTAAGAGAGAGTAAGGGTGGGCGTGCATGCTAAACAAAACAAAAAAGTGTAGCATGATTTTTTTTTTTGTCTGCAGAAACTCCTGGGAATCTCCCAGGCTGAGATCAGACAGAAATGTCAGGAGAGGGTGAAGGAGCTGGACGAGCTGAAGACGGCCGTGGATTCACTCAAGGTCAGTGAAGTCACCTGATTTAGAGATCCTCCTTTTGAGGTTTTTAATTTCTAAAATATAAAATACAGAAAGGGAAACATACGGAGAGTGGTAAAGAAGACGTGAGCACCTCGGCAGTGCTCAGGAAGTGAACTGGCACCTCTCCAGCTAATCTCTGCGCTGGCTCCCAGATCACAGATTTTAAAGTGTTTTTACTCATCTACAAGTCACTGACGGGTACAGGCCCAGAATACATTTCTACTGCCTCGCCTAAGATGTCGACTGTTGCCGTGTTTTGTAAAACTGATCTGTTGATCTTCCCCTCTGTGCAGAACTCGGCTCAGAGAGCCATGGTGGAGAGTCAGAAGATGTTCGAGGACATGATCCGCTCCATTGAGAGGATGAGGTCAGAGGTCACCAAGCTGATTGGAATCAACGAGAAGGCGGCTTTCAACCAGGCCGAGGCTTTGATCGAGAGGCTGGAACAGGAGATCGACGAGCTGAAGAAGAAGGAGACGGGCCTCAAGCAGCTGTACAGCACCGAGGACCACATCCACTTTCTGCAGGTAACAGACCGCTTTGAGCCGACGCACGACTCAATAAAGTGCTTTTACTGCAATGTAAATACTTTATGGCCAACTTGTTATGGCCTAAATAACAAAGTTCATGGTCTAATTAATATAAGAAAGGATATTATAAGAAAGGAGCTCATCCAGCAATCACAATCACTACAGAAACCTCACAAAATGACCTTCGATGGCCGACCGGTCTTGAGGCCAAAGACAGATTTCGAGTACTACAACACTAATGTGGGTTTGTGCTTTTGATTTGAAGAGGATTTTTTTTAGATATTTTCACTTTTTGTAAGACATCGAGGACACAGAGAGGAAGTGGAAGAAAATAAATGACGGTGTGTGACGTAAGAGGTCACATGACCGGGACCGAACCCTTAAGATTGTGTAAATTGTTCTGTAACCACCCAACAGACAAGACGCTCCCTTTTTGTGATTTTGAATGAGACACCTTTCTCATCATCATAATGATCATTACAATCAATCAATCAAGACAATTAAGTCCTTTGTATACATCAGACACAGTCATTTTTAAACAAGTAATACAGGAGGTGTGAGTGGCAGCTGTTATATTACTCACAACTGTGAAATCCAATTTTCCATTCAAAGTGTCTCAGTTTGTGAGTCCAGAGATCTTTATAAAGTTTAAAGGTCACATATTATTCAAAGTCCACTAAAGCCCTTCCAGAGAGGGGGCGTGGTCAGACACAGCTCATTTACATATTTAAAGGTACAGACACAGAAACAGCCTGTTCTGAGCAGGGCTGAAATAGAGGGGTTTATAGACATGATCAAATACAGGATCAGAGTGGATTTAGAACAAGAAACTTCACACACATGTTTTGAGGAGCTCTGAGAATTATTTAAACTGGTTGAAGAGGAGGAGGATATGTGACCGTCAACACCTGGACAACTCTCTCTCAGACAGTTCATCTTGATGTATATCTTTCCCGCTTTTCTTTTACCCATCAGAACTTCAACTACCTGTGCACGCCCACTGATGACGGCTTCATCCCCAAAGTGACTGTGAACCCCGACTTCTCCTTCGGGGCGGTGAGGAAAGCTGTGGCTGAGATCAAGGATCGCCTGGAGGAGTTTGGCCGAGAGGAGCTGCTGAAGATCTCTAAATCAGGTTCGACTGCTCAGCAGCAGAAAACACTAAACATCTACAGTATGGACAATAAGATAAGTTTTTCTAATACGATTGTGTTCCGTCTTCTAGTGAACGAGGTGCCCGTGTACACGACAGAGAGCCGGACGTTGGACAGAAGGAGCAGAGGTGAGCGCTGTCACGTCCTGCAGCTATTTAAGGTTGTAGGTGGGAGGTTAATGATTGTTTAGGTTGATAATGTAGAGCAAGGCACGGCACAGAGCGATTGCATCATAGAGTCTGAGGTTGAAACACATCATCACAGGCATTACAGGCATGTGTCGGGGTGTGTGTAGTTCGCAGCGACCTAACTGTGTTTCTTTATCTTTCAGGCAAGGAGGTCATGACAGTGGACAACACTCCTCCTCCCGAGCCGAAGAACAGAGCAGATTTTGTGAAGTGTAAGTGCGTCTTTGGCTTGAGATGAACCATTTAGAAACTGCTGTTTGCTTAGGGAAACATTTTATTTACAAAAGGTAAATAGCAAAATATATGATCCTTTACAAAATGACAGTAAAAATCAAGAGGACGAGACACTGCCTCTAAAAAAACCCTCGTCTGTCTCTTCATGTCATGTCTGTACCACAGACTGTGTATTAGTAACAGCCGCCTGAGAGTGAAGCCAAAGTATTTAGAGCTCCCCCTGCAGACTGGCTGCTGCACAGCTCCTCCTCGGGTCAGACTCAGAGTCACACACAGTCAGTAGTAGTAGTAGTTTTGCTTTAGTAAGTTATTTGATCCGCCTCCTTGCAGCGTTTTTTTACCGCAGAGTAGAGACGGAGAGACAAGAGGTGACGCGTATCACTCACTTAGACCATAACGCTGGGAAAGTTGCGGCCATAAACAGGGGGATAAAAATGAAACTACAAATTAATTGAAGTTATTGGTTCTTTTAGAAAGAGGCGTTTTCCTTCTAATCATAGTAATGACGTGGAACAATAGCCTGTCAGTGTTGGTCTTGATTTAAAATCCGGGTCAAGTCCAAGACGGAGACAAGACAGATTAAAAAAGCCTTTGATTCTAATACTAGACCGGGACCTTCAAAAATTGGTCTTGAGACCAAGACCGATTCTGAGTACTTCAACACTAATTATGGCGTCATCAAGAAGCTTAAAAAGTGAAAAAAGAAAATGAAAACTTATTAATGATGAGCAGGTGATGTTTCACTTTTATACATTCATCTGAGTCTGTGTTTTCTAAGAGAGGATGAACATTTGTTTTAAATGTTTTAAATGTTTTGCCAGGGAAACAAATCTTGTTGCAAAAAGTCTCTGCTGCTGTGGTTCCATTTTTAAGGACGTATTTTAAATGAAATTGCACGTGTGTGTGTGTGTAGTAGAGGGGAAGTTGATTAACTCTCCAACACAGTAGATGGCGCAAATGCACCTCAAGGCTGGTTGCTACTGCTAATAGGAGACAGAAGAAGAAGAAGAAGAGGAAGAAGTGTACAGTTTGATTAAGTTTTGCATGTTTTTGAATTAGTTTGGTGGTGTTGTCGTGCAGTGTTTGTTCTTATTTGACTCTTTGATTTATTCTCCTTAATTGTAAGTAAGTAATTCCTGTAAGTAAGTGCTAAATTTCCTGAATTTCCCCTCTGGGGATCAATAAAGTATTATCCTATTATCCTAAAGGTCATTATTAAATGTAAAGCCGTTTTCACATCTGCACTCCAGAAAATAACTAGATAATTACATGAGGACTGCTCCGGAGATTCTCCTGACCTGTCTGTTCACATATGCTCCTCACAGCGGGAGTCTATACCGTCAGACAGGATGCTGTAATGAGAATATTTACAACAAAAGAATGGAGAAGAACATTCTGGAGAATAGAAAACATAATGCAGCCAGTTAATTACATGCCCGGAGATCGTAGCGGTCGAGTGCAGACACTGTACACTATGCAGCAGTCACAGTATTGAAACGTCACTCCCCCCTCCTATTGGCTTGAGCTGAATTCTCTGGTGAATATCCTGCTGCGTTCTCACATCAGCTCACTTGGATTTGCTGCGGAAAAAATGGAGAAGCTACGGGTGAAGTCAAATTGGGCTGTTTGCGTTCACATATGCAGTTCCTCCGGCAAACATCCTGAGTTATCCTGAATTTCTGCAAATGTGAAAGCCCTATCTGACTGTTATTAACCCCTTAAACTAATGAAATGATTATCTCTCCTCCTGCAGACTTCTGCCAGCTGAAGCTGGACCCGTGTACAGCCTACAAGGAGCTGTACATCTCCGAAAGCAGCAGGAAGGTCATCCGCACCAGAGACCTGCAGCCCTACGGAGAAAACACGGAGAGGTTCGACAGCTTCGCTCAGGTGCTGTGCAGGGAGGCGCTGTCCGGAGGCCGCTTCTACTGGGAGATCGAGTGGAGCGGGGAGTTCTCCATCGGCGTGGCCTACAAGAGCATCAGCAGGAAGGGCAAAGGCTCGCTGTGCCTGCTGGGATATAACGACAAATCCTGGAGCCTGCTCTGCTCCGACACGGGCTACTCCGCCTGGCACAACCGCGTCGACAAAGCCATCAACGCCCCCCACTCCCCGAGGATAGGCGTGTACCTGGACCACGCGGCGGGCGTGCTGGCGTTTTATAGCATAGGAAACACCATGACCCTGCTGCACAGATTCGAGACCACGTTTGTTGAACCTCTTTTTCCAGGCTTCGGAGTGGGAACCTCCGTCAAGATCTGCAACATCAAGTGAACACTGAAACTTGAGCTCTCTCTTCCTCCCCCCCCCCCCACACACACTCACACACACACACACACACACACACACACACTTTCTCACGACTTACAGCAACACTTCCTGGATATATAAAGGCTATACATATATATATTTTTGGAACTTCTTTAAACTCCACCACTCCACATAACTGAAGTTCTATCGCTTAATTTGTGTCCCTGCCAAACATGTAAATAGTTTTTCTAACTCTACACATCACTCTTTTTTGCATTTGTCAAATCACATGCTGATAGATTTCTATGTTTCATTGAAAAGCATGATAACTGCATAACCACTGAGTAGCTACAATATAAAGAAAAGTGTTATTCCCTTTATCACCTGATAATACCTGCAAGATAGTAATTGAAGATGTCAGTATCTATTAAACCTCTAAGTGTTATCTGTTCCCACATAAAGCCCACTTAAAGTTCTCTTACAGCTACACAGTATACCGTAAAACTTCTAATAGAAGCCCCTCCCACTTTAAGGCCCAGTCCCTTTCACTTGCCTGGTGATGCTGCACGTTTTGACGAACAAAGGCAGGTCTCGGTCAGAGGCTCCTGTGCAGAGGTGGCGTGGCCGCCGCTAGTAATTTGATTGGCCGCCCCAGGTTCCACCCCAAAACTCTTAATATGTGATTGGCTAATAGCCCTGTCAGAGGCGGGACTTATGTTGAAACCAACTACAAGGTCTATTTTTACTAGTTTTCTTTACATATCAAAGCAGCATATTTCTGTTTCATAAGACAGGCGCATGTGAAAGTAATGCACTCTGTCTTACTTGCAATGAACTACCTGGCGATGTCTCGGGACCAGAACATTGTAAGTGACACTGTGCATGCACTTTTTTAAGTACTCTAAATCGTGTCTTTGAACACGCCTCTCACCACAAAATAAGCTACTGTTGCCATTATCTTGTGTTCTAAAGTAGAAAGGATTGGTGAGGTTAGAAAGGGTGAATCATTGATATTTATTGGTGTGTGTTTGTGCGCACATCACGCTTCAGTCCACGTCCAGCGCTGCAGACGTCTCAGCGCCCCTGTTGGGTCACCCAAGTCAAAAACAGTGTGGACACGCCCCTGCTCCTACGCGATCAGCGTTGAAATAATTTGTGGATCAAAAATAAGTACAAATAGCAGCAAAAAAAAGCAAAGATGAACTTCAACATCTGTCCAAGAAACACAGAATAATGCTCGCATGTGATTCATTTAATTTTGATATTGACATACTACTTTTGTGCACAGTAAAATATTGTTTCTGGTGTAAATATACAATTCCATCTTTCCCATCTTTGCTGTGCACGAGTTTGGTTTGACGCTTGTCCCAAACTAAAGCGGGGTCATTTTATAGACTGAAGTGAATAACATAGCCTGGGCTTTTATCAGAAGTTTTACGGTAATTTCTCCATAAAGGGAGTCACCCCTCTCTCTGATAACAGGTCTGTTTGTGTTTCATGAGCCATTACATTACATATATTCATTTATCTGAACCCCGTTATGATCAGTAAGAGTTCTTGTTGTCCATGTTGGTGCGTAAACGTGTGTTGTGTTCAAGTCGACACATTCAGAAGAACATTTCACTCTGTCCTGTTTTCACATATTATCTAATCGTTGTCGTATCAGCTGTTAAGTTTGCTCACAGTTTTGTTCACTTGGACTAACCTTTATTTAATTTTATCTACATGTTCTTAAGTATAACGGACATCCAGAGAATAATTGGTATCAACAAAAAAGACTTCTTTTGTAACAAAATTGTTCATTAAAAGTTCGAAATAAAGAGCTAAAAGAAAGAAGAGGTGTTCGTGTTGTGTCTGTCTGGAATGTATTTATCCAAAGGGTTCAATATCTCATTGGATTTTTAATGCATCATCAGACAAAATTACGATTTTAACCTGAGCTTAAAGTATTTTACTGTAGTGTAAACCACTTCTATCCAGTAGGAATAACAAAAACTTCCATCCAGCCATCACCTATACCACTTTTTCTCATTCGGGGTCGCGGGTGAGAGGCGGGGTTACACCCTGGTCACCAGCCAATCACAGGGCTGACATCTAGAGACAGACAACCAGCCACACTCACATTTACACCTACGGCTCAATTTAGAGTCACCAGTTAACCTAACGAGCATGTCTTTGGACTGTGGGAGGAAGACGGAGTACCTGGAGAGAACCCACACATGCACGAGGAGAACATGCAGACTCCACACAGAGAGGCTCCTGTCAGAAGGGGATTCAAACCAGGAACATCCTCGCTGTAAGTCAACAGCGCTAACTACTGCAGTACCATGCAGCCTGACAAAAACATCCTGCTCTGAAATCAGTGACAGCACTGACAACATTCAGGCTCCCTCTGGTGTTCAGTCATAGACACTGCACCGAAACGCAAAACGTTTCCTAAGTCATAACATTTATAGTCCGTTAAATCCACAGCACAGCTCTGTTCTGATCTCCCAGGATGCATCAGAAAATACGTTTTTACATGTTTGGTATCGTGAGAGGGTAGACTCTGATTTAACTTCTGCTATTTTAAACCAGAACAGTGGTATCAAAATATACAAACATTTATTTTGTCACATGTAAAAGATTATAAGTTACATTTATTTTCCAGATGGTTTACAGAACATGGTAGCACGTCATTTATATGCAGAACACAATATACCGTATATTCACAGGATAAAAACATATTTAGTGCTAATGTCTTTTGATTTGTGGGTTTAATTTTTCTCAATGTTTCTGTTTTAATCCTAAAGAAAAGTCAAATTTCTTCTCCGGTAAAGCTTCCTGTGTCATCAGAGAATCACAAACATTAAATATTTTTTAACATTTGGGGCTGAAAACAGGCGATATAGAAAGTTCAAAATGTTGTTTTCTCGTCAAATTACCAAATAAAAACTTTTTAAATCATATATTTACTTATAAAGTGCTTAATAGGCATAGATAATTAATAGTATGAAATCCTATATTGTCATATTAGTTATTTTGTATGTTGTTGGTGGTGAGGTAATTCTTTAGCACTTTGAAAGCTGATATTTACATATTGTATACAAGTCCTATTTGCACGCCCACTTCCCCAAAAGTGGAGATGGGAGTGTGTTTCTGCTGAAATCACGACAGTGAGCAGGTGACGCCGGCATCCTCGGTGTGGTCACAGTTGTGCATTTTCCAGGATATATGGGAGCACTCCTTCAGCGAGGCCTCCTCACCGCTGCACTTCAGATTGTCCAGCAGGATTGTTCCCGTACCAGGTCCGAAGAACGCCTCCCCCCGAGCCACGGCGGCGTCTCCGCAGCCCATCTGGCGACACACCACCTTGGCGTCAGGGAGGTCCCAAGCATCATCACATACCGTACCCCATTCAGAATTGGAGAACATCTCCACCCGGCCCTCGCAGCGGTGCTGGCCGTCCACCAGTCGCACCATTCCTGTAAAAACAAAAAGAGTCACTAAAATACTGATTCTTAGTCCTTACTGACACACAGAGGTGGATTTGTGCTGTATGTATTTAAGCTACCTTCAGAGGGCGGTACGATGGTTGTGGTGGTTGTGGGTATCCTTTCCGTTACTTTGGAGTCACGTCCGTATCCGATGTAGAATTCAAAAGCTGAGAAAGGCAGAGGAGAGAAGAACAAAGGAGTGATGCGTCTGGTGGTTTCTGGACATATTCAGTAAATATCAGGTTCAGCTTCTTTAAGGCCACAAAACAGAGATACACTTCCTGCAACATTTTTTCAAGAGCAACTTGTCGTGAATTGTTTCTCTGACACACCAAGCAGACGCCTTATGTCTTGGCCAAAAAGTTGCACTTGAACACACCGCAAAGACTACAGCCAACGATCAACCACCACGTATGTTCTGCACACGCGTGAGATGAAATAACTCTCCATGACAGCAGGCGGTGGTAGACCGTTTCTCTGATACCAGAAGACCATTTTCACACCGCTGTCGGTCACCACTTGTATTATAGGTCGCCTACTAATCCAGAATAATGTCTGATAAAAAGTTGAAAATGGGGCTTGCGTTGTCTTTTAGTGTAAAAAGAAAAGAAGAGACGGAGGCGACAAATGAGGGGAAACCGCACTAATGGATGAAAGCATGGATACTACAGCGGCATGCTCAAGGGGCTTTCCTGAACCTGTGTCGAGAGCTGGAGAGAAATGAAACCTCCCAACAGCCAATCAGAGAGATTCATCTCACCGACCGACACTGTCAACATAGATAGCGGTTCGTAATACAGACATTCCCAATGCTCAGTGTTTCTGTTAAATAAGAACGTGTCCCTAGTTAAACCTGCTTTTGCCCGCCGTGCTGTACGAGCGATCCCGTCAGGACTTACGTAGACATATCACTCCGGCATCCTCGTGATGGCCACAGTTGTGCTGACCCCAGCCCAGGTGTGAGCACAGAGACAGATCCCATTCGTTGCCGTTGCACTGCACATTGTCAAGCAGGATCGGGCCTTGACCATAGCCGAAGTAGGCCTTGTCTGTGGCCGTTATAGCCGGGCCACAGCCAAGGATCCTGCACACCACGTTGGCGTTGTCCATGTCCCAGCCGTCATCACACACCGTCCCCCACCGGCCTCGGAATAAGACTTCCACACGGCCCTGGCAGCTGCTGTTACCGTTCACCAGACGGATGGATGGTCTGCCTGCACAGGGGAAAACAAACTCCATCGCTTAAAAGTCAGATATTTAAAATAACTGTATTTGTTTTTAAGCAGCAGTTGAACTGTTGTACCTTTTGTCTGAGCAGTTGTTGTCATGGTAGTTGTAGTCGGTGAATCAGTGACTGGAATTTCCTCCGTCGCTGGACAGAAAATGATCAAAGGACAAAGTGACTTGATGCCTCAGACTACCTTGTTAGGATGACCTTCTTGTGAGGATGCAGACAAGCATGTTTTCTCATAAATCCCTTTTTTTAATTGGGGGGAAATGTCTCCCCCTGGTGGTCATTTGGCAGAGTTACACATTCAATTTATCAAATGGAATAAAACCCATCTTATCCAAGAGGTAAAAGTCAGTGTGTGCTCTCTTACAGATGATCTGTTTTATTCTGTTTGTTTACCTTCAGTGTTGACTGTTACACGGATTCCACTCTGGCCTTCTGTGACTGGAGGAGGTACAGTGGAGACTTCTAAAGAGGGAGACGTTAGAGCACAACATTTTAATTAATATAGAGGACAACATCCACAATTCATCTTTTTACTAGAACTAACAATACTTGTGACCAACAGACACCATACTACTTTCATAACAATCTCTTTCATTGTCCTTTTTTTGTTTCCACCAAAATAAATGAAATATATTTGGCATAACTTATCTATGCCCCAAGATTACTCCCTGACATATTCTTCAATTAGGACAGTGGTTACTAAACTTTTTCTCCCCGTCCCCCTTTGGCAAATGAAAATAATTCAGTGTGACACGTCCCAAACCGAAGAAACTGGCAAGTGGCCTTTAAAGAGGAAGCAATTAATTGTGACAATGC
Organism: Labrus mixtus; assembly: GCF_963584025.1. Classification (NCBI taxonomy): domain Eukaryota; kingdom Metazoa; phylum Chordata; class Actinopteri; order Labriformes; family Labridae; genus Labrus; species Labrus mixtus. Next base: position 23,041,439 of record NC_083625.1, on the reverse strand, counting down.
AACATGAAACTTCCAAATTTGTTACATCGACACACGACGTAGATTAAGCCTAACACAAACCAGGAAGTCCTCTCACAAAATGTACCGTGTTTGCTAGCAATGAGAAATGGTGTGCATTGGGAATAACTGAATTAGGCTAACCTAATTTTGAATATTGACAGAAGTAAGAAACAAGTTCACAGTAAAGAAGAGCCACTATAGTAAATGGTGTTCATGGGGTTTCTTTGGATGGTAATGCTACTGTGTTAGCTAACGCACCACTTTGGTTCTGACTGAAATAGCGAGCTACTATTCTCTGGTTCAGCCTGATTTTGTACAGTTTTGTGAACATCACCTATTGAGACTAAGGGGCTCAGATGCTTTGCAATCTAATGACATTCTCTTTGGTCTCAGCCATGCGTAAGGTTAAAGTTAAAGCTGACCTATTCTGATGATCAACATTTTTAAAACTCACATATAGTTTAACTATGCTGGATGTCAAAATTAAACTAGGGCAAAGTTTCAGACCATGAGGTAAATGTTTGTTGGAGTAATCCCAGGTTAATTCTGCAGAGGGCGCTAACCAGCTTGTTCTGCAAATTGCCAATGAAACCAAGAATTTCAAGAGGCGGCTCAAAGCCTCTGCGTTAACTGGTGACAGCTCTTCCCCCAGCACTGGAGAGTAGCCCCAGAGAGCCGACCAACCAGAAGAAAGTGGGCACGTTGGGAGGGGGCCTTAAAGAGGAAGCAGCTGAAACAAGCCATTTCAGGCAGAGGCTGAATTGAGGGTTTTTACTGACGCCAGTATCAGATAAATAAGGAGGTTTTTGAGCTGCAGATCCAGCAAAGCTGACTGAGATAAGCATACCTGCGCAGGTGACCCCAGCGTCTTCATGGTGGCCACAGTTGTGTTTGCCCCAGCCGAGGTTGTTGCAAGAGTACAGGTCCGCCTCATTTCCTTTGCACCTCACGTTGTCCAAGAGAATCAGGCCGGTGCCAAAGCCAAAGTAGGAATTTGTGTGCGCAGAGATGGCACCGCCGCAGCCTATCTGTTGGCATACCACCATGGCGTTCTCAATGTGCCACACATCGTCACACACCGTCCCCCATTTCCCCTGGAAGTAGATCTCTACACGGCCCTGGCAGGAGTTCTGTCCGTTCATTAGACGGATGGTGCCATCTCCTAAACCAAGAGGGAGAGCGAGAGGAAGTTACAGCAACTGATGTTGAATAAATTTCTGAACTTTTTGTTTATAGACTCTGAAGGTTTTGTTCTTTATTGATGTTTCATTTAAGATTTGATGGTTTGGGGTTACCAGACAGTTTTAATAAGTGCTAGTTTTAATGCATGACTGTGTGAGACTGAGGGGAAAAGTCAATGTACGTCGATACAGAGAAAGGAAATTGGAGTGGGCCTCAACCAGGGTTGTTGTGTAGTTTGGGATTTTTCATTAGTTTGATTTTTGTTTTCAATTTCAGTTTAGTGTTAATTCATTTTTAATGCTGGTTTGTTAGTTTAGATCTCCAACCTGCAGTGTTGTGATGTATTTCCAACTCAAACGTGATGGAACCAATCACAAGATAGAAGGCGGGACATAACGTTAGGATGACTTTGATTGGATCATTGGCTTCCAGTGTGTCACTCAGTGTGTTTGTCCAAAACTAAGGACATTTTTTCTCTGTAATTTTATTTGATTTAACTTCAATCTGTAAACACACAAAACAGTTTCAGTTGGTTCTTTTTTTTGTAAAGCCTCGTTATTATTGTAGTTTCAGTAAACATGTTTTTGACATTTTATTTCTGTTAACGATAAAAACTTTTGCGTAGACGATACAAATAGTGACTCAAGATAAAAACAGTTAAGGTGCGTGTCTGATTTTGGCCTAAGCACAGATGTTGTCATGTTATGCATTGGTCCAGACAAAAACACACCCTTCATTGACGCTAGTCCACCTGAGGCCTCAGGTGGACTAGCTTCACACGTCACAGGTTAAATAAATGGGATTGTGTTGAAGTTTCTCAATGATCCTCTCGGGAATTAATGAAGACAAAAAAAGACACAAGGGAGGCCACAACAAAGGCGGACCCAGCAGACAAAAGGGGGCGGCTTTGAGTCCTATTGAACCTGAAGATGTCCACAGATACCATCCTCAGTATTACAAAACAAACCTTTGATGTTGCGTCACATTTGGTGAAAGTTTCGCAACACTACATAGAATAACCATGAATGCCTGAAGAATACTTTCACCAGCTAGTCGCTAACTTTGTCTCTCTGCATTGTGTGTGATGGAAAACTGAGAATGAGGGATGAGAAGAAAAAGAAACCTAAAGTGCTAAAAGATGCTACAAGAGCTTTGTTGAAGAGGATAAATGAATCCCACTGGAGTGTCTGTTTGTCTGTCGCCTGGTCTCATAGATAAAACCAGGGAACACTTACGTAAGGCAGAGTTCTCTCCGGGAGGTGTGGTGCGATCCTCAAAACCCTTTGCCCCCGGCACGGCTGGTTCTGGCAGCAAAATGAAAAGGAAACAGGAATATTACTCACTGTGTTCTTTTTTGATTGCAGGGTATGACACGAGGAATGATTGGTCATTATCTCGCTCAGCTAACAGTTGCATAAATTGCTTTACCTCTGCAGGTAACACCCACGTCCTCATAGTGGTAGCAGTTGTGGATGCCCCAGCCCAGACTTCGGCACTGGCTGAGGTCAGTTTCACTCCCTGAGCAATCCACATTATCCAGCACGATGAATCCTGAGCCTTGTCCAAACTTTGAGCTGCTGCCCACTGCCACCGCCACACCACAGCCCAGCTGCTGACACACCACATTGGCATCGACCATGTCCCACTCATCATCGCACACCGTGCCCCAAGAGTCGTTGTGGCGCACCTCCACTCTGCCCTCACACCTGTTGTTTCCATTCATCAGTTGTACTTTGGAGAGATAAGCAGACAGCATCAGTCAGAGTCTGCTCTCAGTCAGTTCAACCACAGTGTTGTTCATTCTTTTAAAGTGGAATGAGGATGTTCAGGTTCTTAAATTATGACTGCTATCTCAGTAAAGCAATGTTTGTGTTTAACAGTTTAATTGATAGGAACAGCAGGGGTGTGTCCAGATGGGTTGCGTGGACCCCCCTAGAAATCTGATCGGCCACCCAAGGTGCTACCCAAAAGATCCTAAACAGTGATTGGCTATTTGCCCTGTCAGAAGCAGGACTTGTGTGACAACCAACTAATAGGTTTTTTGGGGGGCTGCGAGTATTTTTCTTGACATATCAATATCTATTTCATAAGTCTGGCTAAGTAATGCACTCTGTCTTATTAAATACAACTATGTTTTGTTGCAATTAAACAGTGCAAATTTTAAATAATTTTAAGGTTATAAATTCATATGTATTTGTGTGTGTTTGTGTGCACATCACACTTCAGGCCACCCTGGATTAAGTCAGTGCCCCAGTGTGGCCTCCACAGTCAAAAAAGTCTGGACACGCCCCTGGGTCACAGGTCACATTACCGAACATCAGTGTGCCGATACAGCGTGAGAACAAGTCGGAGTTATGAAAAGGGCTGGTTATATGCACATCACAGGTGCAGGGGAAAATAAAAACAGCAGAAAGAACAAGAAGATGAGGTTACCTTTGAGAAAAGAGAACGAGCACCAAACGGTTCTGATCTTTAAAGGCAATCCTTTGCACAGTGTTTTTAATGGACTCTGAAGGTCCTTCAGTGAGCGAATATTGATGCCTCAGTGATGCTCCTTCAGTGAGCGGCTAGTGATGTCTGTGTTCTTCTAAACAACTCAGGGGCTCCTTTGTTCAAGCAGCAGTACAACATTTAAATAAACATGTCTACCCATGGCTCTGCTTCATTTCTGTAAATTATGTCTCAAATGGTTTTAAATGTGTTTGTTATTTATGTATTTGTTGTGTATTGTTTTTTGTGTGAATTGGCAGGTGGCAAAATAGTTTTTCCTAATGGGGATTAATTCAACCCTAATTTCTTGCCCCATTCATCTCATGTTTGAATGCGGGCTTTCTTCTGGTTGATTTGTAAACAATGCACTTTTTGTGATATCTGGTATCATGAAGACATTGCTAAGCTAACCTGTCCTGAACATGGCTCATTGCAGATGTAAGAACTGAAGAGGCTAGCTTTACGTATATTTGCACCAGGTGATATCACTGTATCATCTGCATACTCTTGAGTATTGATCTTTTTGACATGCGTTAGGCTTACTCATTCATGCATAATGAGAATAGAATTGGTCCGAGAATAGAGCCTTGTGGGACGCCAACAAGACAGTCAAGCTAAGGAGAACTAATGCTATACTTTAGCTCCCTGTATTTCAATTTTTTTTAAGGACAGCACCAATACAGAAAGTCTGAAGCTCATTTAAGCTCCACTGTCTGAGGAATATATAACAACATTTTTCTATGAGGAAAGTAGAAGAAAGATTGATATAATGACAGTTAATAGCAAGTAGAAAAAAATCCCTCTGGACACAATAAGCCACATGACTCTCTGGAAGTGAGTGAGAAGGATGCGGGAGGGTGGGAGGTTACATAGCAAATAATTGGGGATTAGGAAAAAGGAGAGCTGGGAAAGTGACCTTGTTTTAAAGCGCTCCAGGCAATGATCTACCTTCTGTACTCTCTTTCAGTGACACACAGCCAGCAACTGATAGGTTTTCTTGCCATGGCCTGAATACAGACATGTTTTTCTTAACATAAGTGTCTAGGTCGGCGTGGGGGGGTAGGAGGTGGAGGTAGGTGTCTAGCTTATGCTTACCTTGGTATTGTGTCTTCACAGGGGGTTGTACACCAGTGGCTGCAACAGCACAGAAAGGAGACAGAGAGAGATAAAGAGTTATGATAACAATTATTTAAAGGAGATTTAGCCTTCGATAGTTACTAAATATCTACTTTATCTATGTTCCTGTAACACGAGACACAGACTGAAACCACAACAGAAGGAATGTTCAGACCATTTAGTGCAGGTAAAACAAGATGTGTTATCTTAATACTTATTGGTTTCAAGCCATGCTTGCAGAATTGAAAGATCCCTTGACTTTAGAGAACCCCACTAAGACATAAGTTTGTAGTTGTCATATGTGATACTTGGTTTCCCACAGGATCTTTTTTTTTATCTTGCTGATCATTTGACGTTTGGTGTAGTGCTACCATGGGTTCAAAATTGAATTGGCCAAATAACAATAGGCTCATGAAATCCTCTACTAAAGCCCATCAGCTTTAGTCTAATGATAATATGCTTAATATGCGTAATGCAGTCCAAATTCAAAACATTAGAGAACTGTCTCCCCCCGCTCCCTCTTCTCTAGAGTCGATGCCATGTGGTGGACACTGAAGCTTCAGTGTTTATCCAGCTCTGCATCGGTCTGTAAACCTTTCTGTGTTCTAACCTCTCTCCATTTTTCAAAAGCATCTCCAATATTGATCCTAGTTTGAGCACGTTTCTGCTCGTGGAGCTTATTAGAAACATGCAGAGGCTTTTTAGGTCGGGTACAGTCACTTCTATCTGAACCACTTCTCTTGCCCACTTCCATCGCTGCAACACCTGTTGGTTTGACCTGATAACTGCTCTCATATCTGGAGAACTGAGGGGCGTCCAAAACGGCTGTGTGTTGGTGTCTTAAAACCGTCTACCTTCTCTGGTCCAAACAAATCCAGATCATTCAGGAGCAGAATCTAAAGTTAGAAGGAGGACATACTGGCTGCTGCATTGTTGTCAGAGAAGCCAGCACTTCAACATAACATGTTTCCTTAATGTCTGATCATATAGTAAGGTCACTGTATCATTTCATTCAGTAGATATCTTACTGATTGGACCTTCAAAGTCAAATTTAGAGTCAAATACAGTGGCTACCGGTAATTGACAAGTTGCTACAATGATGTCATCTAAAAAAAGAAAGAAAAATTAATATCCAGCCTCTTGTCCAAATGTTTTCACTTCTGGCTCACAAAAACCAAGGTGGTGATGGATTTGTAAAACAAAGGTCACCATACATATCTGAGCTTTCATCTTTGTTTGTCACATTTCTCTGATGTTTTGACGCAACACATAGTTTTCCCATACTGGAAGATTCTGGACTTGTATGGAGGTCAGTCTAACACCTGAAGAAATACGTCTCAGGTTTCAACACCCCAGGGACTGTTCTTAACATCACACCCAATATGGGTCAATTCACAGGCTTCTCCCATTTGTCTGAGACAATGAAACATGTACATTACACATACAACTTCTTGTTTTAGGATCAAAGGGTCTGTAACACATCTGTTTATGATATCATGTGCAGGGTACATCTTGGGTCAGATCATGTGTTTTGGCGGATTACTTACTGGATACAGCTCGTCTGCTTATTTTTACGTCTCCTGAAAGACATGCAAAAAGAAAAAGCTATTAAGGGACACATTCGTTGGCTTTATCAAGAGACAGAACCTATTCACTAATGTCATCACATTTGAATAAACATGCTTCCTCTTTATTTGTGGCTCATGTCCAGTGAGGCCCATTGATTGCTGCTTTCTACAAAATGCCTCCAGGGCTTGTAAAACAGACCAGACAGTAACAGTGGACAAAAGCACTCATCTACAGGGAGCTCAGTTGCAGGTACACCTGGTTCCTGAGCACTATTATGCCCAGAATATGTGGATACGCTCTGACACATAAGATGTAATATCATGTGTGCAATAAAAGTTTTTTTTTTTTTTGGTTAAAGGCAAGAACATGTGAGCGTGTTGAATGCTTCTGCAAAGCTGGGAACCGATTTTCAGTCTTTATGAAAACAAGCCTCTGATCCTGAGCCAGGAAATGGAAATGACCCATTATGGGAAGGATAAAGTTTGCTTTTGATAAGATGTTCTATCGAAAGTGTTTCTTCTTTGCCACTTTAGGGTAGAGGCATACGCGAAGGTTGTCATGTACAACCACTATGGATGAATTTGTGGCTACCACTTCAGGCTACTGTTTCAGATCAATAAGGATAATAATGTTATTTATTAAATGACAATTAGCCACCAAAATGCTTACAATTTAAAGAGGTGAAGACACTGAATGAAGCTGTGTCCATTTATTATCAGAAGCTCTTCAGCAAACACAGGTGAGAGATGAGATTTATTTATGTTTCTCTTCAGGTCTGATGGACTTTAAAACTAGATAGCATGCATTTTCTGGGTGCATTGTTGTTGTTTTTTTTTTACAAAGGGTTAAACTTGAGCCTGTCCTCACAGCAACATTAACACTCACATTACATTCATACGGGGCCATATCAAAATACAGATGATAATATACAGGCTCTAGAAAACAAGGAACACCTCCATCAAAATGCACTTTCCTAATCGCAAGTGGTGGTCTGTTTGGAAGGCAGCTTTGAGGGACACTCACCAAGTCGCAGCAGCAAACTGAGGGCCACGAAGACGAGGGATCCCAGCAGGGTAACCAGGAGCCAGACGGCTGGGTTCCAGCACCTGCACTCGCTCTCCACCGCACGCTGTCCTCGCATGGTTGCCTGACTGACCATCCGCCTACAAATACACACATTCACATACGGTCAGACCTGAGTGTAGCAGACAGCTTTCTACTATCACAGAAAACAATCACTATTTTCTGCCCTGGTTCAGAGTAGCCTAATTATAGTATTGGATTGTTTTCTCTAATGGCGCCTGCAGCTGTTGTTAATGTGTTGTAGTAGGTATTGATGGTAGTCTTGGGGTGAGGCCGGCTAGTGTGTGGCTCAAAAATAAATAATTTCCTTGTGATGCATATCGCTCCCTGTGGACATTGGAGAGCTGTTAGGAAGTTATAAACAAAAAGAGACATATAAACACCAGTAACAGATTCTCGGTGAGAGTCCCACAAGATGTTCCAGACAAGGAAGTGTGCCGTCAAAACTAATCCCCACCAGGAATAGAGAGTCCAGTTACACTGCTGTTTTATAAGCACAAAATGACCGCTGTTTACCTCTCAGGCAGCAGCAAATAAGTTGAAGTCTGTTCGCAGTATTATCGGACCTTCCCATTCCAGCACCACCAACAGCTGGTGATTTCTTGTGTTACAGAGGAGGGGACAGCCACCTGTGGCATGGGGTCTGATAATCAAGGGGATTTTCCTTCTGTCAAAGATTATTGGGGGATTCACCAACAATCACTCAATGATCCGAGAAAGATAGTGAGGTCAGACGGTGGATTCCCTACATTCTTTTCAAATGAGAAGCTGGAGTGAATGACATTTATCTCACACTGCAACGGGATTCAAATACTTCTGTAGTATTTATACAACAGCAAAGTCCAAGAATGTGAGGTTTGCCATGAGCGCTGAGGAATGGGGATGCTACTGTTACCACTTCCTCTCAAGAGGTATATCTGGAGTATCATTGATTAACGTTGTGTTCAATTAACAACGCAGCAAACAGTTTGATCAAGACGGCTCCTTAGATCAAGCAGTAACTACCCACACACTCAGGTGATGAGGAGCGACTCTGTGTTAACACTTTACAAGATTGCTGGGACAAAATGTTTTCTTTGAAACAGTCCAGACCCGATCAGCTGCAGAACTCGTTGTATTGGCCAAATCCAATGAATCAATAAATTATGAGAGTGTGTCTGTATGTCTGCCCTGTGATTGACTAGTGACCTGTCACGGGAACCCCTACCACCCAATTACAATAGGTCCAGTCCCCCACGACCCTAACTGGGAAAAAGTGGTATAGATAATGGATGGATGGACTAGTGTATGCTGCTTGTGAAAACATTGTATACTAGCATGATCACGTTAGAGGTTATCCAGTTGTACTGAATATCAGCAAAGCTGTGATTATCACACAAATAGAGAGAGAGTCACTATGGCAGTGCAGATATTCTGTATCATCTATATTTAGTCGTACAGCACCGATTCATAACAAATGTACAAAAGGAGCAGGACTAAAAAAAAGTAGACCCAACTCTTTGGACATTTTTCCACCATGATCAACATTTAGCAAAGTTACAGTGGCGAGGAAAAATTTCCTTTAAGAGGCAGAAACCTAGGGGCGATGGTAGTCTAGTGGTTAGTCTGGCGCCCCATGTGCGGAGGCTGTAGTCCTCTAAGCCGACCTGATGTGGCTCCTTTCCCCGCATGTCATTCCCCACTCTCTCTACCTGGTTTCAGACTCTATCCACTCGGGTTGTTTGTCTCTTGGCCGATGCAGAATTCCCCCTGACCTTACCCAGGAATGTGTATTGGGGATGATGAGGGGAGAATTTGATATTGGCCCCTCGAGATAGTGGACATTCCGAGCCCAGGGGGCACAAAAAGACATTTCTGCTTTCTGTGGTCCCCATCGTCAGGCATAAACGCTGCTTCCTGCAATCTGTCACTAGAACCCTCCAAAACGTTTAGGCACCTGATGACACTGCAGGGGCGCCTCTCGTCTCCTTGGAGTGAGCGCGGGGGGACTGGGCTGAAGGGTGGATGTTCAAATCTTGACTCACAGCACCGCACACATACAGTTATTTACAACTTTTATGGGGTCATTATGTGATACAAAAGACTTTTAAAAAAGTGGCTGAAGGAAAGCTGTCAAATTTGAGTTTGTCTTGTCCCAGCCCTTTTCCTTAGTGGCCGTTGCATTGTCTCAAAATGTGCAGCCCAGAAGGCCAGTCGCCCACAGAGAGGTCATTGTGCTTCCTATTGGGAGGTGGGGATTTTAACACCTGCACAGTAGCTCAAGAACCATGGCCGTCTCATTTGCACACTGTACCAACAAACCACTCGAAACTCCGGGACAAATGGCTCAGTTATGAGGGATGAAAAATAATCTAGTCCCCAATGTTATGTTTTTCAATACTCCATTCATACGAGGATGTAGCGCAGATCCGCTGGGGAATAATGTCGCCTTTTGTGTGTCGGCTCTGCTTCCCCTCCCTTCTCACTGCCCTGCGCTGAGAAATAGCTGAAAGATCTCGGCCTCGCAATGTCCCTCGATGTCTGAGATACACCGAAGAAGTTAGCACAGAAACTCAGAGAATATAAAGCTGTTTGAAGGATGCATTGTTAAACAAAGCCTTTAGTGAGATATACGATTTTCTGCTGAGTCTATTTGGTGTTTTCAAAAAATCACAGAATAAAAACACATTTTTGGAAGATATGGGGATGTCATTGTTCAGTAATAATCATCATTTAAGGACGAAACAGTCGTTAAACATCAGCATTTATAATACAGTATGACCTTAAATGAAATGTCTGGCATGCACAATAAATTATAAAAACATAAATGTCTTCGTTGACCCCTGTTTCTGAGCTCTATTTTGAAGGTTTAGTTGAAGCAAGAGCAACTTAAATGACAGAGAAAAAATAGATTTAAAGACATGAGCATTCACTGAAATGTCACAGAAGTATTTAAGAAATGAATATGATAGTCAAACTATGAAGATTAAGAAAAACCAATTAATTAAAAAATACTTACCCGTTATGAAAGTATTTATCGTCACTCACAACAACAAAAATTGAATAAAAATTAATTTGGCTTCCTCACCCCAGAAAAAGTACAAAACATCCCAAGAGCTCAAATAGGGAGAGGAATTATTCCACAGGTCAAACAACAAACTCAGAAAGTAGATGTAGAAGATGAGGCAGGAAAGTCTCTAATGCGCTCCTGGTATAAGGTCTTACATCTGCTTAACCCTGCCTGACTATAAGTACCCGGGTCCAGTGATAGAGATTACGTAAAACAATAAATACCACAGTATTTTATGTTAATATTCTAACGCCCCTGTACCTGTCTGCGCCATCTAAGAGAAGCAGGAGGGGTCAAACAACAACAAAGACAAAACAAAAGAGGATGAAAGCTAACCCTTCACTGGTACCCCTGCATCTCCAGTTTCAGGTAGCGCTCACAGAAGGTGCGGTCTTGCTCATCTCTGCACACACTCACAGAGGGACGCAGGGCTGGGGCTCAGCTCGGTCCTGTGTGTGTTTCAGTGTGTGTGTGTGTGTGTGTGTGTGTGTGTGTGTGTGTGTGTGTGTGTGTGTGTGTGTGGATAGGTCTCGCCCACACAGCAACAACTGAAATGCAAAAGACAAGAAATTACTATGATTATTATGTTCATCAGACGATGAAAACAGTAGTTTGTGGAACGCTTTAGAGGTATTAAAACCCAACAGTTCAAATAAGAACTGGCGACAGATGAATGATACTAGATCCACCAGTGACGGAAAAGTCAAGGCAAGCCAACCATGAACTGGTTTTCTGCACATTGTTTAAGTCTCATGAAATGTTATCAGTATGGGTTTAATTTAGCCTAAAAGTCAAAGTAGTGATTGTTACAATCTCATTTTTATTACCAACATCTTGATCTGAACTTTGCATCCCTAAAGAGAAGTCGTCCATGTTCCATCATTCGCTGCAGTCACACTTGTTTACTTGTTGCCCAAAGAGTCTCTATTGAGCTGCAAAGAAGCTCATGTTGTGGTAATATTTCAGACATTCAAGATTTTCCTCTGTTCTTTCAACTGCATGGGTCCTCAGATGGAAAAGCCTGGGGCCTCTCTGAAGTGTTGCTGGAATTGCTTCCAAATGCTAATCCTTCCCGGGCCGTGGAGAAACGTGCAGGCTGTCTGCGGCCATTGACAAGCTTTTCCAAGGACCAATTCAGGGCTCCTTCCTGGGGGGTCAGTACAAAAATACTGAGATTGTATTACACTAATCTGAACCCCAAGGATACTGAGAAAATACAACACAACACAACACAGCATCGATAACAGATTTAGCAGGTACTTGTCTTGACTTGAAAACGTATTTTTTGCTTCAGTGTGTTAGCACTATTTTTTAAAGAACTAGCCAAAGCCCCAGGATACCACGAGTAGTGTTGTAGTCAAGACCACACCAATCGAGACCAAGACATACCCAAGACCTGAGTGCTCCGAGACCAAAACAAGACCAAGACATTTAGAGATCGAGACCAAGACAAGACCAAGACTAAGGCAGGGCGAGACCAAGACCAAGACCAAGACCATAAATATCAGTGAAACGTCATCAACTTGTGTGCATGTCACTCACGTTTGAAGTTATTCGTTCTTTTAGAAAGAAGCATTTTCTTTCTAATCACAGTAATGACGTGAAAAACTAACCTTTCATTGGTGGAGTCCACCCAGTCCGAGACCGAGTTATGTAATGCGTTATCTCAATGCTGTTATCTCAGGTTGCAGGGGTCTTTAGTTTTAACATGACCCAGATAATGCAGGGTGACATACTTCTGCCTTTGTCTAAGACAGTTTTTTTAAATAGGTCATGAAGACTGGAGGTATTTTGTATCGTAAGTGTTGAACAATGACCCAATTCTGCCAATAAACACGTCAACACTTAGACTTAAAGAAAGAGCGTTTAGGAATAAGTGCCCACTGTAAACATTAACAGACGAAGCCTGAGTGACGTCACCCGTCTGTTCCTGCAGGAGGTGCTGGAGTCCCATCGATGGCGGCCTCCATGCTGGAAATGCTGTCTCACCCTAACTTTCATTCAACCTAATGACAGGCTGAGAGCTGGAGCTGAGGAGGGTTTTAAGCCTCCTGACAAACCGTTACACCGCGCCCGCCTGTCAATCAGGTCACACCTTATTGTGAATAACTCTTATCCTTCATCAAATCAAAACTGACGAGTCATCAAAACATTCACCCCCCCGTACAGTGTGTGCTGATCGAGACGTGAGCTAATCAGATCTATTTGGTTTTTTGAACCACGCTGTAAACACGTTAATCTCTGCTGTAAAAACAGGCTTTTTAGAATGGGTGTGTATGTGACTTCCTGTGCTTCTGCAGCCAGCCTCTAGTGGACACTCGAGGAACTGCAGGATTTTACACTTCAGAATCGGCTTCATTTTTAAACACCAGAGGTTGCTGTTTGGTCTAAACTCACTGATTAGTGATGTGTTTCTGGGCCTCCATTGACTCTCGTCAATGCTTTGCTTCTATTTCTTAAATCCTTAATTTGTTGATTCAAAAAGGCAACATGAATGAGTTCCATGCATAAAATAAGCTCAACTTGATCCAACATTTTTAACTGATGTTGTCAGTTACAAAACGCTTCTTCGCATTACATAACCTTCCTGTGTATTATGTCTGAGGTAAGTTAAGGTAAGTTGAGGTAAGAGGCGTGGTACAACATTTTCAGTTGCAGCTCCATGTCCTGTGCAGACAGAGCAGGGGAGTGCCATCGCACGACAGGATGCCCACTGAGTCACGATGATAAAGACAGGGTTCAAAAGACTCAGACATTAAAGAGCGTAAGAGAGCACCAGACCGCCTTTGGTCATTGGGCGTGGGGGAATAAAACAATTATGGGGATTTTTTTTAAAATACTGTAACACTATAAATTAGTGATGGTGATACATCATGTAGAGGACAAAAAACGTTAATGGCCTCAAAAGACACCTGACTCCTGCGTGGGATCAGGTTAACTCAGACGACACCACGAGAGTCGAAAATTAAAGATATCAACGTATCAGAAGTGATGAAATCTGAATTTTATAGTAGAGGGGTTATATTTAAAGTCAGCACGTGCAAAGCTTGATGTCATACTGAAACAATACAGATGATTTGCAGAAATTAAGGGTATAAGTCTGTGAGCTGGGCGTAAAGATGGCATCATACTGAGTTAGCCCAAGAAATGCAAAGCCAGCCAGATGTGCAGGAACATATTTTAATTTAAACACAGGGATAGAAATGTGTTATCATGTGCATGTCCTCACATCCATAGCCCCTTTTTCGACTGGAGGAACTATCCCCCCTGAACTAGGGACCTTTTGAGGAATTATGTGCATTTCGACCGCAGGAACCAGGGTCTAAATTTAGTTCTAAAAGGTTAAGGGTAAAAGATCTACCCTTAAAAAAGACCCTGCTAGAGGCAGCAGTACTTTCTAAAGGTCCAGGGACTTTGGAGGCCAGGGCATGCTGAATATCTCTGCACAGCAGGGTTTTAGATCAGCCACTGTGTAAAATACTTTTTTCCCCGCCTTAATTCTTCATCAAAATCGATACAGGTCACAATGATGTGTTCGAAATCTGTCGCCTGTCTGCCTGCATGGGCAAGCTTTTATCTGTCTGGCCCTGTTAGGCAGGATCTGTCCATATAATAAATACAAGTTGAGACCTTATTTTTCCAGGTAAGCATGACATGTGTGACCTGAGACAAATCCTGATCTATCCAGATACCTCAGTTTTTAAACTGTTGGACACACTTTATGTTTACATTGTCTTCTGTGAACAATGCAGCATTAATGGGTTATAATGTTCTGTTTTTGGGGGGTTCAGCATCAGTTTAAGATGGCCTAAGAATATCTGCTTACAGGGAATATAATTTCTGCAGATGTAAAACTCACTGTTGGAGCTAAACTGTGTCGAATGATTAAGGAGCTGTAGCAGAGAGGCAGTGGGATTTATTCCCCCTCTCCGTCTCTCTCTCTGTTTCTCTCTCTCCCTCTCTCTCCCCCCCTCCGTCTCTCTCTCTCTCCCTCTCTGTTTCTGCCTCTTCCCAACAGTCTGCCACACGTGATGAGCAGACAGAGATGGAAATGAGAGAGGGAGCAGCCCAAGGACACCCTGATAACACACAGCCGAGTCTCTCTCCATTTTTTGTCTATTTCAGTCCCTCTCAAACGAACAATTAAAGATTCTCCCACTGTAGAAAAATAAACGAACACTGATTTTTACGTAAAATAAGTCATGCTCTGACCAAAATGAAGCCTGTCGTCTGTTTGTATGGGTACCACCCAGCGGTCAAACATGGTGTAGTTTGCCTTTTTGATGGATTATGGCAACCTGATATTGAAAAGGTATGTACTGTACATACCTCCGAGGATTTATACATTTCAATATCACTGCCTTTGCCAAACAAGGAAAATCTCAGGAAGCATTGTATGAAAGGCCCAGGCTCATCTGACACAGAACATTCCTGTTGATTATATCAACATGCAGACGGAACATTTGGGATTGTGAAGGAATTCATTACAATCGTCAGTTGTTTTTGTAAAATGCAGCAGATAATCCACTTCTTACTAAGTCTAAAGATAATAATGATAGAAATGCATTGTTCTTCTATAGCACTTTTTAAGTATTTAAAGACGCTTAACAAAGAATAACAACAAAACAAAAGAGAAATTATGTCAGAGAAGGAGGATGAGGACAGAGTTTGTGAGTAGTTGTAGGCGATGGCGAAGAGGCAAATTTTTAGGGAGTTCTTGAAGGTGTTGAGTGAGGTTGGGGTGGGGGGTGGAGGGGGTCTCTGATGGGTTTTTTGGGAGTGAGTTCCAGAGCGGCAATGGAGAAAGCCCTGTCCCCCCAGAACAACCAGTGTCCCGATGCATATACTCCACTTCCTATTTTTTCTCTCCTATGGATGGATAATTCCTGTTCATTTTTCTTTGTTGACTTTCATTGACAGACTTTGGTTTTCACAGCAAAAATGCACGCAATGTTAGCAGGGTGTCCGATAGGGCCACCTTAGGGAGGTTACTGTCGTTTTATTTGTATAGCATATTTCATACAAACATAAACTCAATATGCTTTACAAAAGACAAAGATAAACAAACACAATACAACCGTGTTTAAATTTAAAAAAAACAAAAAAACAAAGCATACAAAAATGAACAAATGGATTCAAGAGCTCACTTTAAAACAAAACACATTTGCAAAAGGAGCATGCACCATCCCATACAACACACACATACATACACCTGTTTCTATAGAGTGCACCAACCATATGTACACACACACACATACAAAGATGAACTAGCAACCAAATGCACGAGAGAAAAGCAATGTTTTAAGACCGCTCTTAAATGAACAAAAAGTTTCTACAGGGCCGATTTGTTTGTTGTCTCTGACGCCATCTTTTTTTGGTTTGTAAATGTATGCATGGTCTGAGCGGACCGTAGAATTGAATTTGGATAACTGAACTTTTCTGAGTCTAAATTTAAACATTTATGGTAAAAAAAGAAGATTCAATTCAATGATGCCTCTAATCAGGGTTAACACTTCTGCAGTACTAGCCTTTCGCCACTAGTGGTCATCAGTATCTTTAAAGTCTGTTTGGTTTTGTGTTGCCTTCAGGGTATCTAGTTGTAGTATGGTATCTAGTAACTTTTACTACAACCTTTACTTTGCAATATAATGATAATAGTTATGATGTAAACTTAATATAAAAAAGTGACTAATTCATAATTTTTTGCAAAACATTCATTATTTTCTTCGATGTATCTTTGTACGGTGATTACATTTTATTTCAGCTGATCATCAAAAATCATATTTATCTAAATAAAAAACGTAAGCATTATTGACCTCTTGGTTTTTCCTGACATTTAGAGAGGGAATCATTTTCTTCTGCTTCCTAACAAAGAATTATCACTTTAAATTTAGTGTGTCACAATCTGTTACCTGAGATATAGACTAGTCGCTAGTGTGCGTAGGGGGTAAGGAATTATGTTTGGCATGAACAAAGGATTATGTTTGGCCTTAAAATATTATTGATTATTACAACTTTTTTTTTTAAATTATAGATAAAATATAAAATTAAGATATCTCCCAAAAACGGGTGGCCCAAAATTATTGCTATATAGGCTAATTGCGTTACAAGTTGCAGTCTTACTGCAAGGGTTACTGCGGAGTCGGAGCGGCCATGAACGCAGCACGATGACGCTGCTTGTGACGTGTCTGTGAACGTGACACCGCTGACTGACAGATAAACAAACCCGTCCTGCGTGGCTCTGTGGACCCTTAAACTATTAACGTTACCCCTCTCGGTGTCGGTACACATTTTATTAAACTGTTCGTGAAAGTAGCTCGGTTAAAAGAGGAAGACTTGACTGATGAAACGTTAAATATGAAGCTTTGAGTGAGTCTCCTAACAGGTGAGTTTCACGAGCTGTTGCTAGGAAACTTAACCGTTAACCGTTAGCTTAAAACTCGCTGACAAGATGTGTTAGCAAACCTTTACACGCTGTACTCATGTTACCTGATGTTCAAGTTATTTAACTCAATGTAGAACTTTTAGAGCAGCTACTTCACCACGTAAAGGCTGGCTAATTTAGGCTAGTTAATTAGCCATTAACAAGAGCCCCCATCCTCTGCAATATGACCTAGCGCCCACATAGTGTTATGTGGGTTCAAAGTTCAAACCATAGACTGTAAATATTACAGAGTTCAAACCATAGACTGTAAATATTACAGAGTTCAAAGTTCAAACCATAGACTGTAAATATTACAGAGTTCAAACCATAGACTGTAAATATTACAGAGTTCAAAGTTCAAACCATAGACTGTAAATATTACAGAGTTCAAAGTTCAAACCATAGACTGTAAATATTACAGGGGTCAAAGTTCAAACCATAGACTGTAAATATTACAGAGTTCAAAGTTCAAACCATAGACTGTAAATATTACAGGGTTCAAAGGGAGCAGAGAAACAGTACATTTGAACAGGTTCAGCAGGTCACTTGTTGCGTCCTCAGCTGGCTGAGTGAATAAAGACAGTTTGTTTATATGTTCTCATCTGTTTATAAAGAACGTTAGTTCTGCCATTCATCTGCATTATATGTCCATAAAGTCAGGTGTGGATATCAGAATACCAGGTATAAATTCGGTCTTGATTTGCTTTGCCTGTGTACAGACTAGTTAACTACACTTTACAATGATGTATTTTCTCTAGCAGATATGGCTTCGCCTTAGGGAGAGTTTCCAGAGACTAATTCTTTAAAAAAATTTGTGAAGAAGTCACGCATTTTCATCTGTGTGTTCATTGTGACTGCTGCTCCCCTGACCAATCTTTCAGGGGACTTCTAGGGCTGGGAAATAAATCAGAATTTTTAGATCTATCGACATATTTTAAACGAGATACATTCATATTGATTCTGCAACAGCGTTTTCTTGGTGTCCCAGTCTGTGAATTCACGTTACGGCATTGAGGAAGCACAGCACAGCATGAGCTCCACATACAGACAGTCTGACATGCACACACAGCGCTGCGCTCCCCCGCTGGCTGGCCTCTGATACCGCCTGGCCTCTAACGCCTGTTACTAGTTACTACCGCTGAAGAGACACATTCAGATTGAAGGTGAAACTTCACAGGGGCAAAAATATCGCGGCTCTTCACTCTGCTCCACCTCTCTCTCTCTCTCTGATAGAAACTTTAAAATAGCCTAAATACCAAAATACAATGTTATGTACATTTTGACACTGTGCAGCAGGCTGTGAATAACAGTACCTGTGTAACCTTTGTAATTTCTCTCCATAAAAAAATATGAAGATATATCGTGTATCACCACTCAGCAAAAACATTTCGAGATATGATTTTTTGTCCTGATATCGCCCAGCCCTAGTGACTTCCCTCTTCTCCTTTTTCTTCTAAATCATCTATCTAACAGATATGATCGACTCATTAACCATCTGTTCTTTCAACATGGTGAAAACTGAGGCCAGACCGATGAGACTGAGAATGTGAAAATATAACCGGTTACCAATAAGGTGGCTGAAACATTGAATTTATTATTCACTTGTAATGAAAAAAGAGCTTTTCTATGTGTATACGCAGTCATTTTGCACCTATAAGACCATGCAGCGGTTCTCAGAAAACATGTTTTTTTTTCAAATAAATAACTTTTGTGAAAGAACGTTTAACAGTCCAGATCATCCCAAACATTGATCTCCTCATATTAAATATCTATGATAGACTCATTTTTGAAGATAATGTAAGCAAGTCAATAAATCGGTCAGGCTCTGCTGGAAACACTGCATTCATTGTGACTACATTCATCTAATATTTTGGCAAAAAAAACTGACCATTTCTCACTTTTTCTCCCACCCGCTACTGTCTCATCTTTCCAGCGACCTGGTGTGATAATTGCATGCTGCATGTCTTCTAAACACCCATCACACCCTTGCATAACTTTTTTTCGATATGTCCAGCCATTCCTTGCATGTTGTGCTGTGACTGTCTGGCATCATGAGGAAAGACAGGGATAACCCTCTGGCACTGTCATCCAAGAAACCATGCCAGGGCCAGACGGACTTTGGACGAGAGCTAGAGAGGCTGCGTGCTGAACTGGAGCTAGAGAAAATCCGAACACAGCAGGCCCATGGACTCTTCTGTGTGGAGCTCAGGCACCTACGGGAAGAAGCAGAGAAGGAACAGCAGAGGGTTGTGAGGGATCTGACGGTTCGGCGAGGGTGCCAAACGTATGGGCACTCTAACAGACTCTGGAGTCTGCTGGCTAAAGAGCTGAACGTTCAAGACACTGGACAGTACACTGAGTCCACAGGGAAAGAAGCTTTTTGTTTGTACGGTGGAGAAACATACTCAAAGCTGGAGCAGTTGCTGCTGTTGCTGTGTGAGAAGATAAACAATGAGCAGGCAGGACGTAAATTGCATCACAGACAGGAATTTGAGCTACAGAAGGCCATCTTTCTCTGCCACCTGCTAGAGGCTCATGTTCGACTGTTGCAGGGGAAGAAAAGAGCAGGACACTCCAGAACACCAACTCAGGCAGAGAGCTGTAATCTCCTCCAGAAAAAGCCTCTCCTGACCTGGTCCAGGGCTCGGCAGCAGAAATCCCAAAGTGTTTCAAACTTTCCAAAGAAGAAAACAAAACATGATCAGCGAAGGCAGCCTTTAGGGAGGGCGCCCAGTGCAGCTGACCCCTGCACCACCGCTGCAGTCCTGGACACTTGTCAGAGCAGCTCTCTGAAAAGTTGTCACCTGCCCAACACTGCCCATGCAGGCTGGGACGGCCAGCCCCCCCACTGTTCTGAGTCCTCTGGGTCACACAGGTCACCGCCCTCCAAATGCATGGACAGCAACATGGAGGTAAGCTGTTTCACATTTTGAATTCCACAGAGAGCTTTTACTGCTGGCATTTCCAGTTAATTTAGAAACTACACCAGTATGCACTTGAGGATTTTTGTGGTCTTGCTCCATAATCATACAGAATCCTGAACGCAGGTGGATTTGTGTTGTACAAATGTATCCCACAGTTACTACATGTGCCTTGTTTACTTAAAGGAGATCCATTAAACTCACTTTCAGCATTAATTATGTCACTCTGGAACACCTTTTTAGTAGCGAGATGTGTGGCTCAAAAACGTATTTATCTGATACTGGCGTCCTTGAATACCCTCCTGCCTGAAATGCTTCGTTTTGACTGCAGTCTCTTTAAAGCCCCCTTTGAATGGCCCACTTTCCTCTGATTTGCCATGACCAGCTCTGTGGAAGCTTCCTGGGTGGGTGTGTCTTTGAAAGAGCTGCCGGGGAGGTCGTGTCCTACGACTTTGCTCCATGCTTTGCTCTAATGCGTCGCCAAGTTCTCATAAACGTTTCGTTTGGAGCAGCAGGAAACCACTAACTGGTATAACGCCAACAACTGTGTATCTTGTGTTTAATCAACAAAAAGGACAAATTAGTCATCATATAAAAGTTTAAACTTTAACAAAACTCGATGATGTAATATTTAAAAATATCTTGGTTGGAATTTATTTTGACTTCTTAGTAGATAACATAATAATAATAATAATAATACATAATAATAAGTCGTATTGTTAGTAGTATTTACATTTGAAGTGGCTTAATCAAGTGGGGACGGTTTATTTTACTATTGAATAACTCTCTTCTATTTGAGATTGGCTTGTAAATGCCAACATTTTTTTTCAAGTGTATTTTATTTTTAGATAGATATTTTTAGACGAGCTATGTAAAAACAGGATTTTAAGCCTGGTGAAGGCAGATGAGAAGGAGAGGGAGGACAACTATGCAGACTGTGTGGATGTGGGTGGATCTGTTTATGCCTCTTGTTGGAGTGGCAGAAGTGGGTCAGTGTGATTCAGTCTCTTAAATTTTGGATCCTGTTTTTATATAAGGAGATGAATTATTCATCAAAGCGTCAACTGTCTCAACAGGAGTGCCCACTTGCCAAACATCAGTCATAGATGCATATTAGACATCCTTGTGTATGTAAAGCCCCCGGATTATTAAGAAACCTGCAAGAAAATTATATATGTTTTAAAGGTTTTCGAAGAGTGTGTTTACATGGACTTGAGGATCCTTTTTTTAAAGTATGCCGTTAGTGTGTTTGTGCACGTAAACATCGTATCCTGATTTCATGAACCGAGAAACAAAAGAATCCAGGCTTCTTTCTGACTGCAGAGTGACACATCAGCTGTTTATAAATCATCTCTGTATCTGAGTGACGGTTTCTTTGACAAACAGTTAGCTAACTTCAAGTTCCTTTGATTTAGCCCATGTCAGTATGATACGAAGTTAATACCACTGAACTGATGGATGAGTAAAACTCTTTGTGACAGATATGGTGCTGATGACGCCATGCACTCCATTGTTGTATGCTCGGTGGTCATGTGAGCTTATTTTGTTGTTTGTTGGATGTTTAGTTGTTGTACTCTGTTCTAGGTCAGAGGCTAAATTTAAATGATCAAAGGAGCTGATACAGACGTTTACAGAACGATGTGGCAGACAAAGCCCGCAATACAAAGTCATAACCGTTTTTGCCTTAATAACAGTCACAACATGAACTAAAGAGTGGAGAAGAACATACTGGAGAACAGGAAACATAATGCAGCAGGTTCATTAGAGCACAGAGATGGTAGAGGTGGCGTGCAGACAGTCTATGGTCGTGCAGCGATCACAGGGAATAAACATCACCACCCCCTCCCACTCGCTCCAGGTGAATTCTCCTGATTATATCCTGCTGCGTTCTCACATCAGCTCACTCTGACTTTCTGCAGAATAAATACGAGGAGGCTGGAGGAGAAACTCTGGGTGAAGAGAGAAACATTCAGCTGTTTGTGTTCAGACATGCAGCTCAGCACGGAAAACTTCAGGAAGATTTTCAGAAGTTTTATTTATTTTTTTAATTTATTTATGGCTGTGTCTGATTAAAATGGCTGAAAAATAGCCGCAAAGTCAGTAAACTCTCTCTCTCTCTCTCTCTCTCTCTCTCTCTCTCTTGAGTCCGCCTGTTTGTCAACTGAGCAAACTTCATAATAACATAAAGCGTGCATGCGTTGTATTACGTCGTACAAGAGGTAATCGTGCTTAAACACGGATAATCCGGTGTAGTGTGACCGCGGGCCATGCCGGCCAGCGTGGGAATGGCGCAGCGGGGGGCCAGTCGTGCTTGAGTATGGCACGGTACAGATGGCCAGTGTGACCGCGCCCTTAAAGGAACAGCCGGTAGACTGCTCCACTTAAAGAAAGCAACCCCACTTTCAAGCCTCAGGTTTTGTGAGTACAACAGAGCGGGCACAAAGTATCAGAAATCGTGAAAAATATGAAAGATGAAGGACTGAAACACTATCACATCAGCAGATAAAGACCTGCAAGGCCAGAGTGCTGCTGCTTGTGTCAACATGACTTCTTTTTCCACTTGAGTTGATTATAGTTGAACTTTTCTCAACTTGCCATGCACTGTTGAGATGCACTGATCCGGTCCCTATCGTTGTGTGTACCACGCTGACCTTATTCAGTAGTGTAGCTGTCGGCCATCCCATGACCCATCCGCATTTAATACAGTTCCCCTCTTCTATGCTTTTATCAATCAATGCTTAATGTTTAAGGTTACACTTACTCAGCTATAGCTTCATGCTTCCTTCTTGGCTGCCATTCTTGTTGTTTGTTCCCAAATTGCGTCTTGAGATGAGGAAAAGGAGTTTCAGGTACGCTGCTCCTGCAGCAGATTGATCTGGATCTGGGGGAGCTGGTCTCTGTAAATCTTTTTAAAAGTAGATTGAAGGTGTTGGTGGAAGATGCCTCAGGGTGTAGATGCTTTGACTGATGACTTTCTGCTCTGTGACTCAGGACATGTTGATCTGTGTTTTGGGTCTGTAACTTGTTTAATGTGCTGCTGCCTGTCTCAACCAGGACACTGTAAATAAGGTTTTCATCAATACAAATGTTGTTAGCAGGATATGATGTAGCTGTTTCCTATAACTGTGAAGTCTTGTCCTGCTGCTGCCCATTTAAAAATATAGAAGACAGACATTGCTTAAAGGCGGGCACAGCTGTGATCTTGGTTCCCTCCACTTTGGAATTTATTACTTAAAGGTTATAATTGCTCTCATTGATATTTGTTTTATACTTAGAATTTCAGTAAGTAACTGCAGCTGTTACACAATGCTCTGTTAAAATGGTTTACATAGATAGAATTAGAAAGCTTTGTGTTTTTAAAGGATTAACAGTTTGTAAGAACTTAACCGGACACAATCACAAATCACTTAAAAACCAATCCTCCTCTTCTCGAGTAGATGAACAGATCACTGCTCGTTAAGGGGATTTATGAAGCTGCTGTACTACTTTTCCTTTCTTAATAATTAGTCAGAGTAGGGCTAAATGTCAAGTTAATTAGTTAACCAGAATTAAGTGGTGATGTAGTTTATCTTTTGTAGCAGCAGACTACAGCTTTACCTTTTGTAAATGTCCCTTTTCTAAGGATACATTACTAAAACATTCATCAACTTGTCAGACATCTGCAATAAAACATTCAAATGAGTCTGGACTGGACACACTTGTTCCCCTGCCTGCTCCTGCAGCCTCCGCTGTGTTGCAGTGTGCACTGCCTCTTGAACGATCAATAGGCAGGCAACATCATTCCAGCGTCATCTCCATGGAAACGAGCCCTAGTCGCGGTAATGATTGGGCCCCGTCTCAAAGCCTGCCTTTTTGTGATAGGATGAGGGGAAGCAGTCCTCCCTACCCCCTCCTCCCAGCGACACTCACCGTCTTACACACACACACATTTTTCCCTTCGTCCTCTTTCTTCACCTTTATGACGCTGTAACTCAGATGGGATTAAGCAGACTGTCGAGTCCTATTGAATCTGGATAAAATGCTTTTTGACACAGCAGCATCAACAGACCTACGGCTGAAAAGTCAACATGCCACCCACATCTGAGCCTCACTGAGAGAACGGGGACTGGACTGGAGACCTGTTAGTGCGATCGCTGTCTTGTTTTTCTCCCCATCGCACGTCTCTTCTTGTTTGCTATTTCAGTTGGGCCTGCATGCGCCTGTTTAGTGATTCGTCGGGTAAGAAGTCGACTGACTCCCGTTTCAGGAAATGTTTTTGTGACAAACATCGGACGACAGGGCATGAAGGCATGAAGAAACTGGCCATGTCCAGTGTGGTGAGCAGGACTCTAAATCTAAAACACAAACCACAGGATGTTCAAGAATGCTACCAGGACGATCACATTCACTAAATTGCCTCCATAAGCGAAAGCCGAGGATCTTTAATCTCCTTTTTGGAAGTGGTTGTCCTCATTTTAGAAACTGCCGCAGAGGGAGGAAAGAGGTACTTTATGACTGCTGGTTTATATCTAACTGGTTTCTCTTATATATGGCAAACAGCATCTAGCTGTGACACCTTCAGTTGCTCTGTTTTTGTTTGCCTAAACCCCACTTTATGGGGATTTGCACATATTAGGCTTGACGCTGGATTTTTGACAATCATGGCTGAAACAGTTCTTCACCGGGTTTCAGATACCTCTCCCCAACTGTGAAAAAACCCTCCTTCTCATGAACTGATGGAAAGAGAAAGGACAATGACTTAATCTTCATTTTGCCACAACCTGCCACAGCTGATCCCTGTTACTCTCCTTTAACAAATGAAAAGTCTGTGATGGCTCTGTCTCAGTTGGATACATCAGTTGGTCATATTGATCCCATCCATGCTGTGTGACTTTGACCTAAAGTGATGTATGACCTGTGCACTCGGCCCAAGCAGCCCGAGCCTGCACTGGCACCCGCAGAGATGGAGGGCCATGATGTGGCCGACGCTCAGCAGGAGTTTAGGAAGTCAGAAGAGCAAGATAACAAGCAAAATGGGCTCCCAGACAAGGCGGCCCCAACCACGGCCAATATGACTTCTACATCACTGTTGGGAAAAAGGCACCACTCCCTTTATGCAAATCTCAATGGTTTTGAGGCAGAAGGTATACGCAAGGTAGGTGTGAAACTTTTTTTTGAGTCTTCAAGAACAATTCTTAATGGTTGACATGTAAATGTCCTTGAGGCATGCAGGCGGCATCCTGTACTCTCTCTAATAACTAATCAAACCTTTATTTATACTTCAAACAACCGTTGAACTGTCCTTCTTTTAAAGTTCGGTCAAGATTCAGAAAAAATTATTATAATAAACTAGAAAGTACAGCATTTAGTGAAAACAGTTGCACACTGAAATGAAGTGGTTTGCGATCAAATTTTTTATGATCTTGAGACGAGTTGTAAATCATTCAATGTTTGGAGCACTAAAAGTAATGGAGGATTTTCCATGTTCAGAGTAAACACACAGGACTTGTAGCATAGAGTGTTCATAGAGCACGATGGTCAAGTGGTCCAGTTGAGACCGTAGTCGTAAGATTTTACGAGGTTTAGAGATAAAAAGATATACTTTTTTATCACGCCGATTTGGCAAACACCATCTAGCTTTGTTATTTAGAATTCATGATGAGCGTCATCTTACCCTTTATTCTCTGGTAGAGCAGAGTTGTACACTAAGTTTAGCATTTTGAGAGTGAAAGCAGCAGCATGTCTGTGGATAATTTTATCATAATCAAGGACTGAAAGAAAGACTTCAATTTAACTCCTACAATTAAGCAGGAAGTTGATCTTTTTCCATACAAAAATAAAGTTTTTTCCAGTTAGTTGTTACAAATGAAAGATCAAGCCAAATCCCAAATATGTATACAGTATGACTCATTTCATATTGCTACAATAAGTGTGGATAGTTAAATAATTATTTCTAACCTTGGAAAAGGATGCATTTTGTTTTGCTGGCATGAGGCACTGGGGTGATGGATAATTGGTTAATTCCGAAGGGTAGAGAGAGTTGTGCTTTATTGACAGTGAGCTGAACAGAGTCAGCAGAACAATAAAGAATTGTATCATCTGCATAAAGATGAATACTTCAGTCATATAGAAGAGACAATGTTTTTGATGTTCTGTAAGTAAAGACAAAGATTAGTTTATGAAGTATAGGGTATGAAGAGAATACCATTCTTCTTCAAATCAGGATGTTATTCAAATTTGAAAACAGAAATTTTAGAGTAACAGGAGTATGTAGGATACATCTGAAAAGATGTTGTTGGATTGTGCATTCTTGCTGGATTACACGAACACTAAACTTGTTCTAAACACCATCCCTGGAATGTTGCTGCAGCGGATGTTGTTAGAAGAGAGGGTTGGCGGGTTATTCTGCCGAGTTGTGACCTTGTCCACAATTTCACACCTATGTGTATCCTGTTAGTGTGTGCAGAACATCCACTTACTGTTAGCCAATAGAAAATCACTGGGGAATCATTGAGTTTTCCATGTAATATATTGATGCCAATTTGACATGAACAGTGGAGACACCATTGTAAGGAGTGTTCACCCTCTTTATCTGGAAAATATTCTGTATTGGTATGTGCACTTTTAAATCATAGGTTAATTACACTTATTCTTAGCTTACTTTGGGTAGGCTATCATATTTTAATTTACAGTTTATAAATGAATGCCAGCTCAAAGTTTCCAGCCATATTGTCCTTGTTCAGCCAACAATAGAACCTGACTCCTTTCTTGTCCTTTATTTGCTGGTTTGAATTTATCCAATAAATGAGGCATAATTTCATCATTTAACCAAGGTAGTAATCTGTGTGCAACATAGCCTGTTGTTCCAACCCACCACCACAATACATTACCCAACCACAACAATAACGGTTTATTAAAAACCTTTAATAAATTGTCGACAACAACATGGGAGAAACTCTGCTGCGAGAGAAGCTGGGAAGAGAGCATCAAGTGATGCATTGGAATAATCATTTGCCCATTTTGGACCAGTGGGGGGCTGCTGGAGTGCTTTTTCACAGGGGGCTGTCACTCAGATTGTTCATAATTACACCATTATTTATAGTGGGGGTACCATGATTGTCCTTTTGTTTTTCCTATCATCACTTCCACCCATGATTGATGATGGTGCTTGGTGTGTGTCTGTGTTTGTACTGCAGGAAGAATTTTAATGAATATAATTATTCTCCGAAATGCTTCATCAAGGAGAGTGAAACATCATTGCGAGAAGCAGGTAGTGTAGGGCAAAGGGAAAGTGTGTGAAAGTGAAGCTGAAAATGGTATCAAGCTCAACTAATTCCCTCAGGAATTGGCTGGGTTATAAATGGAGTAGAAGATAGCTGGTTTTGCTGTGACTGTTAGAATCACATTTTACCTTTTCTTCTTTTACCTTCCTATAATAAGAAATGTGTATCAGCAGGTTTTTAGCATTCTGGGGCTACAAAGACACAAACTTTGAAAAGATAGGAATGGAGATTCTTAGGGAGACAAGCATGCTCATTGGGGTAGAAAAAAGCTTTTTGTTAAACTTGCGGTCAAGCATTGACATCAAGAAAGAGAGAGATTGACGATTGTGTGTCTGTTTGGTGCCTGGTCCATATGGGCAACATGGTAAACAGCTGTTAAAACTTCAGAACAGGGAGGAGGGAGGTCTATTAACTCTTAATGTTAGCTAACATGTTTCTGGTCTTTTTTAATTGGAATAATACGTAACAAAATTAAATATGGCTCAAACAGCTTTGTTGTCATGAATGTGATTTCTGTAAATAGACAAACATCTGCAATGCTGGCTGTTTGACAATGAAGACACCAACTCCCATGATCCCATGCTACTTCATAGTATCATCAAATTGGTCTTCTGTTATTGAGAGGCCTCAAAGCTTATGAGCATTGAGATAAGGCTTAAAGATGTTGATGTAAAATGTGTTCATTTGCCCGGTATGAGTATCCAGTGGGCGAGGTTGTATCTGTCGATAGAGCCGTCATAAATAACCTGTTTATGCATTTATAGAGAAACCCGTCTGTGAGTACAAATTAGCAGCAGTTGTCTGTCGGTCTTTTCACCTCAATGAAAAGAGAAGCATGGCGCCTGTGAAGGCTAATGAGCTTGTTGACTGTGTGGTCCTCTGTGATCCCAACCCGTTAACACCTGTCTGGATACCATATGGCAGCCTGTTTAATGATTGTTAGTTTTTACACACAAGGAGTTCCAAATGGAGCTACATAGAGATGGTGTGGTAACAAAATGCTGGGTCTCTTCTCACTTATTTTTCATATTGACCGCTTATAGAGCGGTTGTGTGTTTATGAAGCAAAGTCAGCCAGTCTGGGATCTTTTGAAAGTGGTCTCTCTCTGGGTCTCTGTAGCTTTGACACA
The DNA here is from genome assembly GCF_963584025.1 of Labrus mixtus. Lineage (NCBI taxonomy): Eukaryota > Metazoa > Chordata > Actinopteri > Labriformes > Labridae > Labrus > Labrus mixtus. The sequence goes on along the minus strand of NC_083625.1, from coordinate 23,013,214 downwards.
CAGTTGAGCTATTGTAGCTGCTCAGTCTGTCAATGAACACAGTTATTCTTGATGCTTTATTATTTTCTGGCCACAGTGGTGATGTTTCAAGAATGTTTAAGTTTGTTTTACTCAAAATACTCAAGCTTCTCCATTTACATTTGGATGCTTCTCTTCATACAGGGATACCTCCACTTTGGTTAATCCTGTTAGTGTGGCCTTTCCTGCCGTGTCAAACAACCCAAACGTAAGAATACTTGTCACTCAATCTGATAAGCGTCTTGGTTTTACCGCCTGTAAATATCGACTTTGTAACCCTGTAAAAGAAATCTCCCCTGCTGTGAACATGAAGACATAACTGATGGTCAGCAAAGATCCTGGAGCTGTTTTACCCAGCTAAAAGTAACAGTGCAAAAAAGTGCACTACAGTTTCTCTGAGTAAAAAGCTGTAGTGATGCCAGGTTGGGTACAAATCTATTACTGCATATATAGTTGTGGGTGTTTAACATGCTGGAGCTAGCCCGACAAGTAACGGGTTATGAAGGGAAAGTTGTGTGTTTTCACAAAGGAGGCACATTTAATCCATCAGCCTGAGATGCTCATTTTGCTCAGGGTCTGCTCAGTTCAGTGTGCTTGTTTACAACTTACCACGTTGCAGCGGGGGCCAAGGGAATTGGTTAAATAGATTGTAATATCAATGTTTCAGCAGACAATAGTAATCATTAAATAGTCAACTGACAAAACAACAATTTAGTTCATATAAGTTTAGTAAATATTGACCAATATTCAGCCTAGTGTATAATTTGAAATGAACATGTCTCGTGTTTTCGTACTAACAGCCCACTCCCACTGGAGGAGCTGCAACCACATTATAATCTGGGCTTTTTATTGATCCTCATTCCAGATACAGACACATTTTAGGCATATCACATAATCTATTAATAGACTGATCAGAGAAAGTCTAGTTAAAAAGGACACAGTAACCAGTGTCATGTCATTTAACAATACAGTTTAAATAACGTGCAAGAATACTTCCCATTGCTGTGGCTCCTTTTTAGCTACAGCATCTTATTTGTATGTATGTGTGTGCACATGTGTATAATGTTGGAGTGTTGTTTCTGGCCAGCCGTGTAGTGACTGGTGAATAATTGATGGAGCAGTGAGAGGGGGGTCTCTGGAGTGTTGGTCTCCAGCATGTACCAGCCCAAACATCTCTGTGTGTCAGTCTGCAGCGAGACGCAGACTCTCTCCAGGGAACAGGGAACAGGACGTTGTCTTCACTGCTCTGTCGAGCTGTGAGAACCTTACACCGCTCCTTATACCTCCTGTATATGTGAAGCACGGAAAACATATATTAACTCTCAAGCATAACTCAGTATTGCAATATAACATTTTTATGACAAAGACTTAATTGATGATGAAAACAAAACAAAAATGTAAGCCATATTCTTGCGTGATGGTATACAAATTGGTTATGAGTGCTGCAACAAGCCCTAACTTAAACACAAGAAAAATCTACGATATATATTGAACATGAGATGAGCTATAAAATAAAACATTTATTACACAACATCATATTTCTGTCATCTGTCTTTACCAATCCTGACAACCATCACATGTGCTCCATGGCCCTTATTAACTAAATGGGTTCTGTTGAAGTGCACTTTCATTGCTTCTGTCTTCACTGCACCTCCTAATACTCCCATAAACCTAAATTACGACACCTAATTCACTGTGGAACAATAAACAACACAGTAATTACATGGTGTCAAATAGTTTGTGTTAACCTTTGTTGGCAATTTAAGCTCATCTGATGCGAAGAGTGTCCAGCTCTCCAGCCTCACATTTACATCCAAGCCTGAATGCAGACCACTACATACTTGGCATCCACCAAGGGTTTATCGCAGTCTGTGACATTTCTAACCCTCGATTACATGTGCCCCCCCCATTATGGGAAATGCTTTTTGCCTAAAGGAGGAAATGGAGACTCATTTAGTTGAACCACTGAATGTCAGGAAAGGTCGTTGAGGCATTTCATTAGTGGAGTGCCTCTACGACAGATGTGCATTTATTGAATATGACACTGAAAAGGTTTGTGGCAGAGCCCTGTAATTGTGTTCAGACATATGAATTTGAGTGCTGCCACATTGTTGTCAGAGACTTATTGACTGAATCGATCCTCCGCTTTGTTGTCCTAGACTGTGTGTGCGTGTGCGTGTGTGTGTTGTCTTCAGGAAACTGGCTCTAAGTGTGGTTCGCCCAACCAGAATAAGAACGTGTTATGTGTCTTCAGCCTCATGTCTCAGCTTTGTTCTAGATCCGTGTTTCTCAATTACTTTCAATAATGGACCCCTTTTGAAATATTCTTTAAAGCAACAATATGTAGGAATTTGGTTTGTCATAAGACACACAGTGCTTTTACACCTCTGCCTCCAAGACAACGTGCATTTGTTGACAATCAGAGGGTGGTGAAGTCAGCAAAGATGTCGTGTAAAGCCAAACAGTAATATTACCAGATTTTGTGCAAATCTGACTCTGCTAGCGTCTACAGCCTGTTGTTAGCTAACTGTTAGCATGTGGACTATGTGTATTCACCTGTTATCATGATGACTATAGGCTGTGGCTAAATGTCTACTTTGGAGAGGCTCATGTATTACATGCTAGTTGAGATAGGTTTGTAAGGTTCTAAACTTAAAAAGCTAACTTGAAGATGGACGAGGAAAGAGATGTTGTTTTGGTGTCAGATGGATTTATTGATTTATTCGTATCAAACCTGAGACATAACTGGGGTTAGACGACTTTCTGCAGCCGTTAAAGCTGCTGAACATGAGACAATGATGACACTGCTAACGATACAGGCTACATGTTACGTCTCAATCTCTTTGTTTTCAGAGTAAAACTATCCACTGTTTGATTTAATAGTCCATTGCAGTGCATAAGCCAAGCAGAGTTTTGTAATGCAGAAAGTGTGTACATTTAGCATGCACTTGAATATGTCCGCCTCCCACTTAAAGAAGCCACATGATGCCTGTTTCCCCATTAAGATGACTTATGTGGTTTAAAATGTTAAATGTGAAACAGATTCAGTAAAACACATTTTAAGTATGTCTATTGTGCTGGGCCGTTAATTAAATTGTTGCTGCTCGTGTGATAGCAGCGCGGGTCAGGGGCCTGTATGCATATGTAATTTACTTTGACAAGATAAAGGGGTATTTTCCTCTGAAGCTCTCTGGGTTCAGCCTGTGCTGGGTGGAGGGAGAAACAAATCATCTTCCCGATGCTGTTACCCCTCTCCTTGTTTCTGCTGACACTGCATTAAACAGAATAATTTTGCAGCACCTCCTTCTGTTCATCTTTTGACTTTTGAAAGAGCCAGATGTTCTCTGCATGTCTGACACCTTATTAGAGCCTTGGGGGGGATTGTGACATTTTCATTTATGGAGTTAGAGATGATAGGGCAGCCATGCCTGTAAAGATTTTAAATAATATGTGTGGTAGTGTTGTACTTGTGATAACTGTTAAGAAACAAGCTCCAAGCTGTCATAGACACGTGATCAGTAGGCTGAGACATTGAGGTATACTTTATGATATGACAAGATCTAATGTTTATTGCCCATATTTAAAGCCGATAGAGACTCACTTCATTTGTGCAGAATTACTTCCTTGTTTCCAATGTTTACACCCCTGTAAAGGTTATATTCAGAAACGCATGCACATTGTGTATTCTATGCATACATTAACGAACAAACAGTAACATGCAGTTCCAGTCAGTACAAGTGATTTCTGCACAAATGCAGGAGAGGTTGTACAAGAGGTGGAAGAGGTAGTTTGCTGGACGCCTGAGGGGAGCAAAGGGGCGTCTAGTGCTGGTTCTTTGTTCTCCAGCGCTGCAGAAGAGACCCCCTAATCTGTCACCATCAGGTACCCTGGGGGAGATGAGTCGTGATAAATACAGGAGGGGATTGGAGAGGACACTTAAGAGGGCTTCTTCATGACTTATATATGAGTATAGGGAGAGAGAAGCTGCTTATAGAATACCTCGGGCCACAAGCAGCTTAGTGTGTAGTTTTTTAAAGGGAGTTTTTTATTGGCAGCCTCCCTGCTCTCTTATAATACGTGTTTAATGCCAAGACCTCAAGTCAGTTTAAGCGCTTTGCAGAGGTTTTGTTTATTGTCATATGGTGAAGGTGGAAATTTCTACCTTGATGATTGTAGTTAGACTTCATCACTAAGAAGATTATATAAAGGAATGATTTGGCTTGGGCGTGTGCGATAAATATTTATGAGCATTTTTGCAGAGACAAATCCATGTGCACAGGGAGGTAGGTTGCAAAGGACAGAGGTAGCCTCAGAGTAAAAATGGACCACAGCCTCTTCCTTTTTTTAAGGTTTATTTTTGTGCTTTTTACGCCTTCATTTAGAGATAGGACAGTGGATAGAGTCAGAAATCGAAGAGAGAGAGATAGAGAGTGGGGAATAACATGCAGCAAAAAAACCACAGGTCGGATTCAAACCCGGGCCGTCTGCTGGGGGGACTACAGCCTGCGTACTTAGGGCACATGCACTAACCACTAGGCTACCAGCGCCCCTGCAGCCTCAGCCCCAAGGCCCCCAACCTTTTCTGGTGTTGGCTGAGGATGTTTGACAGCAGAGCATTTCAGCACACCTCATTAGAAAAACCCCTGATGTTGGAGAGAGAGAGACAGAGAGAGAGAGATAAAGAGAGTCATTGATTTGTCTGTAAAATGTCGTGCTTCACTGATACTGTGAAGTCCATTAGTATCCAATTCGTATCCACAGTGGGAGGGGGGTCGTTCTTATTCACTGCTGTACTTAGGTTCTGTTACTCACCTCTGCTTGAGATTAAAATGGTTTACAGCAGTTGTTTCCCTGACCATGTGGAGTTTAGGAGGAGGAGGAGGCCTTTCCCCTTCCATTATTGCTTTGAGCAGACAAGGCTCCGATTAATTAAGGCACATTTCCAGACTCAGCAGACTGAATCTTTTATGCAAATCCTCTGAGCATCACTAGTGGAGGCGGTCCAGCAGCAAGCAATCGCAGGCTGTTCATTTTTAAAAAATAGTTCTGATTTATTTCTGAACAACCTTGGCAAAACAGTGAGATGATCTTAACCCCAAAGTTTTAATATCTGAGAAACTGAAGGACAAATCCTGACGCCTCTCTGAAAAAAGCAGCCAACAGTAGGTGTTATACAAACAGACTTCATATTGCAATGAAAACATTGACTATTGTACTCCATTAATGCTCCTAGAATGTCTTACTGCTTCTTTGAAATATGCAGGAAACAGAAATTGTAATTTTTCTTCATCCAGGCTGCAACAAGAGTCAGATTTATGCTGTTTCAATGGAAATAGTAAAGGAGCAAGGAGCATTGGCAACCAACTTTGCAGATATTTTCCTGTATTTTTAAAGTCCCAGTGTACAGTGGGTTGTAATTAGTGGTGTACTGATGTATTGCTTCAGTAGTAGACCCTGTTATTGCATCAAAACTGAACTTTAAAGTCTCTGCATCAATCTTAAATTGGAGGTCTGATACTATCACTTCATTCAGACCCTATGATCATTTGTTTTTGTTGTGTGTGTGTGTGTGTGTGTGTGTGTGTGTGTGTGTGTGTGTGTGTGTGTGTGTGTGTGTGTGTGTGTGTGTGTGTGTGTGTGCCGACATACATGTCTGCGTCTTTGTCTCACAGTCTCCTCAGAGGCTCCTTGTATGGTGGGGGGATTTCTAGCTGTCAGATAAAAATGCTGAGGATGGTGTTTCCGTGAAACCAGGCTGTAGACATTTTTATACGCCTTACAAAAGCTCACCAGACAAAGAGATAATCGGGTTGTGAGACCTTATGAATATGTAAGAATAAGTCTGCCATGGACATCTAATGATCTATTCAAATCGTTGTTGATAGGTTACTTAAATCCCCCATTGTGTCGGAAATAATACATCAGCTTTTTCCTTACAGCCTTTAAATAGAAAGGACTTTTAACCAACTTGCAGTTCTGTCTGATTTTCATTCAGCCAAATGATCATAAATAATACTTAAAGATATATTTTTACATTGCCGTGTTGGTACACTTTTTCTTTTTTCAGTGTGTTTCTGTATTTGCTTGTGGTTTCTTTATTCGCAGCCCAGGTAGGGGGAGGAATTCCAGGAAACCCCCTTAGCCATTTTGCTTCAGTCCCCCCAGAGGCTTTTAAAACAGCAACTAACCCAGATAATCAAGAGGCAATTTAGCCAGCTCTCTTCACTGTCCTCTGTGTTGTCGGTGTCAGCTTGTTATAAGACATCTAATTATTTCAAGAAGAGAATTAGTAATACCTCATGTTGTTTGTCTTTTATTATAGTTTGGGACTCGAGTTTGACCTCTAAAACTTACTCATAAGATAGATGGCACTAAAGTGACTGCATTGCTTCGGTTGCATTACTAACAAGGTCAGTAACATATGTCGGTGCTGGAACAACCTGCTGTGTTGCCAAACTGTGACAGCCTGTGATGCTCGAGTCTGCCCTTCAGTGAGAGTCCTTACAACACGCTCAGACTACAGGAGTTTTAGGCAGATTTACTGTTCCATCATTGCTTTGAGAAGTACAACAACAGCCAATAGGAGAGAAGAATATAATGAGAGAGTGTAAATAAACGACGCTTGTTAAAGCCTTTTAGGTTAATTGCAGAGTGCATATTTCTATGATACGTTTTAGCTCAAATCCTCCTGTTCTTCCTGGGTTGACCACACTCACCATTTTTCTTCTGGACTTGTTCCACCTTGTGTTTGTGTTGTTTCTCGCTGCAAAGCAACACCACAGAAAGCTGTTGCACCCATTCGATCACGGTTTAGTTTACGTGAGGTTGTATGTTGCTTCTACTGGAACACACGTTAAATCCTACTTATGTCCTTTAGTGTGTGTCATTTTGTCGTCAGTTTAAAACAGAGACAAGTTTATGTGTGAGGTTGTTCTAATGTGCAATTTGTAAACTACATTTTTTATTTCAGTTATGATTTTAAAACCCCTGTGATGGGAGACAGGCTCTTAGATTGCAATGGTCGCTTCCACAGGAGGAACCTGCAGCGTTGTGGAATTTAAACTTAAAATGTTCAACGGCACTTAGAGATCCCTTATATGAAAAATAGAGTCCAAAGTGATCATGTGAAAGGGGCTCTTGACCTGTTACGGGACGTTAAGTCTAACTTCTTGTTGTTGTAATCTGAGAAACCCAAAGGTGTTCAACATCTCTTCTGAGGTAAAGAAAGCAACCAGAGAATGACATTGTGATGAACAGCTGACCCAAATGCAGAAGAGGTCTTTCTCTGCACATACACCACACTACTTTTCACAGCAGCAGTCACACAACACCTCTGACAACCAACTCAGTCTAATATGGAGGGAGTGGACAGCTTTGGCTGACTATGCAGTTCATTTTAGGAAATGCTTCGTCAAGACTTACTTTTAATTTCTGTTACATTCTGTCGTCGTTTTTAGGGGCCAAGAATAAACTTTCTCTCAGCTTAACAGTCCAAAAGAATTATCCCATATTATTGTCCCATATTGACATTTCTGTGAAACAGTACAATGATGGATTAGAAAACATTTGTATATGATGATGTCTTCAAGTCCCTGCACGACGTAGATAGTACAATTATGCTAAGTCCTGTGTCACTGCAGTGCGCGTGTGTGAGGATGTCATTTATAATCAGCACTCCATCAGTTATCTGCTTGTAGCCACAGTTATTGCAGACAGATTCAAACAGAGCACAGGGAAATGACTCCATTAGGCCCGTCTGCCCTGCCTTAGGCTCAGGCTCTCCTGACAGACGTTTGTGTGCAGACCCCTGCCGTCCTGCTACTGAGCTGCATCTGCCTTACTAAGTGAGCCAGACCCGTGTAAAACCAGCATTACTGTGAGAGAGGAGAACTGTCTGAATGCTAATGCACAGGCCTCGAGTGGATCTCACCACCTGCAGCTCTTTTTTGTTTCAGCAAAAGAAACAAGAGCGTTTCTTATTGAGCATGTAAGTCTCATTGCCTCATGCCTACAGAGAAGCCTTTCCTGTGTTTCAGTGTGATTCCCAGGAAACAATTAAAGACATGGATGAACTCCAAGATCATTAGAATGAGAATGGAGGCCGGCGGAGGCTGAGTTCACTCTGGCTGGCCTTCCGCTGAGGTGATTGATTAGGCTTTAGTATCGTTCTCCGGGGAGGAAGACCGGGGCATTGGGACCGGCTGAGTCCTCTAACTGATGACAAAATAAGACTCAAGGACACAAAGGCTCATGTGGGAGCTGAGGCTAACTGTCTGTTGGCTGTTAAAGAATTCCCACTTTATAGAAACAGATCTGCTTCAATTTACAAGAATAAAAAGGCAGCACCAGTCTCTACTTGTAGCATTTGAGCCGACATCGAATGACATTAGGTTGTGCTGTGAGGTCTAAGAGGTGTAATGAGTTCTAAATTTCATTTTCAACCATTAAAATGTATTCAATGAAAATGTTTGCTGTTTGGAGAGAACTCACAAAACATCACCGTACGTCAATATCTAAAAACCTGACAGTACAACAGTGGTCTTTGAAAGTAGCCAGCAGGTTTGTCTTTATAATAATCAGTGTTTCCCCTAGGTTTACAGCTTTTTCCTGAAAAACTCAGGAGATTTCAAGGAGGAGCTGTATATGTGAATGCAAACAGCCATATTTTTTACTCAGACTTCACCCGGTGTTTCTCTTGCCTGACCCCTAGTATCTTTTCCACAGCAAGTCCGAGTGAGTGTATACACACGACCGCTACGATCTCTGTGCTCTAATGAACCTGCTGCATTATGTTTCCTGTTCTCCAGTATGTTCTTCTCCACTCTTTAGTTCAGATTGTGATTCTGTTCAACTACACGTAGCATTGATCGAAAGACAAATATTCTCATTATTGCATCGTATAGCTGACTCTGTTACTTTGTCCGCTACTTCTGTGTTGTTTTTTTACGTCATGACTTACCTCTGGAGACCCCCCGCCCCAGGATTGTCTTCCGTTGTGAGCAGCATATGTGAACAGGCAGGTCAGGAGAATCTCCGTAGCAGTCCTTCAGGAGTGAATATGTGAAAACAGCTTAAGTGTATATATATGTAAATGTGAGTGTTGGGTTTCTAACGCTGTTTCAGTTTTGATGACATCATGTGTTCATGTGTCAGGACTTCATTGAACACAACACACTGAGGTTTCTGTTGTTCCTTTTTGTCCTCAATGTAAGAAAACTCATATTTATGGGGTCATATTTGCATTTTACCAACGCTAACTGGCAACATATAAACAAACTTAGTCTTCTTCTCTTGATGTTTAATGGCAGATGACTAGCTTTGCATAACAGTGCATTACCACCACCTACTGAGAATGAATAAACAGACTTTTTGTCACATTTCATCCCCCCCCCCTTGCAAACATCTGCAACTCACTAAAAACCTCTTCAAACTACTTCAGACAGCCTGGTGCGCTGATAGACTTCAGATTCTGAATTTAAACGACTCATTACAGTTCGAATGTGAACTTTCTCCCCCAGGTTTGGATACATGTTCGTATTTAATCTAAGAATTGACAATTGACAGCCCTCTCACTCAATGTTACCACTTTACAGTTGTACAGTGAAGATGAATTTACAGAGGCCTCAGCTGCTGTTTAGTAAACAGCTGGTCATTAGTGTTGACTTAAATAACAGGTAAAGTAGCACCAAACCCCCCGGAGAGCTCCCAGATTGCTCATCCTCTGCTGTTACCAAGGCAACACAATCTCATGGTCAGCATTTCATCTGGATTTTTTAATATAGAAATGAGTCTTTGCGATGTCACAGAAGTGTCGATGTGGCATCGGGCTTGTTCAGATTGATAATGAGATCCCAAGTGTGTTATAGAGACATAATGGAGTCCATTATGACGGGTTTACTGGTGCTTCACATGTGGAGCCATCTGTGTGCGGCTGTCATGCTGTGAGGTGTGTGTGTGTGTGTGTGTGTGTGTGTGTGTGTGTGTGTGTGTGTGTGTGTGTGTGTGTGTGTGTGTGTGTGTGTGTGTGTGTGTGTGTGTGTGTGTGTGTGTGTGTGTGTGTGTGTGTGTGTGTGTGTGTGTGTGTGTGTGTGTGTGTGTGTGTGTGTGTGTGTGTGTGTGTGTGTGTGTGTGTGTGTGTGTGTGTGTGTGTGTGTGTGTGTGTGTGTGTGTGTGTGTGTGTGTGTGTGTGTGTGTGAGAAAAAAACAGTAAACAGTAAAAAACATTACAGTCTTTGTTATAAATACAACCCAATAAATCACACAAATCCATAATCTCAGAAGGATTGCATTACAGGTAGATTCACTGCATTTTTAATCTGTTCTTCACATAAAGAGTGAATTCATAATTGGGCCGTCGATAGCCTAGCGGTTATGACACGACCCATGTAAGGCGGTATTAGTCTTCAGCGCAGCGGCCGTGGGTTTGAATCCGACCTCGGCCCTTTGCTGCATGTAGTCCCCGACACTCTCCTCCCAACATTTCCTGTGTCTATTCAGCTGTCCGATCCAATAAAGGCCCAAAAAATGTCTTTAAAAAAGTGAATCCATAAATTACATTAATCTGTTCTCCAAACACACAAACACGCACTCTGCTCTCTGCACAAGGCCGCTCGCCCCTTCTCTCGTCTCTCCCTCTTCATCAATGTTTTATTCGTCATAAAGGTTTAGTTTTTTTCCCACATGAATACGTTTCTTACAACACGTGATTAACACATGGAGGAAGCTTCTTGACAGTGATGTAACGAAACAATAAACACTTACCCTTACCCTAACTTACTCTCTTTACTGATGATATTTTGTTCACACTCTTACTCTCTGCCTTTCTAATATCCACGTTTGTCCTTCTGCTGTCACTACAGCCCTTAAATTAATATGTGCACTCCTTCTTATGTATTTAAAGCTATCCTGGGTGTCACACTCACAGGTGGGGGGGCGTCTCTTCCACTCAAATTAAAAAAACAACCTGAGTTTTCCAATGTGACTGACAGACGTGATCACCACATTGACTTTCTGCCACGTCCACTGTCTGCCACATCGACAGCTTCACTAACAGCTCTCAAGATAACAAGCTAATTTGTGAAACCCCCAGGAGTATTCCACCATAAATAACCTCATGAATGCCAATACATGACAGCTGACTGCAGTCATTAAATATGCATTACATTTAAGTCCACCATCTAAACCTTCAGACTCGAGGCCTGCAACAAATCCTTACTTTCACCAGATAAGCGCTTCAGTAAAGCAAGAGTGAAGAAAACTGAAGGTTTATTTGTCTCCTGTCCCGAGCAGCTAGAGTCTAACCAAGTATATGTTGAGTTGAGTTGTTGTCTGCAAGGATATAGCCTTTTATTTTAAAGACGAGCATGTCATCAAAGGATGCATTTTAAAGATGTTTTTGGGCCTTTTTGCTAGGCTAAGATAGCTGAAGAGAGAGAGGACATTTCAGGAGTAGAGAGTGGGAGATTATCTGCAGCAAAGGTCAGATCAGATTTGAACCCACAGCTGCTACGTGAAGGACTATTGCCTCTGCACATGGGGCGGCGTCCTAACCGCTAGGCTATCTGCGCCCAGACAAGTCATTGATTTAAAGTGACTAATATATGAAAGTGTAAAATAGGAAATCCCCTGTGTATCTCTCTCCATCTCTCCATATCTAATATGCAAGCCCAGCTCTCCTCCCTCATCTGCTGAGTTAGTGTGTTGTAATAGGAGTTGTGTGCCAGTGAAAGGCTGAGTGAGCTGGTCTAATGAAAAGCCTTTTCATTGTGCGGTCATTTGTCTGACACTATTAGATAGCACGATGTAAACACTAGCCCACAGCTGTGGAAGTCATTTCTATAATTCAGACGTGAACAAAACATCAATCCCTTTTTTGAGTTTTTTTAAAAGAAGTTACCTTGATACTCTTGAATTTGTATCGAAGCTGGTATTGAACCCTGTATCTGTTTCTTGTTTGCTTGGTTTTTTTTCTAGAATGGCACTGACTACGGGTTCCTGGTGCGTCAGAACTCTGAGCTCCTGCGAGCCCTGGATGATTTGGAGAAGACTTGTTCCACACTGAGGGAGGAGAATGGCCTGCTGGTGAGACTAAAAATAACCACGTTTATTGTCATGACTAAAGGCTTCCTAGAAAGTAGGCCAGGTGCAAAGAAAGGTGGAACAAATCATTAATACTGAGCATTGTTTCAGATAGGTATTTTTACTTCACCAAGTCATTTTATTCATTTTATCAGTGGATAATTACTGTGACAGTTTCCTTTTTTCTATCCATAAATAAGCCTCCCTTACTTTATTTTGCCTTTAATGTTTATCATGACTGTGTCGGTGTTACTTGCTGCAGGCAGTGTCCGATGATGGTATTTGTTTCCCGTGTGTGTAGAGGAAGAGCAGCGCCCCAGAGACCGAGGAGAAGGTCAGACGGCTGCGGAGAAAGAACACAGAGCTGGCTGTTCTCGCTAAGAGGCTGGAAGACAGGGCGAGAAAACTGCAGGAGGCCAACCTCAGAGTGGTATGGCACAAAGAAAAAATATCCTGAACAGTTTTATCAGAGTAATAATGAGTCACTCTGACCCAGTGACTCGTTCTCAAACCCGTTATATCTGGTAACGAGTTATATGGAGTGATTCAGCATGTGGTAAGTGGGAGTCTTGTTGACGATTATCAGCAGCTTCGTGTTGAATAATTTGATACAATACTTGAATACTCAGTTTTCAGGAGACAGTCCAGGAAGACTCATCTAAGAAGGTCAGGGATGACAACCTGAACAGTTTAAAAACATGAAAAAGAAAAAGTACAATCATAGCTTATACATTTAGTCATTCACTGGATGAATCCCTTAAGCCAGTGATTCCCAAAGTGTGGCCCCCGAGGTTATGACGGGGGGGGGCGAATAGAAACACTGCACACTTTAGCAGACTTTAGAGAGGACTTCCAGGTTCACTTAGGGCCGCACCTTTGAGCGCACCTGTTTAAAAGACAGAGGGAGGAACCCCTCACTGCTACACTCCCCTCTTGTCCTGCTGCTCATATATATACAGTACATATAAATATATATATTAAGAGAAACGTCCAAAACTTGTGGCTCAGGAGCTTCTGGTAAACAGCTGGTTTTAGACCTCTTCTAACCAATTTGGTTCTTCTTTTAGCCAAAGTGAGAGACATGAATTCCTCAAAAACCTCTGAAAATAGTCAGGCAGAAGCTTGACAGTGGTATCTGACAACCTCTCTGGAGTGTTTTTTTAGGACAGCTGCCACTTTATGATATTTAGATTTTCTTTGAGTGTAACTACTGTCTTCAGCCGGCTGATGAATCTTAGTTATATTTTAACCTCTCCTTATTTTTATAATCACAAATTATTCTCTCATTTTAAACATATACAACAACAACAACAACAACAACAACAACAACAACAACGTTTACAGACTTCTTCTTCTGAAACCCTTTCCTGTGACTAAACGGTGTTTCCTTCCTGCTCTTCTACAGGTCAATTCCCCGTCACTGATGAGGCCCGGGTCGGTGGAGCAGTACAAGAGGGCGTTTGCCCGGCAGAGAGCTCGTGACCTTGCCCAGCACGCCGATGTACTGCTGTCAAAAGACAAAGAGATCGCTGCCCTACAGCAAGAAAACAGAGAGCTGGAGGCAGGGCTCGGCACCACAAAGGTAAAGTTTACTCAGCCTGCTTTCATCTGTAGACACTGATTTCGGCCGTACCGGGGGGCAGATTTCTCATAGACCAATGATGTTTTTAACATAACTCTGATCTTCACTTATCCACCAAGTTTAAGCCCCAATGCTCCATCATCATCCCTGCCTCTCTCACAACGCCTCAAGCTCCCCCTCTGCTGGACAACATGTGTACTGCTCATCCTGACTCCCCTAAGCCCCACTCGACAGAGGCTGCGTCACTGCTGATGACTGCATGACAGTGCAGGAATAGGCTGCCTTTCTAACTGCCTGTTTTTAATGACTGGTCATGTGACATAGAGGCTCGTTCTCCTGAATGTGAACATCTGTTGGCTTTAATAATAAAGGGTCTTACAGGGTGAGCTGTGCATTGATCTAGTGAGAGTCTGTGTTTGATCCCATGTTTACCCTTAACATTTTTTCACCATGTGGTCAAGCTGACGGGCAGGGATGGTGAAGAGCTCTTCTACACGCTGAGAAGAAGTTTTCATTATACAGTGACAATAATTACTTTTCATAACCTCTATGAAGACAAACTCAGTCTTTCACTAAAGTGCCTGGAATTTATAGAGAAAAATTATTTTGGTATTTAAAATCATAATATTGAGCATCGCCTGGCCTGGCATAACTGTCAATCTGCCTTGTCTAGATTATACCTGTACACAGACTTCCTGTGTGACAGGTGCAAAATCGCGCTTGCAACCATTTTATCACATGTTTTGTGAATGTTCTAAACTGGGTCGATTCTGGTCCTCGTTCTTTTAATTTATTCTCTATAATATACAGTATGTATATTTTTTAAACATTTCTCTTTGCCTCCTTATTGATATTTTTGGTGTGACCCCAGAGAACATATCAGATACTGTACCACTCATAAGTGCAAGTGTCAGCCATGTGATTGAAAATGTGTTGAAATGAAAGTCAAAGAATTGATTCTACAATAATTTAATTTTGCTTTACATTCAAACTGAAAGTCTGACTTTATTCTCAAATTATAGACAAACAAAAATTATTATTTTTTCTGTTTTCTGCTCTCATTTGTCTCTAATCCTTTGCTCTACTACTTTAAGTAAATAAAGTGAGTGAAATGAATACCGTGCTAAATTGAAGATGTTACTGTCCTATCCCATGTGTCCTTGTAGGGCTCCCCTGTTTCAGCTTGCAGGGAGGAATTCGAGAGGCTTCTGAGGGAATCTCAGAGGGAGGTGCTACGGCTCCAGAGACAACTGTCCGTCACCTCAACCACACAGCAGAACAACCAAAGTCCTCCTGACCCCGGTGGACCAGAGAGGAGTGATGACATTCAGAAGGAAGAGTTGGAGGGGGAAGAGAAGAAAGAAGTTGAAGCACAGGTTAGTTCACTCCCTCATATCAGAGCACAGCTCAACTCTGCACTGCCCCCTGTGGGTGACAAGTGACTCTTACCGTGTTGATGTTATTGCACTGCTTATAACAGCAAGTCAACTGTGCAGGAGATTAAAGCAGCAATAACAAAGAGGTGACATTTCATTATGTTTACAGTGCAGGAAGGATCATTTTTATTTGGATGATTTAAAGAACAAAGTGATGCATTTAATATAAAATAACAGAGTGTGATACTTTCAGGTTATTTAAGGTTACGTTTGTTACTAAAAGGAGGTTAAGAGGACTGTAGGAGGACTGTAGGAGGAGCTGGTACCACAGGAAAGTTTGCCATATATTACAGTTTGTGATGTGAGTTCAGCCCACTCAGTTTTTCTAATACGCTGTGTGTTTATGTTGGCATGAATGCTGTTTTGCACCGTTATATAATCGCTTGTCGTTGGACCCGATACTAATCTGCCACAAGCCATAATGAGTGATTCCCAGTCTTGAACTTGGGCCTGATCAAAGATGCCGGAGTCACACACACCATCTGATCCTCTCTCTGTGTTTTATACTGATCCCGTCTCTTTTATTGAGTTCTTGGAGGAAGTTCTTCATGTGTCAGTGATACTCTGACATGTCCTACACCGGCCAAAAAAGTAAAAATGACCCAAAAATAGCACAAATTCAACGTATATAAATAGATAATAAAATAAAGAGGAGAAAAAGATGAAGACTAAACCACTGAACTTTTACTAAAGAGGAAAAATGTCATGTATGTGGTGTGCATCTTAAATATATTAAATAGGAGTTCACATGAAGAAAGGCATACATCATATTTATGATGTTCTGCCTGTGGAGCACAAATGAGAATGCCGATTGTGGTAATCTCTCGTTTGTGGGACGCACACACGCACTGCCAGTGACACGCGCAAACCCAGAAAGGGGCCATGTTGTGTGAACTCTAATCCCCTCTAACAACAGAATGGTACAGTCCAGTAATCCGCTCTCTGTTGCTGTGGCAGCGGTGAGAGGGTTTTGGGTGGTAGGTAAGACTCCAGCCGCACTAAAGACTTTTCTATCTCGCCCTGCTCTGGATAACTAGCAGGCCAGAGGACGCCTTGACGTTACCACAAATCACACCAAAGGGGTAGGTGGTCTTCTGATATTGTTGACTGTGTGTGTGTGTAGAGGTGTCAGTGGTCCTTGCAGGTCTCCGTGGTTAACCTCCCGTCTGCTTGGCTGTGACACTGAAGCCATGCAGGACCCAAAGTTAAGACTTAACACTGCGAAAACTAATCAGTGTCATGACAAATCGGGAGTGTGAGGGAATTTGTGAGTGTTGCACGAGCGTTAGATTGTAAATCCAGCAGCTTATTTAAAAGATTATTTCTATCTTACATTCTGCATGTTAGTTTAGCGACACAGCTCGGGGGGATATTTCTCTTAGCAGTTATTTTGTAATATTCATTTCAGTAAATCCGGTGATAAAATCCGGCGGTAGCTTCGGTTGGACTGCCACTTTTGAAAGTCTTTCACTTTTTTACACATTTGAAAGACGGGACGTGCATGAGGCCTAGTCAAGGGCAACCTGTCAGAAACAGGGTTTTATAACGGTCATATTTTGGAGCATCCAGATTTTAGAGCGACAGATTTAGGAGCAGGGTGGCACAGCGTTTGATTGGTGGACATCGATATGCTCTGTATTAAAAAGGGAAAATCAACGGCCAGGCCAATCCATTAAGGTGCTTTTAAAAGAAGTGATCCAGTTACCCGTTTCGGTAGTCTGCAGGGATTACACCAATGTGCTTATGGCATCCAGGGCCCCGCTGAATGAGAACTGAACCTGCTTTAGTACGCATGGGCCCAAGGTGTACGTGATCCTTTAGTATACGTTGACCACATCGCTTTGAAGTGTACACATTAGATGTGAGTAGAGCAGAGGTGAGCCTGAAAGCTAGAACGTCATCGCAGCTGCTGACGCCGCCTCGACATGACGATAGATCTCTTGACATGGCTGCTCCATCAACAGCCATCATTCACAACCCTCTCTGACCGTCCTGTAGGATTTCAGTGTTAGCTTTATAATAAGAAGAACTATTATCATTATTATGTTTTCATGAATATTCTAAGAAGCCAACAATGAGTGAAATCATTCTGCTGATTCTGAGAGTAAGCACCAATATAACGGAGAAAAGATTTCAGCTCTGAGAACGGAAGGTTCTAATCATGACGTCTATTTGAACATCTAATTTTTTTTTAAGTTTTGGAGTGGAGACACAACAGGAACAAGTGTTTCTGAAGTTTGTAGCTGCAGAGATCTCTGACCATCAGCTGCAGTCTGTGACATTTAACTGAACATTGAAACATTCAGTAAACGTGAACCGTTCCTCCAAACATAAACGTCTGTTATTGTTGTTATGCGTTTATACTTAGCCAAACTTAGAACTATTGAGTCATGCATGATAAGCAGGTGCTCGATGTTAAAGCCCATTTTCACTCATTTAACCTTCAATAGAACTATGTTCCTTTGCAGATGAATATTCTCTGAGTTAATGTAAACCCTTTTCAGAGTGCTGCGTCTATGTTTAAGTCAGGAAGTGTTGTGTTTGGTATCTGATCCCAGCTCCTTCTTTAGCCTTTATCTGTAGATTATTAATGACTGTTAGCTGAGTCATCAATTTAATTATTATTTAATTTTAATTTTAGAGTCAGCATATGTTGAATCAGAGTTGCAGCCAACTTCAGCAAACCAAATCATTGTCATTGATGGTCTAATTTGACCTCTTTGGCCTCAACATCGGGAACGAAAGTTTGATAAACAGAGAAAACATGTTGGCATCGTATCTGCACTCATGTTTCTCTTTGCTCACTCTTTGAATCTTTGTTTTTGTTCATTAGCTCAACAAGGCCTGCACATGAATCCTGGCAGTACGAGTAAATTATAATATCTCAAAGTTATATCTCCTAATTATCCACTGACCGCGTGCTGTTACATGATGTACAGAAAAGGACTCAACTGATAAACATCAAATACCTTTATGATCATCTCTACAGATCGCTGAAGTGACTGAAACTTTAGATTTAAAGGTCACATATCCTCCTCCTCTTCAACCAGTTTAAATAATTCTCAGAGCTCCTAAAAACATGTGTGTGAAGTGTCTTCTAAATCCACTCTGATCCTGTATTTGATCATGTCTATAAACCCCTCTATTTCAGCCCTGCTCAGAACAGGCTGTTTCTGTGTCTGTACCTTTATATGTAAATGAGCTGTGTCTGACCACGCCCCCTCTCTGGAAGGACTTGGGTGTCTCTGGCTTTCTCGCTCCATGCCCTATTGTTTACGGTGAGAAGGCAGACTCAGAGGGCAGAACAAACACCTAGCTGTGGGAGTGTCACCCACCTGGGGGAGGGGTTACTGCCCTTTGTGATGTCATGAAGGGAACATCTCCAAACGGCCTGTTTGAGCACACATTTTCTGAAAAGTGGAGCAGACAAAAGACAGAGAGGATGGACTTTTCTTATAATTGGGGGATTTGTAGACAGACTAGAGACACATATTAGAGTTAGAGAAACATGGTGAAGAGAATATGGGACCATTAAAGCTGTTACTAACTATAGCACCTCTAACCCAGCTTCAGTATCAGCACATGTGACAAAAAGCCCATTGTATCAAGAGTATTGAAAATTACGTTTGGCTGTAGGACCATCAGCAGAATCTTTTTTCCTTTACTGGTTGATCTGAACAGAGTTTTTTAAGTTTGCTTTGTTGGCACATGAACCTTTGAAGTGATTCATAAAACTACTGTAAACTTGTACATACAACATAAATAAGGAAGAGAAAACTAACATTTTTCACCTCATAGACACACCTTAAGGACGACCATTCCAAAACTAAATGAATGCTTTTCTGCCTTTTTTTAAAGTCTACTCGATCACTGAAATGCACTTTTAAACGGCCGAACCGGGAAAGAAAAATACAGAGAGACTTCAGCTCTGCAGCTCGACCGTTAAGAGCCAAGAGCAGAGAGCACATTGGTCCAACCTGTTGTTATTCATCGTCAACAGAGAGGGGGCCTAATGGGGGAATCACTGAGGGTCCATCAGCTACACAGCATTTTTAAATGAAAGGCTAAAAGTAGCTCCCAACCACAGTATCATCTTAAGAGATACTGTGTGTTACTGTGTGTGTACATGTGTATAATGGATTCCTGCCAAGGCGTTGCAATAGGTATCGTTACTCTCTATCGAACCCAGCTCATCTCTTCACCCTTCCTTGGTTACAGATGAATAAAAGGATAATTACATCAAGTTCCATTGTTTGTTACTTAAAGTAACCATAAAGTTTACCTTGAACCTTGAACCTTGAACCTTGAACTTGTAGGTGTAACAGCTGTTAGTAAATAAATACTTCAATCTACTTCACGTCCCCTTTGCTTCCAGATTAAAGTTTGTTAGCTTCAGTTTTTCCTGCAAACTCGAGCGCTGAATTCAAAATGTGGTTTCAACAAGCCAGTGGCAGGTGTCTCACAGCTACAGTCCTGCTGCAGCTAATCACATCACACCAAAGACCTCTGAACTGTGCCCTGCTTGGGCTGAGATTTTTCACTATGAGGATGATATTTAACACAGTTCCACCGTTGGATGAATATGACCGTAGTAATGTTTACCATGTTATAGTTCACAGCAGCCTGGTTTGTAATCAGCCTCTTTGGGGGCATAGAAAAATGAAAGCGAGTCGTTTTTGGTCCAATATTACACTCCATGAACAGACCTGAGACTAAACTAAACTGCTAGCATTGTTGTTAGCGATTGCTACTTTCCTGCAGCAGTCACATGATGACATATTGCACAGCCCCTTTGGCACATCATCCTACATCACCTCTCATTCAGAATGTTAAACGACATCGGCACACATGAACGTTTATAGCGGGTCGGTCTAGAGTCTGAGATACCTGAATCTTCTCCCAGAGGGTCAAACCAGGTGAAAACAAGAAACACATAGAGATACAGGCACATAGACTCAGACAATAGAAACAACATTAAATACAGAAGACTTTACTTGATTCACTTATATTATGAAATACATCACACTCTTTATATTTGTTCCTGATTTTACGCCCGCTTTCCTCCTCCATCCATCCATTATCTTTAACCTTTTTCATGTTCGTGGTCACAGGGGGGAGGGGGGGAGGGAGCTGGAGCCGATTCGGCGGCTACACCCTTAACTGTTCGTCAGTCAATCACAGGGCTGACATGTAGAGACAGACAACCAGCCACACTCACATTCACACCTACGGACAATTTAGAGTCACCAGTTACCCTAACAAGCATGTCTTTGGACTGTGGGAGGGAGCCGGAGTACCTGGAGAGAACCCACACATGTGTCAGACAGGGATTCAAACCAGGAACCATGCATTTTCCTCCACATCCTCGTAGATTAGTTTTTATTGCGTCTCTATTTGTGCTGCAAAGGTGCAAGACAAATCAAGTCATTATGAGTATTATTTTTTTATTTCTTGGGTCAAACATCAACTCTCGATGCCAGGCAGGTGTGTCTGTGAAGATTATTAAATGCAGAGATTGTAAACGCTGTAGAAGAAAGACAAAGGTTTTTCCACTACTTTCTGAATGTGACACTCTTCTGTCTCACGGCTGCCAGATTGTAGCTGCAAACTCCACTCGCTTAAGCCGACCCACTCAATGGGTATGAAGTGTTACGGACTAATGAAGAGTCACAGGGAGGCCGACTGATTTAACTGTGACCAGACGAATACAATCGTGGGCAGTTTGCCAGGAAGTGTAGCTCACCTGGCACGACTTAGCTTGTGATGGATTTGACAGGATGACCACCAGGAAGAGAAAATCAGCACAGCGCTTGTCCAGAGCTCTCATTCCTGTGCACTGTGTGTTTTTTGTAAAGGGGCCAATGGAATTAGTGCCTCCTGCCGGCCTTTCGTCACCACTACTAACACCATATGGTCTCCTGTCCAAAAGATAAACCAGGCAGCCTCACCTAACTCCACAGACAGGCCGCTGAGCCACTGCCAAACTGTCACAACCCAGGTCTACCGTATCCACCAAATTGCTTGAACACACAGAGTCTTGGTAACTAACACACCTGCTGCGAGGAGTTTCACGTGTGAAAAGAGACAAGCCTCCAGGTTTTAAGCCCCTGCATGTCAGCTTGGATCGGCTCTGGGTTGACCCCCTGTAAGGAAAGCAATCAAACCAATGGATGGATCCACGCCAGGAAACTTTCACAGGGTTTTCAAACTGCTAGTACAAGTTATACAGACGACTTGAAATGACTGGGAAAACAAGCCTTTTTTTAATATCGGGTCATATCAAGCTTCAGTTCCTAACTGGTACTAAAATTGTACCGAGGCTCTGAACCCACTTTGAAAAGAAAACCTTCAGGACCAGACCTTTCTTTGGGTTCAAAGTTTCCCTCAATTGACTCTTTAATGACGATACTCTGCCTATAAAAAACATTTTTAAGACCTGTTTGTTTCTGTAAAAGTCATTTTTAAGATGCGTTGAAGTTCATTTCCTTTGTGACAGACTCGTTTTTTATTCTGTGATGTGTAAATCTAACGGAAAATTTGATCTTCCTTATAAGGAAGAACATTAAAAAAAACAGTGTTTCCTTCACCTCTTCCACTTTTAACTCTTGCGTTGGTTTGATCGTTCCTATAAAGGATTTTTGTAGAAAGTATATCGATCATTTCCTCCCTGTGGGAGGTGTTTCCTCACAGTGTTCCTGTTCCTTGTGGGATACACCTTTCAGTGACTAACAATTACAAAAAGGTAAAGGAGAGATCCCCTTTGCAGCACGTGGCAGAGCGCCCTTGATCCTGTTACTGGGTCATGGCCTTGGCTGCACTAGCACAGTTTTACTCTGAGCATAAGTAGGTTTGCTCTAAAATTAGATCCTGATTCCCGACTCTTAACCCTGAACCAATGTCAGCCTGACCCCCACCTGGGTCTGAGGTGGACCAATCATACCATTTATAAAGAAATAATAATGAATGTACTGTAGTTATCGCTTATGAAAAGCAACACAAACATTTAGGTCTTTATCCTTCAACCTAATTAGAGAACAGAAGTCTGCTGCTTATGTGTTGCTGGAGGGACTCCCCTCCCCCTATTCATTGATTATAGTGGGACCACTGGGAAGAAGGCTTGCTGCTAATCTCTCCCTCACAGTGGGAGGGATTGGGGGGTGATTCTCAGTATTACTGTGCAGTATTACAATCTCACATACAATCAGCTTTCCACATTTTTAGCATAAGAACCGGAGCTTTTCCGTGCTTACCTTAGATCTTAACTGTTGAAGATTATCTCTGTGAATGTGACTGCATGTCCTGTTCAGGTTGCAGGAGAGACCCCGTGTGTGGTGTTAGATGAAGCTCCATCCAGGTGTGAGAGGACTCCCGGCGAGGAGGAGGAGTCGGGGCTGCAAGTGACGCCCCAACCGGGCCTCAGCCCGACCCCCTCCCATCAGGAGGACCACACAGAGGAGCAGCACCTACAGTTTCTGGTGAGAGCGTTGGACATTACCACACGGAGCGGATGCCTCACATCGTTTACTGAGTGCTAACATGCCATTCTTTTATTTTTGATGTATAATTTAAGCATTGGATTCTGTTTAAGATAGCAAAGACACAAAAAATGATGTGAAATCTAAATGGTTCAGTAAGTAAAGAAGAGGCTCAGATCTTAAATCAGTCCTTTATATGAGAGTCCTTGACTCCACTTGAGAACAACACCTGCAAACATTTGCTCTCCACTCTGCGTTTACATGTGAAACCGAAGCTCTAATTCAGTGCTGCTGTGCTGTGCTTGAGCTGCCTGCCACTGAAGGAAAAACTATGGTCAGATTTGTTATGTAATGCTGGGATTATTTTGATCTGGTCCCTTGGAAACAGGAGAGTATATTGCCCTCTCTGATTCTACAAGAGGGTCTCATGGCTTACATAGGCCACATTCCCTCTCAGCTCTTTCAGGATGAAAAGTGGAGATTGGACACATTAAGTGATGTTGATTTTTTTGTATGTTAGAGCACTGACATCGTACATCCATTAGATTTTATATAGTAACAGTAAAAAGCTGCATGTCTCTCTGCCCTCCACCGTGCATGCACATTTTCACAGCTCGTATCCACTCCTCTCCCAGTGCTCACACTAAGAAGCCGATATTTCAGTTTTTAATGAGCTGTTTTAACGTGCAGATGTTGATCTTTGAATTTGATGTGCTGCTATGACGTTCTGTTTTCAAACTGTCCTCACATGGTGTGCTCAAATGCATCATTTTTGCACTCGCAGCTTTTTCTTTATTTTTTACCAAAATCCTGATTAGATCTGCACAAAAATGATAAAGGCAATGAGCGAGTATGTCGCTTACATGAGTGAGGGTTCTGCTGTATGTCAACGAATGTGGAATCGACTATAATTATTTCATAGCAAAGACAGGAACTCAGGAATATAACAGAAAGAGCATCAACAGTCAGACAAAACGGAGAGTAGTCTACAAAAGGTCAAAGCAAAAGGTCAAATGAAGTAAAGTCTGAATGTGGAGGAACTTTATTTAATTATTTGAGCATCATATATTTAGATTAGAAGGGGAACATGCAGAAAAGAACATTTCATGGAGGAGGCTTCAATGAGTTACAGTAAAACAAAGTGCACCAGAGGTTAATAGACTTTGAATAGACGCATAATAATAACCATTTTTAACCCTATCACTATATGAGTATTCACATTAAACACATCGCAACAGTCTGAATTTATCATGATTAATAAAAAAAACAACGCTGCCTCTCTCGGCATGTTTATATGTATCTATGTTGTCCAGAGGCCTGTGTGTCATGAACATGCTGTCATACCTTTTCAATGTAGTCGTATGAAGCTACAGCTAACTATCAGTGACTCTCTCTCAGGTTAATTAGTGGCAATTTAGAGGAGAATAAAAACAGTTTGAGGATATGTTGAGACATGTTGCAAACACAGGCGTTAGATAGAAATAGAAACTGTGAGGTAAAGCTAATACGCACTCTTTATTTTGTTTATTTACACCAGTGGTGTAGTGCAGGCCAGGGTATACCAACCTCTAAATATCTGATTCACACCAATGATTGGTTGACAATATTCAGTGGGATGCTTTAATTATTGTAGGGTTAGGGTTAGGGTTAGGATGGTGAAGGGGTGACCCTCCCATGTGCCTTCTCTGCCTGTAATTGGCCACTCTGCCTGCACTCTGACTAAATATGCAGGAGTAGTGTAATGTTAGCTTACATGTCACATTTATATCAGAGGCAGTTTATCCTCTGCTGGACCGGACACTTAAAAACGATTATGGGGAAAGATTAAGAGTATACCCACTTCTTTAGGCACCACTACACCACTGTTTATCGCAATTTTGTACAATGTTATCGCAGATTTTTTTCATCCGCTGCAGGCCAATCTGCCAAATGTTTATCTGAGAAACTTTTTAAAAAGTCCCAGTCCCAGTGCTTATGTGTGTGGTTAGGACAACAATAACAAATGCAAAGCAACTTGTGGGGACTTCATAGGAAACAGAAAATGAAGAGGGACTAATCAGACGTTCAGTAAAAAGTTTCTTCTTTTATTGTGAAACAGCTGTGAATTCATTTCTGTTCTAATGAGTGCAAACGTCTTTAAAGGTTAGCGTCACAGTCAGGACTGTCAGGGAGCAACAAAGAATCATCCCCCAATAAAGAGAGCTCAGTCCCAGCTCTTTAGTACCATGACTGATAAACAATCAAGCAAATCAGCAGCACAGCACACAGATTGCAGTTTAATTATGGTTATTGTCTGGCTGAGCGATCAGCGCAGAGAGTTCTGTCTCTCTCCTCCAGTCAGCTGCTGGTGGTCGACAATTAGCCTGCGTGTCCTGCAGCCTCCCCCACACGCTCACAGTGGTAATACTTGATGGAGGCCCAGAGGCCATGCTGAAATAAGCTGATTTCTCCGATGCTGCTCCTGTATGTAAGCTGCATTTAGAATAATTAAAGGATGCTAAGCTTGCAATACCTCATTGCTGTGATGTCGGAGGTCAATACAGAACTAGAGCTGGTGTGCTCAGCATTGCAAAATGTAAACACACATCACTTGTCATTCATGATATTCATTATAATTATTTATCTTACGTTCTGCACAGCACTCGATGTGTCTTTGTGTGATGTGTCTGAACTGTTTCAGCCTTCCTTTCACTCGAGCTGTGGAGTGTCTGTCTGTGTTTCTGATGTTGTTCCTTTATGTATAACAGTTTAACCTGCTTTTTAAGATGCAGTAAATTTAGTCATAATAGAACTGAAAATAAGGATGAAGTGAGACTGTCTTCTCATTGTGTTCATGTTTGTTCAGGAAAGTGAGCTGAGTAAGAAGAGAAAAGAATGTGAAAACCTTGAGCATGAAGTAAAGAAGCGTCAGAAGAGATGTCTGGATTTGGTAAGAACTCCTCTTCCTCCAGTGTTTTCTTCTCACACACTCTCTCTCTCTCTCTCGTTGTGCTCCAGTCTGCATTCAACATGAGAATAGTGGACTTTTTCCTGAGTCTTTACCTGAATGTCACCTTGTGCTTTGGTTACAGGAGAGCCAGCTTGAGGATGAGCGAAGCAAAAATGAGCAACTGAAGGAGGAGGCAGATCTCCTCAGGAGGAAGGCACTGCTGCTCGACCAGGTCAGTTCCTCCTGCTTGTCCAAAGTTTTTAGAAATGAGCCCAGTTTGTCAAGAAAGACCAGAGAGTTATGGAACAAGATGTCCACGTTACAAAGATAATGATTCAAACTCACTAAATGAGAGAACTTGCTGTTACATTTCAGACTCGGGCTGAGAATGAGGAGCTGAGGGAAGATCTCTCTGAAGTGACCGCTCAACACAATTCAGTTCTCGAGGAGAACCAGAGACTCCGTGCCAAACTGGAGAACCTAGAGCAGGTCCTAAAGGTGCTGCTTGTGTCAAAAATTCTGTGTTTGTGTTGTTGTAGATGTCACTTTGTTGTTGTTTTGTGATTGAACAAAAATAAATCCTTTGTTACAGCATATGCGTGAGGTCGCTGAGCGAAGGCAGCAGTTGGAATTGGAACATGAGCAGGCACTGGCTATCCTTAAGTTCAAACAGGATGAGATCAAACGCTTACAGCGGGTAATGACCTCTTCTGTTCTACACACACACAAGATTTATTTATTGTTCCAACCCTCATGTGTCTGAGGCTGCTTTTAGACTGATTTGGGGATATTTGGGGTTTTGTCCAGCAGGAGGCATCCTTTCAGCACCAATTAAGCTTTTGAATTAAACAGAGCGTCCTGCATCATGAATTAGACTCATATGAATGAACAGCCAATGTTACACTAACGTTAATGTATTTATTTATCACCAGGCTCAGTTATTTGCCAAGCGGGAGCATGAGGGAGTGGTTCAGATGCTTGAGGTGAGTGTGTAATAAAACAGTGACTAAAGAGGAAGGAAACAAGTTCATGAGTTTTCTACTTTTACTCTCTGAGGGGCTTTCAGGAATTCATGAATTGGAGCAGAATGAATGAATGTTATTACAAACACAAAAGAGAGAAGAAATCAGTACACTCGGCCCAAACGTCAGAGAGAGGAGTGTGTGTCCAACTGACTCCATGTCCGACCAGATTACAGAACAGAGTAGTTAATTATTCATGAATCTCCTTAAGATGTAGTTTATTATCGTCCTGTGTTTAGCAGACAAAGGAGGTCCCATTGACACTGCAGCAGCATGTTCGAACAGAACAAAGGCCTCTTAACTCGTATCCAAACACCTGACAGAGACGCTGCAGGAGAAAATACGTTGCAAAGCACTCCGTGAAAACCGTTAGAACAGATGGCGTCTCTGCTGATGTGTAACCTTTTCACTTGTTCTCAATGTGAGCGTTACACACTTTGAATTCAAAAGAACCTGAGGCAGTCATTTAGATCTCCTACTTCCTGATTGGCTGCTGATTTTAAATGGTGGGGGGGAGACCTCAAACATGTCATAATCCACACTTGATGACTTTATATGAACGTGTTCTGTCTGTGTCTACGCGTTCCACGCTGTAATGTCATTCACCCTAAATGAAGTTTGCCTTTTATTGTAGGAGGTGACTGAGCTTGTGTTGCGGAGGGAGCTGGTAGAGTATAGTCGCTCCTGTTTTTTTAAAGACTGCTCGTTTCCTCTCTGTTGGTTTGCTTCTCTCGCTTTCTGTCTCTATTTAAACACGAGGAGAAAGTCTCTCTCTCTCTCTCTCCCCCCTCCTGGGAATCTGAACTTTGGCACCAGGTCAACACGCTGCAATTTCACAATCAGTTAAAAATAAATCATAATCATTGAGCAGTCATGAAGCAGGTGTTGAAGGGGGCCACCACTCACTGTGCTGATACTGATTCCTACCTGATTCCTCTCACAGAGCTAACTCTCCGATTGCTGTGTTTCTATTTTTATATCTAATGTTCTTTCTTTTCCCAGATCCACTCTATCTCAAGCATGTGTTTACCTTGGTTATCTTTTTTTTGTGTTATCCTTTTTGCTAACCAGAGTACACTGGACTGCATGCAGGTACTGTTAACCTAGCCTGCCAGATCTCCTTTTCCAAACTATATACGCTCCTGTCATGAACCCCCCCCCCCCAGCTCCTGTAGATAGAACCACCAAACCCAACAGCTTTTACTCAAATCCTCCAATCGTGTTATGTAGAAATACTTACACTGAACGAAGGGCTAACAGGCCTGCTCTCTTTCAAAATGCTACATGTAGCCACAAAGACCCGTATGATGCATTTGTGTAGGTTCTCCCCACTGTATTTAAGTAAGTCGTAAGTCGAGGATCAATGGGTGCCCTGTGCAGCTAGAGCAGGAACAGATAACTTGTGATGTGATCAGAGTAATCCAGCGCTCACCAGGATTGTTCAGAGTGACTTTAAAGTTTAATGCATGTATAAACATTGACCTTGAAAGATGTTTGTAAGTAAATGTAGTTGCATGAGGCCAGTTAACGCTCACTCACTCCAAGCTCCACCGAGCACACTTATCACGAGGGCTGTGATTGGATAGATATAATCTTTATTACTGTAAACTGTACTCATCGCCGAGTCTGGACGCTGTTTTGTTAACGAGTCTTCATCTCGGCTCAGTGAGGCGAGATAACAACAGGCTGCAGACTTCGGCTCTGCAGAGGTGAGAGCTGACAGGAAATGTTGTTCACACAGTTTCGTGCAGAGGCCTGCCAGGAAACTCCAAACCGCAACCTGAAGTGAAATAAGCCACATATAGAAACTCAAGAGTTGTGTAGTGTTCCAGAAAAGAAACCCTGCTGCTGTGTAGTGAACGCAGTGTAAGACAGAAGCCCGACATGAAACTTCTCATAACCTCTGATTCCCTTTTTTGACGTGTTCTTACTCCTATTTCCCACCTTACCAGAAAACTACCTGTCTCTATTTCCCCTTCATTTTTTCTTTCCTCTGAAGGTTGGACTCTTTTGTTTTTGAGCTAACAGTTTATCTCGCCTTGTTCTCAGTAACCTAACAACATGTTGTAACTCTCCATTGTTTAATATGTGTTATGTAAGTAGGGTCAGTCCTGAAATGTAGTTTGTGTTTACCTGTGATTAGTTTCCATAGCTACCTAGTTAGTGGTCATGTAGGTATAAGAGGTGTCTGCATGACACTGTTTCATTAAGGGACCTTTTATAAACTAGGCTATGACTATATAAGGCAAACAGAAGTGCAGGTCAAAGGCTCTGACGCTGTGTAGGCAGCTTGAAAAAGCTCTTCTTATTGTTGTGGTTCATAAACATGCAGAAGCAAAACGTGCAAACCGGTCGAGGGGAGGTGAATATATTTCTAAAGGATATTTTTATTGTAAAGATAGGACAGTGGATAGACTCATAAATCAGGGAGAGAGGGAGAGTGGGGAACAACATGCAGGTCGGATTCAAACCCAGGCTGCACGTTCCGCACATGGGGCAGGCACTAACCGCTAGGCTAGGCTACCCACCCTCCATGATTATACTTATTAAAATGTGTGGTTGGGGGGTGATGAATAAATATGCTCTCAGCGAGTCACATTATCTGTGCCATTGCTGAGTGAACAATCAGCTTTGTGAGTTATTTGTCTGGATGGTGCAGACTGCAGAGAAGATTAATGTGAACGCAAACGTAGCAGGTTCTGATATCTTCTGATACATCACTGTTCCAAACTAAACATCTACGACTCATTTTCCCCCAAAAACACTAAAAATAAAACTTGCTCTGCACCGCTTCATTTGACTGAACCTGTCCACTTGTGCACCCTGTGCTCAACTCTGGACAAAATACCACACAAGCAGGTGAAGTGGAGTATAAGGTGAGGCAAATATTGAGCAGTTGTAACGTTACATGAGTTGGCCATTGCACCTCGAACAGGAATAGATAGCTCCTTATGGCTGAAGAGCGACATTAAAACACTCCTCTTTACGCATATTTAAAGCTTCATCACACATGTACACATACAATGTATGTTATAGTATTCAAAAGGGGGATTTTCATGTTTATTATATAAAGATTTATTTATGTATTTTTGTATATTTTTAAGATATTTTTACGTGTGTTCTTGTCCCCTGGCTGTGACGCCATGTGTAGTCAAAGGTGCGTGAGCTGGAGGAGAAATGCCGCAGTCAGAGCGAACAGTTTGGCCTGCTGTCCCAAGAGCTGGAGAAGTTTCGACTGCAGGCATCGAAGGTGGACCTGGCCAGCTGTAGCATCCTCAACAACCCCAGCATCTCTATTCTGACCAATGGGGTGGGCCTGACTACAGAACGAGGTGAGCCATGCCGCCAAGTTGTGGATTTAATCACCAAAATAAAAGCCTGCACAGTCCAGAGTGTTTTAATTTGACCATGGCTTTTGGTTGAGCGTGAGAGGATTCTATTGGCTGTCTCAGTTTCATTTCAGATACATTTTTACAGTTTTACATTGTAGTCAATTTATATTTTTCTCTGGATATTTCAAACTTTTAGGATAAATTGATGTTTGTTTTGTGTTTATTTAAAATATAAAAGTCATGCTCTCCTTTCTTTAAGTGCTAATTAACAAAATGCTAATTAGCTTAGTGTCGGCTCTTAATGACCCTAAGAAGAGAAGCACGGGTTGTATTCCAGCTTTATTGAGTTATACATTATGATATGTAAGGTAAAACAAGAATCATACTTTATCATCTTTTTATATTTCATTCAGTTGTAACATGATTCTATAACTCATCATTAAATGGAGCCTGTGAACGAATCACTGCGTCGCTTGGGAAAAGTCTTCTTTTGTGTAAAACATACAAGGCTCGATCTTTTATGTTTTAATGCTGCAAGTTCCCAAGTTGGCTTTCTTTACTGACGCTTTAATTAAAGGCGTTATACATTCCTTTGATTCCAGACAAAATAATGCTTCTGAGGCCCCGTGTCTACCTAGTGTTTTTTTCCAGGCAGAAAGGCGCTGGCTGTGCGCTTGGAAGAGTTTGCATGAAGTGTTGAGAATAAAAGTTCTAAACATCCATCCTGTCTCTATGACAACAGTCTGTTGACAACACCCGCTGTATGACCGACACTGCTCCGTTAATTTTTACTGCATGTTTGATATTTGACATCAGACACGGAGCGAGGAGGATGTGGGTACAAGATACAATCCGTAGGTGGCTAAATACAGGGAATATCATACATTTTCAAAAACGCGCGGTGACGTCAACAGCACCTTTCTGAAAAGTTGACAGATTTTCAACTTGAGCGCTCGGAGCGGCTGTACAAAAAAGGCAGAGCCCTGGAGAAAAGACGCTGGGCGCCTGCTGCTGCAAACGCTCTCTCCTCATCAAAATGAAAATCATAGAAAAAAGACGCTGGCGTTCAGAATAAAACGCTAGGTGGACACGGGGCCTTAACCTTTCATTCTGCTTCCAACAGTCCAAATGTAGCTTCTCCAGCTTTCTCTCTCTGTTTCTTCTATGCTGTTCATGTGTTTTTAGACTGCACTGAGGGCTCATGGGACATGGTGTCCCTGGGTGAAATAGCTTTCTGGAGTCTCGAGGGAGGTGACACTCTCTCCTGCCCTGAGGGTAATGATCCGCTCGGTTCTGTCTCTGTGGTTGTAGGCACTGTCACAGTCAGCATGGCATGTTCTCACACATCATCTCACCGTCACAGTCCAGCACGTTAACAGAGCTTTTCTAAAACAGAGCTTTTCTAAAACACTCTTGAGAGCCGCAGCTCGTGGTCTGCAGTGAGAAATGAACCAGTTAAGCCCCTTAACAGTGCTGGTGTGACACAAGGTGTTGTGACCTCTGACCTCAGACAGATGGAGAAAGGATTTTTCCTCCACTGTTTAATCAGCCAGGGTCAACCTTGAGCCGCCTCCTGCATATCGACCGGTGACCTCACCCACCTAGCTGCTCATGGTTTGCTCCAGGTTAACCACTGAGAGGGGCTGGGGTTGTCTGTAAAAGTTTTGGATTATGTATTTATCCCCTTCCTCTCTCTCTCTCTCTCTCTCCTGCTAGATGTGGCAGCTGCACTGCGGATGGGGGCCACCCCCCATGCTGCAGGGCTGTCCAGGGTGGAGCGCTCGCCCGTCACCAAGCACAGAGAGCTGCCCACCATCAGCGTTAGCAAGTCAGGCTCCACCTCCAGCAAGTCAGAGACCACACACCTCACCCCCAAGTCTGACACCCATCTCAGCCCACACAAATCAAGCCCAACGCACGAGGTACAAAATAAATCCACAACATCCTCCAACATTATAATTTAATATTTTTTTCATTATACTGTACTAGGCATCCAAACAGCGTCAGAAATGAGTTTTATTATACATTTAAAATATTGTCATCCACGTTTTACAAGTGGTTTATTTAGTTACTCATCATTTCTAAACAATTGAAATGAATCACTTTCAAACATCTCCTTCTGCCTCGTGATATTCTGACACAGACGCTCAGACATGAAACACTACCGACTTTAAAAAGCTAAAAAGAAAAAAAACGATGACAAAATCAATGATTTCAGACGAAACTTCCTGTTTTCAGGAGTTGTGTGTTGTGTTTCCCTGAGAGCTAATCGTGTTACTGTCGTATTACTCATATTTAAACTTAAATCTTAACTTATAGGAGAAGAAATTATTACGAAGTAAAAGACATTGCTGATATTAATGACCTAATGAATCCACCATCTTTTACAACACAGCTCTGATTATCATAAACATAGATTTTGAAGATGAAAGCTGTAGGTTGTAGTTTCTTTGCTGAGCCAACCCTGTGAAGACTGTGTTCTTCTTTCCTTCAGCAGCCTCGCATTCGACTCTCCGTGAAACGTTGATCAGAATAGAAACAGCAGCTCTGCATCCTGTGTGCTGTGAATTACTCCGTACAAATCAGACACAACGACAGGCTACAAAAGTAATCCCTTCTAAAAGTAGTCGATCTGTAAGCTGAAGAGCTGCATGATTTTAAATATCGTGAAGAGGAATCTGTATTAAATTGAGTTTCATCTTTAAACATTTAAATGACTGCCACTGTACGACTAAAAGCCTCCAGCCATTCTTGAAATGATTTTTCTTTTACCTGCATTTACTGTGTGTATTTTCATATTTGTGTCAACTTTAAACCCTGGCTGTAGGTTTGTAAAAAAGCTGCTTTCTTCTCTGTGTTCTCTCCGCTTATGTCACTGTGCAGAAACTCCTGCCTGCAGCTCTTTCTTTGTATCCACATAGGCAGGCAGATTGCTCATCAAGATTACCAAGACAGCCATGCACGATCACATTGATTGTGTGGATTTAATGGATTAAAAAAGCCCTCCTTAACCTCTCTGTCATCACACGCGAGTACACACTGTAGCTGAATATAAACCAACGCTTCCTCTGCTCAGTCAGGACACAAGTCTGTCGCCATGTTTTTTTAGAGTCAGGGTGTGGTCTCGCACAGCAGACAGGTTGGTGGTCTCTCCCTCTAGTCTGCACACTGTTCAATTAAGCTCATATTTAGCGAGATAATCCACTCGCCTCTGTGGATTATGAAGGTTACACAGTAGTAGTTGTAAGTGATTATCCTTAAAAAGGTTTTCCCAAGCGAGCTATAAATAAATCTCTTTCATTGTATTTAGTGGAACAGCTATGAGTGAAAACATCAAGGTGATCCTGTAGTCACCACTGTGACTCACTGATAGTCACTAGAGTGGATCGTTGCATCTGTGATAGTCACTCAACATGTGAACACTCATGCATAGTCGATATAACTACTTCTGGAAAACAGGAGGGGACTCTTGAGGCCATACCTTTCCTAATAATTACAACACTGAGTCCGATTTGATCCACTTTGTGATCAGGAATCAAGAGCTACTTACAGCCCACAGTCCAGACTTTTTTAAAGTGTTCATAACCACATTTGATCACAAGTTTTAAAGTTGGAAAAAATCCAAACAAGTTGATCTTAAAACAACACAGGCAGTGTAAGGATGGGCTAAAGACTTGTGAGATTCACTTTTTGCTCTTGGTGTTTTCAGGTGGACACTGCCAGTGAAGTGGAGGAGCTGGACATCGACATGGCGCCAGCACCTTACACAGCCAGCAGAGGAGCGGCAAAGCTTCAGGTTTTCATCGCAAGATACAGGTAAGTAAACTCAGTTCATCAGCTGACTGTTAATATCTGAGGAAGATAACTTCCTGTTGTATTTCTTTTCAACAGCTATAATCCATATGATGGTCCCAATGACAACCCTGAAGTGGAGCTTCCTCTCACTGCTGGAGAATACATCTACGTGTACGGAGACATGGACGATGATGGCTTCTATGAAGGTGAGTCTGAAGTTTGACTTGTTGACTCTATAATCTAATATTTCTGTCTTTACAATGCATTCATTGTTTCATTTGTGTCCCTTACAGGTGAGCTCATGGACGGTCGGAGAGGGCTGGTCCCCTCTAACTTTGTGGAACGTGTGTCGGACGACGATGTGATGAGCGGCGCCCACCACACAGAGACAGGAGACGCTACTCACAACTCCCTGCTAGACAGCAGCCTGCACAGTGCCAGCCACCAGCATCACCTCCACCTGGGCGTCAGCGCCTCAGGAAGAACAGAGGCCCATACTCCCTCTGGCCCTGCCTCAGCCCCCTCAGACTCAGCATCGGCCTTGGCTGTCCCAGCCCCCCTCACTAACGGCCTGGACTTGGATTTGGAGGAGGTGGGAGTGGACGTTGTGCCTTACCCACGAAAACTCACCCTCATAAAGCAGCTTGCCAAGAGCATCATCATTGGCTGGGACCCTCCGCTGGTGCCGGCTGGGTGGGGCAATGTGTGGAGCTATAATGTGTATGTGGACCAGGAGTTGAGGCTCAATGTGCCCTTCGGTTCCCAGACCAAAGCAGTGCTTGAGCGGCTGGACATAAACCTCAAGGCCTACCGTGTGTCAGTGCAGAGCCTGACGGAGAAGGGCCTCTCAGACCAGCTGCGCTGCAGCATGCTGGTGGGTCGGGACGTTTGTGTGGCGCCCACGCAGTTGCGTGTGGAAAGGATAACTGCCACCTCTGCCAACCTGACCTGGCTGCCCAGTAACAGTAACTATGTGCACATTGTGTCCTTGAATGAGGAGGAGTGTGAGCTGGTGAAGGCTGGCTGCTACTCGCTGTGCCTCAATAACCTCTTGCCGAGCCTGCAGTACACAGTCAAAGTGGAGGCGCGGCCGCACCGCACGCCATGGGAGCTACCTGTGGAGCGACGTGAACACAGAAGCGCTACAATCACCTTCAATACGCTGATGGCAGGTCAGGATTCAGTGGTTTATTTATTATGAGATGTTCTCTAACATGCTAGCTGCCCTTACACATAATGTATCGGTCATGAATAAGTGACTAAAGTTAGATCTTAGTAGATACATAAAGGATCTTCTTCAGCTGCTTGGTCCAGCGATTTCCTTAACATATTTTTTACTTCTAACCATCATGTGGTGACAGTGTTTTCAGCTTACTTTATAGACATTTACAGTGCTTAAAGTTTGTGATCATTGAGGCGATCACATTCACCATAAGTTCCACATGGTGACCCCCTCCCATGCTCGAATGTTCCTACAACGTCTAGCTGATGTGTGAAACTCACGTTTACTTTTTCATATAAGTGTGAAACTTGGTATGCTTGTGTTTTTGGGGGCCCTGAACATTTCCCCCAATGGGGTTTTTGCAAAAATGCCTGAATTCAGCTTATGTCCATCTAATTATGCAAATCACATTAACTGAAAGAGTTAAGTTAAATGGTTTCAAATGTCTTGAATCCATGGAAAAGGCATATATGGTGCAACACTGTCCTCCCTGGTAAACCGCTCTGTGCAGCAGGTGTTCATCTTAAGAGATGCCACAGTCACAAATTACTCCCATTGATTTACAAACTCATGACATCACCAGTGTCACCAACTGAACAAAACGTTTCAATAGAGAAGATACTCGTCACTGATGCTCAGTATCTGTACAGCACTCCCTTTGATGGCTGTGTAAAGTGTGCTTGAAGGTGTGTGTAGATTAGAGGTGTTACCTCAAGATGTTGCTACTAATCCTCCACTAATCTTAAAATCAGCAGTTGGATCCTCCGCACCTTCAGTCCGCATTTCAAAGTGTTTCTGGGCAAAAAAAGGGTTAGGGTTAATTATCCTTAAAGCATAGTCTCTGAAGTAGAGAGAGAGAGAGTGAGTTTGTAACCTTAGTAAGTTACAAATGAGAGGATCCAAGGTCCCAATTGGTTTCCCATGTGTTGTTTCTGACAGAATATTCCAGATTCTAGCCCTCGTTCTCAGAGAATGGGATTCAGTTCTCACACAGTCTCTTATTTTGCCATGAACTACTCACTGAAACATTTCATTAGGTTGAACCATTGTAATCACTGACCATGCAAACATAAAGGTAGACACCATCTTTTCTGTAATCTCATGTGGATTCTAGGAGATATGATCATTAGATAAAATGGCCACCATTAGCCTGGATCCATGTCGGAAAATGGCTTGATTCCCCAAATTTGACAATATACAAAGTATACAAAGTTTCATGGTTTTATGAAAGGAAAGTAAAACATGTAACTGCGACTGTCTTACAGTCCACTGCTGGTTCATCTTTGCTCTCACAGGTTCTTCACTTTGCCCAGTTCCATGTTTTTGTTGTTTTTAAGTTGTATTTTTGGGCGGTTTTGTATAGCACAGCTGACAAGAGACAGGAAACACTGGGAGGAGAGAGTGGGGGGTGACATGAAGCAAAGGCCAAGGCCAAATGTGAACCCACGGCCGCCGCAATGAGGACTACAGGGGCGCTGCTAGGCTATCCGGCCCCCTGCACAGTCCTATGTTAGCAAATGAGCTGTTGACTCCAACAACCTCCAAATTAGATGTTCTATAATCAGTGATGGTGATTCTGTATCTCCCACACGGACATCTGTTTGTTCATGAGAGCTGCTCCAGCCTGCCTCTCCTTAGTTAGACAGCTACAGCACCTTGATACAGGATGGATCAAAGGGAAGTCAAACAGGAGACTGGATTGGTCATGTTGACTGATTCCACACCAACATCATCAAACATTTCTACCGAGGATACGAGTCCTGTCCTGTTACTGTAGGAAGCTTTTCAATCTAAAGATATTGATATTTTCCTTCCTTCCCAAAAGTAATTGCAGTAAAATATGCAGTTTTACATATTTTTCTTGAATAACTCAGACCCCTATAGATGCATACTACATGTGATGAGTGTCTTTCCAGGTTTGTGTTTCTCTAAATAATATTTCAAATTTGCTTAAGTTTCATGCCAACTGTCTGGGAACTCAGGTATTCGGTTTTCTGAATTTCTCAATGTTCTTTTAGATTATTAGTTACTATTTATTCTCAGTAGAGTCACATGCCCATCGTGATAATATCCCCCTATTCTGAGTACTGTACCTTCAATATGATTTAATCACTTGGTCCTTCATTGAAACATTTCTCTGTCTTTTGCATGTTCCTGGCTGTGCTGTGATGCGTTGGATACCTGTAGGCCCCCCTGATGCTCCTCTGGACTTGCAGCTGGAGCAGGGACCCTCCCCTGGGATTGCCCTCGTCAGCTGGCTGCCGGTCACTATAGATGCTGCTGGGACCTCCAATGGAGTGCGTGTAACTGGATACACTATTTATGCTGACAGGAAAAAGGCAAGAACTTTTTTGTTGCACTTTAACATTCCTTTTATACCTAGCAATGCATTGTGTTTTAATTTAAGATCTATTGTTTTTCAATGCCATTGTGATGTGGTAAATTAAAAAAGGTATCTGTTGTTCTCCTATCAAAGGTGCTGGAGGTGTCTTCCCCAACAGCCGGCAGTGCCCTGCTGGGCCCCTCTCAGATCCAGTCTCTGCAGGCAGCTCAGGATCTCACTGTCCGCACAATGTCTGCCCATGGGGAGTCCTGTGACTCTATGCCTGTCAATGTGCCCTCTAAGCTGGCTGCCATCATGTCAGGTCCAGCCGTCATCACCCCAGTCGTGCCACCCCTACCCTGCACCCCTGCAGGCTGTAGCAACCTGCCCCCTCCGCCGTCCTACGGGAACTCTGCTGCCAAAGTCTCTGTGCTGCCCAGCTCTATGCCATCAGACTCTCATTACTCAGGCCTCGTCATAGAGGCTGATGCCAACCCTCCTAATGCTCTCCACTCAGAAGATCGTCTCTTATACACCTCATATGTGAGGGCCTGGGCCAACCCGTCTTCTGCTGCTGCCTTGGCTACGTGTGAGGCCTCATTACCAATGGCCTCCACCATTACTC
Organism: Labrus mixtus; assembly: GCF_963584025.1. NCBI lineage: Eukaryota > Metazoa > Chordata > Actinopteri > Labriformes > Labridae > Labrus > Labrus mixtus. Next base: position 22,975,377 of record NC_083625.1, on the reverse strand, counting down.
CCATGGTATGCTATCCTGGCATTTATATGAGATAAGTTTAGTCTTTAGTTTCAAGCTTTTGGCCAAAAGGCACTGGTGCTTGTCATTCTGTATTGTTTGGTGTCATTGGGGAGAAAATCAAGGTGCCACTCAAACATAAGCTTCTGTACTTGAAGGTTCTTTTAAAATTTGAACTGAACACAAACATGATGCCCATATTTCAGTTACTCTTTCTATAGGTATCTTCTTTCTCCATTGTGAACAAGCTTCTATATTAAACATACTTAAATATTATTTTTCTTTCTCGGCAGACATTGCCAAACTTTAAAATCTGTGTTCTGCATGGATCATTTCTATTTCATAGGGCTTAATTGTCCCTATTTCTTGTCTCCAGGTTCATGTGACCTCCCCCATCACCTCAGCGCCTCCACCATGTCCAGTAGCAGCACCTACTGCTCCTGCACCATCGGCAGTAACAGAAGCAGCAGTAGCGTTGCAGCAGCGCAGAGACACTGACAGCCCTGGAACAATACGCCCTTTCCCATCCATCACACAGTTCATCGAGGACCCCAGTGCCAAGCTCGAGATCCCTGAGCGCATCCCCACTCCGCCCAAAGCCCCCATCACAGACCTCCTTAACCCTCAGGACACTAACCTCCACCGACGCCCTGTTTCACCGCTGGAGTCCGAGGCAGAGGAGGAGCGAGAGAATACCCGTCTGGTGTCCATGGAAGAGTTCTTACGACAGGACCAGGAGCCAGAGTTCTACAGCAGGCAGCAGGTCAGTCACAATGTGTAGTACCATTTGAAACTGCAAACTGCAGAAGGGTCTGTAACTTTAAGAGTTAACTGAGTCTGATCAATGGTGAGGACTGAGCTGAAAGGCGGTTCACAGGTGCCAGAATGTTTGTTGGTTTGTTTGTTAGCCTCTGGATTAAACAGCAGCTACTCTTCTTTGGGTCTCAATATGACAATATTACATTAGTTAGATTACATAAGTGCACATCCATTGTATGTCCTTGCACAGTGAAACCGAAATAAGGAAATGGAAGACAATCAACTATTTTCTATTCTATGAATCACCAATCACAATATGAACTGTGTGTTAAACTGATGATCAACAATCACCCCGGCACCCTCAGATTTAATTTACCAAGGTTTTAACATGTTATCTCTCAAGCTATAGACAGGACTGTTACTGGACTGTTACTGGACTGTTACTGGACTGTTACTGGACTGTTGGTAGACTGTTACTGGACTGTTACTGGACTGTTACAGGACTGTTACTGGACTGTTACTGGACTGTTACTGGACTTTTACTGGACTGTTGGTAGACTGTTACTGGACTGTTACTGGACTGTTGGTAGACTGTTACTGGACTGTTACTGGACTGTTGCTGGACTGTTGCTGGACTGTTACTGGACTGTTGGTAGACTGTTACTGGACTGTTACTGGACTGTTGGTAGACTGTTACTGGACTGTTGGTAGACTGTTACTGGACTGTTACTGGACTGTTGGTAGACTGTTACTGGACTGTTACTGGACTGTTGGTAGACTGTTACTGGACTGTTACTGGACTGTTGGTGGACTGTTACTGGACTGTTGGTGGACTGTTGGTAGACTGTTACTGGACTGTTACTGAACTGTTACTGGACTGTTGGTAGACTGTTACTGGACTGTTGGTAGACTGTTACTGGACTGTTGGTGGACTGTTACTGGACTGTTGGTGGACTGTTGGTAGACTGTTACTGGACTGTTACTGGACTGTTACTGGACTGTTGGTAGACTGTTACTGGACTGTTGGTAGACTGTTACTGGACTGTTACTGGACTGTTGGTAGACTGTTACTGGACTGTTGGTAGACTGTTACTGAACTGTTACTGGACTGTTGGTGGACTGTTACTGAACTGTTACTGGACTGTTGGTAGACTGTTACTGAACTGTTACTGGACTGTTGGTGGACTGTTACTGAACTGTTACTGGACTGTTGGTAGACTGTTACTGGACTGTTACTGGACTGTTGGTGGACTGTTACTGAACTGTTACTGGACTGTTGGTAGACTGTTACTGGACTGTTGGTAGACTGTTGCTGGACTGTTGGTAGACTGTTACTGGACTGTTGGTAGACTGTTGCTGGACTGTTGGTAGACTGTTACTGGACTGTTGGTAGACTGTTACTGGACTGTTGGTAGACTGTTGCTGGACTGTTACTGGACTGTTGGTAGACTGTTACTGGACTGTTACTGGACTGTTACTGGACTGTTGGTAGACTGTTACTGGACTGTTGCTGGACTGTTACTGGACTGTTACTGGACTGTTGGTAGACTGTTACTGGACTGTTACTGGACTGTTGGTAGACTGTTACTGGACTGTTGCTGGACTGTTACTGGACTGTTACTGGACTGTTGGTAGACTGTTACTGGACTGTTGCTGGACTGTTACTGGACTGTTGGTAGACTGTTACTGGACTGTTGGTGGACTGTTACTGGACTGTTGGTAGACTGTTACTGGACTGTTGGTGGACTGTTACTGGACTGTTGGTGGACTGTTACTGGACTGTTGGTAGACTGTTACTGGACTGTTGCTGGACTGTTACTGGACTGTTGGTAGACTGTTACTGGACTGTTGGTAGACTGTTGGTAGACTGTTACTGGACTGTTACTGGACTGTTGGTAGACTGTTACTGGACTGTTGGTAGACTGTTGGTAGACTGTTACTGGACTGTTACTGGACTGTTGGTAGACTGTTACTGGACTGTTGGTAGACTGTTACTGGACTGTTACTGGACTGTTGGTAGACTGTTACTGGACTGTTACTGGACTGTTGGTAGACTGTTACTGGACTGTTACTGGACTGTTGGTAGACTGTTGGTAGACTGTTACTGGACTGTTGGTAGACTGTTACTGGACTGTTACTGGACTGTTGGTAGACTGTTACTGGACTGTTGGTGGACTGTTACTGAACTGTTACTGGACTGTTGGTAGACTGTTACTGGACTGTTGGTAGACTGTTACTGAACTGTTACTGGACTGTTGGTAGACTGTTACTGGACTGTTGGTAGACTGTTACTGGACTGTTACTGGACTGTTGGTAGACTGTTACTGGACTGTTGGTAGACTGTTACTGGACTGTTGCTGGACTGTTACTGGACTGTTGGTAGACTGTTACTGGACTGTTGGTAGACTGTTACTGGACTGTTACTGGACTGTTGGTAGACTGTTACTGGACTGTTGGTAGACTGTTACTGGACTGTTGGTGGACTGTTACTGGACTGTTGGTAGACTGTTGCTGGACTGTTACTGGACTGTTGGTAGACTGTTACTGGACTGTTGGTAGACTGTTACTGGACTGTTGGTAGACTGTTACTGGACTGTTGGTAGACTGTTACTGGACTGTTGGTGGACTGTTACTGGACTGTTGGTAGACTGTTGCTGGACTGTTACTGGACTGTTGGTAGACTGTTACTGGACTGTTGGTAGACTGTTACTGGACTGTTGGTGGACTGTTACTGGACTGTTGGTAGACTGTTGCTGGACTGTTACTGGACTGTTGGTAGACTGTTACTGGACTGTTGGTAGACTGTTACTGGACTGTTGGTAGACTGTTGCTGGACTGTTACTGGACTGTTGGTAGACTGTTGCTGGACTGTTACTGGACTGTTGGTAGACTGTTACTGGACTGTTGGTAGACTGTTACTGGACTGTTGCTGGACTGTTACTGGACTGTTGGTAGACTGTTACTGGACTGTTGGTAGACTGTTACTGGACTGTTGGTAGACTGTTACTGGACTGTTGCTGGACTGTTACTGGACTGTTGGTAGACTGTTACTGGACTGTTGGTAGACTGTTACTGGACTGTTACTGGACTGTTGGTAGACTGTTACTGGACTGTTGGTAGACTGTTACTGGACTGTTGGTGGACTGTTACTGGACTGTTGGTAGACTGTTGCTGGACTGTTGGTAGACTGTTACTGGACTGTTACTGGACTGTTGGTAGACTGTTACTGGACTGTTGGTAGACTGTTACTGGACTGTTGGTAGACTGTTACTGGACTGTTGGTGGACTGTTACTGGACTGTTGGTAGACTGTTGCTGGACTGTTACTGGACTGTTGGTAGACTGTTACTGGACTGTTGGTAGACTGTTACTGGACTGTTGGTAGACTGTTACTGGACTGTTGGTAGACTGTTACTGGACTGTTACTGGACTGTTGGTAGACTGTTACTGGACTGTTGGTAGACTGTTGCTGGACTGTTACTGGACTGTTGGTAGACTGTTACTGGACTGTTGGTAGACTGTTGCTGGACTGTTACTGGACTGTTGGTAGACTGTTACTGGACTGTTGGTAGACTGTTACTGGACTGTTGGTAGACTGTTACTGGACTGTTGCTGGACTGTTACTGGACTGTTGGTAGACTGTTACTGGACTGTTACTGGACTGTTGGTAGACTGTTACTGGACTGTTGGTAGACTGTTACTGGACTGTTACTGGACTGTTGGTAGACTGTTACTGGACTGTTGGTAGACTGTTACTGGACTGTTGGTAGACTGTTACTGGACTGTTGGTAGACTGTTACTGGACTGTTGCTGGACTGTTACTGGACTGTTGGTAGACTGTTACTGGACTGTTGGTAGACTGTTTCTGGACTGTTACTGGACTGTTGGTAGACTGTTACTGGACTGTTGGTAGACTGTTACTGGACTGTTGGTGGACTGTTACTGGACTGTTGGTGGACTGTTACTGGACTGTTGGTAGACTGTTACTGGACTGTTGGTGGACTGTTACTGGACTGTTGGTAGACTGTTACTGGACTGTTGGTAGACTGTTGGTAGACTGTTACTGGACTGTTACTGGACTGTTGGTAGACTGTTACTGGACTGTTGGTGGACTGTTACTGAACTGTTACTGGACTGTTGGTAGACTGTTACTGAACTGTTACTGGACTGTTGGTAGACTGTTACTGGACTGTTGGTAGACTGTTACTGGACTGTTGCTGGACTGTTACTGGACTGTTGGTAGACTGTTACTGGACTGTTGGTAGACTGTTACTGGACTGTTGGTAGACTGTTACTGGACTGTTGCTGGACTGTTACTGGACTGTTGGTAGACTGTTACTGGACTGTTGGTAGACTGTTACTGGACTGTTACTGGACTGTTGGTAGACTGTTACTGGACTGTTGGTGGACTGTTGCTGGACTGTTACTGGACTGTTGGTAGACTGTTACTGGACTGTTACTGGACTGTTGGTAGACTGTTACTGGACTGTTGGTAGACTGTTACTGGACTGTTGGTAGACTGTTACTGGACTGTTGGTGGACTGTTACTGGACTGTTGGTAGACTGTTGCTGGACTGTTACTGGACTGTTGGTAGACTGTTACTGGACTGTTGGTAGACTGTTACTGGACTGTTGGTAGACTGTTACTGGACTGTTACTGGACTGTTGGTAGACTGTTACTGGACTGTTGGTAGACTGTTGCTGGACTGTTACTGGACTGTTGGTAGACTGTTACTGGACTGTTGGTAGACTGTTGCTGGACTGTTACTGGACTGTTGGTAGACTGTTACTGAACTGTTACTGGACTGTTGGTAGACTGTTACTGGACTGTTGGTAGACTGTTACTGGACTGTTGCTGGACTGTTACTGGACTGTTACTGGACTGTTGGTAGACTGTTGGTAGACTGTTACTGGACTGTTGGTAGACTGTTGGTGGACTGTTACTGGACTGTTGGTGGACTGTTACTGGACTGTTGGTGGACTGTTACTGGACTGTTGGTAGACTGTTACTGGACTGTTGGTAGACTGTTGCTGGACTGTTACTGGACTGTTGGTAGACTGTTACTGGACTGTTGGTAGACTGTTGGTAGACTGTTACTGAACTGTTACTGGACTGTTGGTGGACTGTTACTGAACTATTGGTAGACTGTTACTGGACTGTTGGTAGACTGTTGGTAGACTGTTACTGGACTGTTACTGGACTGTTACTGGACTGTTGGTAGACTGTTACTGGACTGTTGGTAGACTGTTACTGGACTGTTGGTGGACTGTTACTGGACTGTTGGTAGACTGTTACTGGACTGTTGGTGGACTGTTACTGGACTGTTGGTGGACTGTTACTGGACTGTTGGTAGACTGTTACTGGACTGTTGGTAGACTGTTACTGGACTGTTACTGGACTGTTACTGGACTGTTGGTAGACTGTTACTGGACTGTTGGTAGACTGTTACTGGACTGTTGGTAGACTGTTGGTAGACTGTTACTGAACTGTTGGTAGACTGTTACTGGACTGTTGGTAGACTGTTACTGGACTGTTGGTGGACTGTTACTGAACTGTTACTGGACTGTTGGTAGACTGTTACTGAACTGTTACTGGACTGTTGGTAGACTGTTACTGGACTGTTGGTAGACTGTTACTGGACTGTTGCTGGACTGTTACTGGACTGTTGGTAGACTGTTACTGAACTGTTACTGGACTTTTGCTGGACTGTTGGTAGACTGTTACTGGACTGTTGGTAGACTGTTACTGGACTGTTGCTGGACTGTTACTGGACTGTTGGTAGACTGTTACTGGACTGTTGGTAGACTGTTACTGGACTGTTGGTAGACTGTTACTGGACTGTTGGTAGACTGTTACTGGACTGTTGGTAGACTGTTGGTAGACTGTTACTGGACTGTTGGTAGACTGTTACTGAACTGTTACTGAACTGTTACTGAACTGTTACTGGACTGTTGGTAGACTGTTACTGGACTGTTGGTAGACTGTTACTGGACTGTTACTGAACTGTTACTGGACTGTTGGTAGACTGTTACTGGACTGTTGGTAGACTGTTACTGGACTGTTGCTGGACTGTTACTGGACTGTTACTGGACTGTTGGTAGACTGTTGGTAGACTGTTGGTAGACTGTTACTGGACTGTTGGTAGACTGTTACTGGACTGTTACTGAACTGTTACTGGACTGTTGGTAGACTGTTACTGGACTGTTGGTAGACTGTTACTGGACTGTTGCTGGACTGTTACTGGACTGTTACTGGACTGTTGGTAGACTGTTACTGAACTGTTACTGAACTGTTACTGGACTGTTGGTAGACTGTTACTGGACTGTTGGTAGACTGTTACTGGACTGTTGCTGGACTGTTACTGGACTGTTACTGGACTGTTGGTAGACTGTTGGTAGACTGTTACTGGACTGTTGGTAGACTGTTACTGGACTGTTGGTAGACTGTTACTGGACTGTTGGTGGACTGTTACTGGACTGTTGGTGGACTGTTACTGGACTGTTGGTAGACTGTTACTGGACTGTTGGTAGACTGTTGCTGGACTGTTACTGGACTGTTGGTAGACTGTTACTGGACTGTTGGTAGACTGTTGGTAGACTGTTACTGAACTGTTACTGGACTGTTGGTGGACTGTTACTGAACTGTTGGTAGACTGTTACTGGACTGTTGGTAGACTGTTGGTAGACTGTTACTGGACTGTTACTGGACTGTTACTGGACTGTTACTGGACTGTTGGTAGACTGTTACTGGACTGTTGGTAGACTGTTACTGGACTGTTGGTGGACTGTTACTGGACTGTTGGTAGACTGTTACTGGACTGTTGGTGGACTGTTACTGGACTGTTGGTGGACTGTTACTGGACTGTTGGTAGACTGTTACTGGACTGTTGGTAGACTGTTACTGGACTGTTACTGGACTGTTACTGGACTGTTGGTAGACTGTTACTGGACTGTTGGTAGACTGTTACTGGACTGTTGGTAGACTGTTGGTAGACTGTTACTGAACTGTTGGTAGACTGTTACTGGACTGTTACTGGACTGTTACTGGACTGTTGGTAGACTGTTACTGGACTGTTACTGGACTGTTGGTAGACTGTTTCTGAACTGTTGGTAGACTGTTACTGGACTGTTGGTAGACTGTTGGTAGACTGTTACTGAACTGTTGGTAGACTGTTACTGAACTGTTGGTAGACTGTTACTGGACTGTTACTGGACTGTTGGTAGACTGTTGGTAGACTGTTACTGGACTGTTGGTAGACTGTTACTGGACTGTTGGTAGACTGTTACTGGACTGTTGGTAGACTGTTACTGGACTGTTGGTAGACTGTTACTGGACTGTTGGTAGACTGTTGGTAGACTGTTACTGGACTGTTACTGGACTGTTGGTAGACTGTTGGTAGACTGTTACTGGACTGTTGGTAGACTGTTACTGGACTGTTGGTAGACTGTTGGTGGACTGTTACTGGACTGTTGGTAGACTGTTACTGGACTGTTGGTAGACTGTTACTGGACTGTTGGTAGACTGTTGGTGGACTGTTACTGGACTGTTGGTAGACTGTTGGTAGACTGTTACTGGACTGTTGGTAGACTGTTACTGGACTGTTGGTAGACTGTTGGTGGACTGTTACTGGACTGTTGGTAGACTGTTACTGGACTGTTGGTAGACTGTTACTGGACTGTTGGTAGACTGTTGGTAGACTGTTACTGGACTGTTACTGGACTGTTACTGGACTGTTGGTAGACTGTTACTGGACTGTTGGTAGACTGTTACTGGACTGTTGGTGGACTGTTACTGGACTGTTGGTAGACTGTTACTGGACTGTTGGTGGACTGTTACTGGACTGTTGGTGGACTGTTACTGGACTGTTGGTAGACTGTTACTGGACTGTTGGTAGACTGTTACTGGACTGTTACTGGACTGTTACTGGACTGTTGGTAGACTGTTACTGGACTGTTGGTAGACTGTTACTGGACTGTTGGTAGACTGTTGGTAGACTGTTACTGAACTGTTGGTAGACTGTTACTGGACTGTTGGTAGACTGTTACTGGACTGTTGGTGGACTGTTACTGAACTGTTACTGGACTGTTGGTAGACTGTTACTGAACTGTTACTGGACTGTTGGTAGACTGTTACTGGACTGTTGGTAGACTGTTACTGGACTGTTGCTGGACTGTTACTGGACTGTTGGTAGACTGTTACTGAACTGTTACTGGACTTTTGCTGGACTGTTGGTAGACTGTTACTGGACTGTTGGTAGACTGTTACTGGACTGTTGCTGGACTGTTACTGGACTGTTGGTAGACTGTTACTGGACTGTTGGTAGACTGTTACTGGACTGTTGGTAGACTGTTACTGGACTGTTGGTAGACTGTTACTGGACTGTTGGTAGACTGTTGGTAGACTGTTACTGGACTGTTGGTAGACTGTTACTGAACTGTTACTGAACTGTTACTGAACTGTTACTGGACTGTTGGTAGACTGTTACTGGACTGTTGGTAGACTGTTACTGGACTGTTACTGAACTGTTACTGGACTGTTGGTAGACTGTTACTGGACTGTTGGTAGACTGTTACTGGACTGTTGCTGGACTGTTACTGGACTGTTACTGGACTGTTGGTAGACTGTTGGTAGACTGTTGGTAGACTGTTACTGGACTGTTGGTAGACTGTTGCTGGACTGTTACTGGACTGTTACTGGACTGTTGGTAGACTGTTACTGAACTGTTACTGAACTGTTACTGGACTGTTGGTAGACTGTTACTGGACTGTTGGTAGACTGTTACTGGACTGTTGCTGGACTGTTACTGGACTGTTACTGGACTGTTGGTAGACTGTTGGTAGACTGTTACTGGACTGTTGGTAGACTGTTACTGGACTGTTGGTAGACTGTTACTGGACTGTTGGTGGACTGTTACTGGACTGTTGGTGGACTGTTACTGGACTGTTGGTAGACTGTTACTGGACTGTTGGTAGACTGTTGCTGGACTGTTACTGGACTGTTGGTAGACTGTTACTGGACTGTTGGTAGACTGTTGGTAGACTGTTACTGAACTGTTACTGGACTGTTGGTGGACTGTTACTGAACTGTTGGTAGACTGTTACTGGACTGTTGGTAGACTGTTGGTAGACTGTTACTGGACTGTTACTGGACTGTTACTGGACTGTTACTGGACTGTTGGTAGACTGTTACTGGACTGTTGGTAGACTGTTACTGGACTGTTGGTGGACTGTTACTGGACTGTTGGTAGACTGTTACTGGACTGTTGGTGGACTGTTACTGGACTGTTGGTGGACTGTTACTGGACTGTTGGTAGACTGTTACTGGACTGTTGGTAGACTGTTACTGGACTGTTACTGGACTGTTACTGGACTGTTGGTAGACTGTTACTGGACTGTTGGTAGACTGTTACTGGACTGTTGGTAGACTGTTGGTAGACTGTTACTGAACTGTTGGTAGACTGTTACTGGACTGTTACTGGACTGTTACTGGACTGTTGGTAGACTGTTACTGGACTGTTACTGGACTGTTGGTAGACTGTTTCTGAACTGTTGGTAGACTGTTACTGGACTGTTGGTAGACTGTTGGTAGACTGTTACTGAACTGTTGGTAGACTGTTACTGAACTGTTGGTAGACTGTTACTGGACTGTTACTGGACTGTTGGTAGACTGTTGGTAGACTGTTACTGGACTGTTGGTAGACTGTTACTGGACTGTTGGTAGACTGTTACTGGACTGTTGGTAGACTGTTACTGGACTGTTGGTAGACTGTTACTGGACTGTTGGTAGACTGTTGGTAGACTGTTACTGGACTGTTACTGGACTGTTGGTAGACTGTTGGTAGACTGTTACTGGACTGTTGGTAGACTGTTACTGGACTGTTGGTAGACTGTTGGTGGACTGTTACTGGACTGTTGGTAGACTGTTACTGGACTGTTGGTAGACTGTTACTGGACTGTTGGTAGACTGTTGGTGGACTGTTACTGGACTGTTGGTAGACTGTTGGTAGACTGTTACTGGACTGTTGGTAGACTGTTACTGGACTGTTGGTAGACTGTTGGTGGACTGTTACTGGACTGTTGGTAGACTGTTACTGGACTGTTGGTAGACTGTTACTGGACTGTTGGTAGACTGTTGGTGGACTGTTACTGGACTGTTGGTAGACTGTTACTGGACTGTTGGTAGACTGTTGGTAGACTGTTACTGGACTGTTGGTAGACTGTTACTGGACTGTTGGTAGACTGTTGGTGGACTGTTACTGGACTGTTGGTAGACTGTTGGTAGACTGTTACTGGACTGTTGGTAGACTGTTACTGGACTGTTGGTAGACTGTTGGTGGACTGTTACTGGACTGTTGGTAGACTGTTGGTAGACTATTACTGGACTGTTACTGGACTGTTGGTAGACTGTTGGTAGACTGTTACTGGACTGTTGGTAGACTGTTACTGGACTGTTGGTAGACTGTTGGTGGACTGTTACTGGACTGTTGGTAGACTGTTACTGGACTGTTGGTAGACTGTTACTGGACTGTTACTGGACTGTTACTGGACTGTTGGTAGACTGTTACTGGACTGTTGGTGGACTGTTACTGAACTGTTACTGGACTGTTGGTAGACTGTTACTGGACTGTTGGTTGACTGTTGGTAGACTGTTACTGAACTGTTACTGGACTGTTACTGGACTGTTGGTAGACTGTTACTGGACTGTTGGTAGACTGTTACTGGACTGTTACTGGACTGTTACTGGACTGTTGGTAGACTGTTACTGGACTGTTACTGGACTGTTACTGGACTGTTGGTAGACTGTTACTGGACTGTTGGTAGACTGTTACTGAACTGTTACTGGACTGTTGGTAGACTGTTACTGGACTGTTGGTAGACTGTTACTGGACTGTTACTGGACTGTTACTGGACTGTTGGTAGACTGTTACTGGACTGTTACTGGACTGTTACTGGACTGTTACTGGACTGTTGGTAGACTGTTACTGGACTGTTGGTAGACTGTTACTGAACTGTTACTGGACTGTTGGTAGACTGTTACTGGACTGTTGGTAGACTGTTACTGGACTGTTACTGGACTGTTACTGGACTGTTACTGGACTGTTACTGGACTGCTGGTAGACTGTTACTGAACTGTTACTGGACTGTTACTGGACTGTTGGTAGACTGTTACTGGACTGTTGGTTGACTGTTGGTAGACTGTTACTGGACTGTTGGTGGACTGTTACTGAACTGTTACTGGACTGTTGGTAGACTGTTACTGGACTGTTGGTGGACTGTTACTGAACTGTTACTGGACTGTTGGTAGACTGTTACTGGACTGTTACTGGACTGTTGGTAGACTGTTACTGGACTGTTACTGGACTGTTGGTAGACTGTTGGTAGACTGTTACTGGACTGTTACTGGACTGTTGGTAGACTGTTACTGGACTGTTGGTAGACTGTTGGTAGACTGTTACTGGACTGTTGGTAGACTGTTGGTAGACTGTTACTGGACTGTTACTGGACTGTTGGTAGACTGTTGGTAGACTGTTACTGGACTGTTACTGGACTGTTGGTGGACTGTTACTGAACTGTTACTGGACTGTTACTGGACTGTTGGTGGACTGTTACTGAACTGTTACTGGACTGTTACTGGACTGTTGGTAGACTGTTACTGAACTGTTACTGGACTGTTACTGGACTGTTGGTGGACTGTTACTGAACTGTTACTGGACTGTTACTGGACTGTTGGTGGACTGTTACTGAACTGTTACTGGACTGTTACTGGACTGTTGGTAGACTGTTACTGAACTGTTACTGGACTGTTGGTGGACTGTTACTGAACTGTTACTGGACTGTTACTGGACTGTTGGTAGACTGTTACTGAACTGTTACTGGACTGTTACTGGACTGTTGGTGGACTGTTACTGAACTGTTACTGGACTGTTACTGGACTGTTGGTGGACTGTTACTGAACTGTTACTGGACTGTTACTGGACTGTTGGTAGACTGTTACTGAACTGTTACTGGACTGTTACTGGACTGTTGGTGGACTGTTACTGAACTGTTACTGGACTGTTACTGGACTGTTGGTAGACTGTTACTGGACTGTTGGTAGACTGTTACTGGACTGTTGGTGGACTGTTACTGAACTGTTACTGGACTGTTGGTAGACTGTTACTGGACTGTTGGTGGACTGTTACTGAACTGTTACTGGACTGTTGGTAGACTGTTACTGGACTGTTGGTGGACTGTTACTGAACTGTTACTGGACTGTTGGTAGACTGTTACTGGACTGTTGGTAGACTGTTACTGGACTGTTGGTGGACTGTTGGTAGACTGTTACTGGACTGTTGGTGGACTGTTACTGAACTGTTACTGGACTGTTGGTGGACTGTTACTGAACTGTTACTGGACTGTTGGTAGACTGTTACTGAACTGTTACTGGACTGTTGGTGGACTGTTACTGAACTGTTACTGGACTGTTGGTAGACTGTTACTGGACTGTTGGTAGACTGTTACTGGACTGTTGGTAGACTGTTACTGGACTGTTGGTAGACTGTTACTGGACTGTTGGTGGACTGTTACTGAACTGTTACTGGACTGTTGGTAGACTGTTACTGGACTGTTACTGAACTGTTGGTAGACTGTTACTGGACTGTTGGTAGACTGTTACTGGACTGTTACTGGACTGTTGGTGGACTGTTGGTAGACTGTTACTGGACTGTTACTGGACTGTTGGTAGACTGTTACTGGACTGTTACTGGACTGTTGGTGGACTGTTGGTAGACTGTTACTGGACTGTTACTGGACTGTTGGTAGACTGTTACTGAACTGTTACTGGACTGTTGGTAGACTGTTACTGAACTGTTACTGGACTGTTGGTAGACTGTTACTGAACTGTTACTGGACTGTTGGTAGACTGTTACTGGACTGTTACTGGACTGTTGGTGGACTGTTACTGGACTGTTACTGGACTGTTGGTAGACTGTTACTGAACTGTTACTGGACTGTTGGTAGACTGTTACTGAACTGTTACTGGACTGTTGGTAGACTGTTACTGAACTGTTACTGGACTGTTGGTAGACTGTTACTGAACTGTTACTGGACTGTTGGTAGACTGTTACTGAACTGTTACTGGACTGTTGGTGGACTGTTACTGAACTGTTACTGGACTGTTGGTAGACTGTTACTGAACTGTGATTGGAGAGGAACTGAAGAAGCAGATGATTTTCTGGCACAACTTCACCAACTTCCAAGGTGTATGAAGAGTGAAAGGCTTAGAAGAGGTCAAAAAGCTCCAGCAACACTTGTAGTACGAAGATCAACTTTATTAACAAATTAGACCGTCACGTTTCGGCTTGTGGCCTTCATCAAGTTCAGGACTGTGACTGGACTGTTACTGTGACTGTACAGGTACCGTGACAACAGTCATCTTATAATAGAGGGGATGGGGGGTTGCAGCAGCGGAGTGCTCTACAGGAACTGGACTGTGACTGGACCGGTCAGTCCTTTTAAGAGAGTTTCAATCAGCAAAAGTGGGCAGGTTTAGATTTATAAAGAAACAAATCTGAGCTAAGAAGAATTTGTCATTCATAATTGGTTATTGAACGGACTGAAAATGTTATTGAAGCCTCTTCAAAGGAGACCACCAGCAACAAGGTTGACTGTTTCTAGGTAGTTATTTTTAATGGCTGAAACTACTGCTGCAAGGATGTGTCAGACAGAGATTCACGGGGTCGATGACCGATGAATTTGACAGTTTAAAGAAAGCAGGATCTTCAAAAAGGGAACATTAGGTACAGACATCGAGGACAAAATGTGTAAGAATATCTTTTATTTTTACAGGATTACAGCAGAGGGCTCGTGGAGCCTCCCAGTGACTACAACGCAGACAACAGCCGCTCTGATCTGTCGGACATCTTGGAGGAGGAGGAGGAGGACCTGTTCTCCGACCACCTTGGAGAAGTACAGGCCAGGGGTTACACTTGTGCAGCTAGAAGGGTAAAGGGAATTATAGCTCCTCATGTTTTGCTGCCATGCTCGACTACATTTAAACATGCACTTTGTGAGCAGCGTTTCTTCCCGTTTGTCTTGCATGGTTTAGATCTCACTTCTTGTTTCTTGTTATTTTTTTATGATGCTTGATTGAGATTGTTTTTGTTTTTCTTCCTCTTTCTTTTCTCTTTCCTTTGCATGGCTGGTTTGCCCTCTGTGTTGTCTGCACCTCCCTCATTTGTACCAAACATTATATCGCACCCCACCTTCATCGACCCACTCGTGCATTCTTGACTTGTGGTCCTCATAGTCACGTAAAGTGGACACTCCCGACAGTGATGAGGAGGTTCTTGAGAGGATCCTTAAGTTGCCTCCTCAGGTGATCCACAACAAGCATCTGTTCAGCATCCCCGAGGTGATCGAGGAGGACGATGGCAGTCAAGAAGAGCCTTTAAGCCACTACAGTCAGCCTCGGACACGGCCCGGCTACCTTCACCATGCCCCCCAGCAACACCTGTATCACCCTAACCCACACTCACATGTCCCCCCTACCCATCATCACTTTAACAGGGACCCCAGGTCTCTAGCCAAAGAGCCTTCACTAAGACAGGGACCCCTGCAGGTAAAGCCTAAAACACAGCATAGAGTGCACTATGCAGACACAGTCGACACCATCAGCTATCCTGGACAAGAAGATGAGAATTTATACGAGGGTCAAACCAGCAGTAGGGTCTCAACCCGCCGTCCTCCCCAGTTGAACCCCACCAGCAAAGCACTGCTCAGAGGGCTAGGGGACCGCCTTAGGAGGGAGGCCATGCTCAGGAGTCAGAAGGCTGTGGCTGTAGCAGCCAACCCTGGCTATGGTCCTACCCAGCCAAGACCCTACCCGGTCAGCAAAACCGTACGCACTGTGAGGTCACCTGTTGGTCGCGAGGTGGAGATTGACGTGGAGTACGGCACAGACGACAATGAGGGGCCTTCACAGTACCCTCCTGGGGAGGTGGTGGTGGAGCAGATGAGTGCTGAGTGGTGGGTAGAGGGGGCTAATGTGGAGCACTGCAGACTTCCTCTCCGCCGAGGCCTGAAGGCAGATCTCCCGGTAAATGTTGCTGCAGGCCAAACCCTGCCTCCTATCTCCTGTAGCACTGTAGGTCGAACCCTCTGAAGTACCACTTAGACATCCCACCTTTACTCTCATCATCACTGCAGAGGACAGAGGGAGCTCGGCTGTGTATTTAGTGTCATATTTAGATGATATAAAGGAAAACAAAAAACATTGGATTTCATGAAGGCTGAAGTGAATCTGAGCTCCCTCTCTCTTCCTGCACTCTTAGTGTGTTCTGTATCAGGTCATAGTGGATGTATTTACTCCTGCTGTACTAAAACCACCACAAAGCATAAGATAAAAACAACCTTTTTATTTTAAATTAGCAGCATGAAGGAAACTCTGGGGGTTCTCTTGACTGATAAAATAAGTACAGGGCTCCTGCACGGAGGATGCAAAAAACACATTTGAAGGAAAACTTGTTGTGTGACCAGACTAACGCCTCTTTCCTGTTTAGGTAGCTGCATATATACAGGGCATTACAAATATTAACTCATCAGTTATGGGAAAATGATACTAGTATTGCTCTGTTAGTTTTTTCTTCTTTTTGGTGCAGAGATGTTCAGCATTGATTGGCCACAATTAGAAAATATTTTCTGCTGGCGTCATGAGAGTCAAAGTCTGGCAACATAACAACATAAGTAGTCTGACTGTAAATATACATTTAGATTTACACAAAACTCATCAAGCTGTTTTTACTCTGATGTCAAAAATGATCTGAAAAACCTGCCAAGTAGTCTGGGGGATTTGAGTCGAAAAATGAAAAATAAGTCGGAGCCCTGTAGTTAACAAATATTATGCCAAATCATTTTATAAGGAGTTAGTTATTGAATATGAAAGTAAAAAAAGAAACAGCTGCAGTGGCTGTTTGTTTTCTTTGAACCCTGAGATGCCCCTTCATCTTATCAGTAACTGTGTGTCTGTAGTAGAAGCTTTTTTGAATGCCTTGTTTCTTATTTTAATACTTTGAGCAGGAGCCCAGCCAAATGCCTCCAGCTGAGGCGGGTCCATCGTGGGGAGTCCAGGCTGAACCAGGGTGCCCGCAGTCCAGGCAACCCAGAGGTCAGACGCTTCCTGTTTTGTCTTCCTGTTTCTTCAGTCTCTTTCTCTCTCTCTAATCTTCAAGATGCAACAGCTAGATGTTAAAGTGCTTCTGACACACCTCTGGTTTCTGTTGGCAAGTCTTCCACTCTTTCAAACGATGGTGGTCAGATTAGCACCTTGTGTAGGGGAGGGAGGGGGAGGTGCTGTAGCTGCAGTGATGAAGTGGGAGAGAGCCCGCTAAGCTGAGAACAGGCTTAACCCAAAGTGGCTTGTCATGACCGGAGGAAGTGACAGACATTAAAATAGTAACCTCGATTAGCCAGCAAACAAGCGGCCTACAGAGTGGACGGGCAAGCCTTCCTCTCTCCCCAACCGCCCCCCTCCCCCCTCCCACCACATCTTCTCTTTCTCTTTCTCTTTTCTTCACAAGCTGCATTCTCAATTCAACAAACCCCAAAAACCTCTGAGGTACATGTGTGGGTGCTCTGCTTGTTACACACAAATGCAAAAGCATACATGTGAAAAAAGGGGGGGGGGGTGCAGGGAGAAGTTCAGTCCTATCTACTAGAATATCAGTGAGGATGTGAAAGTGTGCTGCCTGTGACTCTTGCCACAGATGGGCTGATTCTCTCTTAATGAGATCGAGAACTCGTCTCTTCAGTGCAGCTTAAAGTGTCACTACAGCTCTTCAAAATTGTCGCTAGCTGTCAAACAGTTGTAAAGCTTTGAGCCTCATCAGTCTCATGCAGGACCTCAGGGATATCATGCTGTAGGAAGTGCTTCAAGTCATGTTTGATGAAAAAGGCTGCTTTGCCTGAGCTGTGACATGGGACAGATGATCATACTGAATGTGATTTGTTATGCCTCTTGTATGTGTCCTCCAATCTATTTTAAAAAATGGCGTGAACGCTGCTTTCTCCGTTGCTTGTTCCTTCAGGTCATGAAGGAGTGCCCGTTTGTCAAACAGCTCACTAATCTCAGGATCAGTGGTTTAGCTTGATTACCTCTTTTAAGGACATGCCTGCGCTCTGCAAACGCTGTTCATAGCATCGGGTTGCAGGCAGCGGGGGAGGGGCGGGCCCGGCTAAGCTATTTTCAGAGCGTGTTGCAAGCTATGCATTGGCCTGTGTGCAAAATACAGAAGTGGTGTGACAGTGATGACATTGAATTTAATTTTCTCAAGCTTACAAAGGGAGGGAATCAAGAGAGGAGAATGCACGCACACAATATAAAGCTCATGTTTCAAGATGTAAGGTATCGGATTTATCAGTTTGGCTCTCTGTCAAAGCTGATCCATCTACGGATTGCAGGGACCCTCAGATGTCACTGGTAGTGGTATTAAAATATTGTTTTTACAAATAGTGAGCAAACGATTTCATCTTTGGTTCCATGCAAAACATACTTTATTTAAAAAATGTTAAAGTTATATTTTTTGGCAATTTTTGCCGTATTAGAGAGGACAGCTGATGAGAGATACAGGAAGCATTGGGAGGAGAGAGCGGGAGGATGACGTGCAGCAAAGAGCTGACCTTCGACCGCTGCGACAACGACTATAGCCTCCGTACATGAGGCGTGCATCTTAGCCACTAGTCTATCGCTGCCCCCCTATTAACCCTTTTAAAAGGTTCCACCTCCTGGCTCAGCTGTGACCAATGACATGCCAGTATCATCAAGACTTCCTGTCGTTGTTTGTGCAAACACATGCAGACACATCAGACTTATTGCTGTTTGTTTGCACTTCCTGACGTTGTTTCCTTTTCTCTAGATCCTTGCTTGTTGTTCTTACTCTCTGATGTTCGTCGCTTTGGATAAAAGCATCTGATAAATGAATTGCAGAAATGTAGAACTTAAGGGAAGAGAGACAGAGCCATTAACTCTAGCACAACTGTCAACTCTGTCGATTTTATTTTCAAGTGTGTACCATAAATACCTGTTTGATAAACTGTGAACTTATAATAAGCGTTCTTCTTCTGGTGATAAAGCTCACCTCTGTCTGTTGTTCTCTGGATGGAACTCCTGCTGGGTGCTTCACTCTCAAATGACTGCATAGTTGTTGCACTAGACCTTTATTTCTTATATTTGTTAAAGGAGTTCCGCCCAGAACTCATCAGGCAGCAGCACACACATTTTACCAGCATCTAGTCCTAACGCTTTCTTCTTCTCTCGTTATTAAATGGTAGTTTGCAAACAGTTTTCAGATGTCTTACAGCAGCCGTCTGGCTGTAGTACCACATTACAACCAGTTAAAAAAAACATTAAATATAAGCTAATAGTCGCATGAACTTGTCTCTGCAGGTGGTGTTGATTCAACAAAGACAAAAGCGGACAGCGACATACGGATCTTTGTAGCCCTCTTCCCTTACAATCCTTCGACCATGTCTCCCAATCCCGATGCTGCTGAGGAGGAGCTGCCCTTCACCGAAGGACAGATCATCAAAGTGCGTCCCCGAACACCTCAAACATGACCATAAAAAACTAAAATATTTATGCATGCTAACCTGTGTGTGTGTGGGTGTGAAACAGTTGATAAGTGACATTTCTTACACTCCTCTCTCCAGGTTTTTGGAGATAAAGACCCAGACGGGTTCTACCGAGGAGAGTCTGGTGGTCGCCTGGGCTTTGTGCCGTGTAACATGGTGTCTGAGATCCAGGTGGAGGACGAGGAGACGCGGCAGCAGCTACTGCAGCAGGGCTTCTTGTCCACCGCTGCCTCCATGGACAAGATAGGTAGGTTGATAAATATTCTAGCATCTACCTAAATCTCTTTAAAATCTCTTAAAGTGGTGTGCAATCAAATCTGTTCTGAGCGCTAGAGACTATCACATGTAGCAATGCTTTACATGAGTTTTATATTGTAATGTTTAACTCATGATATCACTGCTGTTCATGTTCAAGTGGGAAGTGAAAATAGCAGCACAAGTGTTAATGAATAATTCATTTAACTCTCTATGAGCTGGCCAACTTTAAAAACTGAAACACTGCACATGTTTTTATCTGCTTCTGATTGCAGAACAGCTAAAGCATCCCTGACCTTTTGACCTTTGAGTCAGCAGAGAGCTCAAACATGTAGATTCTTGTTCACTGTGTTGATGTAAAGGGGATCCTAACCATCGACATATTCTAAGTATTCTCATGCAGGTGTCTAAAAACACTAAGCCAAAGTCTGTGGCGAGTCACACTTTGCTTCTGTTTCCTGCCTTCTACCCAGAGTGGTATACACAGATGGTTTAACCCTTTCACTTCCACTTGTTCTCACTGCTGTGTCTGCTGCTCACTGGTTGTCATAAAAAAAAAAATGCTGTTCACTTGCTTCTCATTGTCTACTTTGTCTTGTCTGCTTCTCTCAAAATATTCCACCTCTGTGTTTCTTTTTTACTTTATTTTGTGGTGTTCCTTTCTAAAACTCCATTAAGGCACTCGCACACACGCACAGCTTCCGCGTCGCCCTGTTCCACCGCCGAAACCGAGACGATCCAAGAAAGGTGTGTCTCGCTGCAGAGTGTGGCCTCTCGCCTCCCTCCTTTATTCTCTTCTCCGGTTTGCTTCTCTTCCATTTACTCAATCCTCTGCTCTTTCAGTTGCTGCTTTCTCACTCAGCACCCTGGGGGGATTTTTAGGTCAGCCACTGTGTTAGTGAAATCAGTAGTATGGAAAAAACTGTAAACTCTGTGAAGTACTGTAAAGCACCTTCACATTCTCATATTACGACCGAGGCTTATACTTTATAGTTAAGGGCTCAAAGGCTCCACATCTTTCCACAGGTCCTCATTCTTTTGATTCAGATTTACATTTACACATGCTCTCATTGGATATTCATGTAATTCATTGCACACATGGCAACAGAATGTGGCCTTATCTTGGTTATTATTGATTATTGTAAGATAAAAGTAAACTGCTCAAAAACTTAAAGGAACACTTAATGATCACAGTTTAACAGCGAGTCAGTTCAGTGTGTCCATTTAGGAAGCTCAAGCGATGGTGAATCAGTTTCAGCTGCTTCGGTGCAAATGAAAGTGACAACAGGTGCAATGAAGAGGAAAAAGTAAGACAACCCACCACAAAGGGAACTGTTTTACATGTGGTGTCCACAGACAGTTTCTCTCTCCTTCTCCTGCCTGACTGATTCCTCTCTAGTTTTCTGTCCTCGTCACTATTGGTAGCATGAGGCCCAATCAGGATGCAAAGGTAGTCCAGCTCCTCCAGGATAGCATATCCGTATGAGAGGTTGTAAGAAGGTGTGCTATGTCTCCAGACACACTCTCAGGAGCAGGGAGGAGATACCAGGAGAGCTGGACAGGGTCGTAGAAGTGCATCAGCACGGCAGCACGACCGCTATCTGCTGCTTTGTGCGAGGAGAAACAAGAGGGGCTCAGCCAGAGCGTTACAAAATGACCTCCAGCACTCTGATGGCCTGATCCAGGTCTGGGAGGAGATCCTCTAGGACACCATCCATCAACTCAGAAAGAGTGTGCCCAGGAGTGACCTTTTTTCAGGAGTGCATACAGACATATGTGGGGATCATAGTCATGTTATGATGTGATTTCAGGTCTTACTTTGTTTTTCGGTGTGATTTTGAATCCAGCCCTTAATGTGTTGATGATTTTGGTTTCCGTCGACCGTTGTAACTTTATTTTGTTCTCAACAAATTCTACAATCTACATCGGTAAATATTTCGAAATGGTATAATCCATTCATCGAGATCCGATGAGTGATTGAAGTGTTCCCTTAATTATTTTGAGCAGTGTGCTTTGCCAGAATTCTGCCTCAATGCCACAGATGCCTTACATAATCATCCAAAGATTACTTTGTGAAAGCATCCATCCCCTCAGATCTCCATCCTTGACTTTGTGTGTGTGTGTGTGTGTGTTGACTGAGACATACTTTATCCTCAGGCCTGCTTATTCTCATATCATTGAGTTACTTATGCCTTTCCCCCCCTCACACCTAATCTCTCTTCCAGTGGAGTCTGCAGCGCTATGGGAGGAGAGTTTAGACTCGGACAGCCAAGGTTTGTCGTTAGCGTTTGACGCTCTGTTTGCACCTGCATGATTAGCCTTTTCAACGTCTGCTGGACAACAGCATGAGATTTAACACATTTATTTTTCATTCTTTGTGCTCTTTTTTGTTTAGCCCACCATATTCACTCAGCGGCCATTTTCAAGTGTGTTAAAGGTTGGGAGGCTCAAATGCTTTTATGTCTGACTTTGTTTTCCGGTTTACAAGTTGTATAAACAGTGAATCTGATCATTAGTATTTCACAGTTTCCTAATTGATCATCAATTGCAAAGACAATAAAGTCTGCACTGACCACCTCAACCACCGATCGTACAACTTTTATTGGCTGTTGCTAAAATCCTACTGATCCACATTTAAATAAATGCATTTAATGTTACGATGTTGGAAGCTCCACACTAAACCGCGGAAACGTTTTTTTAACACACGCAATACAGTTGTTGGTGTAATCCCCGTATGTGGTTGACGTCTGCAGAACGAGTCAGAGAAAAGTTGTAAGACACACCCACCTCGGCAGCTCTTTCAAGGACACAAGAAGCTCATTAAAATTTCCCTGCGACTGGAAACAGTGGCTTGGAGGAGAGTGGGGAGGGAGGGGCCTTTCAGAGGCAGCAGGTGAAATAAAGTGTTTCAGGCAGAGGCTGAAATTAAGGATTTTACTTACACCATTATCAGATAAATCAGGAGCGACACATCTCACAACGCTACTCAACAGGAGTCCAACAATGACATCATTAATGGTCAAAGTGATAATGATTGATCTCCTCCTTTAATGGATCTCATTTGATTAATCTGAAAGTGATCTTCTCATAACGACTTATTAGATTCTCTAAAGTTATCCCATTTGCAACCTGTTCCACATCAGTAGGATATCGTCCTTTTGGCGATCTCTGCTGGACCAGAGCGTGATGTCAGAGGAAAATGGCCACCGTGTGAATATGTTCGAGCTGTACATAAACACCTTCTGTCATGCTCATCAGGGACTGTTTGATTGTTTGGAGGAATATTTTTATAAAAAGCACTCATCATGATCATCTTTTTTTCTGAGAGTCTGATGATAAATCAAAGTGTCAATCTGATGTACTGAAGTTCATCATGAACCCCGTGGTGTGCATGTCAAGCAGTCCCTCCTCCTAACTCCTCTTTTCATTTCACAGTTCATGTGGCGTTCTCTCATCATCATTTAGTTTATCATCGACTCTTCATCCTACTGCAGATGTTTGCTGTGATTGATGTTAAAAAATTAATCCTAACTCTCACCCGTTACCCTACCCCCCCCCCACTGTTCTTCTTTTGAAGTGTCAGACTGCAGTGGTGTGACGCTTGCTCAGCTTCGCACGCTGCTGAGTGAGTCGCAGGCACGACAAGCTGCATGCAGCTGAGCTGAGAGGACATGCAGAGAGCGTGTCTCTCTTTTGATTATCAGGGTGTCAGACTTCATGTTCGCCCCTCTCTGTTTGATTGATAGATCCCAGTCAGGCTCCTACCCCTGCTGCACCTGCAGCTGCAGGAAACCCCACCCCAGGGGCTCGCAGGATGGTCGCCATCTTTGATTATGATCCACGGGAGAGCTCCCCCAACACTGACGTCGAGGTCAGACAGTCACACACATTAAGTCTTTTTTTCACAGTGAGCGTATCATACGTGTATTCATTTGTTCTTTATGTGCCTCGTGTTTTATGACCGTTCAGGCCGAGCTGACCTTCAGTGCTGGTGACATCATACATGTGTTCGGTGACATGGACGAAGATGGTTTCTTTTACGTAAGTATCAACACACCTTCAAATACATCAAATAATATAAGAAATGATAGACCCCTGAGGGACAAAATTAATACAAGAGAAGAAAAGATGGACAAACAGAATCAGAATTAAAGCGGCAATGAGCGTGCCCTCACAGCCCTGTGGCTCCCTGTGGCGTATAGGATTAAATCCTTCACTTTCAGAGATATTCACCGTTATCCCCCAGAATATCTGTCAGAACTCAATCGCCCGTATTCACCCACCCTTGCACTAAGGTCAAACACCCTTACACCTGCTGTCTGTCCCGCAGACACAGTTTAAGAGTCGAGGTGATCGTGTGTTTGAGGCCTAGCACCGATCCTCTGGAATTCCCTTCCCATCTCCCTACGTCTTTCTGAAACTTTTGAGTCTTTTAAAAAGCTGTTAAAAACATTAATGTTTAGACCGGCCTATGAGTAATCAGGTCCAACCAGTGAACCTACTGATCTATGTTTGATTGTTTCCTTTGTCTGTGAAAAGTACGATATGAATAAACTTTACTTAATTACTTACTGTGCACATTGGGGAGTGAAGCAGCTGTGTGATCTGCCATAGTTGTAATCTGCACCAATAAAATATGGACCAAAGGAAAACGGGAGGATGACTTGAAACAGCTTTAATATGATTTATACATTAAAATGCACCGCAGTTATTTAAATCTATGAGATGTGCAAAAAGTACAAGATACAAAAAATGTCAGGTAGAGTAGGACGGAGGGAGAGGCTGATGCTACCATTTGTCTTTGGTCGGGTCTTGAAACAGCAGCCCCCAGACCCTCAGGAGTGGACTTGCCATTTGCAGGATCAAGCTTTGGGGGGGTGAGGCAGACCCAGAGGAGGGAGCCCCACCAACCTTACCCCCCGATGCATCAGTGTGTATTGTTTCCAATGCCCTCATGTCTTGATGTATAATTTCTCTTCCAGGGAGACTTGAATGGACAAAGAGGTTTAGTCCCCTCTAACTTCCTGCAGGCCGTCCCAGAAGACGCTCCAGCAGAGCTCGTCTCTGCTCAGCCTGCACCGGAACCCAAGAAAGAGGCACAGGTAGCTCGGAGTTATGCACTACTGTACTGTCAATATGTGTCTTTTTATTCTAAACCTAACGTTGAGATGTTTCTTTCTTTTGTTTTCTCTTCCGTTTCTTTAACTGTCACCTCTGTTTTTCCTCAACGTTTCCTGCATGGCCTTTTGCAGAAACAAAAACGATCTGTGCACTTTGAGACGTGATCGTAAGTCTTTCTCTGTAGGTGTATTAAAGCCCTTTTTTTAAAACTAGCGTCCCCTGTTCAGTGAGCGCTTAACGTCCTTCTCCCTCGACCTTCAGTGTTCTGAACTCCTCCTCTGTGTAGGATCCAGAACTTACCTTCAGTCTGGCTCTGGTTGTTTTAAACAAAGGTTTAAACGTTGAGAGTCACACCCTCTGCCTCCTCCTTTGTGTGCATACTCGTGTTGTGTTTTTATTATCACAAAGGTTACATTATTTAAGTCGTTAGTTGTAGAAAACATTCATCATGCCTGTCCTAATGTTGTTGCTTTCTTCCTGAAGGAGACCTGCACGTCGTCTTCAGAGCCACCAGATCCTGGGCCCCCTCTGAAAGAGGAGGCTCCGCCCCCCCAAACAGATCCCTCTTTTCCTGAAACAACTGCACGCACAGACCTACCTTCTGAACCGACGACCCTGACCGACAGCCCCACGTCGGACCTGGGCCCAGCTCCAGGTCCGGCTCTTCCAGGTCCGGCTGCAGCGGAGGCCTGCTGCCCCCCATCAGCCCCCCTCCCAGCAGACAGCCTGACACAGACAGACTGCTCTGCCCAAGGCAAGAAGAAGAAAAGCTTTTTCTCCAAAGGCAAGAAGCTGTTTAAAAAACTGGGATCCAGCAAGAAAGAATGAGGCTCAAAGTACTCGCATCACACTGAAAGCACTTTTTCTGTCACTCTCACGCGGTAGTCTGTGCGGTTAGCAGCTATCACATCTAATTACTGATGCTTTAGAAATAGTACTTTTGCCTTAGAGCACCTGCTAGACCAGCTGATGCATTTAGAGTATGTTCAAACGTTGAGATGCAGCTTACTGCACCACAAGAGCATGTGTGAAAGCATGTTTAGGTGTGCAAACATATTCTCTGAATACTTCCTAATTATCTAAGCATTTACAAACTCTCTGCTCAGTGTCGGCTTTAATGCTGAATATGAAACATTAATGAACTGGATCAGGGTTATTTGGAGCTCTCTGTTAGAGAAGGAGATAGAACAGCAGAGCAGACGAGGCTAATACGACATTAGCTTTAACGTTCACGTACTGGTGCCACTTTATTCATTCGAGCATCTCTTCCTCTGTGGGACTTAAACAAATGCACTAACCATCCTGATTGGATGTTTTTTTTAGATATCTGTCCGCTTGTCCCTCACATGTTTTCTCCTCTTCAGAAGTATTTATACGTGACTTTGTACAGTTATTTATGTGTGTTAGACTCCTGCCTGACCATGGCCACGATGCATGAAGTGACATCATGGCAGGTTAGTCATCATCATCTTCATCATCATCATCCTCTTTGATGTGTGCTCGTTAGATCTGATCTAAGTTTGTAGTTGGAGGTTCACAGTGGACTCTGAATGTGAAGGTGTGACCTTCTCTGATGTGTGTGTGTGTGTGTGTGTGTGTGTGTGTGTGTGTGTGTGTGTGTGTGTGTGTGTGTGTGTGTGTGTGTGTGTGTGTGTGTGTGTGTGTGCGTGTGCGTGTGCGTGCGTGCGTGTAGATGAAGCCGCCCGGTCCACTGGTGAACAGAGGCATTAAGAGGAACTCTTCATGTTTGTGACAACACTCACAGCCAGATTCAATACAAAGTATTTTCTGAGTGTGTGGGATAGATAGAGGGATGCTGTGTACTCTGCAGGCTAATCTGCAAGCTAATGAGGCTGCAACTGTTGACTTCCTTGAAAATCTTTTATAATTCTTTCAATCACTCATTTGGTCCATGAAACAACAAAAAGCTGCAGACGCTGATCATCACAGTATGTAAAAGTTATCTCTGTATCGTCAGAGCATCAATGGATTTAATTTACGCTGACGTAAGACTTGTAAGCAACATGACAGACGTTAATAATGTCACTGCTATTATTATTCCTTTATGTTTCTATTTGAAGTATAATACTGTCGGATTTGGACGTAAAGCTCCTAAAAAGACTTTGGGCTATAACTTTGATTTATCTAGCAGCAGCTCCTGTGTGCACTGTACCATGATTGTAAGGCCACTTCTGCAGCTCTTATTTCCTGGATTTCATGTTTGTATGTGTTTGACCTCTGAGATTATGACGAGCTCTGGATTAGGCAGCCTGATGCTAAACGTGCAACTTGATGCTAAACGTGCAACTTGATGCTAAACGTGCAATTTGATGATAACCGTGCAACTTGATGCTAAACGTGCAATTTGATGATAACCGTGCAACTTGATGCTAAACGTGCAATTTGATGCTAATCATGCAGCGTGATGCTAAACGTGCAGCGTGATGCTAAACGTGCAGCGTGATGCTAAACGTGCAGCGGATGCTAAACATGCAGCTTGATGATAAAGATATAGCGTGATGCTAATCATGCAGCATGATGCTAAACATATAGCTTGATGCTAAACGTGCAGCGTGATGCTGATCGTGCAGCGCTTCAGTGATGTATGGTCGTAGCATGTTGGATGTTTATTTAACACGTTTAAATAAGAGGAGCATCGCTCAGTAGAATTGAAGCATTTTTATCACCACTCACTATAATAGACTGCAATAACTTCTTCATGTCACTTTGTCTTTTGCCTCCATGTAAAAGATTTGACTTGTAGTGTGTGAAACACCGTACGATTGCAGAACAGTGCGTCTGCTCACACTGTACGACTGAATCGTTTACGACACATGACAATTTATGAGCTCACACTGTACGACCTGATTGTCGGGTATGACCTGAGAGAACGAGTTAAAACAGGACGGAGTATTCACAGCTGTGAATGAAAACTCCCACAGGCTCGCTCTCTCTCACACTAACCGCCGATAAACACGAGCTAACTATCAGCTAACTCAAAACAAATGTTCTGTCTGCGACGTTTCTCTCGATATGAGAGGGAGGACAGATTAAATAGGCATACCTGCTGTTGTCATGGTGACGTCTGTCAGTATGTGCAGGTAAAATCGGGACAAAAAAAAGTACAGAAGTCGGGGAATCGTCTAATGGGTCTGCTCTCAGAGTGTGTGCAGTAGTAGTGCACTTGAAGACAAGACGGAAATGAATAGGTCGTGTCTAAATGGGTCTGAAATCGTACAGTGTGCGCCGGCTTTAGGCGAGCTAATCACTGATCGGCCATGTTCATGAGCCCATGAAGAGTACTGGTGAAACTTTTTATTTATTCACGTGTCCACATGTTTACATTATTAAACTGTAGACTGTTCATAAAGCTAATTCAGAGTAGCGTTAGCTAAAGCCCATTGAGAGAGCTGTCCTGTATCTACAGTCAGCTCTTCAGTTTAGGCGTGAGTGTGTGGACCCGACCTTCCTGCTCAGAGACGCCATGCAGTGATTTTCACTTCAGCAGTGTGATACGGGGCTGTTCAGGTAACTTCTCAGGTTCTTACTTGTAGTTTCTTATGAACGCTGGGCCACCTGTGACTCTGCTGTAAAAAAAATAAATAAATAAAATGAAATAAAAAAAGCAGAATATGCCAAAATCTTAGGTGCTGACCTGTTAGCATAGCAACGAGAAACCAAGCGTCCAGCAGCAGCAGCAGCGTGGAGGACGAGCCCGGGCTGAGGCCGGTCCTAAACATCATACCCATCACTCAGTCTGCTTCAGTTTGGACGCAGTCTGATTGTTTCCTTTAATGTCGTGATTGTTTTGTCCGTCAGTGCTAATGAAGCGAGCACGACGATGCCAAGGATGAGAGATGGACGTGAGGGCGGGTCGGCAGAGACACTTTACACGTGAGCGAGCCGGGACAGAGCAACACTAAGGCTGTACTGTAAATCTAATTTATTTCTATATTCTTCTTTGTGTTTTGTATAGGGGGAGTGAATGCTCAAAAGTTGCCGAAATGTACAGAAAATATTTGTACTCTCATTGTATTTGACGGCCTTTAATGCACAAAGTATTCCTCGACCTGCTGTGTAGTGAGTAGGCGGCGGCGGCTCGGCTGTGGACTGACTTCATGTAGCTCGTGGTTTTAGCTCAGCGCGTCATATTTAGCCTTACAAGAAGACCTTGTTTAGTCTTAATATGTTGTTTACAGGATGTTTATTGACTGCATGCATACCAATGTGATCCATGTTCGGCCTTATTTATGTTTCTGTCATGTGGGCGTTGATGGACGCTGCTCCGTCTGCCGTGTTGGATCTGCAGACGCTCCGTGCAGTGGGAGGAGGAGGAGGAGGAGGAGGAGGAGACGTGTGTAAATAATGAACAGTGTTGTGTTATATTTTCATACAGAGCGGGAAAAACCTCTTTGATTTGGTTGCTTTTTTTTTTTTTTTTGTCTTTCCTGCACTCATCGTTTGAAAACCAGTGTACAATGTCCCTTTTTTATATATTCACATTTTTATCACCCTTTTGGAAGCTCATGTGTAAATATTTTGTTAATGATGTTTTTCAGTTTCTTGATTGTTTTGCATGTGCAGACTTTGTGGGCGGAGCTTCAGTGACTAAAGATGTAGAACACAGGTGACTCGTGGAACTTGAACTTGTGATGGTTTCCTTTCATGATGGATCTTTTTACAGGAATAAAGAACGTCTATTTTCACAGAAACTCTTGGCTGTCGCTCACAGTTTGTGCTGCTCGAGAACAGAAGTGACCACAGAATGCTTTTTCAATCTTCAATCTTTATTTAAAACCACACACACACTGCATCATCTCTCTCTTTCTCAGGACATTTCAACAAAGATCAACTTGTGATAAAAGCATGAGAAGGCGCTGTGATCTGTGCTCCATGCCACACACCGCCTACGTGGACAGACTGGGGCAACACTGTGGGTGGCGTGCGGCCTCGTGAGACAAAGCAGCTTCCTCCTTTTAGACGGCGTGCACAGCAGGCTCCACGTCCGGGTTCTTTCTCTCCCTGAAGAAAACAGTACACTCATCCATAAAGTAGGAAACACTACACTTTGGTGAGGAGTTTAGTAGTGCTTTCTACTTTATGGATGACTGCACTGTACATCCAGCGCTCCTCGTCCAACTTCTTTCTTCTTCTTCTGCACCTGCAACACACACCACCACCCCCCCTCCCCCAACCCAAAAACCCACTGAACTGAAACCTCCCAGCACTACACCCAGAAAACACACACTTCCTGATTCGTCTTTAAACATTTGCATTCACAGTTTTAACACACAGGTTTGTTCAAATCTAAGAAAACACTTTTAAAAAAACGAGACAAAACCCCACCCAAAGGACTCAACACCCCCCCCCCCCCCCTCTGTGCACTTTTATGAGGCTGAGTCTGAAAGGGAATGTGACAGAGGAAATGTGACAGAGGAAGCGCTATCTTGAGGAAGCCATTTTGGCGACCATGAGTAAGCTTTTCTGTGGAGAAACGGATCAGTTTGTACATTTTCGACGTCACATTAAAAAGACAGATCGTTGAGTTTTACATCAGCGACAGATTCAAATGAACGCAAATATCGAACAGATGCATTTAAGACGTGACAGTGAGACTTAAAGAGCAAAAGATACAAAAAAAATTCAACGTTTTTCCACCTAATTTCCAAACAGACGTCTCGAGAGGTCGAGAATATGACCAGGAGTTTAATGAGAGAAACTCAGAGTTAATCAAGTCAAATTTAAAGCAAAAAAAAATCAACCATCGACCGACATTAAAACAGGACAAAATTCAAAATTAAAAAAAACGAGAACAATGTAAAAGCATAAAACCACTGGATGTCAGCCGTGATACTTCACCCAAACGTCAGCGCTCTGTGTCTCTCCTCGTCAGCGGCGTCCGCCCGGCAGCCTGGCAGGTGTCTTCTGTGCGTCCTCTGAGCGGCTGAAGAAGAAGAAGTCGTCTCCTTTTGAAGGCCTCCACGGCCACGTGACGTAACCACAGGAAACGCTCTAACAGTCACAGCCGCTTCTCTTCTCGGCTTCCGGCTTCACCTCCTGCTCGAGCTTCTTTTTTTTTTTTTCAAAACGCTGACAGCAACAGCAACTTGTACAAACCGCACACGGCTTCGTTATGACACAAAATATCAGGGTAACACAAAACGCTCTTACATGTGAACATTCTAACCATCTTCTAATGCTTCAGTTTGTCTACGTCGACTCTTTAAACAAACTGGCTCCTTTTTTTTTTTAACCTTAAATGATACTTTGCTGCGCGGGGTGAGGTCATGAATAACTCGCTCTCAGTTTGGTGATTAAAAAGGAGAGAGATGAAAACACTTTCTGTGAACTAGAGAACACGAGGTATAAACGCTCGCACACAAACTGGAGAAAAGGCTTCTGGGTATTCTGCGGCCTCAGCCTGGAATCTGTTGCAGAGCGACTTAAAACTCAAGGGGCCGGAGTCCTTAAATGTTTTAAAATCTAAATTAAATGACCTGGAAGCAGATTCTGCATGATGCTCGATGCTTTGAGCTGGACTGCTTGAACGTCTCTCTGACTCTCAGAGAAGATTTTGACTTTGTGTCTCTGTGTGTAACTCTGTGTTTGTGCTGCCTACCTTTAAAACCAGGTTCTGGATCTCAATGTGACCAGCCTGGTTTGATAAATAAGTTTAGATCCACCCTGAGCAGGACGGGGATCGTATCTGTGTATGAGCTTCTCTGAAGCAGGAAGGATGAGTCACTCTCTTGAGTACCTGACATGTGAAGCCGTTCCTGTGGTGTGATCGTTTCACTGACTATCTGACTCTCCTTTGCAGGAAGTTTAAAAAAAAAACTCTCATGTTTATTCACCGTTCAATGAAGCGGAGTCGCCAGCTCACACGAAGGACGAGCCGCGTCGTGCTTCACGTCGTGGTTTGAGCAGAATGTCGCGAGTCGGAATAAAACATGCAAAATATATAAATGCAGATTAGAGACGCACCGACGGGGAACATCAGGGCCGATACCGATGTTTGTGTCATGACTTCTTTTTGGTGTCAGACTCCCACAATGCAACATTTTCTCCCACTTTTTGACGCTAAAAACCAGTCAGAGTTTGTTCGACAGGTGACTTCATCTGCCCGATCAAACACCTCTTATCTCAATCAGCAGTCAGGTGTTCTAGATGTCAGCGTTAAATTGATTTGGCATAACAGATAAACATCTGTCTGTCATCAGAGACGATACCAATGTTGAACAGGAGCATCCCTAATAGAAAGTGTGAAAGAGGAGAAGTCTGATTCTAGGTGACAAGAGTCAAGGTGAAGTGTTAAAGGGTCGAGCTGATGTCTGTTACCACGATACATGTTTAACCGATGCATCTGCGCATCCCTATTTAAAGATGGGACCGATCCGATCTAATATCGGTATCAAGTCCGATGTTAAAGTAATTTACTTATCTGATCAAGAAATATGGTCGGGCACTTAAAGCCTTCTCAACTCGCAGTCTCACTTTGAAGACGTTCAGATTGAACTGTAAGAAGTCGTCTCCATGACGACGCTCAGACGAGATGAAACAGCTCCTTCTGTAACATCAAAAGTACACACTCTTACTCTTCCCTTTAAAACAGTTTTGTGTAGCCTCACACATAAAACCACCAACAACACCTACACGATTAGTTATGATAATAAAAATATCAGTATCACTACACATGTATCGGAATCAGATCGGAACTGAAAAAAAGTGGATCGGTGCATCTCTATCCAGATGATATATTTCTGGTTAAGGTACAGAGCAGGGTGACCCCTGAACCAGCGTCTCCTCGTTCAAACCTCACATGCTCATGAACGTGTTGAAGGTGTCAAACATCAGAGAGATTATCAGCACATGGGAACTCGCCGGTCGCCTAGTGGTGAGTGTGCATGCCCGATGTACGGAGGCTGTAGTCCTCCAAGCAGGTGTCCCGGGTTTGAATCTGACATGTGTCTCCTTTCTCGCATGTCATCCCCCCCCCCCCCCCCCCCCCCCCCCCCTCTCTTCCTTTTTTTTTTACTTTTTCCAAATACCGTTTTGATTCTGAAGATTTATAAAAAGTGAAAGGCCGCAGTTTCACTTCCTTCCTGTCCGTCTGCAGCCGTGTGAGTTCTCATAATCCAACCTGCAGGTCACTACAGCGGTCGGGGTGATGAATCAAAGTTCCCCTGGCGACCTTCAGGAATGAGAAAACACGTGTTAGAATCCTCTCTAAAAGGCAGCAGTGATGGTTATTATCTAGACCAGAATGGGAGACTTCTAAAGTCCTGAAGTGGATCCACTCATGTTTATTTCTCTCCCTCGTTACGTCACAGTCTCATAATCTCTTCCAGTGAAGAAGAAGCTGCAGTCTGAGCACGCAGAAGAAGAAAACTTTGAGTAGTAGTATGGTGAAAAAGCTCCGCTCTGTTCCTCTGCCCTCCACAGCCCTGAGGAGTCTGTCCTGATGAGCCTGTGTCCCTGCTCTGAGGTGACACAAACATGTTAAGAGTTCAGTATGTGGAGCGGTAACTTGGATTTATGCAGCTACATAATGTTTTACAGGAAAGAATCCTGCAGGTAAGAACCTACTGAAGTTACAAACAGAGTATCATGTTCTTAAAACTTTGAAATCACAGAAACCTTTCCTTCCCTTTAACACTTGTACCCGAGACCAGAGTGTTCCGAGACCGAGACAAGGCCGAGACATGACCAAGACCATAAATATCACTGAAAAATCATCATCTTGTGTACAGGGATCAGCTGATCTGAGAACTCAGAGATCTGACATTGACCAAACACACCTTGATGATGCAAACGGCTGAAACGTCATTTTTAAATGATTTATTATCTGTATGTTACTATAGATGTCAGATAAATCAGTACATGCACCCCCCCGCCCCCCCTCCACCCCCCTCCCCCCAAGAACACATCACACATGTAGCTGCAGGAGCTGGAGATTAAACCTCTGACCTTCCGGTTTTTGTAAAGGCTGCTTTTAGTTACTTATTATTGTTTTATATTAAACTGTAAATAAATACTTTGCACATCCGACAGGTGCAGAGGAAAGTAACGCACTCTGTAGCTGGACCTGTTACGGGACCACAACGTTTTTAAGTAGTCTGACATTGGTCCTGAATGACTTGATCCCTGTGACGTGGGCTCCTGTGGGGATTTGATGTGGGTGAACGGCCATAGCTCTGAATCAGAGAGGAGATGACGCGCTTTGATTCATAAACGACGGGGGATGGTGACGTCAGACGTGCACCAGATAAACACACTGACCTCATGCAGAGGATTCTGGGTAGTGATCTGTTTATTCTTTGATGAGGTGAGGATCCGTCGTGATGAAATATAAAGCGTCAGCATGGAGTCTTGTTGAGAATATTAAACATGTGGTGTCTCTAAAAGCCACTCATTTTTTAACCTTTAACCCTTCGATCTCCTGACCCCTGTGTGTGTGTGTGTGTGTGTGTGTGTGTGTGTGTGTGTGTGTGTGTGTGTGTGTGTGTGTGTGTGTGTGTGTGTGTGTGTGTGTGTGTGTGTGTGTGTGTGTGTGTGTGTGTGTGTGTGTGTGTGTGTGTGTGTGTGTGTGTGTGTGTGTGTGTGTGTGTGTGTGTGTGTGTGTCCCCGCGCTGCCTTATCTCAGCCGGCAGCCTCTTCCCCTCCCTGCCTGCTCAGTGAGCTCCTCCTGGGCCTCGATTGTCCCCCGGGTGACGACACCGCTTAACCCCCCTCCAGCACCCCCCTTCCCAGACCTGCTGGATCCACAGAGACCTGCAGAAAGCAGATTTACCAGGACCATGGTCTTACACGTTGAGGTTCTTTTACTTCTTGAATGATCTTCCTTCACATCATTTATCTGACACTCATCGATACCTCAGATTATAAACTTGCACAACAAATACAAAAGGGATTCGAACCCAAAACCTTCTCGCTGTGAGGCAACAGCACTAACCACTGCAGATCAACATTTCTGTAGTTTGTGTCTGACTGCTCCTCTGTTTTATCCTGTTTACGTCTTTACATGGAAACAGCGTGAAGCAGATCTTTGTAAAAAGGAAATGAAATCCTTCAGTGTGCCGAGCTGCTCTCGCTTCTGTAGCGGCCTCCTGCTCTTAAAGAGAGAGGAAGTGTGTCAGCGTCATGCCACACACACACACACACACACACACACACACACACACACACACTCACACACTCACACACACGCGCACACTTGGCTGTCCATCCCCTTTACTTCCCTTTCTCCATGTCTTCATCCCCGTTACAAAGTGTTCCTTTTAGCAGAGTGCATTCATCTTTGTTTTCCCTGTTTGAACAACAACAACAAACAGCCAAACGTTGAGGTGACACCTTGTTTCCTGATCTGAACTTTCCCTTCAATTTGAAGTCTTGACATTTCCAAATAAGGGCAAAAGTCACCGTGCACCAATGAGGCCTGCAGACAGACAGACAGGCTGTGTGTGTGTGTGTGTGTGTGTGTGTGTGTGTGTGTGTGTGTGTGTGTGTGTGTGTGTGTGTGTGTGTGTGTGTGTGTGTGTGTGTGTGTGTGTGTGTGTGTGTGTGTGTGTGTGTGTGTGTGTGTGTGTGTGTGTGTGTGTGTGTGTGTGTGTGTGAGAAACTGAAGGGCGTGCTTCACTTCTCTTTGCTCGGATGCTGCTGCTCCTCCACCGTTTGAAGTGCACAGAGAGGAGCGTGTGGGCGGAGCTTCCTGTGGTCGTGGCCGCCTTGCAGCAGCAAGCGGCAGAGCTCTCTCTCTCTCTCTCTCTCTCTCTCTCTCTCTCTCTCTCTCTCGGTTTTGTTCTTAGTTTGCGGCGCTCGTGAAATAACCTCGCCGCCATGACGTCACAAGAGGGAAGAAGTCAGAGAGAAATAACGCTCTAAAAACATTTTTACTGTGAAATCATTTTGGTTTTTTTTTGTTTTCACAGCACAAAGGGAATAAAAGTGACCGGCATTATTCTCCCCTTCACCTGAGCACTGAGCTACAAACCCACATGGAGGCGTGCTAACAGACACCTGCGGTTCATCCCTCATTTGATTATAAACTGTCGCAGACCGCCACACAGTCAGATCACAAGTGTTTGATCTGCCTGCAGCGGAAAGAACGAGACGTTTTATTCATTTGAGTAACAGTTCAGTGAAACCTGTTAGGGGAGGATACGAGCGAGAAGCATTTCATATGTCAAATAAAGAGGAGCCCCTTCTTTATTTTACACACTTTGTTAATCCCTGGAGGGGGGGGGGGGACGTGCATCAGTGGAGAGATGTCAGAGAGAGGCTGCTAGCACGAGGGCGGTTGGGGGTTCGGTGCCTTGCTCAAGGGCACCTCAGCAGCTCTCAGGAAGTGACCTGGCAGCCAGACCGACTTCCAACTTGAACCAGCGACCCTCCTGTATTCAACACAAGTCCCCAGACCCCCCCCCCCCCCAGTCTGTCAGTGGCGTTCTGTGTTCAAGTTAGATTTCTTCTTCACCTGCGTGCACGAGAATCATCGTGTTTATTTCAGTAGAAGGAACTTGTTAAAGCTGCACGTGCACATAGTGATAGTCCGCCATGTTTTATTACTCGGACTCCACCATGTGAAGGTTTTCCGTCTCATGGACAAATAATGTTGAATAAATGAGAACTTAGTGTGCAGGATCACCACATCGAGATGGACGACTGAATCCACATTCACAGTCATACACTTGGTGTGCTAAACTTCCTGTTCAGCTTCAATGTTTTTCCCGGACGTGAGAGGACGCTGGCGTTCGCCTCTCCTCCATCTTAGTCTAAGTTTCCATGAATCAGAGCTGGTTACTCGTTAATATGGTCTCTGCATATTACAGTGACTGAGCCTCAGCGATCTGTTCACACGGTTTAGTCAAACTTTACTGATATAGCACACGCAGTTACAAAGTGCTTCACCAATAAGAGAATCAAACAGATTCAGAAGGAGAGGAAATGTTCATAAAGAAATCACAGGTTCAGCAGGTCAGAGTTAGGATCAGACACAGCGCAGGGTTCAAGAGTTACATGAAGGCTCGTCTGAGCAGCTGAGTTTAACATGCTTCCTGGAACCGTCCAGAGATTCTGCTGAGCTCATGGTTTGTGTCATCTCTGTGCAGGTGAAGGTGTCAGACCTCGAAGACGCTGGGCAGTTATATTCTGGGGCTGCAGGGTATTGTTGTGGTACTGTGGATTCGGCCTCGGTCTAGAAACCACTTTTTGAAGGTATCGTCTCAGAATAGAAAACCTTTTTACTCGGTCTCAGACTGGATGTAGGCCTACTCTGGATTTTAAATCAAGACCACCACTGATCTGTTATTTTTCCACATCATGATTAGAATGAAAACTCCTCTTCATTCTTCTTTCATAATTAGATTTTTTATCTCCCGGTTACAGCCTCTACCTTCCCGGGTCTAAGTGAGTGACACGCCCCCTAACCACAAGATGATGATTTTTCAGAGATAATTATGGTCTTTGTCTTAAATCAGTCTCGATCCCTGAATGTCTTGGTCTTGTCTCGGTCTTGGAGCACTCTGGTCTCGGGTACATCTTGGTCTCGGTTAGTGTGGTCTCGACTACAACACTAGGGCATGGGGGGGGCTGTGTTTTTTTTTTTTTTTACTTGATGAATGTAATAATTGTATTGCATGGGGGACAACTGTTTTTTTTTCCCTAACTAACGACCAAAAACCCGTTGAAGATAAAACTCACATGACACTTCACTCAGTCTCACGGTGAAGAAGAACAGTCTACTGGTGAAAAAAAAATGATGAGCCAGATGAGCAGACAAAATCCAAAAATGAGGGAAGGGACACAGAAGGAGAAAGTGCTGGTACGCTTGACTCAAAGGACGAAGACGAACTGGCACAGAAGGGAGGGACACACAGTCAGACTCAATACTAAGGTGAGGGGGAGACGATCAGGGCGGGAAGTGAAGGATCTGAAATGAGAGGAGAATAAGTGACACAAAAATCAAACAGTAAAAAACTATGAGGGAAAAATGAAGACATAAGTTAAGATGCAGAGCTGGACATGACACTAATCATTTCTTGTGACTCGTGGGAGTCTGAAGCGCCGACCTGATGGGAGTGAAATCTTCCTCCTGTTTTCTACCCATGAACTCTTTGATGTGAATCCTTCATTAAGAAGCCCTTTAAATCCCCTCCACTGACATGTTTCTTTGCTCCGTCTATCTTTGGATGGTTATGATTCTCTTCAGTATTTTACAGAGAGTGTGTCGTGTACAACGTGCACTCGGCCTGTTGTTGTGACCTGCAGCATCCTGAGGTAAAGCCACCTGCTTCACTCCAGCAAACTGTGAGAGACGTTTCATGAAGCTGCTCTCGTGCTCCCTCGAGCTGCGAAACCTTCATCTGATAATGGAGAGCGAGATCTGACCAGGCTCACTTGAGACCTCGATCCATTAGGTAACTGTGAAACTACAGAACACTGAACGCCTCTGGCTACAAACAAACACTTTGTGTACCTTAAAAGTAGTTCAAGTTAACAAAGCAGAGCTGCAGGTGGACATGAAGTGATACGAGCAGCAGCTCAGGATGACCCACATACACAGAAACACAGACACTGAGCAGACACAGAAAGCAGGAAATAAATATTATCTACTGGAGAGGGGGGGGGATTCTTGTCTTACAGTAAGAAGATAATACCACTATTTTCACATCACCAGTAGTTGGGATATGCTGCCTTCTACTGGCAATAAGTGGTACTGCATGTCCAGTTTGTTCTCACTCAGGGGCGTGTCCAGAGGTTAAACTGTGATTGTCGATTTGCCCTGTTTAACTTATTTTAAAACCAACTGGCAAAGGCTGCGAGTCATTTTCTATACATGTCAATATTGCACATTTTCTTTTGTTTGTTCTTTAAATTGTTAATTTAAAATGTGCACATCTATTTCATAAGACAGGTTCATGGGAAAGTCATGCACTCTTGTCTTTCTTGTGATAAACTAACTGGCAACATGTCTGGACCAGAACATGTTATTTGTAGTTAAAGTACTTTAAATCATGACTTTGAACACCTTCTGTTTGTGTCATTTAAACTTTAAGCTCATGTTGCCATTATCTTGGGATATACATTAGAAATGATTGGTGAGGTTAGAAAGGGTAAATCATTTCTGTTTATTTGTGTTTGTGTGTGCACATCAGGCTTCAGGCCACCCCAGTCAAAATAATCTGGACACGCCCCCTGGGCTCACTCGCTGATTATTTGGTAGTGTTGTAGTACTTGAAGTCAGTCTTGGTCTCAAGACTTGTCCAACGTTTTCAAGGTCTCGGAATCTCAATCATTTTGACTCGGTCTTGTCTCGCTCTCAGACTGGGCGGACTCCAGATTTTAAATCAAGTCATCACTGTGATTAGATAGAAAACGCCTCTTTCTAAAAGAACAAATAACTTTAATTTATTTTTATTTTTATCCCCCGGTGACGGCCGCTACCTTCCAGGTGTTACGGTCTAAGTGAGTGACACGCCCCCTAACCACAAGATGATGATTTTTCAGAGATATTTACGGTCTTGGTCTTATCTCGGTCTCTGAGCACTCTGGTCTCGGGTATGTCTTGCTCTCGGTTTGTGTGGTCTTGACTACAACACTATTATTCGACACGCAGTGCAGCGGTTGTTCATACATCAGCAGACCTCCCCGTGTGTGCAGAGATCGATGAGAATCACACGTACGTCTTATAAAACAGAACTTTATTTTCTCAATGATTCACAGAAATAAAAACTTCTTCCTCCAAATGAAAAAAACAAACCTACATGTGAAATCACAACTTAAAACAACAAATGAAACAGTTGAAAAAAATCCAGAAGACATCACAGACATCGTTTAAAGTAGTCCCGCTGTTGGCAGCGGTATTAAAGGTTTACGACTTCACTGCGGTATCTCTGGATTTATAGATCACTCCTCTGCTTTTCAGCTCCCTCACCACACCTGTAGGAGAGCAGAAAACAGCTTAAACAGCATGCAATGCTCCTATACAGAAGAATCTGGGATTTTAAAAAAAACATTGTAGTGCATCGTAAAGAATCGTGACAGTTAAACATGGAGTACCTGGAGGTAGTCTGCCCGTCACTGACACGGCATAAACACCTGGTTTGAAGTTTCCTGTTGGATGGAGCAAACATTCAAACATCACAGAATAATTCTAATGAAAAGACTGAAACAACACAGTTTGAACAAGAGCCAGACTGACGTGTTCTCAACAGCCTTGAGCTCAGACTTAAACTACAGGTTCACTGATCAACTGGCTGGTGAAGGGTGGTGGTTAACCACCCGCTCATTTAGGATTGAGCTGATCTCAGATTAACACACACGAGCTGCACGTTTCATGCCATGCCCACAGACACACAAAAACTGACTCAACAGTTTTAAATACACAAACTAACATTTTGGCAGTTTGGACACGAGGTGCAACAGAGGCAAAAAAAAAAAAAAAAGACCGACTGGAGATAAACAAAGATGTTTCCCTGCACCTTCTCCTTTCCTCCAAAAACCACCATTACCAGATTTTTCCCCAAATCTGCACTGTCCACATGTACGTATGCTCTCTCTCTCTCTCTCTCATATTACAGTTGGTATTGAGTTTTCTCTGTTCAGACATCCTCACCTATCCTCTGCCATTTAGCGACCCAGCTGTCCTCAGGACTCATCATGGCCACCACCCTGAGGACAAACAGACGGTAGAGGTAAGCTTAATAAAAAAAAAACAATCAGATGAGTTCAATCCGTGTGAAATTGTACATAGAAGGTTCTGAATAATCAAAGTGAAATCAACTTTTACCCATCAAACGAGGAGCTCGTGCATTCATAAACCATCTCTCTGTTGCCCTTCATCTGGAGGTAAGACTCACAGTTATCACAGCCGTCATATTCAAACTGGTCGATGGTCTAAAGGACACAAACACAGAGTTGTTGGTTATATGAATACAGCACAATAAAAGAGTGAACAATGGTTAAATACCTTCTAAATAAAGAAGAATAGTCTTGATCCACTTATAGCAGGTGGAGTCAAGTTCTTATTATACTTTAACTGTGATTTAAATGTCTGCTTGATTGTGTATTATCTGTTTGTTTCCTGGCTAAATCAGGGTTAAATAAACACAACAAACATAATGTAAATGTCCTAATAAAGAACATGTTAATAATTATGATAATACATCTTAATATAAACATCATCATACATGTGTAGAAGGTTATTTTCAAGATTCAAAATGTGTCTCTTTAGACAACACGTCATTCAGTAAATATTAATCATTATTTAAATGTTAAGTTTGATACACAACAGAACAAACAGGCTAAACGTTAGCACAGAAGCTAACTGAAGCTTTAGTTTCTCTGAATTCGCGGCTTACCTTCACTAACGAGCACAGGAGACACGCTCGCAGATGGCGGAGGTCTTTAGGGACCGTTTCCAAAGCCATTCTGATAATCTCGGAGAGAAACTATGTCAGAAATATACAAATATCACAACGGATCACTGTTTTGAAGAGTTACCGAGGCGCTGGGGAATTACGTCACTGGCTGAGAGGACCCCACTGAGGTCCGGAAAAAGACGTCCACTTTGTGCGCCTGTGTGAAATTTTCTTTTTTTCTTTTTTTTTTTTTAAATCTACAATCATATAAAATAAACATTTTAATTACAAAGAGGATATTTTAGGTGCTCTCTCTGTATAGTCACAAACTGTCAATTTATTCTTCTATGTTCAGACGTACGTATACAATAAACTGTGATAGTTATTCATATCATGAATCTACTCTTAACACCATCTCCCAGGGCAACCACACCAAAATACAACTCACCTTAAATGTGTACAGAGACTATGAACAAAGCATAGACTGTAAATATTAATTAATATTACAGGGCCAATGAAATCCCAAAAAGTAAAAGCGACAACAAAACCTTTGCAATGTTGTCCGCACAAGATTGTTATGTTGTGCACACAACATTATTCGCTCAAGTTATCATCTAGTGACCCCCAAAATAAGGGTGACAGAAACTGGGGACCCCCCACTGTTCTTTAAGGTGGTTAGTTAGGTATATAACGTAGCGACAGCCACGCACACACTAATAAACCTATCCAAAAACTAGGAACACAAAATAATACAACAGCCTAAAAGAATTCAAAATGTCATTTCCATTTCACTTAATGATACTGTCTTATATGACATTGGACTACTTTTTGTATATTTACAAAAATGGTAAAAAGATATACTTATGCACTTTAAAATGATTTTAAAATTTTTATGGAAGGCATCTCGCGACCCCCCTCTTGGTGGCTGGCGACCCACCTTGGGGTCCCGACCCCCACTTTGGGAACCACTGATCTAGTGTATGCACACGAGCTAAGTTTTTTGTGCCGCCAAGATTTTTCATCCTCTACAGAAGGGGATTAGAGCCAGGCATGAGAAATACTTTTTTTCCCTCCATTATACACTTTGAGAAAAAAGTTGAAATGTTGAGAAATAAATTGAAATACAATTTTGTGTAATTTAGACTATATTCTCAAAATTGTTTCAATTTTATTCTCTAGATTATACGGAGCCCCTGAAGTCCCGAAAAGTAAAAATATATATCTTTTGCCCCCAAGACATGTTCTTTAAAGTTTCACTATGTAGGCTATATTTTGTAGTGCAATTTGAAAGTTGGAGAAATGAAACAATTCTCACAAATACACAAACTTTACTTAAAGAAAAAATGGGTCCCTGGATACTGTTTAGAGCAGTGGTGTCCAAACTTTTTTTCTTGCGGGACAAAATTGTCGTGTTAGAATCGCTCGCGGGCCACAGGTTTTGTTTTTTTAAATATAGTTGAAAAAATAGTACGACTTTGTAGAATCAAAAGGCTTGCTAAAGAAACCCTTTAATAAAAGGAAATCAAATATTTTGATTTCTTCGTTCTACTTTATTTGTTTTTTTCTCAGAATCAAACCTGTAACGTGGTTCATTTTTTTTGGAAAAGCTTTCTGCATTTAGCTCAGGTCATTAAATGGTTAAACAACAGTCCGCTTGTTTGCAAAATCTTTGCATAAGTTTTTTTTTTCATAGTTTACAAAAAAATGTGGAAAATAGTAAAAGCTGTAGATTTAAAAAAAACAACAACATACATGTTACTGAACATTTTCTATTTTAGGAATATTGTTCAGCCCTTGTTAACATAAAAAAGAAAAAGAAGATAATGTGCCTCGGGCCAAAATCTTCTGATTCTTTATTTGAAGTCACGGGCCGCAAAAAATCCCCTCAAGGGCCGCAAATGTCCCTCGGGCCGCACTTTGGTTTAGAGCTAAAAAGATACCAGGAGAGTTAGTTTCACCCTCATCATTTCAACTGTTTCTCGACATTTTTACCAGCATATCAACTTTTTTCTTTTTTTCCCTCGTCATTTTGACTTTTCCCCTGATGTTTCTGACTTTATTTTCAACTTTATTCTTCAAATTTTGACTTTTTTTCCGACAATTTGACTTCATTTTCTATATTTTTACTTTTTTTCCCCTAAGTGCATGATGAAAGAAATAAGTGGCTCTAATCCTCTTCCGTGATAAAATAACCAACATTCTCATCATATATTTGATATTAATAAAACTTTCTGAAACATAATGTTGTAAATTATAAACTCCAGTTGGTGAAGTTTCATCAACGGCTCCAACGGTTGAGGACAACCAGCCAAACAGCTGTGAGAAGAATCAACGGGTCACCTGTGAGCCAGGTAACATCACCTCACTCTGCTTCATTCACACGAGGACATCTAGAAACAAGTGTATGAAGACTTAAATAAGATCAGTTTATATAATATAAACTGAACAATATAATCAGTTTATTGATGAGTTAGCTTGGAGTGAGCTAGCGGCTAATGCTAATAACCTGAGCAGTTAACAGCTAACAAATTACAACTCATATAAAGTTAAACTTTCCTTAACTTGACTTTAATGTTTAACTTCTTGAGGTTTCTATGGTCGTTAAGAAAGCAAACTTATGTAAGAGCAGGTCATTTTCTCCATAGCTTAAATTTAAACCTCCATAA
Organism: Labrus mixtus; assembly: GCF_963584025.1. Taxonomy (NCBI): domain Eukaryota; kingdom Metazoa; phylum Chordata; class Actinopteri; order Labriformes; family Labridae; genus Labrus; species Labrus mixtus. The sequence continues at coordinate 22,931,616 of NC_083625.1, read as the reverse complement.
AAAACATCCATTTAAAAAGTTGATACACAAATATGATTTTGAAGGTAAATGTGTGAATCTCTGAAATAATGTTTGTGATAGACATTCAATCTACAATAATCAAAGGATTTTAAATTTAGAAAAGAACAATTTTAGTCAAATATGAACACATTAAAAATAAATTTCAGGGTCCTGGAGTTTTATGGGTTTTATTTCAATTAAGATATTAAATGCAACATGAATGCTGTCGCTGCCTGAGTGATCCTAGTGTCAAAATGCTTTGAAACAGTTTAATTATGAGTAAAAGCTTTGTATTCATGAACTTTAACATCTTCTGTGTCAAATCCTAGAATAAAAAAAGCATGGATGTTGGTGAATGGTCACTACCGCACAGCATCAACCCGAACAACTTCCCTGCCAAACTGTGGCGTTTGGTGAACAACCCTGAAAACAGTGCCATCTGGTGGGACAGCCACGGCGAGGGCATCCTCATAGACAAAGGTCTCTTTGAGAAACAGATCCTGTCTCCCAGCACCATCCCCTCAGACAACGCCGACGCCTTCAAAACCACCAACTTCTCAAGCTTTGTCCGTCAGCTCAACCTGTATGGCTTCAGGAAAACCGACACATCCAATAAAGACCACAAGTCCTCGCCCGGGGAGAGTGCAAAGGCTCAGCATTTTTACAACCCCATCTTCAAGCGTGACCATCCTGAACTCGTCTCGAGTCTGAGAAGGTTAACTGCAGACAACAAGGCCAAGATAGAGGCCGGTCAGGACGTCAGCTGTCGGCCCCCCAGTAAATTTACAAGATTCAGTCGGGGTGATGATGCTGGAGAGAAAAATGTGATAAGAGGCAAGTTTTACTGAATACTCTGAGGAAGATTGTGAAAATGATTAGATAGTCACAGCAGTAGAATATTTCTACTTCCACAATCCAGTACGTTTAATTTAACTGTTTGTGTCTGAAATAACTCCCTCGTTCCCTTCTCTCTACCCATTATAAGGAGTTCTCTGTAGCTGACTATGTAGTGCACTCATTCTATTTTCACACCAAACTAAATTACAGTATTTGTGCTTACACACTCTGGTCTCATGCCTGTCACCATCATCGTTAGGAAACACTAACGTTACTCTGTTTAGAATCTTCCTCTCCTCTATTTCTGCCTCTGAAGACGGTACACGGGTACGCCTCCGCAACATTCAGATTGAAAGTGAATTGCACAAGGGTGTAAATCTCGCAGCTTGAAACGTCTGTTCACGCCGTCGCTCCTCTCTTCCGTCTGAGAGCAGTCGAGTCAAACGCCACTTTCTGCCTCTAAAAATCTTAGAACAGCAATGCATGATGGTATATATTGCTTGGATACTGACCACTGGTTGTTCACTACTTCTCACAATGTATTGAATAGCCACAGTTCAGTAGGCAGTACATACTTTTCAGTAGACTGAACTCTCGTGGTCATTCAGTATGCATTTTTTGGGTCCACCTCAGTAGACTGAACATTTCAGCATGGATACTAACTTCCGGGTTTTAAGCAGTATGGATCGGATGCATCCTTTCAGGAAATGAATTGTATTTTAACACCCACAATGAACGTCACTTCACGTGCGCCTCCAAATCAAAACAAGCACAACGAGCATGGATTAATTGAATCAATTTTTAATCTAGAGTTAAAGTCCCTACTGAAATCGCTACTTTTAATTAACAACAGAAAATATAACAAAAGTCTGCATTATTATAAAACCTTTTTTTTATTTTTAAAGATTTATTTTTTGGGCTTTTTGTGCCTTTACTGTAGAGATAGGATAGTGGATAGAGTCAGAAATCAGAGAAAGAAGTCATTTAAGGATACCTTTCCGATAGAAAAGGACATCTGTCATTAAAAGTAACACATGAACACCAAGATTCCTTCCAGTGTTTGTGTCGGCGTGTCGGCCTGTTTGCGTGTCCCCCCCAGCGCTGTAAACCTAGGGGAAACACTGAACAGTATACAGCATGGATAGTAGGTACTGTCTACTGCCTACTGAAAGATTGAGTAGCACCCTAGGTTATGGTCTTGCTCACTCAGACAGCATTACAAAGCGGTGTATTCTCTATGTAGTGAGTCGTGTGTGATTGCAGCCTCACTGCCTCTGTATCAATCACTGTCTAACAGGTTATTAATAAGCTCTCCTTTTGTCTGTCTGTGCAGAAAAGTCTTCACTGCACAGCCCCACCCATCAGGAGTTAACGCATCCTTACCATCCACAACCAGCCCAGCCTGGGACAGCTCACAATGGAACTCCAGTCCCACCAAGATACCTGATAAGGGGTCATGGTGCAGCTCTTTCTCCTTCTGTATTCACTGCAGACAAAGGGATACAGGTTTCTGTAAGTCACCACTATGCAGGTGTAGCCCCGAGCTCCAGTGCTATGCACGTTCAGCAGGGTTTACTGGCCCGTGTCAACCATCAAAGTGTACAATATCAGCCTGGCTACTATTCCCCAGGTGAGCATTACATCAGGTAGCCTGTTGGACCAGTTATAGATCCAACTTGTTGCATCACTGTACTGAAATATAACATGAGTTAGAAGCACCTGTTTTCTTTTGTCCTTTTTAAAGTCTGCCAGTGTTACGGCTTGAACCTCAGAGCATCACAGATGGCCTGTAGTGGGCTTCAGACAGGGTCATTCCCTCCCTACAATTATTTTCAGGTGGGTGACTGATTGCTCCTGAATGATGACTCTTCTTGTGGATAATATGTCTTAACGTATGGGTTTGTTGATTCACTGCTCTTAGGCCAGCTACCCTGTCAATATGTTCTGTACTGGGGACAACAACCAGGAACCACAGAGCAAGGACAGCCAGGAGACGAAAAAGTACGACATTAATTTGGACACAATTTTCCAGATAGCAGATGAGGTGATGAAACCTCTGCCCAATCGATGCCTCGTTAAAGTTAAGACCCCAGAGAAGTCGGTCCCTGTGATTGCACCGCCTCCTGGCACCTTTAACACCAGCGCCATGAAAGCTCTGCCTGTTGAACCCATCATAATGTCCGTCTCAGGCAACCCTAGTCTGGTCAAATTCAAACCGCAGGAGGGATCTGTGGTTTCAATACCTGAGCAGCTGCCTGAAGATGTCAAATCTGAGGTAACTACTACTACTACTTTACATTTTAGAGTTTCACATGTAAAGAGGTGGGTCAAGTGCAAAGGAAGGAAGGGTGTGTGTGTGTGTGTGTGTGTGTGTGTGTGTGTGTGTGTGTGTGTGTGTGTGTGTGTGTGTGTGTGGGTTCTCTCTACTGGGTGGATGCTGTGCTTAAAGCCAGAGCTCCAGGTGACTGAATGAAAGCTTAAGGTGTAACACTAGTGGAAAGTTGACAAAGTCATCTCCTGTCACCGCACAATGCCTTTTGTCTTGGCCAAAAAGTTGCACTTGAACACACCGCAAAGACTACAGTGTGAGGGGAAATAACTCTCCATGCCAGCAGGCGGCGGTAGTCTGTTGTTATGATACGAGAAGACCATTTTCACACCGCTGTCGCTCACCACTCGTTATAGGTAGCCTACATATCGAGAATAATGTCTGATAAAAAGTTGAAAATGGCGCTGGCGTTGTCAGTCCTTGGTCTTTTAGTGGAAAAAGAAAAGAAGAGACGGAGGAGACAAATAAGGAGAAACCGCACTATTGGATGAAAGCATGGATACTACAGCAGCATGCTCAAGGGGACCTGTGTCGAGAGCTTGAGTTAACATATAACCCCTGAACAGCCAATCAGAGAGATTCATCTCACCAACCGCACCGATGCTGACTGACGCTGATCCCACATGTTGAATCGGCCGACGGGTAGCAACAGAGCGGGACACACCGCAAAAACCAGGTTGACGATCGCTCACCGTTGGTCCAACTAGGACCGACAGCCGACGATCTCCTTGGTGTGTCTGGGCCTCAACAGTTTCCCCACCGTGTCAGCCTGTCAGAGTTCATCCTGATTGTATTAGACAAAGCCTAACCAGTTTGTTTATTATTTTGTGGTCAGACACAGCTCATTAACATATTTAAAGCTACAGACACAGAAACAGCCTGTTCTGAGCAGGGCTGAAATAGAGGGGTTTATAGACATGATCAAATACAGGATCAGAGTGTATTTAGAACAAGAAACTTCACGCACATGTTTTGAGGAGCTCTGAGACTTATTTACACTGAGTTGAAGAAGAGGAGGATATGTGACCTTTAAGAATTTGTTGGCGATTTGGGAACTAAGGAAAGCCTGTTTCTGTCATTTTGAAAATGGAAAACTTTTTATATCTCTTGCTTAATGCAGGATTTCAGCTGTGCAACAGTTTAGGATCACAGATGTTTTATTACGTCTCAATACAGGACTACAGGATGAGCAGTTACCAGGATCAATCCCAGAGACTCTTTTATTATGGAGCCATGCTGTCATCATGTGATGGGGTTTAGCATTAGTGATGTGTCGGTCACAAACAAGCAGGCTCTGTTATGAGAAGGATGGGAGCTGGTTCCTGTTAGAGAGCTGTTTTCCTGTGTTTCCCCTCTTTATGTTGTTATTTAATTCATGACAGAATAAAGAGACGATCTTTTCTCCACACCGCTAGGCCACAGGAACACCTAGAGCTCGGTGGTATAACATTACACATGTAAATTATAGTGAAAAAAAACAGTGTTATTCTAGGGACTATACAGTTTAGTATCATTACAATGACTAATTGCACTAAAACACATACAGCTCAAATAAAACCAATTGCAGAGGCGTTTGGAAGTCCAAAGAGACGACTCTGATTACTGAGAGGAGCCAAGTGATCCGGATCACTAGGAAGAGCCGGACTTCCCGTCACTTATCTGGCTTTGTCCTGCTGAAGTAAACAAAGCCCTCCCTGAAGAAGTTGTTTAATTGGCAGCTCCAACCCCAGAATATATGGGTCAGCATTAATGGAGCCTTCACTAATGTGCAGGGTACGAGAGCTGTGTTCAAAAAATCGATATGGCAATATATCGTCATGTGCTCCTTGTAAATACAAGTATCCATGCAGATGTTACAGAATGGATACGGCTGCAGAGCTGTGCTGACAGTTTGGAAAGACGATTGACCTGTGGTGCAGTTCACATTAACACCACAGCCACAGCTCTGGGATTATAATATTTAAATGTATTTCTAGACTCTCTGAGGACCTGAATTGAGGTGTTTTAATTTGTAGGATCCTTAATACGCCTCTGCTGTTATTCCAACGGTAAAGAACAGCTGTTGTAGTGAATTCTGTGTAGGACGTGGTCATTATCCAAAATCAAAATCACGTTATGTATCATATCATGGCCTCTGTATCGTGATATGTATTGTATCGTGGGATTGTGGGAAATACCCAGCCCTACAGGGTACCTATTAGTGCTGTCAAAATGGCTAAAAGGTCTTTTGAATTTTCATTCTTAAAATAACACATTAGTTCGAACCGTTCAAATTTCACAAGAGGGCAAACCAACAAAACCATGCAAGTTCTTATAGGTAAGGGTATATTTATTTCAATTTTTTTACTAACACATACAAAATAAACCAAACTAAAAACTAAACTGCATCGCAGCATAAAACCTTAATGAAATACCACCGACCTCCCTCGCACGCGCTCTCTCTCCTCTCTCTCTGCTCCGTGCTTAGTGTTCAAACTGAGAGTGTGAAGTCATCACATCCTGTTTTTATTTCTAAATAAAAAACCTTTTAGGAAAAAGGGGTTGTAGAAACTAGGGCTGGGAATCTTTGTGTATCTCACGATTCGATTTGATTTTGATTCTTGGGGTCACTATTTGATTCAGAATCTATTTTTGATTCAAAATGATAACGGATTAATTGATCCATGGATTCAAAGTTTTATTTTATTTCTGAATGGGTACACATCAGGATCTACTCCAGTCATCTGTGAGGCTGGCTGAATTTCTTGCTGCTCCATTTCGCATTCTGCTGAATTAAAGAGCTAGCCTTAGCACTTAGCAGGGAGTGACTAATTAGTCTAAAATCGATTTTTGGAAGTTATGAATCAATTTAAAATCTCAGAAGATAAGAATCTTGATTTTTACAAAAAAACTATTTTTCCCCACCTCTAATAGAAACTGTTTCCCATGATGTAGATCTTTATATTTTATTTGGTCAGTTCTAGAGGATGTGTAGCTGTTAGAGGTCCTGTACATTATGAGCCGTGTTTTCTTCTTTGCCCCGACAAGCTCACCCATGTCGACACAACAGAAAACAACGTTATACTTGTGGAGGATAGCGACGCGGCCAGAGACACCCAGCAGGCTGAAAGCAGCAGCTGTACTACAGTTTTATAGGTAAGACTTTACACTGAACATTCAGCACATTCACAACAGAACTAGTAGAAAGGAAAAGCATGTTCACCAATCCTCACTGGAACACCATCACTGATAGATGAATGTATTTCTCGTTTTAGATCTCAGCTTGTTTTTTTGATTGGCATGTGAGAGGGAGGCGTCCTTCAGCCCAGGACGTGATCTAAACGTCTCACTTTAACTCTCCACTTCAAGGATTTGTACTTTTGAAGCAGTTTAAGTGTTCCATTTTTAATCTTATTTTGAAAATACTTTGTACATTTTGGTGCGATTTATGTAAAGTGCTTCTCCTTATTATTAGTGAAATACCATCAGTCATATCTCTTTTAGAATAAGAGTTATCTGTAGCAGCACATTTTAATAAATTTTAAAGCAATGGTTTGAATCCTCATTTTTAACATTATTATCCAAACATTTTTGATCAAAGGTGTGTGTGATGTTTTTAAAGTCTTTTAAAGTATATTTAAACGGGAGGTGCATCTAAAGAAAAGAAAAGGCCTGCATAAACTCAGTCTCTCTTCTTTTTAACATGCACGTCTGACTTTTAGCAAGTTTTAAATGACACTACACTGAACATATTAGTGGGAATGTGTAATTATTGTTTGTATTAGTATTTATTATAACCAGCTGGTGGTTTTACTTTCCACCTTTGTACTTTTAACACCTTACTTTGGTGCTGCATTTATTTACAACCTGTAACTTCCTGTTTTTAAAGGCACGTGTGTATACGTATTTTACAATTAAAATAAATATATTTTCTTTAGCGCAGCTTGACAGATTGTTCATGTGTGTTTCATATTTTAAGTTTTCACCCAGGTGAACCTGAGCTCATTCTGGTCCTGTTGGATTTTCTCCACTAGAGGGAGCCACTCACTTGTTTTTGAAGAGCATCGCTGGTCTGCGGCTGCTCCGCCCTCAGCGGCGATGTGGCCTTCAAGTGCAGTTCGTAAATTCCCATTATATTTTTTATTAACCGATTTTAAATTCTTTAATATATATTTTAACTTCTTCTGGGAAAGCGATGCCTGACATAAATCAGTATTATTAATAGTTACGTATTAAAACAGAATAATACATTAATAATAATTATTACTGAAATCAACAGTGGCGTTGCTACATTTGTTTGTCCACTTTGACTTGTAAAAATAAGTCGTGTGATATGAATCCATCCATTCCCTCTCTTACAGTAAGAGACGTTCATGTTCCTGTGCATCACTTGCATTAACTTTCTCTCTCCGAGGGCGCGTGAACGCAGCAGGACAGTGAGCAGGTAGAGACTGTCAATGAGATCCCAGGGGAGCGAGAGATAGTCCGGGAGGTAGACTTTGGTGACGGCGTCTGTCAACTTTATCAACTTTACATGGAGACCACGAGAAGTTTGGACCGCGTACTTTTCCTACAGTCGCGCGACTCTTTGAGCTTCAGTGATTTTGATAAAGGATTCTTTTTTAACTTCGGCGTCCTCGGTCAGAAGGATCGTGTCTGATTTCTCATAGTGCTACCTACGGAGGCACTGAACCCAGTGAGTGTGTGTGTGTCTGTGTGGGACTGTCTGTGTGAGAGTGTGTGTGCTTTTAACAGTCCGCGGCGTCAGATGAAGACCGGCAGCAGAATAAGCTGTTTCAGAAGCCGTTTGATTACAAAGTTGTAAGTGGATTACGACAACCGTCCGTTCCTTTAGTTAATAATTAGATAAAACTCAATTTAACTACTTCTTCAAGGTATTTTTTCGCAACTCCTTCAGTTGTAAAATTATTACCCAACTCGTTGGCACCACATTATCTACCAGCATGCCTTATAACCTTCCGGCGGCAACCTGCATCCCAGCCTTTGAAGTCCGAGCCTTGGCCTGTCTGCGTGTTTTTGTGTGGATTTATCCAGAAAATGTGGCGCCCGCGGGATGTACGTCCATCTGAAGGTGTTTATCAACTCGTGCTTGGTCGCACAATGTGATTTCCATGTACAGTGACCGGTGCACACTGTAATGTTTGGTTCGGATGTACGGATAAAGATTGATACTGTGTTTCCAGGAGCTGCCAGTCTCAAAAGAGGATACAACAGTTCCACTCCACAAATGAGGACTTTAGTTGTGTTGTCGTATGAAGACCAGGCTGCCTGAAACCAATGCGCACTTCTTCAGGCTCTAACACAACACAACGTGTCTTCACGGTGCATTTGAGTGTACAATGATTCGCCACCCACATTAATGACACTGGATAAAAGTTAGTTCACGCTTATTTTATCCCGGAAGACTCAGTTTAGTGTAAGGAAGCGCTCCTTTGCTCCATGTGGGCTCTGAGTGTGTGCATTTCTATACCGTGTCCAGTTTGAATATTAACTCTGCTGCTGAATGGAAATTTTAGGACATTCACGCATGAGTTATGATGGCAAACCTCCAGCTTTAAAACTTTGGATGCTATCTGTTTTGCAGTAGTCGTCGAGGCTGAAGGAAGAAGTGGGACTCCTATTTAAATATTTCTCCGTTCTGTCTCTCCGCGGTGCTTGCCTGCTTTGAAGTCCACCATGTGCGGCCGGGCACCGCCGCTACAGCCGAGGCCATGACCGTCCCCCAGCGGCGCCTGGCCGGGCTCTGGCCGTGGCTGCTCATGGCGGCCCTGCAGGTGGTGCTGGGCCAGCCGGGCCTGGAGTCCGAACGTCCGGCCCTGCGAGCGGTCATCAAGGTGGCACTGCTGAATCAAGAGCCGGCGGGGAAGCCTATCACTCTGGAGGGGGTGTTCGTGGGAGGAAGCGCCGGCTTCGCAGAGGGAAAACTAATGCAGGTAATGAAGTTGTCATAAAAAGGTTATGTGCACTGTATGACCATGCTGTCACTCATAATGTAGACCTACCCCGCAAAACATGTAGGCCTACTAATAAGAGGGATTCTCCCAGGGGTATCCTGGACAGAGTTACAAGGGTGCAAGAGGGCACCTGTTTGCTTTTTGCTGCTGTGGCCTCTACAGTTTCTTCAGGCTCCACCTGAAAGCTATTAGGACGTGAATGTCTTGATCAAAGACTTTATGAATCAATGTGATCTTAAACACATGTAGTGTGTCTGCAGGACAGCCTAACCCCTTGGCAGCCGTTGTGCCCTGTTACAATGGAGAGATGAATTAGGGACTAAGATCTTAAAATACTAGTGCTGAAGTTTTCTTTGGGACGCCCCACAACAAATCCACTGGACTGATCTCTACTAATAACACATAAATATTCACTGCCTTGAACTTTTCCATTGTTTGTCGGGCGGTAACAACAAGTAAAAATGTATTTTATTAGTGCTGTATGCAAATGACTGACACGAAATAGTCCGGAAATTAAAATTATGAGCAAATACATATATGTTAAGCTTTGTGCACTTTGCTGTGGGACCCCCTGTTAACATCAGGTGCAGGTTAACTTGTGCATTTCTTTATATTTGACTGTGTTGATGTTAAGAAGAACTCAAAGGTGGATTCAAATTCCAGGGAATAACACTGCAAAATGTGGAGAACTCCAAGGCTGTTATAAAAGTCATCACAGGGCCTATAAATCTGATACGGTCATTTGATTTGTAGTTTAATGAGAATATGCCGTCCTGGCTCTCAGGGCATCTGTGCCTCTGTACATTGTGACTGTTTTGCACTCGGAAACCCTGTACACCATTAAAAACTGTATTAACTTACATACTGTTCACAGCAGCCAGCATGTGGTGACAGATCATCTACATGGCGCTGACTTTCAGGTTTTATTGAACGTAGTTTGTTTTCAGTCTATTTTTACTTATCCCTGAAAAACATGGGTTTGGCTGTGGTTGCCAGTCTTATAGGTGTATCCTTTGAAGGTGTCAGCTTTGTTTTGCAGTAACTATTTATGGCATCAAATGTTCTTCCAACATTTTAATATCAAGGCGTGGTTGAAGAGAGTTATACAACACAGCGAATCGTGTTTGGACCCATTCTAACCCTTAATTGAAGCAAAAATGTGTTTTTGCACAATATAGAGTGAGAAGCATGCCGCCGCCACCCAGCACATGTAAAGTATGCGCTCTATTCAGCGTGCATATTTAGGATTCAGGAGTGGATTAGGGTTCCTGGGCCTTAAAGCTGCGGCTCTGTCAATTTATTTACCGTCTCCAAAGAAACGGGACGACAGATATGAGGCACTGTAGGATCTTGTCTCTTCTCACTCAGCGGGCGTGGGAGGTTTTGTGAATGGCGAGCCAGATGCTGCAGTTTGCCATAATTGATAAGGATTTACGTGGCTTCTCAGCAGAGAAAGCCCCGTATTAAGTGCCCTGAAAAGCCATCGCTATTTTCCTCTTCTCTTATACTCTATTTGGCTTTAATGTATGTGTAGTGGACGTGACAGCATGTTATGGATGTGCATCACAAGTGAAGCTAAGATCAAAGACACCTCAAGCTTTCTGGGATTTCCAGCTTTTGGTCGTTTTTTTCCCTCCATAAAACTGAAGGCTATTTAGTCGTGTTCCACTGGCTCCAGTACAAAGCAGCAGAGAGCTTTAAGAACATACATACTTATTAGGGTGCACATGGGTGGTAGCAGAAGTGATATCTGTCCTGCTTTCCCTAAAGGTGTAAAGAAAGGTGCACACAGTCAGACTAACATTTTATCTGCCCTCCTCAGAAAAGTGTTTTTTTTTAGTCTGTCCAGTTGGTTTTGTCCACTCTTCTGTATTCTTGTTCCCCTTAGGCTAACCTGTGATTGTGGTTCTGTCCACGGCTTGGAAGGTATACTTTTGTGCGAGTCTCTCTTCCCCAGCCGTTTCCCACAGTGCACAGAGGTGGTGTTATGCTGCAGGATGCTCTTTGTTAAGGCTTAGGCCTGTTCCAACAGGTCCTCACTGCTTCTGCAGGCTGCTTTATGGTCCCGCTTTATGTTCATGGCTTCTCCAAGATTCAAGATATTTATTGTCGCCCTGAATGTGGAGAAATAAAATAAAGATAGTGACTAAGTGGAGAAAAACAAGTACATAAGAAATAAATTCTGAAATATACATGGCTGTGATTGCACTTGTGCATTGGGTGTTTTATTTATTTAAAAGTGATGGCTTGGTGAGAGAAGCTGCTCCTCAGTCTGCTGCTGTGTGCTTTGAGGGACATGTACCCCCCCCCCCCCTGCAGTGAGAACAGGCTGTTGTTCGGATGTGTGGAGTCCTTGATGATCCTCAGGGACTTTTTGAGGCACCGCTGGGCGTACAGCTTCTGCAGAGCTTGCAGTTCAAACCCAGTTATGTGTCGGGCCGTGTGCACCACCATCTCCAGCCCCTTATGGTCCATGCTGGTGCTGCTGTGATTCCAGTCAGGAGTCTCTCTATGGTCCCCCAGTAGACGTCCCTGAGGATCTGGGGCCTTAGGCCCTCTGTTGGGCTTTTTTGACAACCAGGGCGATGTCGTTAGCCCATGTCAGCTCCTTGTGAATGTTAACCCCCAGATATTTAAATGTGTCCACTACCTCCACCCCTGTCTCATTGATGGTGACGGGGGAGTGAGTGCCCCCCCCCCCTCCTCCTGTAATCTACAATGACCTCCTCGGTCTTGGGGACTGTTCCAGGGTGGTCACCTCCTCTCTGTAGCCGTCTTAACGACACGGGAGATCAGACGGCTGTGTCAGCAAACTTCACAATGGTGTTTGAAGCCTGTGTCGCCATGCAGTCATGAGTTTAGAGGGAATGCAGGAGGGGGCTGAGGACGTCACTGATGAAGAAAGATTGTTGGCCACTTTAAACATTCTCACTGACCTCCTTAAATACACCTGGAAGCAATCTGGATAACTCTGCAGCTCCTTATCCAGGTGAAACTCTTCTCGCATTGCTTTCAGGAGTGGACAGACACGTTTTGTTTTTCAATTTAGTGAAAGAATCAGTGTGCAACGTTTTTTTTTCTTCTTCGGATTACAGGTACAAAAAACGCATCCAGAAAAAACGCACTCAGTGTGCAAAGGCCTTTACTTTGAAAACCTTGCATGTTGTTGCTGCGTCCTGTTTGTATGCGAAGCCAGCACAGAGTTCCAATACAATTATTTGTAAGAAATGTATTATTTATGAATTTTATTTATTTATTTATGCTCAAAATGCAAAGCCAGGTTCACTACAGCTTTGTGTAGCCTTACACATAATACCAACAACAAGAACCCTATAAATTATGATTTTGAAAAAAAAAAAGGTATTGGTATCAGTATTGGATCTGAACTGAAAGAAGTGGATCGGTGCATCTCTAATATTTACTATTGGCTCATTATAACAGCTTCTTACTTTTCTGTTAAATAGTCAGTGTTAAGTTAACAAATCCACGTGTACAATTTTACCAACCCTGACACAGAAAAGAAACATGTCTTTAGATCATTAAAATAATATTATAAATGTTCAACTAATATGTGAAACTAATGACTACTTGTTTGACGTCAGGGGAAGTCCTACTTTTGGCAGTCTCTGTTTTTTTTTTTTTTAATGTGGACCGATAATCTCATTTCTCAAATGATCCCATCCGGTTTTGATTGTTTGCCGACACACGTCAGTAACAAACAGAGAGCTGTGCACGGGGACAGAAGATGTTCCCTGTTGTGCTCTGTGTTTTCAAGTCATAAGACTCAGTACGTGACCTGGTAAGCTTTGGTACGTATCTCTGTGATCCATGAAACTGTGATCTGGCTGGAAGCGCGCCCTGTCCTCTGAATGGATACGTTCATTGGAACACTGGCTGGGGTCTGGCCAGCACTATTTGGACAAATACAAGTGCTGAGGAATTCTGACTCTCCCCCCTTTCCAAAATGAAGCTTACATTGTGCTCAGAGGAGAAGTACAAAGGCTTCTGGGATAGCTTTGAACTCGAGGGGATTGTCAACTGTTCTCTGCTAAGAGAAGAAGTTAGGGTTTATCCTCCGTCTGGAATCGGGCCCTAGTGAAGCACATCATAAAAGCTCCTCTCTTGACTTTCTTTTCTTATTTTGAAATGTTGAATCGACCTTTGAGAGATCCTTTAAATACATCGGCTATAATTAAGGCGGACCAGGCAATTGCCTGAACATCAGTTAACTCTGCACCACTTCACATTCTTTGGTCTCCTTTCTCAGTGTCCCACAAGGTACTGAAAGCCTCCCTGTCTCTCTCTCTCTCTCTGAGCCCTCCGCTGTCAGAGGACACTATCTGCAAATTCCCTTGCCTGGCCCTCTGCGCGGGCCGTTTGAGAGTGAGGGATGGCAGGGCGGAGGGGGCGCTAAGGGAGAACATCAAAGAGCGTCCAGTTCCGAACGTGAGCTGGGATGATTAAAAAACAGGGATTGTTTACTCTGCACTTCCCATATGGGCCCCCTCCTCCCCCTCCCTGTAGATTTCCTGTCCATACTTCCTATCTCCCTGGATGAGATAACAGCCTGGCCTCAGCTCCTTGGGGCTCCTCGCTGCTTTACTCTGTGGAGCTGCTGCTGTGCTTAGTTCTACTTTTGTATATGTGGCATAACATTCAATCATATCACAGAATATATGTTGTTGTTTTTCAGAGGGTCCTAGAGTGTGTGCAGGGTCCTGAGGCTGACATCAAACTAGACGATTTAAAAAAAGTGAACAGATTTTAAAAACATGCATGGGAGACATGACATGAGGACAGTCTGAACGGAATAAGATTCTAATCCTCTATACACACACATACCAGACGTTTCGACCAGACTGCGAGACCACACACCTGCTGTTGGTGGTTACGAGTCTGTGGACACGAGATTTCAGAAACTTGTGTGATCGAACAAAGTAAATTCCTCTTTTTTTTTTTCAATATTCCTCTTGGCTCGGGGCTCAGTTTGTTTGCTGCCATGTTTCTGAGCTGTTAAAGAACACCACATCTGCTTGGGGATGCTCATTGCTCTGCTAGCTCTTATTGGCTATTTCAGCCTGACTTGGAATCTTAATTATCAAACATGTTTGAGATGTGATATATGTTGATGACGTTTTGTATTGAAAGGAATATCTTTACAGTATTACCAGAACTTAAAGTATTGATGATATTCTGGTTTGTTGTTAAAATATGTTAAAAAGTTTTCATAATGCAACAAAGGCTTTAAATTCAATTTCAACTGGCTGAAGGATTTATGGATAAGAAGGTTTTTTTGGGGGGGGGTGGGGGGGCTTTTAATGCCTTTATTGTAGAGATAGGACAGTGGATAGAGTCAGAAATCAGGGGGAGAGATAGAAAGTGGGGAATGACATGTGGGAAAAGGAGCCACTGGTCGGATTTGAACCTGGGCTGGTTGCTTGAAGGAGATGGTCTCTGTACATGGGCCGCGTGCTCTGACCGCTACGCTACATAATCAAACTTTCTGCGTCGCTCTCACTTAAATATTCCCATGCATAAAAACCTGAAATCATTCAGCTTCATACTTTGTAGTTTTCTAATGAGTTTGTGATCAGGTAGAAACCCACACGTTTGGGAAAACTCCCCAATTTCTTGTTTTCATGTTTTCCTTTAATCCAGTCAAAGTGAGAACAGCAGTAACATGGCTTTCCTTCAGCGACACTGGCACAGACTTCAAACTTTAAAGCCAGAATATAAACGTAAGAATCAATGCTCAGTGCTGTTGATGGAGAGATTATTCACATTCTTTATGTGGCCAAGCTCTCACAGATCTGCTGTCAGGACGTGTTTGTCTTCTACATTTCCATATGGCCATCAGCTCAGCTCAGCTCAGCCTGCTATTGCTTTTCTGTCATCTCCTTCCTCTCTGTGATCTGAGACTACAGTTCCGTGCTGCCTCTGGCTCTTGCCACGAACGGACCCCCCTCGTGTGACCAACGTTTCAGACGAGCTCTGGACTAATGGTTTCTCCTGCGCAGGGATGCAGCCCCGAGCAGGGGTTAGCACTGTGTTGTCCGGTCGCCTCCACTAGAGATGCTGTTGAGATGTTTCTCAGGGCACTGAGAAGAAGGGAGAGGCAGGTAGAGGAAACATGGCAAATCTCTTAATCCTGCCGGCCCCCTTCTTTTTAAGTCATTAGACCAGGTCTGGAATTCTTGAACGTTATACAACACATTCTTTTCTACTTTTCATTGCTCTCCTCATGCACATAACAAGAGAAGGACTCTGTAGCTTCTGTATTCACTCTGCCACGATCACTGCCTGTACTCGTACATCTGCGTAAACTAAATTCTGCACCCATGTGCAGCTTATACGCCGAGTATAGTCGCACACAATGCAATATGGTAAAGGCATTTCCACTGGAGTTATCCTTGAACCGGCACTCGGACAGATTGATCTGGAGAGGACGGAAGAGGAAACATGAGAGCTGAAACAAACAGGGTTAGAAACCTCTGTTTAAAGTGAGGGCTTGTCTTTTACAACACTTGGTTTGTGTTTTTAACCTCACACACTTCAGTGAACTCTGATGGAGTGCTGCAGCACACTCAAGTAAACATACAGATTAAAATGTTAATGATGCAGGCCTTTTCTCACTCTCCTTTTTGAGCCCTTTTATTGTCACTCCCCCCACTGAGAAACCTTGGGGGCCGCTGAAGGAGCAGCAAATGTACGAAGCTCTTTTAAGTTCTGCCATTATGTGCCATGCATCCATGACAATAGAGAGGAGTGAGTCACTGCCAGCTCTGAAAGAACATATGCACGCCCTCACTTCTACACACAAGCACACACATACGTGCCTTTCCCTTTGAAGCCACCGCACCTGACACAGGGCCAGGCAGGGCAAAGGGTGCGTTCAGGGTCAGTGCAATTCAATTATGTAAAAATGTCCAGGGTTAAATAGTGGAGAATATCTTTGCATGTTGGCATTCTCAATGAGATGAGTGTCTGGGGTGACCTTTCTGAATGTATCCTGACAGTGCAGGTCAAGTGAAGCACCTGTCCTAAAGCTTCCAGTTGAAACCAATCCGCCGGGAGTACACTGGAAAGCCTGCTGATCCACGGGGACTGTGCAGGCCAAGCTATCCCTTCCCCGGGGATCAAGGCCACATTTATGGAGATTTACAGAGAAGCATGTTGCGACAGATGACAATTGCACCATGTGGCAGGAGAATGCTTTTGCTACTGACGGGAGGTTGACTGTCTTTGTATTCCCCACTAGGTGAAGGCTTACTTACATTTTCACCATGTATTGCCAACATTTTATAAAATCATCATTTTTTTAATCACTGTATCACACTTACTATACTTGAAGGTGAGAGTTCACAGAATATGGGCCCTTTACCAAATGATGTATGCCAGATGCAGAATGCCATTGAAGGTTACATAGTTCATTGAGGATTTTCAAAAATGAAAATCTAGATTTTGTCTTTAACTTACTCAACCTCTCCCCTTTGGGCTCCCACACTTCACATCCTTAGCCCTCATTAACTCCCCACAGAGTGGCCCCCAGGTATGTGTGTATTCATTGATGGTTTGGTAAAGATATCTTCACACTAAAATCCTGGTGTAGTGTAGATCTTATGCCTGTCACATCCTCTCTTTGAAGCTTGAGTTTGTTGTACAGTTTGTTTAATGATTGAGCTTCTGTAATCACTAGGGGCCTCTTTTAGCCCCGCTGTCTTATCAGTAGACGGCTAATATTCTTTTAATTCCAGCCAAACTAAAGTGTTGACTTTACTGAAGTCGCTCGATGATACTTCAGCCTCCAGCCTGTTGCATCAGGAGCAACCGCTAACATCAAAGGCTCCCAAGCTCCTCTCCTGTTTTTTTCTTCATATTTCTGTTTGTCTTGCTCCTTTTTTTTTTCCCACCGCGCTGCTTCAAATTCCTCCTCCTCCTCCTCTTCCTCCTCCTCACCTCCTCTCTTCCAACCAGCCCTCTCTTGTTTCTTGACAGCTCTTTAAAACGCTTGTAATTCATTGCCTGTGCTTTGCTTTCAAGGACAAATATGGCTACGTGAACTCAAAAAGCAGGAAGCGCTTAGTTTGCTGAGAGCTTGGAGGAAAAGAGTCATCACCATACCACAGATAAATGCTCTCCGACACACTCCCTCCCTCTCTTCGGCTCCCTGCGGCTCCTTCACTCACTTTTCTTCCCCTCTCCATGGCTTTGTGCTCACCGCTTTGGCAAACACAGCAATCACCTCCCAGCAATGAAATTTCATACCAAGTTATTTGATTCATGTATGAGAAGCTGAAAGTATTTTTTACTCGATGTGACGGACTGGCACGTTTGCGTCAGCCCTGCAGAGTGCAATTGTTAAAAAGCAAAATATTCAGAGAGCATGGTCGAGTCTTCTGAGAGGAAGCACATTTTCTACTTTTCTGCTTGAACGCTTGGCTCAACGATCCGCAAGAAGAGGAGCTTTCACCTGTGCGACGGTCTGGCTCTTGTGTGTGTGTGTGTGTGTGTGTGTGTGTGTGTGTGTGTGTGTGTGTGTGTGTGTGTGTGTGTGTGTGTGCAAGCATGACTGAGCCATTGTGAGTGTGTTCACAGCTTGTGTGTGTGTGTGTGTGTGTGTGTGTGTGTGTGTGTGTGTGTGTGCGTGCGGAGGAGGCGGAGCTCCTGTACTGAGATCATATACCAAACTCTATTAAGCAGGATCAAAGTGACTTAGATCTCTCAGTGCTGCATGACTACAAAAGCCATATTGTAACCCCAGATCCAGGGAGATAACTCTGCTGACAAAAAATGCTTTATGTCTCCAAAAGTCACATGGTCACTTCTAAACTGTAACCAGCATGTCCCTCTTTTGACCCCTTTTTTTTATCTTCTTCTCAGAACCGCTTCAGGGTTTAGTCCTCATAATGGCCGTCATACCTCCCCGATTCATTTACACTTTAATTTGATTGAATTAGTACAAATGTCAAATTTCAGTGAATGAAGTTTATATCAACTCATCAAAAACTACAACATATTACAACACCCCCTAATATAATGGTAGGGGAAACACTGGGATCGTTCGCAATGCATTGTGGGACATGTAGTTACTTGACTCCAAATGTAAATTATGTACACAGTCTTGTACCTTTGCCTTTTTCTCTGTTTTCTAACGCCATTTTGGAGCCAAATCAAGTGCACTATAGTCAGGAGTATAGGGGTAGCAGGTTGCCATGGTTACATGCTTCAATCTCTTGATTAAAGGATTTTTGGAGGATTTGCTCATTAACCCTGGTTTACATTTTTTTCTCATTTCCTGTTGATCTATACGGCCTCGGTAGGTTGAGTTGAACAGGATGAACAGCTGATTAAACAACAAATCAACTGAGGGTATGGTTTGTAAAGAATGTGTTGAGGATTATTTCTTAGACAACTTATTTATTGAAAACACGGACTCTCCGGTGTCGCTTAATATAAAAGAAGAATAAGACCACTGAGGAAATGAAAAGCTACTCAGACATTGGGTCGTCCATCCAGAGAATTTAGCTACAGTTAACTTGTTAGCAATCTTTATCAGTTTCCCTTTTTCAATCCAAAGGTCAATCCTCCTCATTTAAGATGGTAACCAGTAAACGGTGCAAAGAACGAGACGCCACTTCCAGATTGATTTAACCGAACAGAACAATCAGCGAGGAGGTGGCGTGTAATGATGTTTAGTTTGGTGAAGAGTCAGCCCTCTTGTGTTTTTTTAATATCCAGAGCGTAGTTATATAAAACACTGTAAATGTTTGAAACCCCGTCGTATTTATCTCCTCTGTAGCCACTTGCCTGTTCCTAATGACTGCAGCCTGAGTTAACATGGCTGATCATCATACAGCCAGTCACATGCCTGCAGGCTGCCAGCATGATAGATGGCTGTTCTCTCAGTCGGACTAAATGAAAAGTGCATGCTTCTGAATCAGACAAAGAGTTAGTATGTCTGCCCGTGTGTAACTGATGTGTCCGTCTGTGCTCACCTGCAGGGAGACTTTCCTCTTCCCCTGCAGGGAGTTCTGGTTGAAAATGCACAATCCGTCCTGTAGAGACACAGAGTCCCATGTGACTTGAACTGTTGTCACATGACCTTGGGTCCTACGTGCACATGTGCATGCTGGGGCTTGGATGTGATTTACACACTCCATTAAATGCAATCAGCCCCACTTCACAGCCGTTACCTGTTCATTTAACACAGTGATCCTGCTCCAGGTCACACTTATAATAATCATCATCGTCATCATGCTAAATATATTTCATGATGGGCAAAATCTCTTCAGGTCCATTTGTTATCCAAGGATACAAAACCCTTTTTGCTTTTTACCAAAGTATACTGAGTATAATGAGGTCAAGAAGGGTCTTGCTTTTCTGTCACTTTGAGTTTGAAGATATTCTGTTTGGAGAAAATACCCATACGATCTCTTCCCAAGTAATACTCCCTAATCGACTTCTAATTGGTCAATAGCAGATGTTTGTTGTGAAATTATTCTACATTAAATATCAGGATATTTTCATCTTTTGTAGAGAAAATATTCTGCGAATTACTTTCCATATTCTGCTTAACAAATATGTCACTGGTTTATATCATGCCATTCAACAATTTTAGTTTGCCAAAGTTTTGATGGCATCCAGCTTCACAGCACGGAGACGAGGTCGCAAGCTCTGAACCACGAGTGTGTTATGGACAGTTCAGTCAGCAGGATCAGTGGTTATTATGTGCCAGCTTAATAACTGAAAGTAGTACACCGTGACATCATATCTGGATTGTAGTATAGTTAGTAACGTCTCGTAAAATACTGCACAGACAGTACTCACAAGAGGGCTCTATTTAGGGAAGGGCATTTACTGTAATCTAAGTACTCCAATACTCTCATTACCTCATGAACAGGTACTCCAGTAATCGCTTGAAAGTCGGACACAGACCTCCCCGAGGGCCTGTTTCAGTCAACCACATCAACCGCATCAGATGAGTCAGTGACTGTGTACAGTGTTTATATTTCTCCAGGTTCGATAAGATTTCACAGTTTGAAATGATCTGATCAATGCGACACACCACAGTGTCCACTAGGGGGATTGTGTCTTGGACTCCACTGTTGCACATATTTCTCTGCCTGAATCAGTAAATAAAAACAAACATGTAAACAGAGAAGAGAAGCACACATGAATGTAAACCACAAAAAAAAGCACATGTTGCACACATCACAGTTTTCAGGACTGTTGCACCATGTACTCGTCATAACAATGTCTTAAGAGCTCTGTTACCACTCCTCGACTGCAAACACTCGACCGCTTCGTTTGAAGCTTGCGCTAACAAAGCTGCCACCAGAGGATTATTAGGGTTACCCCAGGTGGAGAGACTGATTCAGCACAGCCATGCACTGACCTCGCTGCATGCTCCAAAAACAACAAAACCCAAACTTGACTGTACACCGTCCCAGCGCTCTCTCAGGAGAGGACTGCGTATCTGGGAAACACACATCAATTGGCCACGACCTCCTGACTGCCTGCTCCTAATTAGACGCCGTCCCTCACTGTGCCTCCCTCTCTTGTGCTAAGTAAATACCTTGGCACCCAGCGGGAATGCTGACAGTCTGCTGTTTAGGGTGCTCTGAGAGAGGCTGGGACAGTCGCTGACTCCGCTCCTGTTTAACCCTCTGCAGCGTGCTTTACCCGACACTAACGACAGAAACACAAATGACTTCATTGTTGAACTAACTCTGAATATGCAATACTATCTTTGCTCTTTCGAGCCTGCATGCTGTATTGGTTTTCCACTTTGACAACCTTCAGATTATTTTCTACAAATGGCCTTGACCACAGACGGGGACTTTGTGTGGAAGTGATAAAGCCGGCTATGTATCATCTGCATCTGGGTTACATAACCTGTGTAAGAATAAGAGTAACTTTATTCATAAAGCACTTTTTTTTACAAAGTTACAAAGTGGTTTACACTTAAAATGAGCTGACATTTCTCCAACATAATCTCTCCTGCAGCCTGAAAGCAAAAAAGAAGCAGAGCCTGCTTTCGTGTCAGGCGCCTTCAGTGCACACCGCCTCACTGGGATCAGGTGGGGGGATCAAAAGGCAGCCTTTATTTGAGTGAACAGGGCCGTTTACCTGATAACTTCCTCTGTGTGCGCCGCTCAAAAGAAGCAGAAAAAGAATACTTGAGAGCTAACAAGGCATGTTTTTAGGGCTGTATGGAGTCATATGGTCTGTTGGTGACTGCGGTGGCCATGCCTCAATCTCGCAGCCTGCTATTTAAACCCCCAGATTGCTGTGCGGGAGCGGAGCAGAGCTTGGTGTTGCTCTTTGTTCTGGGCCCTAGGTTAGCTCGAGCACAGCATTTCACCGCAGCAGCCCTGAGAGGCAGCTCTGAAGACTAAAGCAGAGTTGTGTGTGGTTTGGTGTTTGGTCTGCTCACTCTGAGATTAGCGCAGCAGGTTGGCAGAGCGTCCAGTAATGACATGTCTACTACCCCCGAGTCCTTGGACTGTCTGGGACACGCAGGGATACTTGAAAGCAGAATGTAAACACACACAAACACACACACCTACACACTCCTTCTACCAGTACAAGTTTGACTTATACATGTAGAGGAAGGCCAACTTTGTGGTCACAGACACAGCATAATATTTATAATGTCTGCCAAATGAGATGTGACATGGTCAGCCACTAATAGTCGTGGACACAGATGACACATAATGTTCCACTAATGTCACCGAGACGAAAACCCTGTTTGCACAGCTCTACGTTTTTGTGAATGTAAAAAAAAGTATGAAAATAAACCTGTGAAATGGAGCTTCTTACAAACAGCATGTCACTATGAATCATCAGCAGGGCTGTCAAACCATTAGAAAAAAACAAAAACATTTTAAAAGTATTTTTTTCCATCATTTTGCATTTTCAGAAAAAAATATTTTTATAGTTATATTTTGAATTGTGTACCGTCTCAGGGTATGTTACTTCCTGTTTGGATACAGAGCTGCTCGTGTGTGCTTATTGTGTCCAGCTCCGTCCCTACCTGTCGGCCCCCGCCTGCCTTTTTTCGACTGATTCGACATTTGGTGTCGATCGGTATTGATGAGAGGAAACTCTCTGATTGGCTGTTGGGAGGTTTAATTTCTCTCGAGCTCTCGACACAGGTTCAGGAAAGCCCCTTGAGCATCCCGCTGTAGTCTCCATGCTTTCATCCATTAGTGCAGTTTCTCCTTATTTGTCTCCTCCGCCTCTTCTTTTCTTTTTCCACTAAAAGGCCGAGGACTGACAACGCCAACACCATTTTTCAACTTTTTATCAGACATTATTCTCCATTAGTAGACTACCTATAAAACGAGTGGTGAGCGACAGCGGTGTGAAAATGGTCTTCTCGTATCATAACAACAGACTACCGCCGCCTGCTGGCATGGAGGCTGTAGTCTTTGCGGTGTGTAAATATAAACTTTTTGCAACTTTATGGCCAGGACGTGAGGCGACGCCACAGTTGGTCTTCGTTGCCACTAGTTCTTTGCCGTCTGCTTCTTTTCTTCTCTTCTGACGACTCAAAAGTGTTTTAACACCGCAGGTCACACCTACACATTCACACACTGATGGTAGAGGCTGCTGAGTAAAGTGACCAGCGAGCCAACAGCGGGAAAATCTTGGGGTCAAGTGTCGGACATGTGGCTGCAGGAGCTGGGGATCGAACCTTTGACCTTCTGGTTGAGAGACGACCGACTAGTCCACTGATCCACAGCCGCCCCGTGCACTTATTTCAGAATATCATCAAAGTTTGCATATAAACGTTTCAGGAGAGTAGTGAACTTGTGGATTAGGAGAATGATGATGATCACACCTGAGTTCATTTGAAGCTCCGTCCAAGGCTTTGATTGTCTTCCTCTAACGCTGCGTTATCGAAGGTGTTCGCTCGGTGCGTCCGTGCATTCTTTCCATTTTACACACGAGTGTTTGTACATGCTTGGAATGTTCTCCGAGGAGGATTTTGTGTTTTCCACGTCTGTGTATCCACTTTGTCTGTGCATTTGACTCTGAGTGGAAACAAGTGCATGTTAGCAGTCACACACTTTTGATTGATGTCATTCCTAATCTGATCCATTACCCTAAAAATCACAACGAGGCAGCCAATGCGGCCTCTCATTGTTTTTTTTAAATCACAAATCAGTCATGTCGGGCTTTGATCCGATTTACGTCCTGTAGTATTTTATGAATAAAAGTCCTGCGCTGTGCTTGTTTTAGCACTTTGTCCCATATGAGTCAACAGGCTGTTTACGAAGCTGCAATTCAAAACTAAGACCCAGGAGGTGAGCCAAGAGTCCCGGTGCAGTGCCAGGTCCATCTAAGAGAGGGAGGGGAGAGGGAGGGAGGGAGGTAGGGAGGGAGGGGTTGTGCTGCAGGAGGACAGCAGTGTGTCTTTAGTGCAGTTCTCTGACCTACCTCCATGCCGCTGACTTCCACTGTTTGCCCACTCTGTTAACTATTAGCAAAAGGCTGTGTACCTTGGCTGCAGCCCAACGCTCTTACACATACTGTGGCCCATTATCAAAGGGAGACCTGCACTACAAACCCTGGAGTCTTTCCAAAAAGGCCACAGTTTCAGCTTCAAGACATGTCCC
The DNA here is from genome assembly GCF_963584025.1 of Labrus mixtus. Lineage (NCBI taxonomy): Eukaryota > Metazoa > Chordata > Actinopteri > Labriformes > Labridae > Labrus > Labrus mixtus. The sequence goes on along the minus strand of NC_083625.1, from coordinate 22,907,872 downwards.
AGCACTGAAGTCCTATCTGAGCACTCCCTCAGTCCTTTTTGTCTCCCCATAGCTCTCTCTCTCTCTCTCCTCTCTCTCCCTCTGTCCCCCTCTCTCTCTCTCCCTCTCCCTCCCTCTCCCTCTCCCTCTCTCTACCTACCTCCCCTGCATGAACATGCACGTGTTTGTTAAAATGTGCTCGGCAGGTACCTCACCCTCTCACACATCTTTTTATAAGCCTTTCTAATGTTTGCATTCATTTTTCTTTTGTGTGGTTAGAGTGTAAAAACAGTGCAGGAGTAAAAAAAAACAAACCGAGTGCTTCACCTCAACCCCTGAAAGTTTTGTGTTTTTGGATTGAACTTTTCAGTGATGCTGCTCCACTCATGTAAGGCCACTGTGTATCATACTTGCTTTACAATTTCAAAAGCATCAATTGAATCTTATTGCAATCTTTTGTGTAGTAAATTAGCACAACTGTCTTTCCCCCTCTGATTTGGTAAAGTTTTATGACTAGAAAAAGTACCAACAAAAGAAATGACACTGCTAAATAGAAGATATGAAATAGATTAAAGGAGCAATATGTATTTCTGACACCTAGTGTTTAAGATGGGTACTGCAGCCCAAATTAAAAACATTGTAGAGAGCTGTCTCCCCCCTCCTCTCTAGAGTTGATGCTCACACAGGTCACCATGTGGTGAACACTGAAGCTTCAGTGTTTATCCAGCTCTGCATCGGTCTGTAAACCTTTCTGTGTTCTAACCTCTCTCCATTTTTCAAAAGCATCTCCAATATTGATCCTAGTTTGAGCACGTTTCTGCTCGTGGAGCTTATTAGAAACATGCAGAGGCTTTTTAGGTCGGGTACAATCACTTCTATCTGAACCACTTCTCTTGCTCCTTTAAACCGCCTACCTTCTCTGGTCCAAACAAATCCAGAGCATTCAGGACCAGAATCTAAAGTTAGAAGGAGGACATACTGGCTGCTGCATTGTTGTCAGAGAAGCCAGCACTTCAACATAGCATGTTTCCTTAATGATCATATAGTAAGGTCACTTTATCATCTCACTCACTACACATCTCACTGATTGGACCTTTAAAGGCAGAGATTATTCAAAGTAAAATAGGTGCTGCTACATATCACATATATGTACATAACTACAACATCTGTGATCCACATGTAAACACATCAGTCGCTCCTCCTCTTCTAAAGAACCAAAGGAAAAGACTGGAACGTGTAATCACTGCTTGATTAATTCATTAACCCTGATAACAATTTACCACGTTGTGCACATTAGGCCTGTTGGTTTGCCAACTCTCAGGAGATAACAACTCCATTATACTGACTTATATTGACTCTGAAGTCAAATGACTACATAAAGAGCACGCAGACTTGACCAGAGTCTTTATCTGCATCAGACCAATTGGACGCTGGCAGAGCAATAAACAAGCTTTCACAGATAGTGAGATATGTGGGTCAGGATCACAAGCGGGCGATTTAATATGGAGGTCGTTATGTAAGTGTGTCATTAAAGGGGGCCTTTGAAGGGCAGAGAATCCCAGTGAGTTGTTTTAAGATAAGGAGATATACTTTAAATTGTGTGTTCAATGCGAGTCTGTGTTTTTATTGCAGTGTGAGCGACATTTATACTCACCGCTTTGATCTGTGTTTGATGTTTACCGATCAAGCTTTTGCCCCCTGAAGTTTCAATGTTCACACACTTGTGTTTAAAACGTAAATGTATATTATTTATTTCAGGACTGATGCGTTACTGATATCGTCACAATAAACATCAAGTACTCCTTGAATCTCTCCAGAGTAAAACTAGGTGTACCTGTAGCTGGTGTTGAAGGCAAAACCAAATGAACAGAGACCAAGACACACCAGAGACCAGAGTGCCCCAAGACCGAGACATTTAGGGATCAAGACCAAGTCAAGTCCTAGACCAAGGCAGGGCCAGACCTCCTGTGATCTTGTAGTTCTCCTGTGATCTTGTAGTTCTACTGTGATCTTGTAGTTCTCAGTGATCTTGTAGTTCTCAGTGATCTTGTAGTTCTCCTGTGATCTTGTAGTTCTCCTGAGATCATGTAGTTCTCAGTGATCTTGTAGTTCTCCTGTGATCTTGTAGTTCTCCTGCGATCTTGTAGTTCTCCTGAGATCTTGTAGTTCTACTGTGATCTTGTAGTTCTCCTGTGATCTTGTAGTTCTCCTGAGATCTTGTAGTTCTCCTGAGATCTTGGAGTTCTCCTGTGGTCTTGTAGTTCTCCTGTGGTCTTGTAGTTCTCCTGTGGTCTTGGAGTTCTCCTGTGGTCTTGTAGTTCTCCTGTGGTCTTGGAGTTCTCCTGTGGTCTTGTAGTTCTCCTGTGGTCTTGGAGTTCTCCTGTGGTCTTGTAGTTCTCCTGTGGTCTTGTAGTTCTCCTGTGATGTGTGTACAGCTGATCATGCGTTCACGTTCCAGAAACGGATCCAGTGGGGCGGGGCACACGCCGTCAGTGGCGCTGATGGACCGCGGCGTGCACAGAATATGTGGAAATTGAGGGTTAGTTATAAACTAGTGTATTAAAATCAAACTCGGACAGCAGATAGAAGAAAACTCTGAATATGTCTCTGTCTCACTCCGTCCCTGATCAGGCGTCGGTCTTGTCACTCTGGAACCAGGTGCTCCCCGTATGGGGTTGACCTGGTCCATAAACACGGCACGCTCGATGGCGTGTCAACTCACTTTGAAGTGTGGAGAGTTGTGTGTATATTAAACTTGGAATCTGATTCTTTATAATTGATATGTAAACACGAGGTGCTTTGAAGTGTGTGTGTGGCGCAGACTGTCTCTGCGAGTGTGATGTCAGATATCCTCGGGCTGCTCGCCGCTCTGGTTACTTGAAGAGATAATGCCCACAACCCACCACCTCTGCCTCGCTCACTTCCTCTCCACAGCAGGAAGTAGTGAGCTTTTCTTTATAACATGATGAAGCAGTGACAGTAGCTTGTGGTCGGATCCTTATCTCTGCAGCTTTAATTAACTCTGAGCTGTTGACTCCCTGCACTGTCGTGCTCGCACTTCTATGCCGGGGGGGGGGAATCATTAGGTACACAATGGAAACGGTTTCACTTTAATCCTTGACCTGAATGTGGTTCATTGTACATTAAAGTAATTTTACATTCATAATAGCTCACCTGCAATTATCCCACCTAGTTTTCAGGAGCAGCACGCAATCTGCTCTGACACACCACGTTCCACCAGCAGCATGGTTAAGTGGAGTTATGAACACGTCCAACGGGGAGAGACAGGAATCAGCTAGTGGAGCAATGGTGGAAATGTGTAGCTTGAGGAACCTGACACATGATATGCAGCCCAGAATGACAGTTTAAGTCAATAACAGAGCCGTCATGAAGCTGCAGAGATTTATGACACTGCAAGACATGGCAGTGATTATTTCATCTTTGAGTCTCAGGATTTTAAAGTAAACACACTGCTAATATGCTAATATGCTAACATGCTAACGTACTGCTGACCATATTTAACCTCACAGTTATGTGGGTTTGTGTGCCAACATTTTTTAGTGAGCTCAGTAGCAACACACTAATCACATGTCATTGCATATTCACATTTGATTTTATTATTCCATTATTTATGCAGTGAGGACTACAGCCTCTGTACATGGGGTGCGAGACGTAACCACTAGGCCATCCAGCACCCCTATTTTCTACTGTCTTAAACTGAGAGTACTTTACTTGCTGTGTGCTTTTATTTTGAAATAAAGTAAGGCCCTTCAAATGCTTTAATTTCTTCTTTTTAAGGTTTATTTTTGTGCCTTCATTTTGAGATGGGACAGTGGATAGAGTTGAAAATTAGGAAGAGAGAGAGTAAGGAATGACATGCAGGAAAGGAGCCACAGGTCAAATTTGAACCTGGGCCACCCGCTTGGAGGACTACAGTCTTTGTACATGGGGCATGCGCACTAACAACTAGGCTACCTGCGGCCCTTAATGTGGAACGTCTGAACCTCATTGAGTATAAATCAGAAAGTAGTCGAGGCAGTTTATTCAAATCCACATATTTGAACTTCATGATAGCACAACATTAAAAGTTCTGAAAATACCTTCTCTGGGATCCATTAATGTTTCTCTGCATGAAATAGTGTGTGTGTGCATGTGTGTGTGTGTACATTTTCATGTCAACTTAATGTGTCAAAGCAGAATGTTACAAGACACTTTGTACAGATTTTTTAGGCGTTGACTACAATCAAATTACCTGCTTTCTTCTGCTTGCCTGTTGGCAGTAGTCCTGTTGGTTTTCTGTCTCGCTGAGCTGCAGAGCTCTTTGTTGTTTCTTATATAACAGTTTGCACACAGAGATTAGCTCAAAGACTGGTAAGTCGAGATTTAGTCCTGACTTTTAGAAGGCCCATTTAATAACAGGTGTTTGGTTGGTTCCCAGAAGACACACACTGGGTGCACTTCATTTTCTGCACCGTTCGCAAAGCCACAATACAAACTAACAACTTTCCAGTTTACATTTCTGCTGAAAGGCGGAGTCAGTAGAAATGTTTGTAAACATTCAAACTGGGCCCCTCCTCCTGGGATCATCGCGACCCCCAGAAGCTCACCCTCACTGCAGGACGTAGTGTGCACGTTTACTGCTTGTAGCTACACTCCAAACTAACGCACGCTAGCACAAGCTAACTGCCGGTGTTTGTCACCTGCCTGTCCAACAGGAAGTAGACCAACTCCACGTCCACGAGTAAAAGACAACACAAGGTTCACCCTCGTTTTAGAACGAGCTTTATCCACTTGGTGTTTCTCCTCACTCTGATTATATTTTCTCTTCTTTGCTGCTACGTCCACGTCCGTCATATTGACTGAATTGTATCCTCTCCTAAACTCACCTGCTGCGCTGTCATTGGCTGGAGGAAACACACCAGCTCCGCCCAGAAATGTCCCGAGTCAACCAAAAAAAAACATAACAGTAAAATCCAGTCAGAGGACAGAGTCTCTGCAGACACAGTCACCACCACACATGTATGGAGGCCCAGAAGGGACGATGTCTATGTTTAATTTGATAAGATTTAGCTACTGACTGCCTTTAAGCTAGTACGTCATTATGAGTGAAACACAAAGTTACTCTTCAACGGTCTGAAAAGGCAAAACTTGAACTCAACCACACGAGCCAGACAGTACACACACACAAAGGCATAACATGCCAGTGGTTCAAGTGTACAAGGCAGGCAGGGAGACAAGAGGACACAACCGTTCCGAGGGTTTCTCCTCCACGCCTACGACGCCTTTGTTTCCTCGCATAATGTTTTCCTTTTGGGTCACCTCTCCCGCCTTTTAGAGCAGTGAAAGTGGATCTGTGTGGGGCCTCTCCATTACATAGCCCATCAGATAGGCAGTGCTAGATAAGTCCCCCCTGTATAATAAATGTCTCATATTTGATCTTCACAGGTGGGAGCGGTCTCACAGCGCCGTAGCCAGGCTGCCTCTCCTGGGACAGCTTGCACAAACAACTGCTCTTAGAGGAGAGGAGAGAAGACACGGCGTCTAGTTGAAATCTTCACGCGCACATTTTTTTAAAAACACAAACCATGATGTAGCCGTTTCCTGTGATCCTTTATGTGGCTGCATGGGGAGGTCAAAAGTTAACATGTCCTTGCTTATTCAGCCTGACCAACCTTTCAGGAAGCTATATGGGGCAAATCATGAACGGGTTAACCCCAGACTTCCAGCCCGAGAGAGAGAGAGAGAGAGAGAGAGACTTTGACTGGGCGGTTCAAAGTTCAGACTCAGGCCCCGACAATCATTGACACAATAAAGCGACACCATTTTAATGGAAGGAAATCAAAGGGCAATATAAGAAGACTTGGCCACAGAACAGACAAGAGATCATAAATACAGCGCGGAGTAAATAGTGGAGGCAGAATGTCAGGCCGCCTTGTTAGCAGGTGTAGTGTTGCACGGCTGCGGTCTGACCGGGACGCTCTGGAGACATTGGAGGCAACCCTAGCTGTGAGTTATGTGTCCCTAGCTGCACGGGCATGCAATACTTGTTCCCCTCCTTAGCGTTCACCAACACTCAGAGCCGTGGCCTGTCAATCATTTCCATGGTGACATTTTCCTTGAAGATGATTGGCCAACCAGGGGAGGGCGTGTTTCACTAGACGACCCACTACAAGCTCTCCCTCTCAGCCCCACCTATCGCTGAGGTTAACCCTCGGACACACGGTGGAAATACAGCGACCTGATTCTGAGTTGTGAGCTGCCACACAAGTTGCATAAGTCTCCACATTAATAAGGAGAGTTTAACACACATTCATGAAGTGGATACCCAAGTAAAAGTTAGATGATGTTAAGAACATAGAGCAGGTGAGCTGCAGGTGGTTGAAGTTTCCTATTGGTTTGAGTAGAAGAATTGAGAGCCATTAATCTCAAACATACTACAGATGTGGCTTTGAATCTTTGGATTGTTCTTTAGCTTTATTGATTTCATGTGTATAGAAAAAAAGCTTCGTCACAAAAACACCATGTGCAGGATTAGAAGCAAGCAGCTGTGCATGTTTTGCATCGTATATAACAGGAACAATTTTATCTGTTATTGTGCCGATTATTCATACAATTTCTAGCTTCATAATTTAGTCGATAAAATGTCCCCAGAGAGAGCCCAGAGGGACTCCAGATGGAGAACAAAACCTGGTACTTTAAAAAACCTGGTTTAACATTTAAAAAAAGACTGAAGTTGAGTTTATCGATACAGCTATGGAGACTTTAGGGTCCTGTAACGTAATGTTATATCTTAAAGGTAACATATGATGCTAAATCCTCTTCACCATGTTTCTCTAACACTCATGTGTCTCTAGTCTGTCTACAAACCCCCCAATGATGAGAAAAGTCCATCCTCTCCGTCTTTTGCCTGCTCCACTTTTCAGAAAATGTGTGCTCAAACAGGCCGTTTGACAAAGGGCAGTAACCCAGGCGGACTGGATTTTAAATCAAGACCACCACTGATCGTCTATTTTAACGTCATCACTGTGATTAGAAGGAAAATGCCTCTTTCTAAAAGAATAAAGAACTTCAGTTCATTTGTAGTTTGATTTTTATCCCCCGGTTACGGCCACAACCTTCCCGGTGTTACGGTCTCAGTGAGTGACACGCCCTGTCAGATGATGATTTTTCAGAGATATTTATGGTCTTGGTCTTGCCCTGCCTTGGTCTTGGTCTTGCCTCGGTACCGATCCCTTAATGTCTTGGTCTTGTCTCGATCTTGATCTCTAAATGTCTCGGTCTTGACTCGGTCTCGGAGCACTCTGGTCTCTGGTTAGTGTGGTCTTGACTACAACATTACTACACATCCAGGTTCACCTACCTTCAGGACGGATCTGAGCCCAGCTCTGTGTTGTTGTTGTTGTTGTTGTTGTCACTGTTTGTATCCAGTATCAATGGAAACAGGCTTTTCCCTGTTGTTATCTCCCCCTCTGTTTCCTCCACCATACATACTCAGTCTTTGTAACCTGCACGCTTTCCTCAGTCATCGTCTACCAGCTTCTTCTGGCCCCTTTATATTTTTAGATCTCTTATCTGATATCGTCATGGCGATGCAGAATGAACAAGCCTTTTAGATAGCTGCAGGTTTTTGTTGGCCTGTCAGTGCTTTGATCAGAGGGGCCTTTTTATTCTGCCAAAAAGCTTGAGAAGCCGGGAGGGAGCCGAAGAGGACGGAGGAGCAGTTTGATTTAAATGAACCAGAAGTCAGTTCAAAGTGTCCATGAATCGCATTTTGATCCTTCATATTCATGAAGTTGATGTTTACAACAGCTGAATATGAAGAACGTCACGTCATTCAAAACTAACTCCAAGCTATGCTAAGGGGAGGAAGCATAATCAATCCATTAATGCTAAATTAGACTAAGACCGGATCAGGTGTTAGAGCACGCTCACACTGGTCAAACGAACTGGACTTTGGGGGTGAAGTGTGCTTAGGTACGATACGCCCTGAGTCAAACTTAGTCAGCAGTGATTATTGGTAGCTATGACCCATTCACAGATGTAGATGTATTTGTTTTCTGTGCAGATGAGAAATAAACTTTCTGCAGCACATTTAGCAGCTGAACAGTCGGAGGCATCGATGATGCATGGTGATATTGGTTCACGATCCACATGAGAATGGTCTACTTCAAATCCAGCACAAAAATTAACATTAAAGATCGCCACCTCGGACATCTGTGGGTTTTTTTAGACTCTTAAATTGGCTTCAGGAGTGGTATACATTTTTTTTATTCTCAAATATCAGTCTGTGGTAAACATCCCTGAGGTCAGTATGACTCACGCTTCACACTTTGCATGTGTGAACACAAACAGCTGAATGTTTCTCTCTTCACCCGGAGTTTCTCCTCCAGCCTCCTCGTATTTATTCTGCAGAAAGTCAGAGTGAGCTGATGTGAGAATGCAGCAGGATATATTCAGGAGAATTCACCTGGAGCGAGTGGGAGGGGGTGGTGATGTTTATTCTCTGTGATCGCTGCACGACCATAGACTGTCTGCACGCCACCTCTACCATCTCTGTGCTCTAATGAACCTGCTGCATTATGTTTCCTGTTCTCCAGTATGTTCTTCTCCACTCTTTAGTTCAGATTATGATTCTGTTCAACTACACGTAGCATTGATAGAAAGACACATATTCTCAATAGAGCATCGTTTAGAGGACTCTGCTGCTTCGTCCTCCACTGCCGCGTTGTTCTTTCAAATTCATGTCTTGCCTCAGGAGACCCCGCCCCCCTCCTGTCTCCCGCTGTGAGGTGCATGTGTGGTAAAATAACTGTTTTTGTTGTTGTTGGGTCAGATACCGGTTATGCCTGTGTGATATCAGCCTGATAATAATGAGAACCAACAGATGTGTCGGTTAGTTTAACCCCATGTACTGTGTCATCATCGAGGTCTTTAATACAACATATGAGATAAAAAGACTCTCTTCTCTGGTCTCGTGTGAAAACCTAGATGCATTCTTCGATGTTGGCCTAAAGGAGCTCAGAACACGATTTACAGACACACGACAGTCTGCAAAGAGGGTGCAGGTCTACAGCATACAAACCCTGTTTTGCCCCTAAAAAGCAAAAAACATAACAGTTACTATGAGGATAAATGAAGCTGTCATAACTTTATGTCGTATAAAACCCTGTCCTATTGAATCATTTACGACTGTGAAGTCTCGAAATCTGTGACGCCTTGAAACTTGAAAACCGTCAGGTCCTCTGACACAAAGCATGCCTGCAACACACGTGGACGATGACGTGTTGTTGATCTTTGTGAGGTCGTACACAGTCGTACACAAGTGACTCGGCCTCAGCACTAAGTTTTGGTTGGCGAGCGTACCAGCTGGAGTGATGTCAGTTGCATTGTGGGATAGGGGCTTGGAGGTATAGACGGAGAATGTGTGCAGATATGTGCGTTCTCGTTTGTGTGCTACAATGTAGGTGTTTGTGACGGTATGTGCGTGTGGAGTTGTGCATGAGCGCTGAGCCCCCTCCATGGTGAGGTCATTGCTCATTGGCCCTTTTGTGGGGGTAAGGTTGGGAAGCACTGATGCCTGCTACACAAGGGGAGTGTGGGAACCAACTGGTGGATGCACAGAGGATGGGGGGTGGGGGTAGGAGATGAGGTAAATGTTCTGGAGCTCAACAATCAGCATGTTGATGTCTTCACTGGGTGGCCTAGTTCTACGGGCGCTGCAGGACAGAGCAGGTCGCCCGGGTCTCAGGGCATCATGGGAGCAGGGACACACACACGGCATCACCCTGCTGGACATGATGGATGAGCTGCTCGCTGCTAAAAATAACAAGATGGAGTCATCACATGGGGCGTCAAAATATGACCTCCACTCAATACTGAGTCCAAACACATGCAGCAAATGATGGACTTACGGGCTGCTGTGCACGGGGAACAAGCCCGTTCATGGAAAGGCGAGATTGAAATTGAATAATCGCTATTGCAGTTGATAACACCTGAAGAAGACGCTTCTACTAGCATTAGCATTGTCTTGTTATTTAAGGGTTGATGATGTCATTGATGGTCCTTGTCCCTCCTTGAAACACATACGTCTCCTGCAAGAGCTTTAACTCTCCACTTGTTTCAATCTCCTACTGTTTCTGTGAAAGTAGCATTTGCAAAATAGCTAATTTTATCCTGAGCTTCACCCGGATGTGATCGTACCCAACCGGCTAGTTGTAGTTTTGCTAACAGGGCGAGAGTCCAAACAGTGTGTCTATTAGTGTAGGTTGGGTGCTGCTATTTTGGCAAAACATCACAGGTGAGAGTCTACGGTCTTTGATTTGTAGCTTTGGCACATTTAGCGTCCTTCACAAATAATGATTAGCCTTAGCTTCTCTCTGGAGATAGCATGCACTGTCATGGTGGTGATGGATTTATTCCTCCCAGTAAATCTGTTGTCCAAAGAGGAAGCATCGTTCTCTTGACAGAATAAGACACCCAAGCTGCTCTTTTCCTCAGCGGCGTACATTCACATTTTTTTCAAGTACAGTAGGCTCCTGTTGGAACAATGCCCCCCCCCTCCCCCCGCCTCTTTTGGAGTGAAATATCTGGAGCACTCAAGGCCTGTCAATGAAAGGCCAGCTGTTCCTGTACAGGCCTCTGTTAGATGCCCGCCTCGATATTCAACCTGCCCCTCATACTCTCCCACACACACACACACACACACACTGAGTACAGGCTCGTGCGAAAGCATGAAATGCCATTACGGTGGGCGTCAGGTTACACGGGCATTGCACCAAGCTATGTCCCCGCTGCTAACGAAGGATTTACTGAGAAACTTGAATGCTAGATCGCTAACTGCACAGACCAGCGTGGCTCTGTTTCCTGACTCTACCGTTCAATAACAGCTCTCAAGGCTCCTCGTTGTCAAAGCACAATTCTGTTAAAGTTAACCATCGGACAGAAATAGACTCGGCAGTCTTTAATGTTTGGGCCTCCTCAAGAAAACACAGGCTGCTAGTGAGACCCCGAGGAAGAAAAGAAGGCTTATGTGTCCGGCTTGTATGCGTCTGTGAGGGAATAGATCTGTCTCCTATAGAAAATAAAATATAATGACAGCCCATGTTACCCTCTCATTATCCATAACTAGCTTCAAATCAACAATATGTGACTTGTCAACCTTAAAATAGTTGTTTCAAAGTCAAACGAAGAGCACAATAACTTCCAACAGGGAGAATGGCGTCCACAGAGCGCCACAGTCACCTGCTTTTTAGCACTATGTAACTTTGGCAGCGGGTCGAGGTCATCTGGTGAGTAGTGAGTACGTCTTTATGGCACTAGTTCACTCAGGAGCCTTCAGCTACAAAGCAGCCAGTTAGGCCGTCTCTGTACTGTTTGATACGACGAAAAGGACGGATGAAGCTAAGAAGAGAGAAACAGAGAGAGAGTGAGCAGGCGAGACGCAGAGTGAGATATTATTCAGAACAGACTGAGATGTATCGTTAGCGGTGTCATCGTCAGGTTTGATACGAATAAATCAATAAATCCTTCTGACGACAAAAAGTCGTCTCTCTCCTCGTCTAATGAGGACATTTAGCCACGGACTCCCTGAAGTCATTTGTGTTCAGTGTCACTTAACAAATGCTTTACCTACGATCAGCAGTGAGCATCGTACCTGGTGAATATCACCATGTATGTGCTTTAAATCTGTGGCAGTGGCGTTTTGGAGCAGTACTTCTCCCCAGATTTCCCCCAGTGTCATTTTTGAGCTTTAAAACAAAATCAATACTTTAATAGTTTCCAGCTGTGTGAAAAGTCTCCTGTGTGTTCTCCACACATTGTTCAAATGTTGATAACCTGTCCACAAAGTATGATTGATAAAAATGAGATGTTGGTTCTCTGAATATATTTCCACATTTCAAGCCGTGTAACAAAATAACTCTCAGTTGACGGATGGCACGGTGTTGTTGCAGATTGTAGCGTTGGTGTTTTTACTCGTGTGGAGGGATTGGTTTCATTACAGCACGTGGTAGACATGCTCTGCATAGCCCAAGGATACAAACTAGATATCTTTTGCATCTGATATCAGCTCAGATCACTTCTTGAGTCTGGTCCATCACAGGTTGCGTCACTGTTTTTCCTCCCAGCAGAGGCTCTTTCTCTCTCTGAGTGCTGCTTTTAAGCTGTCAAGGAATTATTATTCCTCCACTTTTTCACGCCTGTGCTTCATTTTTCAAAGGTTTTTTTTTTTTCTAGCTCCTCTTTCTCTGCATTGCTCTTTGTCAGAGTCGGGTTAGCTTAAATGAGTGGACTCCATTGTTACTTGGGGCAGCCGCCTGCTTGCAGCTGTGGATGAAACTATCTGGTGTATTTGGCACGGCGCCCGTCTAGGGCCTCAGTTTTCTAACAGGAGGAAGAGGAGGAGGAGGCCAACACATTGGATGTGCTTGATGTGGCCTGATGGACAGCAGACAGCTTGACATGTTTGCATGAAAACAAGAGCGCTCTGCAAAGGAAAGGAAAACGACTTCTAGTAGAAGATACAACTCGGTTGAGATCAGTGGCTTGTCCATGTTTAGCTTGTTTACACGGCCCATACAGAATACTCTGCATACGACAACATCAAACTACAGTGTAAACTCTTCCTTCATCTCTGAGCTCCACTGTCCCCACCGTCCCTCATGAGACACAGCTGACAGACTAAACATTAACATCTTATCATTTCTTCCGCCTGATGAATTACTCTGCTGTGCCCAACGAGTCTGTCCCAGGATTTCTGGAACTTTATAAATCATCTCTGACATCAGCTGAGGGTCCCATAGTCTCCATCTTCAAGCCTGATGTCTTGAAACTCCCTCATTACACATCACACATATCAGACAGTATGTAATGTGTGAAGCATTGACATCACCCCGTAGTCTGGTAAAGTCCCACCGATATACAATGAGGCCGAGATATGTCGGTATCTATCTGCACGTTTTGGGATCAGTGTAAATATAGAAAAAGGAGTTAGTTATACGTGCATCATGTCCCCTGTCAATTTCTGCCTCGGGCCCAAACAGACTCCAAAATTGCCACTGGCCATGAGGTCTTTGCCACGTCTGCACTTTCTCGTGCATGCAGCAATTTTATGAATAAATGAAAAAAATATTAAAAACAGGTCGGAAATTTACTTGGGCGGCCCGCTTGGGTATGGTTTATGTGTGGGAAACACTGAGTATTGGTTGGGACGGCGCACTGGGGCCCTGTGTAGCTAGCCTAGCTGTTGTTGCTAGCGCCTTGTCATGTGAACACGGAGGTTTGTCGTGTTGCTGCAGTAGTTGACCTTTTTGACGTTTTTTGGCAGAGCTTGCATATTGCACGACTCATTTCCTCAACTACCCAACCTAAAAAAGCCTCTGCATGTTTCTAATAAGCTCCACGAGCTGAAACGTGCTCAAACTAAGATCAATATTGGAGATGCTTTTGAAAAATGGAGAGAGGTTAGAACACAGAAAGGTTTACAGACCGATGCAGAGCTGGATAAACACTGAAGCTTCAGTGTTCACCACATGGCAACCTGCGTGAACATCAACTCAGAACAGAGGAGGGGGGAGACAGCTCTCTCCAATGGTTAGAATCTGGACTGCAGTACACATTTGAAACACTAGGGGTCAGAGTTACATACTGCTCCTTTAATGATGAAGGGCTTTAATCACTGACTGTTAAACACAGTGCTTGACTGAGTGCTTGACTGTCCTTCTTAACTTTAACCATGTAACACAGTTTGATTGTATCACTCTCCTCTGAAGTGAATACACGTGCAGTAAGAGATGGGATCTCACCGTCTGCTTTAGTGTGTGTCTGTGTGAGTACGAGTGTTGGGAAAACCTTGAAATTCCAACAGAGTACGTGCTGGACAGGAAGAGGTTTTTGAAAGCCAAACGCTCTGCACACCTGCTGAAGTCATTGTTGAGTCGCTGGTAGTCATCATTCACAATATTGTTGTTCTGTTTTGTGACTCGAGGAAGTCTTCAATTTGTTGTCATGCTTGGTGGTTTTGGTTTCCAGTGGCACCCGGACTTCTGTAGCGCATGCAGAGTGTTTGGTGTTTGTGCTGATTTCATGCTGCTCTGATCAGCAGCTTAGCGGGTTACTGTAAGTGGCCAGGATGGAAATAAAGGATCTGAATGAAAGGAGACAGATTACATATTCATCCGGCCCATTTAGAGGAAGCGAAGCCTACAGAGATGCCTGTCGACGCACACTGACAAACACAAGATTGCTCACAGGTGCGACTGTGTATCGCTCAGTCCTTTTCTCTTTTTCCATTTCAGACGCTTGTGTTTCGCCACCTTCAGCTCGCCGTGTTTTATCGTAGGCCCTCATCTTCCTGGTCTTGGCGGGTTTCTGCATGCACAGTCTTTGTCTCTTATCGCCAGTCTACCACGCTTATCAGTTCCCTTTTATGTGCAAGTTTTTTCTTCCCCCCCCCCCCTCTTGTCTTTTGTCGGCATGCTTTTAATTTTCCACAGTTGCTCACAATAAGGTCCTTCATAGTCCTGCTTCAAGGCCAGTGATGTTTCCGTCCTCAGAGAGAGGCGAGAGACTTTGAAACAGAGTGCGCCCGGTCAGTGAGGTCGCTGGTGTCGCCGAGAAGGAACGGAGAGGTGCAGACATATCGTGGACAGTTAACTGAAATGATGGTTGTTATTGAATATACTCTGCTGTAGACCTTCTTTTCACTTCAGAAAAAAAACCTGTGACAACATCAACCTTGTGGGTTGGGTGTGGCGTACTCACTTACTCGCTTTGTGTGATGTCTTTTAACTTATATACAAAAAGTAAAGCCAGTTGAACGTGAGTTCTTTATCGTCTGTACTTATATTTCAAACACTCCCCTCAGTTATTGTTTCTTGTGTCAGGAGTTCCAGCAGTGGCGGCTGCTGCGTCGTTCTCCAGAGTGAGCATATTTCTCTCAGAAGACCCGTGATGTACAGCTTAGTTTGTTAGCTTGATGCTAACACATACAGGAAAATGCCATTAACTGGCTAACCGAAAAAAGCATCGCTATTATTTTAACTTGAGAAAGGATTTATTTAACTTAATATACTCAACAAACAACACCATGTGCACTCGTACTTACAGATATATGTCTCCTTGGAGACAAACTGTAAAAAACTGCTGACTCATGCTAGTCTGGTCTGCTGCTCTGATCCAGTGACGCTGCATTTCTGGCTCTTTATGTCTCAGTTCATGGGACGTGTCCCTCTGCTGCCCCCTTTAGGGTGGAGGTGTGTAATGGGTTCATGCGCGCATTTATCCAGCGGCCATTGAATCTCCTATTTCTTGTTTTGAAGTGGAGGAAATGTGCAACTTATAACGAGAGTCAATGGAGGCCCTGAGCGCTGGATTCTAGCGCCTAAGACAGAAAAAAAAGTACCCAATCATTAACTTAAGACACAAAGAACATTTTAAATCTACATTTATAGTGGAGATTTTTTTTACCATAATAGTTTGAGATTATTTGAGTCACTGTTTCTGAACTGTCTGCTAACAAGGTCAACCAGGCTTGGTGTTTTCCACTATTTGCCGTCTTAATGCTAAGCTAAGCTAGTTCATGTTTCAGACACGAGACTGGTATCGATCCTCTTTTCTAACTCTTCCCAACATGTCCACCATTTCTTATGAACCCTGCTTCTCTGAATCACTAAAGCGTGAGGAGTGCACAGGAGACTTCTAGCATGAATCTTTTCCTCCTTGGGGGTCTCTTAACTCAACAGGTGCGATCATGTTTTTGATTCATCCCCGATTTTTCCTACCTTCCCTCCTCCTTTCCCACTTTCTGCCGTGATTGGCCTACAGGGCCGAAATAGACGGCGTGCTTCTGAACAGATCCCCACCAAAGGAGCGCAGCAGCTCAGCTGTCGCAGGTCTGTGCCTAAGGCCAGATCCATCGCGTGCAACCACTTCAGCCTCTAATTAAGCTTCTGAAGAGAACGACAGCCTTTATTAAGAATAGAGATTTTTTTTTTGCTTCCTTCATATTCCACGCCCCGGCTGCTACAAAGACTGGAAACTAAATAAAAAGGGCCTTTGGTTTACGCCCTTTTTTAACCTCTACGTCGCTCCATTTATCAGATCTACAGACCTCGTGTTTCTGTTTCTTTTTTGAATGAAGTGGTCTGATTTGAATGAGCTTTGACATCTTGTTTGCTGGTGGGGATGATTGTGAACGGGGGGCTGCAGCCACTTGAAGGGGGGATGACTCCTCCAGATGATCCTGTGTGTAGCAGCAACATGGACGCAGCTGGAATCGTTATCTCCTTTGATATTAAGGCCGCATGTAATGTGGAAAACACCCTGGGCCGGCTTCACTTCCTCCTCAGACGATAGGGATTTCACATGCCAGTTGGTTTTTATAATCCCCTCGAGATTTGTAGTTTATTCCACTGGAATCAACCTTAGCTATGTTAAATATTTGCCCATCGCTCAGAGAAGGATAACATTTACTTTCGCTCTTTCTGAACCTAATTAGGCACAAATGCTGTTTGGCATGGTGGTTAGCTTCTTCAAAACAAGTCAACCAAAGTCAAGATTGATGCTTTGAAAGGAACTGAAATTAATTCACACCTGTGGTTCGTGTGATACTGCGATGCCCAACTCAATGACCATGTAGGTGTGCACTGGAAAACAACAATTATGCTCGAGTGTTTTCCTCTGGGCCTTTACCACTAATGTGACGCTCCTTCGAGATGATTGCCTGAGATTCTTAGTGCGTCTCCCTCGACCTTAACAACATTTTCCCTTGGAGGGAGTATGAGGGAGGAAGTGCTTTGGATGTCACTGCCCGTGTACCCAGAGGGGTTGCATGTTGAGGCACACCCCTCCCTCCTCCCTACTCCCCTCCTTCCTCTGCCACCTCCCCTTCACACCCTTTGCACTGATCTTCCAGCACATCCGTGTCTCCCGAGGCAACAGCCCAGACCGTCTCCTCCTGAACCAGAACTGTCTGAACTGTGGGGTCCGCACACACACACACACACACACACACACTCACTCACCGTAACACACATGCGTGTGTGTGCGTTAGTGTATGTCAGAGGAATGTCTAAAGTAAAACACCAATAGTGAGTGAGGTCTGTGCAGCTGTTCCCAGAAGACACAGATGTTTGCTCGTATCTTAACATTCACCACTGAATGAATGTAACCCCATCATACCCGTTACACTAAAGCCACATATAGTGTGTGTGTGCGTGTGAGTGGCCCCTCCTCATTGTGTGTATTATGTTGCAATGACCCATTCATCCAGTTTTGGTTCATAACCTCCCACTCACTCCAAGATTAGAGCTGAAGCACCTGAAAGTTTCTACATAACTTCAGGAGGACTGCTCCTGAAATCCTCCTGACCTGGTTGTTCACACATGCACCTCACAGTGGGAGACTGGAGGGTTGGGGGGGGGGGGGGGGGGGGTCTCCTGACGTAAAGACGACACGAAGTGTAGGATGAAGCATCAGAGTCCTCTATACGACGCTATAATGAGAATATCTGTCTTTCTATCAATGCTACGTGTAGTAGAACAGAATCACAATCTGAACTAAAGAGTGGAGAAGAACATACTGGAGAACAGGAAACATAATGCAGCAGGTTCATTAGAGCACAGAGATGGTAGAGGTGGCGTGCAGACAGTCTATGGTCGTGCAGCGATCACAGAGAATAAACATCAACACCCCCTCCCACTCGCTCCAGGTGAATTCTCCTGATTATATCCTGCTGCGTTCTCACATCAGCTCACTCTGACTTTCTGCAGAATAAATACGAGGAGGCTGGAGGAGAAATAAAGTATGGCTGGTTTGGTGCCATCCGAAGGTCTCTCAGTTCAACTGCACTGTCGTAAGGCACACAGTGCTGTTGACTCCTCCCCCTCTGAGACAAAGTGCATCTGTTGACAATCAGAGGGTTGAGAAGTCAGCAAAGACGTTGTCTGAAGCTAAACAACCATGTCAACTGACAAGGTTCAGGAATACATGGACATGGCAGAGACGCCACTCTCTGTTGGAAGTTATTGTGACCGTTGAGACGTCTGTTTAAAGGTGGAAACGTTACATATTGTGGCTTTCAGCTGACTACCAACTACTGTGTCCTTTATTGTTCAGCTTGTTTATGAGCCTCTGCATGTAGTGTGAGCAGCCAGAGCTTTAATGGTTTCCCTTCAGGCTAAGTGATAAATGTTTTCTACTGGATGGGAGGTCTGCAGTCTTTGGCTGACGCTCTGCCTTAAGAATACCCAAACTATGCGTAAGAAATCCCAGTTAATTTATCGTGGAGTAATGGTGAATTACTAGATGAACTTTAAGGCTGGGTTTCTAGTGCAGTAAATCAGTGGCTCGTCACTCTCGAGTGTCCCGCTTTGAAGGAATTAAGAGCTGCCAGTTAAGCAGCCGTCACATGAAAGGCACCCTGGGGCCAAACAGCACTGAGTAACACAACAAGGGAGTCTGTTTAAGAGGTCTGGTTTTTGTCAAGCATAACACGTTTTCTTCTTTCTTTTTTCTTTTTTTTTCCCACCCCAAACTTATGAAACGTCTGCTTTTATTTTGAAAATCATTCTTTGAACTGAGACAGAGGCTTACGACTCACCACGAGACGACTTCCTTCAATCAAAATGTGATTGTCTGGCTGTAAAATTTGAGCCCAGCGTGAGTGAAACTTTATCTGTTGTTGTTCCTGCGTGTATCGGGACTCATGATGCATTCTGGGTAGGACAGCGGGAGTAATGATATTCCCTGTTTAGTTAACCTGAGTGATGTGTCTTGCTGGCACCTGAGAGGAGCGTCTGTGTGCCAAGAATCACAGAGCGAGCACGAGATAACCACTTCTCTTCATTGTCATGTTGCCTGAGCTTGAACGGTGAAACAGCCTCTGCTATCAGGATGACTCACATCACGTCATGTTCAAATGTGATGGCGATAACAAGCCTAACAGAGCGTCGCCATGACTCATCATCTGCATAAATCACACGTCTTCTTATATCGATTGAACCGCTTAATCCCAGCTTTAGGATCGGTCTAAATACTGGAACACACCTGACACACCTACAGCTCGCCTAATGCTTTTATGAGCATCAGACAGAATGAATTCCTCCGCACTTACAGAGCTCGATGAACGCCGTGAGTCACGCCTCCTGCAGGCGCAAGAAGTCAATTAAATGAAATGGAAGGAGGAGACGGAAACAAACACGGGATCAGTGTGTTTTAACTGTGATCATTTGATCGAATGGAGTGAAAACTGAACAGTCAGGAGAAAGTCAGAACTCCATGGAGGAAAGATTAAGACCGCACTAACGCTTCACATCCTGTTTTGTCTTTTGGGTTTCATGGAACCTATTTAATAAAGTTAAAAACAAACCTGATTACTTCTAAAGGGGAAGAGAAGGTGTAACTTTTAAATTATTCAAACACCATTTGACATTTTCCAAAACAAATAGGGCTTTTTACATTTGCAGAAAAAACTCCTGACGTTTCCAGGAGGAGCTGCATGTGTGAACGCAAACAGCCAAATTGTTCCAAACAGCCAGGTGAGGAGAATATCTGGAGCAGTCCTCCTGAAATGATCGAGATATTTTCAGGAGTGCATGTGTGAAAACAGATGAAATGACTCATGAAGATTAAACGTTGGTCGTTGTAACCTTTAGAGACTTCATCACTAGCGGGCTGATCACTTGTTTGCAGAACTAACATGTTGCCGTTAGTTCCAACTCTTCATTTTGTATCAGTATCTTACACTAAAAGCCCCGAATGAGAACATGTGGTTTAGAAATAATGGATGAAAATGATCGTGATTGAAGGCTGGCGTGTTGTAATTGACGTTGTTGTTTCCCGTGTGCACGCAGACAGATGTTAAACAGCAGCAGAACAACCCCCACCAGCTTGTTCCGAGCTGTTTAACTCAATCGTTTAAGGTTGATTTACTGCACCTCCATCCGCAGCTCTGTCATTTAACCATTATCCCGCCATGATAAGCAGGTGTGAGTGGGAATGGGAGGGCCGTGACAATCTGGAGGTGCTGAGTGGTCGTAAAGGTCAGGGTCGGTCGGGCTGTGATGTGGTTAACCCGGAGAAAGCAGCAGCGTGATTCAGCGTGGCAAAGTGGCAGCTGGTCTCTGCCACGCAGAGCCCCGCCTCCGACGGCCAGGACTATAAAAGCTGGTTCTGATTTGCAGCCCACCCACATAGCTGCTCAGCGTGAATGGACCTAACTGGAGGAATGCTGTGCTCTCCTCTCCTCATCGTTTCCCCGCCAGAAGTTTAAACGTATGCAGTTATTTACTACAGTCGAGTTTTGCTCCACCCGCCCCCCCCCCCACTTCTCCTTCGTCTTTGTGCCTGCTGCAGGTGTGTGTGCATTCAACCGAGGAGATGTTCTGGCTTCTCTACAAAGGCTCCAGCATAAAAATTGATCAGGAAATTCTGGTTCCACTTTCCCTGCCCTTTCATGGCAGCACAAGAAAAAAACCACCCCTGACTCCGCCGTGGCTGCAGGGACGGTGGTGAAAAGTTATTGCCATTTTGTTTTTGTCACCCCCCCCCCCCCCCCCCCCCCCCCCCCCCCCCCGCCCTCTGTGTGGTAGAAAACACTTAACCAGTAGTCTGTAAGAAAACACATTTTTAATGATTTCATGGCAGGAAAAACCTGAAACAGGACTCTCTGTTTGTGCCGCAGGCGCTCCAGCAGACGGACTGGACTCAGGTGACTGTTAATAACACTGCAGGAGCGTAAGCATTGTGGACCCTCCAGTTGAGACAGGATTTCTTAAGTCTCCTTTCATGTCACATGAGGTCACCTTCTTTTGTGTCCGCTGCACAAACACACACACACACACACACACACACACATTCACACACACACACACACCTCAGCACAGGGACTCCTGGATACCCATAGTCGTCACACCCTTAGGGCCGGAGGAAGGAGACCCGGCAGAGGAAGTGTAAAGGTCTAATGTGAGACTGCTGAGTGACTCTGGAAAGAGAAAAGATCAAGTTGCGGGGGGGTCGGGGGGGGGGGGGGGGGGGGGCTGTTCCCGGTGTGTCTCGTCTCTGTCACCAGGGTCCTGCTTGTGTGGCAGACCTCTGCTCCTGCCCGCCGGCTCCAACCGCAGAAGTTTGAATTCCTTTGTGGTGCAGAGGAATCCCATTCATGAATTTTCAACTTAAAAATGGACCCCGGAACAATGACAATGTCATTTTCTGCTGTTATCTGACACGCTTTACACACCAGGATCTACGAGTCGCTTATTAAGATTTGATGGAAGAGAGGTGGCTAAGGCTAACGCCAAATGTATACGCAGTTCTTAAATGGGGGGTGGAGCTCACTGTCCGGCCTTCCTGAGGGGTCGTGGGACTAATCAGATGAAACACCGGTGATGGGATGTTCCCACTCGACACCCCGGTGATGTCCTCACTCTTTCTGCTCGGTTGAAGTGGGGCAAAAGGGAGCCAGGTACTATCAGGATTGGACCTTCCATGTGCAGAGACTGGGTCTGTTGAAGGTGGCGATGCTGTTTCGGTTGCCGTGGCGACTAATGGCCATGTGGTAGGTGATGTCACTTATCAGTAGGATAAAGAGGCAGGACTGTAGTAAAGAGTGTCTCCTCTGAACGCTCATCCTGTCATTAGGGACAAGCGTCTTGTGATTATTTCAAACTAAAAGGAATGATGGTCATTGAATAAGATTCATTCATGAATATGGAGCGTGTTTAGAAGAAACAGAGGAGCGTGAATATTAAAGATGTGTGTCTTTGTACTCCAGCATTCTGTCTGTCGCTCACACGTCCCTGTATGTTAAATACAGCCTCCCTTTGATTCCAGCCCTCCTGGTGTCAACCGGCTGGTGTTTACGTGCTCAAGGCTCGCTGCTCGGCCCTGTGAAATTGTAGGGATTGTCAGCTATAAATCCAGCATAAAGACAAGGCAAGGACAAGGGGAACGCTCGGGCCCGGGACAAAGGACGCGCAGGGTTTGAAGAGAGTGACCCCATGAAAGGCTGGGAGTGAAATAAATATTCCATCAGGAAATGACTTACGGAGCTCCCTGGACCTGACACCACACTGCTTTAGTCATTAGCTGGAGGCTCAAAGTCAGAAGCAGAGTGAGGCGAGCACACTTTCTGGTCTCCTCCTCTGCAGACGACACGGCACGGAGGGTTCAGGATCTTTGTTTACGACGAATTCGAGCCAGCAATAGTGAAATAAAAAATGCAGGAAAACTTCGAGTGCGGTCTGTGATGACTTCAAAGCTCGTCTCTGTGTGCTGCCACAAATCTGTAGAAAAGCAGCAATGTTTAGTTTGTATGCCCAGAGAGCACGAGGCGTGGCTAAGGTATGTTTCAATGCACCCTAACCTCTTGGCCAAAACCGAGCGGGGCCTGTTTGGTGACATCTGCCGGCTTCTAAATCACAGACAGACTGTCCCTGCAGAGGAGATTTATCTTCTACCAGAATACACTGCCCTGCCACGCAGCACAAATACCAATTTAAAAGCTCTCCTATGATACGACAGCGCGGCGGTGATGACAGGCCGCGCTCTGTTCCGGGTTCTCCTACCTTTCATCCCACAGAGTGCAGCGGGACAGCTGCTGAAAGGCCTTTATAGTCGGAAGTGCGGCACCATAGTGTAGCTGCTGCGGTGCAAGAGCGCCTTGTTTGTGTTGTCCCGAGACACTCGGCATGCTCGTCCTGTTCTGTAATTATGCGCCAAATAGATTTTAATGAGGAAGGAGCGCTGAATAAATGTCATTTGTTCTTTAAAGGATATTTTGGATGGCGCTCTATCTGAAGAGTTTTTTTTCTCTCCGGCGCCCAGACAGAGCTGCTGTAGGTGAACGCCGTGGAGTTCATTCACAGGACTCGAGACTGTGTGTTCATGTCAGAGTCTTCTTACTGAGATTTCACAGCTCTGTGAAAACGAAAGCAGC